>NC_069804.1:69108039-69765651 GCF_027406575.1 Nycticebus coucang
GATGGTCACTTTATATTGGTCAAGGGAAAAATACAACAAGAAGATGTTTCAATTCTAAATATTTATTCACCCAATTTAAATGCTCCCAGATTCTTTTTTTTTTTCTTTTTTTTTTTTTATTAAATCATAAGTGTATACAATGATATGATTATGGGGCATCATACACTCACTTCATAAACCATTTGACACATTTTTATCCCAGTGGTTAACATAGCCTTTCCGGCGTTATCTCAGTTACTGTGCCAAAACATTTATATTCTACATTTACAAAGTTTCGCAAATACCCCTGTAATATGCACCACAGGTGTGATCCCACAGATTCCCCTCCCTCTACCCACCCCCCCCTTTCCCACTTCCCCCTATTGTTAAGTTGTAGCTGGGTTATAGCTTTCATGTGAGAGTCCCAAATTAGTTTCATAGTAGGGCTGTGTACATTGGGTATTTTTTCTTCCATTCTTGGGATACTTTACTAAGAAGAATATGTTCCAGCTCCATCCATGTAAACATGAAAGAGGTAAAGTCTCCATCTTTCTTTAAGGCTGCATAGTATTCCATGGTATACATATACCACAATTTATTAATCCATTCGTGGATCGATGGGCACTTGGGCTTTTTCCATGACTTAGCAATTATGAATTGGGCTGCAATAAACATTCTGGTACAAATATCTTTGTTATGTTGTGATTTTTGGTCTTCTGGGTATATGCCCAGCAGAGGAATTACAGGATTGAATGGCAGATCTATTTTTAGATCTCTGAGTGTTCTCCATATATCCCTCCAAAAGGAATGTATTAATTTGCATTCCCACCAGCAGTGCAGAAGTGTTCCCTTTTCTCCGCATCCACGCCAGCATCTCTGGTCTTGAGATTTTGTGATATAGGCTAGTCTCATTGGAGTTAGATGATATCTCAAAGTAGTTTTGATTTGCATTTCTCTGATGATTAAAGATGATGAGCATTTTTTCATATGTCTGAAGGCCGTGCGCCTGTCTTCTTCAGAGAAGTTTCTCTTCAAATCCCTTGCCCAGCCTGCGATGGGATCCCTTGTTTTTTTCTTGCTGATGCGTTTGAGTTCTCTGTGGATTCTGGTTATTAAACCTTTGTCAGAGTTATACCCTGCAAATATCTTCTCCCATTCTGAGGGCTGTCTGCTTGCTCTGCTTACTGTGTTCTTAGCTGTGCAGAAGCTTTTTAGTTTGATCAAGTCCCAGTAGTGTATTTTTGAAGCTGCTTCAATTGCCCGGGGGGTTCTCCTCATGAAATACTCACCCAGACCAATTTCTTCAAGGGTTTTCCCTGCATTCTCCTCTAGTATTTTTATAGTTTCATGTCTTAAGTTTAAATCTTTAATCCAATGAGAGTCTATCTTAGTTAATGGTGAAAGGTGTGGGTCCAATTTCAGTCTTCTGCAGGTTGCCAGCCAGTTCACCCAGCACCATTTGTTAAATAGGGAATCTTTTCCCCACTGAATGTTTTTAATTGGCTTGTCAAAAATCAAATAGCGGTAAGTAGCTGGATTCATCTCTTGGTTCTCTATTCTATTCCAGATATCTACTTCTCTGTTTTTGTGCCAATACCATGCTGTTTTGATCACTATCGATTTGTAGTAAAGTCTGAGGTCTGGTAGTGTGATTCCTCCTGTTTTGTTTTTATTTCTGAGTAATGTCTTGGCTATTCGAGGTTTTTTCTGATTCCATATAAAACGAAGTAATGTTTTTTCAAGATCTTGAAAATATGACAGTGGAGCTTTAATAGGGAGTGCGTTGAAATTATACATGGCTTTGGGTAGTATGGACATTTTGATAATGTTGATTCTTCCTAGACATGAGCATGGTATGTTTTTCCATTTGTTAACATTTTCGGCTATTTCTTTTCTTAGAGTTTCATAGTTCTCTTTATAGAGATCTTTCACGTCTTTTGTTAGGTAAATTCCCAAATATTTCATCTTCTTTGGCACTACTGTGAATGGGATAGAGTCCTTAACTGCTTTTTCAGTTTGACTGTTGTTGGTGTATATAAAGGCTACCGATTTATGAATGTTGATTTTGTAACCTGAGACGCTGCTGTATTCCTTGATCACTTCTAGGAGTTTTGTAGTAGAGTCCCTAGTGTTTTCCAGATACACAATCATATCATCTGCGAAGAGCGAGAGTTTGATCTCTTCTGACCCTATATGGATACCCTTGATCGCCTTTTCTTCCCTAATTGCGGTGGCTAAAACTTCCATTACAATGTTGAAAAGCAATGGAGACAATGGGCAGCCTTGTCTGGTTCCTGATCTGAGTGGAAATGATTCCAATTTAACTCCATTCAATATGATATTGGCTGTGGGTTTGCTGTAGATAGCCTCTATCAGTTTAAGAAAAGTCCCTTCTAGTCCAATTTTCTTGAGTGTTCTGATCATGAAGGGATGCTGGATATTATCAAAAGCTTTTTCTGCATCAATTGAGAGAATCATATGGTCTTTGTTTTTTAATTTGTTTATGTGCTGAATTACATTTATAGATTTACGTATATTGAACCAGCCTTGAGACCCTGGGATAAAACCAACTTGGTCATGATGTACAATTTGTTTGATGTGTTGCTGGATTCTGTTTGTTAGGATCTTGTTGAATATTTTTGCATCTATATTCATTAGTGATATTGGTCTATAATTTTCTTTTCTTGTTGGGTCTTTTCCTGGTTTGGGGATCAGGGTGATATTTGCTTCATAGAACGTGTTGGGTAGTCTTCCTTCTTTTTCTACATTTTGGAACAGGTTGAGTAATATAGGTACTAATTCCTCTTTAAACGTTTGGTAGAATTCTGACGTGAAACCATCTGGTCCCGGGCTTTTCTTTTTAGGGAGGTTTTGTATAGTTGATGCTATTTCTGAACTTGATATGGGTCTGTTCAACATTTCCACTTGATTCTGGTTAAGTCTTGGAAGGTGGCGTGCTTCCAAGTATCGGTCTATTTCCTTCAGATTTTCATATTTCTGAGAATAAAGTTTCTTGTAATATTCATTAAGGATTTTTTGGATTTCTGATGAGTCTGTGGTTATTTTGTCTTTGTTGTTTCTGATTGATGATATTAGAGATTTTACTCTTTTTTTCCTGATTAGGTTGGCCAGAGGTTTATCTATTTTATTGACCTTTTCAAAAAACCAGCTTTTTGATTTATTGATCTGTTGTATTATTCTTTTGTTTTCAATTTCATTTAATTCTGCTCTAATTTTGGTTATTTCTTTTCTTCTACTGGGTTTGGGGTTGGAATGTTCTTCCTTTTCCAGTTGCGTGAGATGTCCCATTAAGTTGTTAACTTCCTCTCTTTCCGTTCTCTTGAGGAAGGCTTGCAGTGCTATAAATTTCCCTCTTAGAACTGCCTTTGCAGTGTCCCAGAGGTTCTTATAGCTTGTGTCTTCATTGTCATTTTGTTCCAAAAAATTGGTGATTTCTTTCTTAATCTCATCTCTGACCCAGCTATCATTCAGCATAAGGTTATTTAACTTCCATGTTTTTGTATGGGTATGCAGATTCCTGTTGTTACTCAATTCAAGTTTTATTCCATGATGGTCCGAGAAGATGCATGGAATAATTTCTATTCCTTTAAATTTACTGAGGTTAGACTTGTGACCTAAAATGTGATCAATTTTGGAGTAAGTTCCGTGGGCTGATGAGAAGTATGTGTATTCAGTTTTTTTGGGATGAAATGTTCTGTAGATGTCTGCTAAATCTAAATATTGGATGGTTAGGTTTAAATCTAAGATTTCTTTGCTCAGCTTCTTTCTGGAGGATCGATCCAACACTGCCAAGGGAGTGTTGAAATCTCCAACGATTATGGAGCTGGAGGAAATCAAGTTGCTCATGTCTGTTAGAGTTTCTCTTATAAATTGAGGTGCATTCTGGTTGGGTGCATAGATATTAATAATTGAGATCTCGTCATATTGAGTATTACCCTTAAGAAATATGAAGTGACCATTCTTGTCCTTCCTTACTTTTGATGGTTTAAAGCCTACTGTATCTGCAAATAAAATTGCAACACCTGCTTTTTTCTGATTACCATTTGCCTGAAATATGGATGACCATCCTTTCACCCTGAGTCTGTATTTGTCTTTTAAGTTGAGATGTGACTCTTGTATGCAACAAATATCTGGCTTAAGTTTTTGTATCCAGTCAGCTAACCTATGCCTCTTTAGAGGACAGTTTAAGCCATTCACATTGATGGAGAGTAAGGATAAGTCTGGTGGAATTTTGGGTATCGAGTTTTTCAAAGGTCCAGTGGACATTTTTAATCCTTTCGCCAGTGTGGAAGTTGGAGTTTGATCCGAAGTTTCTGAGTGAGTTTACTTTTGTGGTATAGGATTGGGTTGGTCATTGTGGAGGATAGGTCTGAGAACATCCTGAAGAGCTGGTTTACTTATGGCAAATTTTTTCAACATATGAATGTCATTGAAGTATTTAATTTCTCCATCATAGATGAAACTCAGTTTAGCTGGATACAAGATCCTGGGTTGAAAGTTTTTTTGCTTTAGGAGATTAAAAGTTGATGACCAGCCTCTTCTTGCTTGAAAAGTTTCAGCAGAGAGATCTGCAGTTATTCTAATATTCTTACCTTTGTACGTTATAGTTTTCTTTCGCCGGGCTGCTTTGAGAATCTTCTCTTTCATGTTAACTTTAGTGAAGCTAATTATGATATGTCTGGGAGATGGCTTTTTGGGGTTGAATCGTGCTGGGGTTCTGAAGCTGTCTGCTATCTGAATTTCAGATTCTCTAGGCATGTCTGGAAAATTTTCTTTCATAATTTCATGTAGAAGGGCCTCTGTGCCCTTGGCTGCCACGTCATCAGTCTCCGAAATTCCTATAACCCTTATATTATTTTTTTTCGAATTATCTGAGAGCTCTCTGAGTGAGTGATCCGTTTTTGCTCTCCATTTCTCTTCCTCTTTGAGAGATTGGGAGCGTTCGAAGACTTTATCTTCAGTGTCAGAAATCCTTTCTTCTGCTTGCTCCATTCTGTTATTGAGGGATTCTACTGTATTTTTCATATCTTTGAGGGCTGTAAGTTCTTGTTTCAGTGTGTCTAAGTCTTTGGTGGTTTTGTCTTTAAATTCGTTAAATTCTTGAGACAGTTTTTGAATTTCTCCTCGAATTCCTAATTCCATTTTATTAATCTTGTCTGCAAACCAAATTCTGAATTTGACTTCTGACCTCTCAGCCAGTTGTTTATGAATGGGATCTTCAATCACATCTGCCGTATCTTTTCTTGGGGGGGTTGATCTATTCTGGTTATTCATGTTACCAGAGTTTTTCCGCTGATTCCGCCCCCTGGTTTACTCCCTTTTGTTTTTCCCCTGGGGTTTTATCGAGGGCCCGTACAGTGTTGTGGCCTGAGAAACTGGGGCCCTGTCTGGTGTGGTGGAGCAAAGTGGTTCTGTCTTGTTTTCAGCTGGTTTCTGTTCGATCCTATTGCAACTTCTACTCTGGCTTGAAGTCTCAGCTGTGTGGAAAAATCAGCAATTAAGTCACCCCACCTGCCCACCTCTGGCCCCAGTTGGAAAAGGAGAATCAAACCTTCCTTCAATCGCACACCCAGGGCACCACCTGAAAAGTCCTCAGTCTATTAGCCCAGTTCAAAAGGTCCGAATCAACTGTCTCAATCGGCACTTGTCTCAGGTGGAAGGGTTCAAGAGGTCTCTGGGAACTGGATCACAGTGGCCTGGTGACTCCTCTGAGACAGCTCACCCCAGTGCAGCGTGGAGTCAGGAGCGGCCACCCCGCAAACAGAGCAGTCTGGGAAGGTTGACGTCTCCTTCCCCACTTTGCCCCTCCGTCGGACCCAGTCACTGTTATCTCTGCAGATGGCTAACCCAGTTGCCTGCAGTGAACAGACACTCCAGGGGTTTGCACCTGCCTGAATCACGAGGAAGTCTGCCAGGCCCCCGCAGACTGCCGCTATCTAGCAGGAGGAGATGGGGCCTGACATCTTTGAGTGTTTGATGCAGGTGATGGGAAGGAGGTGTTCACTCAGGCTTAGCCCCGTCCCTGATGGATGCTGCTAACAGAACAGAACAGAACAGACAACTTTGTGAGGTTCTGTCTCTGTTCCTGTCGTCGCCTACAGGAGACGGGCTGTTTTGAGTTCAAACGTCTTTGCTGCTGGAGAATTGCGTCTGAACACCACTCTGGGTCGGCCCCGCCCTGCAGGCTTCCGGGTTTGTGAGCCGTGTCACCGGTGGCCTCCTCTGGTTGCCCAGGGAGATGGGGGTGTGGCCTCAGAATATCCAGAAGTGAGCGTTCTGCCGTTAAAGAAAAAACGGCTGTTGATCTACCTCCAGGGAACTGCTGCTCTGGTGTGGGCACTCAGGTGACCCTTTTCTCCTCTGTCCCGCGCCCCAGAGTCAGCACTGAGCGGCCGCTGTTTGTGCTGGGTCCACACCCCTTAAGAGATCCCCCAAGAATCAGAACTCTTGGGGGATGGGCCCCCAGACCCGGATTGGGAGTGGGGCGGGGGGAAGCTAGAGTTTCATTCAGTTTCACGCAATACTACGGTCCGGGGAGGGCTCCTGCACTGCACCGCAGGGAAGTGCCGCCAAGGCTTGATTTTCCCTCAGCAGAGTGCCCTCTCCTCGCTCACGTATCCCAGAGTCAGTGCTGACCTGACGCAGCTCAGGCACTGTGCACTCCCCTCGAGAAATCACCCAAGGAGCCGAACTCCGGAGGGATAGGCCCTCAGACCCCGAGTGAGAGTAGGGGCTCTCAGCTCTCAGCGGGGAGGCCAGAGTCTTATTCAGTCTTGTGCCCGGGGAGGGCTCCTGCACTGCACTGCAGGGAAGTGCCACCAAGGCTTGACTTCCCCTCAGCGGAGTGCCCTCTCCTTGCTCACGTGTCCCAGAGTCAGCGCTGACCTGACGCAGCTCAGGCACTGTGCACTCCCCTCGAGAAATCACCCAAGGAGCCGAACTCCGGGGGGATAGGCCCTCAGACCCCGAGTGAGAGAAGGGGTTCTCAGCTCTCAGCGGGGAGGCCAGAGTCTGATTCAGTCTTGGGTCCCCTATGCCCGGGGAGGGTTGGTGCACTGCACCGCAGGGAAGTGCCGCGAGGCGTGACTCCCCCTCAGCCTGGTGCCCTCTCCTCACTCGGCGCGCCTCAGAGTCAATGCTGACCAGTCGCAACTCGGGGACTGTCCACTCCCCTTGAGAAATCACCCAAGGATCCGAAGTCCTGGGGGACAGGCCTCCAGACCTCAGTGGGTGGGAGGGGAGCGCCGGGGATTCAGGGTTGCCAGCAAAGGATTCCCAAAGTTTTATTCAGCCCTATGTCCGGCAGGAGAACGCCACGGCACCCCAGTAGGGGAGGTAGGTCCAGTTTTTAGAAGGTCTCTCCCGTGGAGTGTAGTGGGAGGGGCTTTAATTTCTGCCCGCTTGTTCAATTGTGGGGCTCATGAGCTGGTCTCATGGGGGAGGGGGACTCCCGTCCACTTGGTGGTGGATTTTGTACCTTTTGTTTGCGTCCTTGTGATCACAACTTGCCTCAGCGGTGTTGATGTGCGTTCTTCAGCCTTCTCTCTTGGTGAGGCTCAAGTCCACCAGGATACTTACTAAATTCCTGTCCCTTAACTCTCCTTCTGGAGGGGGGCCTTTGTTGAAAGCTGGCTTCAGTCCGCCATCTTGTCTCCCCTCTGCTCCCAGATTCTTGAAACAGACCTTACTCAGTCTGAGCAAGACGATATCTGATAATACCATACTAACAGGAAACTTTAACATTCCTTTTACAGAGCTGGACAGATCCTCTAAACAGAAATTAAACAAAGATATTAGAGATTTAAATGAGACGCTAGAACAACTGTGCTTGATAGACACATATAGAACACTCCATCCCAAAGATAAAGAATACACATTCATCTCATCGCCCCAAGAAACATTGTCCAAAATTGATCATATCCTGGGACACAAAACAAATATCAACAGAATCAAAAGAATTGAAATTTTACCTTGTATCTTCTCACACCATCAGGCAATAAGGGTGGAACTCAACTCTAACAAAAACTTTCAACCCCATACAAACACATGGAAATTAAACAATCTTCTGTTGAATAACAGATGGGTGCAGGAAGAAATAAAACAGGAAATCATTAACTTCCTTGAGCATAAGAACAATGAAGTCACAAGCTACCTAAACCTGTGGGATACTGCAAAAGCAGTTTTGAGAGGAAAATTTATCACTTTAGATGCCTACATTCGAAAAACAGAAACAGAGCGCATCAACAAACTCACAAGCCATCTTATGGAGTTGGAAAAAGAAGAACAATCTAAGCCTAATGTCAGTAGTAGAAAAGAAATATCCAAAACCAAATCAGAGATCAATGAAATTGAAAACAAAAGAATCATTCAGAAAATTAATGAAACAAGGAGTTGGTTTTTTGAAAAAATGAATAAAATAGATAAACCATTGGCCAGAATAATGAGAAATAGAAAAGTAAACCCTCTAATAACCTCAATCGGAAATGATAAAGGGGAAATAATAACTGATCTCACAGAGATACAAGAGATCATTTCTGAATACTACCAGAATCTCTATACCCAGAAATTTGACAATGGGAAGAAAATGGATCAATATTTAAAATCACACGATCTCCCTAGACTTAGCCAGGAAGAAATAGAGCTCCTGAACAGACCAATTTCAAGCACTAATATCAAAGAAACAATAAAAAAATTTTCCAACCAAAAAATGCCCTGGTCCAGATGGTTTCACACCAGAATTCTATCAAACCTTCAAGAAAGAGTTTTTTCCTGTACTGCAGAAATTATTCAAAAAATTGAGGAAGAAGGAATCTTCCCCCAACACATTCTATGAAGCAAACATCACCCTGATAATAAAACCAGGAAAAGACCCAACCAAAAAGGAGAATTTCAGATCAATCTCACTCACAAATATAGATGCAAAAATTCTCAAAAAAATCCTAGCCAATAGATTACAGCTTATTATCAAAAAAAGGCATACATCATGATCAAGTATGTTTCATCCCAGGGATGCAAGGCTGGTTTAACATACGCAAATCCATAAGCGTTATCCACCATATTAACAGAGGCAAAAATAAAGACCATATGATCCTCTCAATAGATGGAGAAAAAGCATTTGATAAAATCCAGCATACTTATTCTTAATTAGAACACGGAAGAGTATAGGCATAGGTGGCACGTTTCTAAAACTGATTGAAGCTATCTATGACAAACCCACAGCTAGTACTTTACTAAATGATCTAAATATAGACTCGCCATTTGATCCAGCCACTCCTCTTCTAGGTGTATATGAAAAACACCAAAACTGAAAGCTTTTCCTCTTAGAACTGGAACCAGACAAGGTAGTCCTCTGTCACTTTTACTATTCAACATAGTGTTGGAAGTTCTAGCCAATACAATTAGACAAGACAAGGAAATAAAGAGAATACAAATGGGAGCAGAGGAGGTCAAACTCTCCCTCTTTGCTGATGACATGATCTTATACATAGAGAATCCCAAAGACTCATCCACAAGACTACTAGAAGTCATCAAAAAATACAGTAATGTTTCAGGATATAAAATCAATGTCCACAAGTCAGTAGCCTTTGTATACGCCAATAACAGTCAAGATGAGAAGCTAATTAAGGATACAACTCCCTTCACCATAGTTTCAAAGAAAATGAAATACCTAGGTATATACCTAACGAAGGAGGTGAAGGACCTCTATAAAGAAAATTATGAAATCCTCAGAAAGGAAATAGCAGAGGATTTTAACAAGTGGAAGAATACACTATGCTCATGGATGGGCAGAATCAACATTGTTAAAACGTCTGTACTTCCCAAAGCAATCTACCTATTCAATGCCATTCCTATCAAAATACCAAAATCGTACTTTCAAGATTTGGAAAAAATGAGTCTGTGTTTTGTATAGAACCAGAAAAAAAAACGTATAGCTAAGGCAGTTCTTAGCAATAAAAATAAAGCTCGGGACATCAGCATACCAGATTTTAGTCTTTACTACAAAGCCACAGTGGTCAAGACAGCATGGTACTGGCACAAAAACAGAGACATAAACACTTGGAATCGAATAGAAAACCAAGAAATGAAACTAACATCTTACAACCACCTAATTTTTGATAAACCAAACAAGAACATACCTTGGGGGAAAGACTGCCTATTCAATATATGGTGTTGGGAGAACTGGCTATCCACATGTAAAAGACTCAAACTGGACCCACTCCATTCCCCACTCAGAAAAATTGATTCAAGATGGATAAAGAACTTAAATTTAAGGCATGAAACAATAAAAATCCTCCAAGAAAGCATAGGAAAAATACTGGAAGATATTGGCCTGGGGAAAGACTTCATGAAGAAGACTGCCATGGCAATTGCAACAACAACAAAAATAAACAAATGGGACTTCATTAAACTGAAAAGCTTCTGTACAGCCAAGGAGACAACAACCAAAGCAAAGAGACAAACTAAACTATGGGAAAGGATATTTGCATATTTTGAATCAGACAAAAGCTTGATAACTAGGATTTATAGAGAACTCAAATTGATCCACATGAAAAAAGCCAACAATCCCATATATCAGTGGGAAAGAGACATGAATAGAACCTTCTCTAAAGAAGACAGATGAATGGCTAGCAAACATAAGAAAAAATGTTCATCATCCCTTTATATTAGAGATTTGCAAATCAAAACACCCCTGAGATAATATCTAACCCCAGTGAGAATGGCCCACATCACAAAATCTCAAAACTACAAATGCTGGCATGGTTGTGGAGAGAAGGGAACACTTTTACACTGCTGGTGGGACTGCAAACTAGTACAACCTTTCTGGAAGGAAGTATGGAGAAACCTCAAAGCACTCAAGCTAGACCTCCCATTTGATCCTGCAATCCCATTACTGGGCATCTACCCAGAAGGAAAAATATCCTTTTATCATAAAGACACTTGTACTAGACTGTTTATTGGAGCTCAATTTACAATCACCAAAATGATGAAACAGCCTAAATGCCCACCAACCCAGGAATGGATTAACAAGCTGTTGAGTATTTATACCATGGAATACTATTCAGCTATTAAAAAAATGGAGACTTTACATCCTTCGTATTAACCTGGATGGAAGTAAAAGACATTATTCTTAGTAAAGCACCACAGGAATGGAGAAGCATAAATCCTATGTACTGAATTTTGATATGAGGACAATTAATGACAATTAAGGTCATGGGGGGGAAGGAAAAGCAGAGAGGAAAAGAGGGAGAGGGGTTGGGCCTTGGTGTGTTCCCGCCTTGTGGGGGCAAGACATGTTTGCAAGAGGGACTTTACCTAACAAATGCAATCAGTGTAACCCGACTTATTGTACCCTCAATGAATCCCCAACAATAAATAAAAAAAAAAAGCTGTGTGAAAAAAATAAAGAAATAAAGAAAAGAAAAGAAATTTTCACCTGAAAATTGTACTGTCAACCTGATGGATTTTCTCTGCAGGTCAATTGGTGCTTACTCCTGGCTGTTTGCAGAATTTTCTCTTTTGTCTGCACTTTGGGTAGGTTCATTACAATGTCTTTTGAAGGTGCTCTATTTGTGTTGACACAACCTGGATTTCAATATCCCTCTATAAGCAGTGTTTAAGAATCTTTAGTGAAACTTGAAAATTTTTCATTTTGGAAATCCTCCAATAAGGCTTCCATTCCTTAGGAATGTTCTCCTTCCCCTTCAAGGTTCCATACAATTCATGTGTTTGAATGCTTTGTGAAGTTCTATAATTCTCTTAGTGAATTTTCTGCTTTCTCTGTCTTCTTTTCTATCTCTTTAACAACCTGGGTTACATCAAGAGCTTTACCCTCTAGCTCTGATATTTTTTCTTCTACATTTTATAATATGTTGCTGATACTTTTTATTGTATCTTTAAGTACTCTGACTTTTTCAATTTCTTAAGCTCCACCAAATCCTTTCTATATTTTTTATATCTTTCATTCATGTTTTGTTTGTGTTTTTTTCCTTTCTTATAAATTTCCTTTATTGCCTTTACCACCTATATTTTATATTCCTTTTCTATAATTTCCATTAATTCTTTTTATGTAGAATCCTCTGCAGAATATGCCTCATTGTCCCTTGGTGGTGTGGTTCTATTTTTGTTTTTCATGTTGCCAAAATATTTGTTTGTTCCTCCTCATGTGTGTCTTCTTCTCATTCCTGTTCTCCTCCTAGTTTTTCCTTCTCACTACCTCCTTTGCTTTAAATTACCTTGTGTCAGAGCTCATGTGTTTAAGTGGCCAATAAGAAGGGAAGGGTAAAGAGTGAGAAGGGAGAAAAAAGAGAAAAAGAAAAAAAAAAGAATGGTGATGAAAGAAAATAATTGAAAAAAAATAAATAAAAATAACAGAAAGAGAGTAATAGGAGAAATGCTGGTTCTCAGCTAGGGACTATTACCACATCCACAAATCTTGGGGCAGCCAACTCCTGCCCATTCCCAGCTCAAGGCTTTAATGGGTGGATCCATAAAAGTCAGGAGCAGCTTACCAGTCTGGGCAAAAGCAAGACTCCACCTCCACCAAATATAGAAAGAGAAAAAACAAAAACAAACAAACAAAAAAAAAACACTAGTAGTATTTTGCAGTAGGGATCTACCAATACTGTCTTTCAATGGCCAAAGGTAAGACATCCTAGAACAGTGGTTCTCAACCTTCCTAATGCTGTGGACCTTTAATATAGTTCCTGGGGGTTGCAACTCACAGGTTGAGAACTGCTGCCCTAGACTGTGACCTTGTGACCTCCTTGAGCCAGATCATTATTGTGACCCTCCAACATACAGAGAAAAGAAAGAAAGTAATAAAAGTCGATAAAGAAAAGTAAAAATATAATTATATAAGATACAGAAAACTAAATAATATCATAGCTGTTGTATGAGAAATTTATGTGGGAAAGCTAAGAAGTATAGAAATCTACCAAAAGAGAAAAAATGGAGAGAAATAAAAGTAAAAGAGAGACTAAAAGGGGCTGAAAATCATAACAAAAATGGAGGAGCCCTTCCTATTGAAGAAAGTAAAAATGAAATATAAAAGACAATTTGAAATATTTTCATTGAACTGGTTAACATAGCCTTCGTGGCATTTCCTTAATTATTGTGTTCAGACATTTATATTCTGCATTTAGTAATTTTCACCTGTACCCTTCTAAGATGCACCATAGGTGTGGTCCCACCATTTCAAATTGTATATAAAACCAGCACATTGTACACCATGATTGCATTAATGTACACAGCTCTGATTTAATTTTAAAAAATGTATAAAAAGACAACAAAAACTAAAAACCAAATAAAAATCACCAACAACTACCACCCTAAGAAGAAATACATAGGTAAAAATTTGTAGCAAAATATTAAAGAGATTGGGAGGGGGTAAGATGGCCAACTGGAAGCAGCCTCCAAAAGAAGCTCCTGTCCAGAGGGAAGGATAACGTTCAGAAAGTACCCAATTAAGCAAAAGACTAGGAGCTGAGATGAGAAGAGAGATAACTCCAGGCCACCTCTACTGAGGCAAGCTACAACTCCAAGAAAACAATATTCACTTAAGAATTTACCAGAGTCACTGATCCACCAGGATCGGACAAAAAACAGCTGAATACAACACAGAGCCACCTAACCCACCACACCAGGCAGGTTTCATCAGGTTCAGACTATAATACTGTACAGGTCCTTTGCAAAGCAAAAAAGGAACAAGCTACAGTCATCAGTCACAGATCCTTAACAAAGGGCTGGTTAACCACAATTCCAGGAAAACCGAATCCAATTTCATCTTACCTGACCACCTAGCCAATAGTGAAAAACAATCATAAGGTGGAATTAGTGAAAAAACTCTGGCAACATGAATAATCAGAGTAGATCAACTCCCCCAAGAAATTATAGAGCAGACACAGCACAAGATCCCATTCACAAACAAATGACTGAGATGTCAAAAATTGAGTTCAGAGTTTGGATAGCAAATGAGACCAACAGAATGCAGGAAATGATGTAATTAGAATTCCAAGCAGAAATTCAAAAAATGTCTAAAGAATTCATCGAATTTTAAGACAAAATGACCAAAGATTTTGACACATTGAAGCAAGAATTTGCAGCCCTCAAAAATCTAAAATATACAGTAGAATCTCTGAGTAACAGAATGGAGCAGGCAGAAGAAAGGATCTCTGACATTGAAGACAAAGCTTTTGACTGTTCCCAAATGCTCAAAGAGGAAAAAAGTGGAGAACAAAAATGGATCATTCTCTCAGAGAGCTCTGGGTTAATTCGAAGATATCTAATATTTGCCTTATAGGAATACCTGAAAGTGATGAGGTTACTGTGAAATATATAGAAGCTTTGTCTTATAAAATAATTAAAGAGAACTTTCCAGACATGCCTAGATATTATGAAATTCAGATAGCAGTCAGTTTTAGAACACCAGCATGACTCAACCCAAATAAAAATTCTCATAGGCACATTATAATTAACTTTGCTAAAGGTAATATGAAGGAGAAAATTCTGAAAGCTGTAAGATGTAAGAAAACCATAACATTCAAGGGGAAGAACATTAAAATGACTGCAGATCACTCTGCTGAAACCTTTCAAGCCAGAAGAGGGTGGTCATCAACCTTTAATCTCCTTAAACAAAACAATTTAGAGCCCAGGATCCTGTATCCAGCTTAACTGAGTTTCATCTGTGATGGAGAAATTAAAAACTTTAATAACATTCACATGTTGAAGAAATTTGCCATAAATAAATCAGCACTTCTCAGACCTATCCTCTCTAATGAACAACACAATCCACCACCAAAGTAAACTCAATCAGAAATGTTTGATCAAATTCCAACTTCCATAGTGGTGAAAGGATTAAAAATGTCCTCTGGACTTTCAAAAAACTCAATACCTAAAACTCTGTCTGGCTTATCATTACTCTCAATTAATGTGAATGGCTTAAATAGTCCTTTAGAGAGACACAGGTTGGCTGACTTGATACAAAAACTCAGGTCAGACATCTGCTGCATTCAACAATCTAAACATACCATACAAGATAAACATAGACTGAGGGTGAAGAGACGGTCATCATTAATTTAGGCAAATGGAAATAATAAAAAAGCAGGTGTTGTAATTTTATTTGTAGATACAATAGGCTTTAAACCAATTAAAGGAAGAAAATATAATGATGGTCTCTTCTTATTTGTTAAGGGCAACACTCAACATGATGAGATTTTAATTACCAACATTTAGGCAAGCAACCAGAACGCACCTCAATTTATAAGAGAAACTCTAGCTGACGTGAGCAACTTGATGTCCTCCAGCACCATAATTGTTGGAGACTTTAACACTCC
This sequence comes from Nycticebus coucang, assembly GCF_027406575.1. Lineage (NCBI taxonomy): Eukaryota > Metazoa > Chordata > Mammalia > Primates > Lorisidae > Nycticebus > Nycticebus coucang. Next base: position 69,123,372 of record NC_069804.1, read on the forward strand.
TCCAGGCCACCTCTACTGAGGCAAGCTACAACTCCAAGAAAACAATATTCACCTAAGAATTCACCAGAGTCACTGATCCACCAGGATCGGACAAAAAACAGCTGAATACAAGACAGAGCCACCTAACTCTGTCCTCAAAAAAGAAGCTAAGCAAAAAAATTTTAGAATTAAACTTAACAATTCAACATTTATATCTAATAGACATCTACAGAACATTTCATCTGAATAAAACTGAATACACATTCTTCTCATCAGCCCATGAATCATTCGCCAAAATTAATCACATCTTAGTTCACAAGTCTAACCTCAGCAAATTTAAAGGAATTGAAACCACTCCTTGTATTTTCTCAGAGCATCACGGAATAAAAGTTGAACTCAGTAACAACAGGAATCTCCACAAGCATACAAAATCATGGAAACTAAATAACCTCAGGCTGAACGATAGCTGGGTCATAGACAAGATTAAGAAGAAAATTACCAAATTTTTGGAACAAAACAAAAATGGAAAATGACTATCAGAACCTCTACAGTACTGTAAAGGCAGTCCTAAGAGGAACATTTATAGCATTGCAAGCCTTCCTCAAGAAAACAGAAAAAGAGGAAGTCAATAACTTAATGGGACATCTCAAGCAACTGGAAAAAGAAGAACTTTCCAACCTCAAACTCACCAGAAGAAAAGAAATAACTAAAATTGGAGCAGAACTAAATGAAATAGAAAGCAAAAGAATCATGCAACAGATCAACAAATCAAAGAGTTGGCTCTTTGAAACGGTCAATAAAATAAAACTTTGGCTAACCTAACCAGAAGTAGAAGAGTAAAATCCCTAATTTCATCAATCAGAAATGATAAAGGCCAAATAACAAAAGACTCTTCAGAAATTCAAAACAAATCCTTAATAAATACTACACAAAACTCCACTATCAGAAGAATAAAAATCTGAAGGAAATAGATCAATACTTGGAAACATGCGACCCTCCTAGACTTAGCCAGAAAGAAGTGTAAATGTTGAACAAGCCTATAACAAGCTCTGAAATAGCATCAACTGTAAAAAATCTCCCCCAAAAATAAAAGCCCAGGACCAGATGTCTTCACATCAGAATTCTACCAAACCTTTAAAGAGGAACTACTACCTATATTACTTCATCTTTTCCAAAACATAAAAAATGAAATAATACTTCCCAACACATTCTATGAAGCAAATATTACCCTGATACCAAAACCAAGAAAAGACACAAGAAAAGAAAATTATAGATGAACATCTCTAATGAATATTGATGCAAAAATATTCAATAAGACCCTAGCAAACATAATCCAACAACACATCAAACAAATTAGACACCACGACCAGGTGGGTTTCATCCTAGGGTCCCAAGGATGGTTCAATATACGTAAATCCATAAATATAATATATCACATAAAAATTTAAAAAGCAAAGACCATATAATTCTCTCAATTGATGTAGAAAAAGCTTTTGACAATATACAGCATTCTTTCTTGATCAGAATGCTTAAGAAAATAGATATTGAAGGAACATTTCTTAAACTGATAGAGGCCATCTACAGCAAAACCACAGCCAATATCATAGTGAATGGAGTAAAATTGAAATCACTTCCACGCAGATTAGGAACCAGGCAAGGATGCCACTGTCTCCACTGCTTTCTACCATTGTAATGGAAGTCTTAGACACTGCAAACAGGAAAGATAAGACAATCAAGTGGATACAAATAGGACCAGGGAAGATCAAACTGTCACTCTTTGCAGATGATATGATTATATATCTGGAAAATCCCAGGTAATCAAATACAAATTTCCTAGAAGTGATCAAGGAATACAGTAACGTCTCAAAATACAAAATTAACACTCATAATTTTGTACCCTTTATATACACCAACAATAGTCAAGGGTAAAAAACAATCAAGGACGCTATTCCCTTTACAATAGTCGCAAAGAAGAAATTTTTCAGAGTGTATCTAACTAAGGACATGAAAGGGAGACAAGATGGCAGACTGAAGCCACCTTTCCACAGAGGCTCCCGTCCAGAAGGAGAGTTAAGGGACAAAAATTTAGTAAGTATCCTGGTGGATTTGAGCTGCACCAAGAGAGAAGGTTGAAGAACGCACACCAACACTGCGGAGGCAAGCTGTGATCACAAGGACGGAAACAAAAGGTACAAAATCCATCACCAAGCGGACGGGAGTCCCCCTCCCCCATGAGACCGGCTCAAGAGTCCCACAATTAAACAAACGGGCAAAAATTAAAGGCCCTCCCACTACACTCCATGGGAGAGACCTTCTAAAAACTGGACCTACCTCCCCTGCTAAGGTGCCGTGGCGTTCTCCTGCCAGGCATAAAACTGTATAAAACTTTAAATATCCTTTGCCGGCAACCCTGAACCCCCAACACTTTTCCTTCCACTCACACTGAGGTCTGGAGGCCTGTTCCCCAGGAGTTAGGATTCTTGGGTGATTTCTCAAGGGGAGTGGACAGTCCCCAAGCTTCAACTGGTCAGCACTGACTCTGAGGCATGCAAGTGAGGAGAGGGCACGGGGCTAAGGGAGAGTCACGCCTCGGCAGCACTTCCCTGTGGTGCAGTGCAGCAGCCCTCCCCAGGCAACAATACGGCCAGGCATAAAACTGAATAAAACTCTAGATTCCCCGCTGAGCTCCCAGCACTGCCCCCCACTCTCACTCGGGGTCTGGGGGCCTATCCTCCAGGAGTTCGGATCCTTGGGTGATTTCTCGAGGGGACTGCACAGTGCCCGAGCTGCGTCTGGTCAGCGCTGACTCTGAGACACACAAGCGAAAAGAAGGCACTCTGCTGAGGGGCAGTCAAGCCTTGGCGGAACTTCCCCGTGGTGCGGTGTAGCAGGCCTCCCCAGGCAACAATACAGCCAGGCATAAAACTAAATAAAACTCTAGCTTCCCCACTGAGCTACCAGCACTTCCCCCCGCTCTAACATGGGGTCTGGGGGCCTGTCACCCAAGAGTTCGGATCCTTGGGAGATGTCTCGAGGGGTGTGGACAGAGCATAAACTGTGGCCGGTCAGTGCTGACTCTGGGGTGCAAGACAGAGGAGAAAAGTGTTGGCTGGGTGCCCACACCGGAGCGGCAGTTGCTGGAGGCAAATCAACAGCCCTTTTTTCTTTAACAGCAAAATGGCTCAACGTCTGGATATTCTGAAGCCACACACCCTGTCTCCCTGGGCAACCAGAGTAGGCCACCAGTGAGCAAAGGATTTGCCTGACACTGCTCACAAACCTGGGAAGCTTCCAGGGCAGGGCCAACTCAGAGAGGTAATCGGACACAAACCTCCAGCAGCAAAGTCGTTTGAACTCAGCACAGCCCGTCTACTGCAGGTGATTTAGCAGAAACAGAGACAGAATCCTGCAAAGTTGTCTGTTCTGATCTTTTAGCAACATCAATCAGGGATGGGGCTAAGCCTGAGTGAACATCTCCCCCTCAACACCTGCATCAAGCACTCTAAGATGTCAGGCCCCACCTCCTCCTGCTAGATAGCAGCAGACTGTAAGGGACTGGCAGATTTCCTTGCAATTCAGGCAGGTGCAAACCCCTGTAGTATCTGTTCACTACAGGCAACTGGGTTAGCCATCTGCAGAGATACCAGTGACTGGGTCCGACGGAGGGGCAAAGTGGGGAAGGAGACATCAACCTTCCTAGACTGATCTATTTGCTAGGTGGCTCCTACTGACTCCACACAGCACTGGAGTAAGCCATATCAGAGTAGTCACCAGATCCCTGTGATCCAGTTCCCAGAGACCTCTTGAACTATCCCACCTGAGACAGGTGCCAATAGAGACAATTGATTTGGACCTTTTGAAGTGAACTTATAGACTGAGGACTTTTCAGGCGGTGCCCTGGGTATGCGGTTGTAGGAAGGTTTGATTTTCCTTTCCCAATTGGTGCCAGAGGTGGGCGGGCGGGGTGACTTAATTGCTGGTTTTTACACACAGCTGAGACTTCAAGCGAGACTAAATGTTACAACAGGATCGAACAGAAACCAGCTGAAAACAAGATAGAACCACTTCGGCCCAACACACAAGACAGGGCCCCAGTTTCTCAGGCCACAGCACTGTACTACGGGCCCTCAATAAAGCCCCAGGGGAAAAAATCAAAGGCAGTAAAATAACCAAGGGGCGGAATCAGCGGAAAAACTCTGGTAACATGAATAACCAGAATAGGTCAACCTCCCCAAGAAAAGATATGGCAGATGTCATTGAAGATCAAATTCATAAACAACTGGCTGAGATGTCAGAAATCGAATTTAGAATTTGGATTGCAGACAAGATTAATAAAATGGAATTAGGAATTCGAGGAGAAATTTAAAAGTTGTCTCAAGAATTTAATGAATTTAAAACAAAACAACCAAAGACATAGACACACTGAAGCAAGAACTTACAGCACTCAAAGATATGAAAAATACAGTAGAATCCCTCAGCAACAGAATGGAGCAAGCAGAAGAAAGGATTTCTGACATTGAAGATAAAGTCTTCGAACGCTACCAATCTCTCAAAGAGGAAAAGAAATGGAGAGCAAAAACGGATTATTCACTCAGAGAACTCTGGGATAATTCGAAGAAAAGAAATATACGAATATTTGGGATTTCTGAGAATGATGAAGTGGCCTCCATGGGCACAGGAGGCCCTTCTGCATGAAATTATGAAAGAAAATTTTCCAGACATGCCTAGAGAATCTGAAATTCAGATAGCAGACAGCTTCAAAACCCCAGCACGATTCCACCCCAATAAGTCATCCCCCAGGCATATCATAATTAGCTTCACTAAAGTTAATATGAAAGAGAAGATTCTCAAAGCAGCCCAGCGAAAGAAAACTATTACGTACAAAGGAAAGAACATTAGAATAACTTCAGATCTCTCTGCTGAAACTTTTCAAGACAGAAGAGGGTGGAAATCTATTTTAACCTCTTACAGCAAAATAACTTTCAACCCAGGATCTTGTATCCAGCTAAACTGAGTTTCATTTATGATGGAGAAATTAAATACTTCAACGACATTCATATGTTGAAAAAATTAGCCATAAGTAAACCAGCTCTTCAGGATATTCTCAGACCTATCCTCCACAATGACCAACCCAATCCTATACCACAAAAGTAAACTCACTCAGAAACTTTGGATCAAACACCAACTTCCACACTGGCGAAAGGATTACAAATGTCCACTGGACCTTTGAAAACACGATACCCCAAATTCCACCAGACTTATCAATACTCTCCATTAATGTGAATGGCTTAAACCGTCCTCTAAACAGGCATAGGTTAGCTGACTGGATAAAAAAACTCAAGCCAGATATTTGTTGCATACAAGAGTCACATCTTAAGCTAAAAGACAAATACAGACACAGGGTGAAATGATGGTCATCCATATTTCAGGCAAATGGTAATCAGGAAAAAGCAGGTGTTGCAATTTTATTTGCAGATACAGTAGGCTTTAAACCAACAAAAGTAAGGAAGGACAAGAATAGTCACTTCATATTTGTTAAGGGTAATACTCAATATGATGAGATCTCAATTAATATCTATGCACCCAACCAGAATGTACCTCAATTGATAAGAAACTCTAACATACATGAGTAACTTGATTTCCTCCAGCTCCATAATAGTCGGAGATTTCAAAACTCCTTTGGCTGTGTTGGATCGATCCTCCACAAGAAGCTGAGCAAAGAAATCTTAGATTTAAAACGAAACATCCAATATTTAGATTTAGCAGACATCTACAGAACATTTCATCCAAACAAAAGAGAATACACATACTTCTCATCAACCCACGGAACTTACTCCAAAATTGACCACATTTTAGGTCACAATTCTAACCTCAGTAAATTTAAAGGAATAGAAATTATTCCTTGTATCTGCTCGGACCACCATGGAATAAAACTTGAACTAAGTAACAACAGGAATATGCATACTCATACAAAAACCTGGAAATTAAATGACCTTATGCTGAATGATAGCTGGGTCAGAGATGAGATTAGGAATGAAATCGCCAATTTTTTGAAAAAAAAAACGACAATGAAGACAAAAACTATCAGAACATCTGGGACACTGCAAAGGCAGTTCTAAGAGGGAAATTTATAGCGCTGAAAGCCTTCCTCAAGAGAACGGAAAGAGAGGAAGTTAACAACTTAATGGGACATCTCAAGCAACTGGAAAAGGAAGAACATTCCAACCCCAAACCCAGTAGAAGAAAAGAAATAACCAAAATTAGAACAGAATTAAATGAAATTGAAAACAAAATAATACAACAGATCAATAAATCAAAAAGCTGTTTTTTTGAAAAGGACAGTAAAATAGATAAACCTCTGGTCAACCTAATCATAAAAAAAAGAGTAAAATCTCTAATATCATCAATCAAAACAACAAAGAAGAAATAACAATGGACTCATAAGAAATCCAAAAAATCCTTAATGAATATTACACAAAACTTTATTCTCAGAAATAGGAAAACCTGAAGGATATTGACCGATACTTGGAAGTATGTCACCTTCCAAGACTTAGCCAGAATCAAGTGGAAATACCGAACAGGCCCATATCAAGTTCAGAAATAGCATCAATGATACAAAACCTCCCTAAAAAGAAAAGCCCAGGAACAGATGTTTTCACGTCAGAATTCTACCAAACCTTTAAAGAGGAATTAGTACCTCTATTACTCAACCTGTTCCAAAAGATAGAAAAAGAAGGAAGACTACCCAACATGTTCTATGAAGCAAAAATCACCCTGATCCCCAAAACAGGAAAAGTCCCAAAAAGAAAAGAAAATTATAGACCAATATCACTAATGAATGTAGATGCAAAAATATTCAACAAGATCCTAACAATCAGAATCCAGCAACACATCAAACAAATTATACACCATGACCATGTTGGCTTTATCACAGTGTCTCAAGGCTGGTTCAATATACGTAAATCTATAAATGTAATTCAGCACATAAACAAATTAAAAAATGAAGACCAAATGATTATCTCAATCGATGCAGAAAAAGCTTTTGATAACATGCACCATCACTTCATGATCAGAACACTCAAGAAAATTGGTCTAGAAGGGACTTTTTTTAAACTGATAGAGGCCATCTACAGCAAACCCACAGACAATATCATATTGAATGGAGTTAAATTGGAATCATTTCCACTCAGATCAGGAACCAGACAAGGCTGCCCATTGTCTCCATTGCTTTTTAACATTGTAATGGAAGTTCTAGCCACGACAAATAGGGAAGAAAAGGCGATCAAGGGTACCATATAGGGTCAGAAGAGATCAAACTTTCGCTCTTCGCAGATGATATGATTGTGTATCTGGAAAACACTAGGGACTCTACTACAAAACTCCTAGAAGAGATCAAGGAATACAGCAGCATCTCAGGTTACAAAATCAACATCCATAAATTGGTAGCATTTATATACACCAACAATAGTCAAGTTGAAAAAGCAGTTAAGGACTCTATCCCATTTACAGTAGTGCCAAAGAACATGAAATATTTGGGAATTTACCTAACGAAAGACGTGAAAGATCGCTATAAAGAGAACTATGAAACTCTAAGAAAAGAAATAGCTGAAAATGTCAACAAATGGAAAAACAAACCATGCTCATGGCTGGGAAGAATCAACATTATTAAAATGTCCATACTACCCAAAGCAATATATAATTTCAACGCAATCCCCATTAAAGCTCCGCTGTCATACTTTAAAGATCTTGAAAAAACAGTACTTCGTTTAATGTGGAATCAGAAAAAACCTCGAATAGCCAAGACATTACTCAGAAATAAAAACAAAACAGGAGGAATCACACTGCCAGACCTCAGACTTTACTACAAATCGATAGTGATCAAAACAGCATGGTATTGGCTCAAAAACAGAGAAGTAGATATCTGGATCAGAATAGAGAATCAAGAGATGAATCCAGCTACTTACCGTTATTTGATCTTTGACAAGCCAATTAAAAACATTCAGTGGGGGAAAGATTCCCTATTTAACAAATGGTGCTGGGTGAATTGGCTGGCAACCAGCAGAAGACTGGGATTGGACCCACACCTTTCACCATTAACTAAGATAGACTCTAACTGGATTAAAGATTTAAACTTAAGAAATGAAAGTATAAAAATACTAGAGGAGAGTGCAGGGAAAACGCTTCACAAAATCAGTCTGGGCGAGTATTTTATGAGGAGGACCCCCCGGGCAATTGAAGTATCTTCAAAAATACACTACTGGTACTTGATCAAACTAAAAAGCTTCTGCACAGTCAAGTACACAGTAAGTAAAGCAAGCAAACAGCCCTCAGAATGGGTGCAGATATTTGCAGGTTATATCTCTGACAAAGGTTTAATAACCAGAATCCACAGAGAACTCAAACGCATCAGTAAGAAAAAAACAAGGGATCCCATCGCAGGCTGGGCAAGGGATTTGAAGAGAAACTTCTCTGAAGAAGACAGGCACGTGGCCTTCAGACATATGAAAAAATGCTCATCATCCTTAATCATCAGAGAATTGCAAATCAAATGAAAACGACTTTGAGATATCAACTAACTCCAGTGAGACTAGCCTATATCACAAAATCTCAAGACCAGAGATGTTGGCGTGGATGTTGAGAAAAGGGAACACTTCTGCACTGCTGGTGGGAATGCAAATTAATACATTCCTTTTGGAAAGATATATGGAGAACACTCAGAGATCTAAAAATAGATCTGCCATTCAATCCTGTAATTCCTCTGCTTGGCATATACCCAGAAGACCAAAAATCACAACGTAACAAAGATATTTGTACCAGAATGTTTATTGCAGCCCAATTCATAATAGCTAAGTCATGGAAAAAGCCCAAGTGCCCATTGATCCACGAATGGATTAATAAATTGTGGTATATGTATACCATGGAATACTATGCAGCATTAAAGAAAGATGGAGACTTTACCTCTTTCATGTTTACATGGATGGAGCTGGAACATATTCTTCTTAGTAAAGTATCTCAAGAATGGAAGAAAAAGTACCCAATGTACTCAGCCCTACTATGAAACTAATTTGGGACTTTCACATGAAAGCTATAACCCAGTTACAACCTAACAGTAAGGGGAAATGGGAAAGGGAGGGGAGGGAGGTGGGTGGTCGGTAGAGGGCGGGGGATTGGTGGGATTATACCTGTTGTGCATCTTACAGTGGTATTTATGAAACTTGGTAAATGTAGAATTTAAATGTCTTGGCACAGTAACTGAGATAATGCCAGGAAGGCTACGTTAACCATTGTGATGAAAATGTGTCAAATGGTCTATGAATCGATTGTATGATGCCCCATGATCATATCAATGTACACAGCTATGATTTAATAAAAAATAAATAAGGACATGAAAGATCTCTATAAGACAACTACATAATTGAGAAAATAAATAGCTGAAGATGTTAACAAATGGAAAAATATACCATGCTCATGGCTGAGAAGAATCCACATTGTTAAAATGTCTATACTACCTAAAGCAATCTACAATTTAATGCAATCCCTATTAAAACATCTCTGTCATGTTTTAAGGACCTGGAAAAATTAGTACTTCGTTGTATATGGAAACAGAAAAAAATACTAAAATGGCCGATACATTACTCAGAAATAAAAACGAGTCGGGAGGAATCACGCTTCCTGAGTTCAGACTATACTATAAATCGATAGTGATCAAAACAGCATGGTACTGGCACAAAAATAGAGAGGTAAATGTATGGAACAGAATTTAAGACCAAGAGGTGAACCCAGAGACTTATCATCATTTGATTTTTGATAAGCCTATTAAAAATGTAAATTGGCATAAAGATTTCTTATTCAATAAATGGTGCTGGATGAATTGGCTGGCAACTTTTAGAAGACTGAAACTAGACCCACACCTTTCTCCTCTAACAAAAATTGACTCTCACTGGTTAAAGGACTTAAACTTAAGACATGAAACTATAAATATTCTTAGAGAGAGTGCAGGGGAAACGCTTGAAAAAATCAGCCTAGGAGAATATTTCATGAGGAAGACACCAGGGGCAATTGAAGCAACATCAAAAGTACATTACTGGGATCTGATCAAATTAAAAAGCTTCTGCACTGCCAAGAACACACTAAGTAAAGCAAATAGACAGTCCTCAGAATGGGAGAGGATTTTTGCAAGTTATACTACCAAAAAATGTCTAATAACCTGAATCAACAGAGAATTGAAAGTTATTACTAAGCAAAAAACAAGTGATCTCTTTTCATTGTGGGCAAGAGACATGAACAGAAGCTTCTCTGAAGAAGACAGGTGCATGGCCTACAGACACATGAAAAAATGCTCATCATCTTTAATTATCAGAGAATTGCAAACCAAAACTACTGAGATACCATCTAATTCCAGTAAGAATAGCCCCCATCACAAAATCCCAAAACAACAGATTTTGGTGTGGATGTGGAGAAAAGGGAACACTTCTGCACTGCTGGTGGGAATGCAAGCTAGTATGTTCCTTTTGGAAGGATGTTTGGAGAACAGTCAGTGATCTAAATGTAGACCTACCATTGTTCCTGCCACTCCTCTTCTAGGTGTATATGAAAAACACCAAAAATCATTTTGCAATAAAGATATTTTCACCAGATTGTTCATTGCAGCTCGATTCATAATTGCGAAGTCATGGAAGAAACCCAAGTGTCCATAGACCCATGAATGAATTAATAAATTGTGGTATATGTATACCATGGAATACTATGCAGCAGTAAAAAAATGGAAACTTTACCTGTTTTATGTTTACATGGATGGAGCTGGAAAATATTCTTCTTAGTAAAGTATCTTAGGAATGAAAAAAAAAGTATCCAATGTACTCAGTACTACTGTGAAATCGATTTATAATCATGCACACTTGCATATGAAAAATGAAACACAAATTTAGCCTAGGAGTGAAAAAGAGGGACAAGGGAGGAGTGGGCGTCGGAAGGATAGTAGGGGGGCCACACCTATGGAGCAAATTGCAAGTGCAAGTTGGATCTATCATGTGTAGAACTCAAATGTCCTAATGCAATAATTGGGTAAATGAGGTGAAAACTATGCTGATTAGTATGATGCAAGCACTCCAATTTGTACAAATAAGCAACACATTGAAAATGTCATAAATGTATTTATGATCTATGTACAGAAGACTTAATAAAATAATAAATAAAAGAATAAAAACCTTTTTATGTCCAGACCCTCAAAAATATATATGTGAATATACACATATATGCACACACCTATACATATATATGTATATATTCATATATATTATATATAGTAATAAATTTCCTAGACACTAGGTGGTACAGTGGTGTTATGAGACAGAGAACATACACCGATTTTGCTGTATAATATGGGTGTCAGAAGCCACTCTTCAGATGTAGAAGACGTCAGGTCCTGTCTTCCCAACTTAGTGCCCTCAATCAGAGTCTGGTTCCTTTGTTAGCATTCAGTTCCCATAGGACTGGGGTCCCAAAGTTCTTTACAGATTCCTTAGGAGGTATGTCAACAGTGCGCCTGACAACAAAAGTGGCTCTCCCAGGGGTGCAGAGGCTACTCAAATCACCTGAAGGTTGAATGCCTGAGCTCAGCAGGCACACCAGTGCTGGCTGTTTACTGAGACCCTCCATACCATTTCTCCCACATGGCCTTCACACAGTGTTGGCACCCAGCTAATAGCCAAGCCAATGGGAAATCCACCCCACCCTGTATTGAATCCCAGCTACTGGATATTGTTAAGTCCACTCACTTGTTTAAGCCTTCCAAGGCAGCTCCACTGAGCAGTGTACCCCCCCTCAAAAAAAAAACAGCTGGACAGTCCTTTCCTGTCCCCAGTTCTTCACAGGTGAGCTGGCCAGATAGCCCCTGACCTTTCCTAATCACTAACTTTGTGTGATAATTTTCCTCAGCTCCATACCTCTTTGGTGAATCCTGGAGTCCAGCATGGTTCACTGTGCCCCCAGAGTGATGTTTCTGGGTAGGTTCTCCCAGCTGGAATTTTCTTTCCCCTGCCTCACTGCAAGTGGCTAGTAAGGAGATGTTTCTAGTCAGACAGCTTGCTCCAGTCTCCCCACATGAATGAGTCTTGATAACATTCTCTCATAACACTTTTCCTTGGGAAATTACTGGAGGGTAAGCTCTATCAAAATACGGAAATGCCATAGAAGAGGAGGATACTATACCCAAGAAACAGGAGATAACCACAAAGATGAATAAAAGGCAGTCTCAGAATAACATGTGCACAGAAAGTCAAGAGAACAAACAGCTCAGACTGGAGGAGGCAGAAGTCTCCATAGGGATGTTGGGAAGAGGAAGATGGGACTAGCGATTACAGAATGCAGTAGAATATTATATAGAATATGGTAAAATATAAAATACAGTACAATATAGTAGAAAACAGTTTTCAGAGGAATTTTACAGCTCTGTAAGAGAGTTTAGAAAAAAAGTGTGATGAGGAGATAGAAAACCAACCAACAAAATATACATATCCGTACAAGACAGGAAATACACCTATCGTCAGCTCTCTGGCTCAGGAGTGAACAATACTAACACAGTGTTAATAAGGTTAACACCAAATTATAATGTAACTGAATACAAAGAATGGAAAGAGAATTGAGGAGTCAAGGCACAGGCGGTGGTATTAGAATGTTAAATGATCTTCTAAAACAGGAATTAGTGCTTCTTAAAAACAAGAGTGAAGAGGAAGTTAATAAATAATGTATAAAATTTATATATCAAGAAACAGCAGTATGGTAAGTATTGTATTTTAAAATATGGACAAAAATGCCTACAGAAATAGCTAAGAGTTTAAAGGTGATTGTCCCTGGAATGCAGGACCCAGGACTGAATCAGACATTTTGACTTTTCAAACTATGCACTGTATGATTTTGATTTTAAAAAAGAAATCACTGACAACCAATTTGGGTTAATATATCTTTTTTTTGTGTGTGTGTGTGTTTTTTGGCCGGGGCTGGGTTTGAACCCGCCACCTCCGGCATATGGGACCGGCGCCCTACTCCTTGAGCCACAGGTGCCGCCCGGGTTAATATATCTTAATGTTCCTTTTGCCAGAAAAAAAAAATGCAAAGAGGATTTCCCTGGGGAGTCTTCTGTTTGGCCATATAAGTCTCTTTGCCTTCCTAACCTATTTTCTTTTTTTCTAAAAAAAAAAAAAAAAAAAAAAACAGGTCTCACTGTGTTGCCCAGGTTGGTCTTGAACTCCTGAGCTAAAGAAATCCTCCTCCTTGAGCCTCCTGAGCAGCTGGAACTATAGACATGCAGAACTGTACCCAACTTCTTTCTAATACTGAAAATTGTCATGTTTTATATGGATGCTGTTATCACTTAGTATGTTTGCTACATATTCTTAATAAAGGTTTTCTACATGTGTGATCCTTTCCTGAATTGAGCTGTATTTGATAGCATTATATGTATAGGTTATTTGTTTTAATTATTTTACTCAATCAAAATGTCTTATATTCCTACTCTGTGTCTGAACCATAATAATGCCAGTGATACACAGAGTCATGACTCCTGTTCTCGAGTGGCTACACACCCTGACAGTCCCTGACAAATACAAAGAATAAAGTTCTCTTTCCTGATTCTCCCTCAAGTATTTGTTATATATTTAGAGTCTCTTAGTACTAAGAATTAATTGCTTTGGAATGTCCAGAAGTTTCTTAAAATGCAAACTCTACAGCCCCCTCCCTGACCCACTGAATCAGATTCTCAGGGAGGAAAGTTCTGGAAATTTTCACTAGGAGCACACTAAGGTTTGAGGGCCATTATTTTAGAGCAAGTTCCCAATGTCTCCCAGTGAAGCGCACTGGCACTTAATTACCCAAACATTAAGGAAATAAACTGAAATAAGCACAATTTGAACATAGTCATTAAGGCAGCATGAAGCGGGGGGCATAGACAAGATGGCTGACTGAAGCCAGCTTTCCACAGTGGCTCCTGTTCAGAAGGAGAGTTAAAGGACAGTAATTTAGCAAGTAACCTGGTGGATTAGAGTTGCACCGAGAGAGAAGGTTGAAGAACAAACACCAACCCTGCTGAGGTAAGCTGCGACCCCAAGGACACAAACAAAAGGTACAATATCTATCACCAAGCAGATGGGAGTTCCCTGCCCCATGAGAAAGGCCCAGAGTACCCCATAAACAAATGAGCAGAGTTCATAAGTCCTCCCATTATACTGCACAGGAGAGACCCTCTAAAAACTGGAACTACTTCCCCTACTAGGATGCCATGGCACTCTCCTGCCAGGCATAAAACTGTGTAAAACTGTATATATTTTCTACCTGCAATTCTGAGCTCCCAGCACTCCCCTCCAGTCTCATGTGGAGGTCTGAAGGCCTGCCCCCCAGGAGCACAGATTTGTAGGTGATTTCTCAAGGGGTGTGGACAGGGCATGAACTACTGCTGGCCAGTGTTGATTCTGCAACACAGGAGTGAGGAGAGAACGGTTGGCTGAGAGGGAACCTCGCAGGTGCAGCGGTGCCCCAAGGTGCAGAGCACCAGCCATTTTTTGGCAACAATAGGGCTCACCCCTGGATAGTCTGGAGTTACATCCCCTGTGTCTCTGGGGAATGAGAGAAGGCCGGGCATCTTCTCAGTTGGCAACCACCGGTAGAACAGATCTGGGATGGAAATGAAGGCCCCATGAGTAAAGGGTTTGCCTGAGGCAGTAGGGGCCTGGGTGGAGTGCAGGTAGTAGAAATAGCACTCACAGTGCTGCCTGACTCCAGGGCAGGGCTGAAACAGAGGATCGCTTTACTGAGCCTAAGACACACCCAGCCCTCAGGGGATCATCAGCCTAGACAAAGGAAGGCAGAAGGCTAGAACTGAAAGCTAACAGTGCTGCAAATACAAACCTGCAACAGCAAAGACAGAGCCTGAGGGACAGGATCTGTGAACTCAACACAGCTCTTCTGCAGGAGAATTTAGCTGGAACAGAAAAAAATTCCACAAAGTTCTTCTGTTATGTCAGTAACATCAATCAGGGGTGGGGCTGATTGGATTAAAAATGTCCACTGGACTTTCAAAAAACTCGATACCCCAAATTTAACCAGACTTATCTATATTCTCCATTAATGTGAATGACTTAAACTGTCCTCTAAAGAGGCACAGGTTGGCTGACTGGATACAAAAACTTAGGCAAGATATTTGCTGCATACAAGAATGACATCTTACCTTAAAAGATAAATATGGACTCAGGGTGAAAGGACGGTTGTCCATATTTCAGGCAAATGGTAATCAGAAAAAAGCAGGTGTTGCAGTTCTATATGCAGATACAATAGGCTTTAAGCCAACAAAAGTAAGGACGGATAAGAATGGTCACTTCATATTTGTTAAGGGTAATACTCAATATGATCAGATTTCAATTATTAATATTTATGCACCCAACTAAATGTGCCTCAATTTATAACATAAACTCTAAAAGACACGAGCAACTTGATTTTCTCCAGCTCCATAAGAATCAGAGATTTCAACACTACTTTGGTAGTGTTGGATAGATCCTCCAAAAAGAAGCTGAGCAAAGAAATTTTAGATTTAAACCTAAACATCCAACATTTGGATTTAGTAGACATCTACAGAACATTTCATCCTCCAAAAACTGAATACACATACTTCTCATCAGCCCACGGAACATACCCCAAAATTGATCACATCTTAGGTCACAAATCAAACCTCAGTAAGTTTAAAGGAATAGAAAATATTCCTTGCATCTTCTCGGACCACCAAGAAATAAAAGCTGAACTCAGTAACAACAGGAATCTGCATACTCATACAAAAACATGGAAGATAAACATTCTTATGATGAATGGTAGCTGGGTCAGAGATGAGATTAAGAAGGAAATTGCCAAATTTTTGGAACAAAACAAGGAAGACACAAATTATCAGAACCTCTGGGACACCACAAAGTCAGTCCTAAGAGGGAAATTTATAGCACTTCAAGCCTTCCTCAAGAGAATGAAAAGAGAGGAAGTTAACAACTTAATGGGACGTCTCAAGCAACTAGAAAAGGAAGAACATCCCAACCCCAAAACCTGTAGAAGAAAAGAAATAACATAAATTAGAGCAGAATTAAATGAAATTCCAAACAAAAGAATTATACAACAGATCAATAAATCAAAAAGTTGATTTTTTGAAAAGGTCAATAAAATAGATAAACCTTTGGCAAACCTACCCAGGAAAAAAAAGAGTAAAATCTCTAATTTCATCAATCAGAAGTGACAAAGAAGAAATGATAACAGACTCCTCAGAAATTCAAAAAAATCCTTAATGAATATTACAAGATACTTTATTCTCGGAAATATTAAAATCTGAAGGAAATTGACCAATGCTTGGAAGCATGTCATCTTCCAAGACTTAGCCAGAATCAAGTGGAAATGTTGAACAGGCCAATATCAAGTTCAGAAATAGCATGAACCATGCAAAATTTCCCTAAAAAGAAAAGCCCGAGACCAGATGGCTTCAAGTCATAATTCTACCAAACCTTTAAATAGGAACTAGGACCTATATTACTCAACCTTTTCCAAAATGTAGAAAAAGAAGAAAGACACTCAACATGTTCTATGAAGCAAACATCACCCTGATCCCCAAACCAGGAAAACACCCTACAAGAAAGCAAATTATAGACCAATATCACTAATGAATATAGATGCAAAAATATTCAACAAGATCCTAACAAACAGAATCCAGCAACACATCAAACACATTATACAACATGACCAAGTCGGTTTTATCCCAGGGTCTCAAGGCTGGTTCAATATACGTAAATCTGTAAGTATAATTCAGCACATAAATAAATTAAAATACTAAGATCATATGATTCTCTCAATTGGTGCAGAAAAAGCTTTTGATAATATCCAGCATCCCTTCATGATAAGAACACTCAAGAAAATTAGTCTAGAAGGGACATTTCTTAAACTGATAGAGGCCATCTACAGCAAACCCACAGCCAAGTTCATATTGAATGGAGTTAAATTGAAATCATTTCCACTGAGATCAGGAATCAGACAAGGATGCCCATTGTTTCCACTGCTCTTTAACATTGTAATGGAAGTTTTAGCCATCGCAATTAGGGAAGAAAAGGTGATAAAGGGTATCCATATAGGGTCAGAAGAGATCAAACTTCCTCTCTTTGCGGATGATATGATTGTATATCTGTAAAACACGAGGGATTCTACTACAAAACTCTTGGAAGTGATCACGGAATACAGCAGTGTCTCAGTTT
The DNA here is from genome assembly GCF_027406575.1 of Nycticebus coucang. Lineage (NCBI taxonomy): Eukaryota > Metazoa > Chordata > Mammalia > Primates > Lorisidae > Nycticebus > Nycticebus coucang. Next base: position 69,140,618 of record NC_069804.1, read on the forward strand.
ACAAAATAAACATTCATAAATGGGTAGCCTTTATATATACCAACAATAGTCAATCTGAAAAACAGTTAAGGACTCTATTCCATTCACAGTAGTGCCAAAGAAGATGAAATATTTGGGAGTTTAACTAACAAAGGACTTGAAAAATCTCTATAAAGAGAACTATGAAACTTTAAGTAAAGAAATAGCTGAAAATGTTAACAAATGGAAAAACATACCATGCTCATGGCTGGGAAGAATCAACATTTTTAAAATGTCCATGCTACCCAAAGCAATATACAATTTTAAGGCAATCCCTATTAAAGCTCTACCATCATACTTTAAAGATCTTGGAAAAATAATACTTCATTTTATATGGAATTAGAAAAAACCTCGAATAGGCAAGACATTACTCAAAAATAAAAACAAAGCAGGAGGAATCACACTACCAGACCTCAGACTATACTATAAATCAATAGTGATCAAAACAGCATGGTAGTGGCACAAAAACAGAGAGGTAGATGTATGGAACAGAATAGAGAACCAAGAGATGAATCCAGCTACTTACCATTATTTTATTTTTGAGAAGACAATCAAAAACTTTCAGTGGGGAAAAGATTCCCTATTTAACAAATGGTGATGTGTGAACTGGCTGCCTACCTGTAGAAGACTGAAACTGGACCCACGCCTTTCACCATTAACTAAGATAGACTCTCACTGGATTAAAGATTTGAACTTAAGACATGAAACTATAAAAATACTAGAAGAGAGTGCAGAAAAAACTCTTGAAAAATCAGTCTGGACAAATATGTTATGAGAAGGACCCCCCCCCTCCCCATGCAATTGAAGCAGCTTCAAAAATACACTACTGGGACCTGATCAAACTAAAAAGCTTCTGCACAACCAAGAACACAGTAAGTAAAGCAAGTAAACAGCCCTCGGAATGGGAGAAGATATTTGTAGGTTATGTCTCACCCTGACAAAAGTTTAATAACCAGAACCCAGAAAGAACTCAAACATATAAGCAAGAAAGGAACAAGTGATCCCATCTCAGGCTGTGCAAGGGAGCTGAAGAGAAACTTCTCTGAAGAAGACAGGTGCACAGCATACAGACATATGAAAATAAGCTCATCATTCTTAATCACCAGAAAATTGCAAATCAAAACTACTTTGAGATATCATCTAACTCCAGTAAGAGTAGCCCATATCACAAAATTCCAAGACCAGAGATGTTGGCGTGGATGTAGAGAAAGGGGAACACTTCTACACTGCTCATGGGAATGCAAATTAATACATTCCTTTTGGAAAGATTATTGGAGAACACTTAGAGATATAAAAATAGATCTGCCATTCAATCCTATAATTCCTCTACTAGGTATATACTCAGAAGACCAAAAATCATATTGTAACAAAGATATTTGTACCAGAATGTTTATTGCAGCCCAATTCATACCTGCTAAGTCATGGAAAAACCCCAAGTGCCCATTGATCCACGAGTGGATTATAAATTGTTGCATATGTACACCATGGAATATTATGCAGCCTTAAAGAAAGATGTAGACTTTACCTCTTTCATGTTTACATGTATGGAGCTGGAACATATTCTTCTTAGTAAAGTATCTCAAGAATGGAAGAAAAAGTATCCAATGTACTCAGCCCTACTATGAAACTAACTTATGGCTTTCACATGAAAGCTATAACCCAGTTATAACCTAAGAATAAGAGGAAGGGGGAAAGGGAGGGGGGAGGGGAGAGGATTGGCAGAGGGAGGGTGATTGGTGGGATTACACCTATGGTGCATCTTACAAGGGTCCATGTGAAACTTAGTAAATGTAGAATATAAATATCTTAACACAATTACTAAGAAAATTCCAGGAAGGCTATGTTAACCAGTGTGATGAGAATACGTCAAATGGTCTATAAAACCAGTGTATGGTGCCCCTTGATCGCATTAATGTACACAGCTATGATTTTATAATAAAATAAAAGACAGCACAAAGCTAGTTTCAAAAACAGTGAGTATATACAGGTCCTTTAAGACATAGATGAGGATAGAATGGAGTGGTCTTTTTTTCTATATCTAGTTTTAAAGTCTCCTTATTATGCAAAATTACTCAACTCATTGTTTCTCCTTTGGAAAAGCTGATGAGATATTATGTCCCTGTAAGTTAAATAAAAACATAATAATAGCTAGTCCTCCTTTCTAGACCTAATATAAAAAGGTTTTACAGAATCATAATTTGTTTCAGTAGATTCTGTATACTATAAACCAGAATATGAATAGTTTATAACTCTCACAAGATTAAAAAAAAAAAGCCCTTTAATATACTAATAACCAAGTTCCAATGTCCATCCCCAAGTACATACACTAAGTCCAGGTTGCACAATTTGCTATTATTTGTAAGGTTGCCTTTCAGGCAGATAAGCCAGTCTTTATGACAAAAATGAAGCAAATTCCAGTTATTAAAACACACACACTTACACACATGCACACACACAACGTGGGCCTTATTCAGCAGGTCTTCTTCAATGGGAAATGGGAGTTATTTCACATTTACTCATGACAGACTTCTTTTGCTACAAGGTACTGCTTCATTTATTATGCAGAGTCATCAAGCACTGATGGCCATGAGCTTACAAGGAGAAATCAAATGAGCAGCACTGCCTGATTTTACATCTGCCTTGAATCAGCAGGGACAAAAAGCAATTTGTGTTCCCCTGCCCATGTCAGGATTTATGCACTGACATCAGGGTATATGGGTAAGTATCCTCTGGCTCAGTCGTATACTAGAATCTTCCCTCACCTCCCAACCTCCACATTTTTTGGCATTTAAATGTACACGAGTACAGTAAAATGTATAGATTGAAGGTACGGTTTATCTCCCATCAGTTTTAGCCAATGCACACCCTGTGAAACTCACACGCACAGTTAAAATATAAAATATTTCCGTCATATCAGAAAGTTCCTTTCCCAGCCAATTCCCCACATAGGAGAAAAATAAATGCCCATCAGACTTCTATTATTATAGATTAGCTTTGCTTAGTTTTGAACTTTATGTAGATGAAATAATATGGTACTTATTATACTGTTTCTGGTTTCTTTCCTGAAGCACAATGCTTTTGAGGTTCATCCATGTATACAACAGTTTGTTTTTTATTATTGCCACACTTTGTTTATTCATTCTGCTACTGATTGATACCTGAGCTGTTTTCAATTTTACACTATCATAAATAATACATGCTTGTGTAAGATTTTGTTTATTTGTTTATTTTAGGACACCTACGTTTTCATTTCTTTTGGATGAAAACCTTGACCAAGTAGGGAGTTATAGCAGAGCTGAAGGGACATTGGCTTGTGGCTTTTCTTTCTCACTTTGCTTGAAAAAAAAATGGCTTCTTTAGATGTAGATTTTAATTCCTTAGTCACCCTCACTTTCTCACCAATGAAATAAAATACTTTGGTGATTTTCACTTTTTCTATTTCTTTAGGTTTCTCCAACTCTTCTGCTTTAACCAGCAATTTACTTGAACTTGTTTCTCCAGTCTCCTGTCCTCTCTTGTGTAGTTGAGAGCATTTTAAATTTTGGTCCCAGAGTTCAATCCTCCTTTGTCCTTGCATCCTCTGATCCATTGCCTTTTTCCCACTTTGCAGCTTCATCTTCTTTCTCACTGCTACTGCCTTCAGAATCTGCACTGGCATTCTCCTCTTCCTCTTCTCCTAACATGAGGCCACCTTGTTTTCTCTTCCCAGCTGAAATGCTCTGAGCCTTTATAATTTTCCTTTGGTTTTCTATGCCTGTTCTTTACCATCCACTTCATCTTCCTTCAATAATTAATTTACATGCCAGAGAGAGCAAGATGGAGGCTGAGTAACAGCTTCCCTGCATCTGGGCACTGTGAGTCTGGGGAGATAACACTCCAGGCATCTCTGGCTGGTGGGATCTGCCTATAATCATCCCTGTGAGGATACAGGGAGTCAGCAAGAGACTTCTGGACCCCAAGAGGAGGACAAAAACAGTGGAAAACTGTCAAGTGTTCACATGTGTTTGATTGGTCTAATTCTGCTGGCAGCTGTAAGTACAGTAGCAGCGAGACTGCAAACTGGAAAGGCGTTACCTGTGAACTGTTTTGGTGTTTATGGACTTGATAATCAGTTCAACTGCCTTGGGGAGAGCTTGAGCAGGATTGTGGAAAACTTTGGGCATTGTGTAAGGCCCCAGACTGAGCCACTGAGCTGGACGGAGCTAATAGTGTTTGGCTGTGGGCCACAGGGAGCCATTGTGAGAGAACTGCCCCAGCAAGGTCTGCCCTCAGGGTTGCAGAGCCAGAATCAGGCGGGAGCTAGTAACCTAGTGACAGAGCAGACTAAAGGCGGGGACTGAGCCGCCTTACAGCCCTAACCCCCAGGGGCAGAGTGAGACCGGTTTTGGCACACTGGGTAAGTGGATAGCCACTTCAGCAGCGATTCCAGCAACAAGCACTTTCCCGGGAAAGCTTCTACTTAACAAGTTTAGAAGTTTAAAGTGCCTTCTAAGAGGGCTGAAAAGAGATTTAGGGTGTCTACCCTGTGAGATTTGAGAAATCAGCAGAGCTCTCCAGTCGTATCAGCATTGTGATTAACATCTCATACCCAAGAAGACCACCTGTTGCCCAGACAATATTCAACAAGATATATACTGCTTTGTTTTTCGTTGTTTATTTTCTTGTTTGTTTTTTGTTTATTTTGATGTCGTTCTTGTTGTTTTCTTTTTTAATTTCAACCTTTTCCACACAGATTTTTTCTTTTCTTTTTTTACTTTCTTTTCTTTCTCCATTTTCTAGTTTAAATACAATTTCCCATTGCTGCCTTTTTCAATAACTAGAACTTCATTTTTGCTAGTATTTCTACCCCTATTATTGGGTTTTTCATCCAATTTTTTTCCATAAAGTTTTCTATTTGTTTGTTTTGGTTTGATTTATAGCATTTTTGTCTTTCCTCTCTACTTGGTGGAGGTGAGGTACTGTGTCTGATCAGGTTCACAAAGAGCTGCTGATCTCAAGGGAACCACCCAACCAGGCACCCCCAGAGGTTGGGGATTTTTTAATGTTGTGTCAAAGTACCCTACTGTACACCTATATTGCTCTGTCTCCCTCTTTCTGTGCCTCTCTTCTTTCTGTCAATATTCTCTTTTACCTACCCCTTTCAAAAGAATGAAATTTTATTTTCATTCTTTCTTTCTTCTATCCCTTCTTGCTCTTCAACATTCTCATTCTTCTGGTCCTGTACCAAAAGGACTCATCAAAACCTTAGTCCACAGGCATGGGAACTTAAAGAGCAAGAGGAAGTAAAAGGAAAATTAGGGCAAGGAAACAGATAAAATAAATCACTCATGAGAAAGAATCAGCAGAAAACTCCAGGCAACATGAAGAATCAGTCAAGAACAATCCCTCCAAGGGACCATAAGGTAGCAAATAGAAAGGATTCCACCTATAAAGAATTGTTAGGAAAGACAGAAAGGGAATTCAAAATACACATGATGAAAACAATGAAGGAAATGATGGAAACAATGAAGTAAACTTCTAATAAAGTTGAAAATAACCATAAGGAAATCCAAAAACAGAATAAAATAAGAGGTAAACAATATGAAGACTATAGAAAGAATATAGCAGATCTGAAGGAACTGAAGCAGTCAATTAGGGAACTTAAAGATGCAATGGAAAGTATCAGCAACAGGTTACACCATGCAGAAGAAAGAATTTCAGAGGCAGAGGACAAAGTTCTTGAGATAACTCAGATAGTAAAAGAGGCAGAAAAGAAGAGAGAGAAAGCAGAACGTTCCCTGTCAGAATTATGGGACTTTATGAAATGTTCCAAAATACAAGTTGTAGGAATTCCAGAAGGGGAAGAACAATTACCCAGAGGAATAGAAGCCATATTAGAGAAAATTATAAATGAAAATTTCCCAAATATCACCAAAGATTCTGATGCACTGCTTTCAGAGGGATATTGAACCTCAGGTCACCTAAATTCTAACTGAGCTTCTCCAAGACATATTGTGATGAACCAGTCCAAAGTCAAGACAAAAGAAATGATTCTGCAAGCTGGCCAGGAGTAAGCGCCAGTTGACCTACAAGGGAAAATCCATCAGAGTGACTACAGACTTCTCTAATGAAACTTTTTAAGAAGGAAGACAATGGTCATCTGCCTTTAATCTATTTAAACAAAACAATTTCTAGCCCAGAATTCTGTACCATGCTAAGCTAAGCTTTAAAATTGATAGATAAATCAAAACATTTACGGGTATACAAACATTGAAAAAATTCGCCACAACAAGAACAGCTCTACAGAAAATACTTCAACCTGTTCTACATACTGACCATCACAATGTATCAGCATAAAAGTAAAAACTCAGAAATTAAAGGACAGAACCTAACCTCCACACTCAGGCAAAATATAAAATTAAGCACTGGACTCTCACAAAACAAGATGAATAGAATATTACCACACTTATCAATTATCTCAATGAATATTAATGGCTTGAATCCCCAATGAAGAGACATAGATTGGCTGACTGGATTAAAAAACACAAGCCATCTATTTGCTGTCTGCGAGAAACACACGTGGCTTCAAAAGAAAAATTGAAACACCGAGACAAGGGTTGGAAGACAATTTTTCAGGCAAATGGAATTCAGAAGAAAAGAGGAGTTGCAATCTTCTTTTCACATACATGTGGATTTAAAGCAACTAAAGTGGAAAAAAGACAAGGATGGTCACTTTATATTGGTCAAGGGAAAAATACAACAAGAAGACGTTTCAATTCTAAATATTTATGCACCCAATTTAAATGCTTCCAGATTCTTGAAACAGATCTTACTCAGTCTGAGCAAGATGATATCTGATAATACCATAATAACAGGAGACTTTAACACTCCTCTTACAGAGCTGGACAGATCCTCTAAACAGAAATTAAACAAAGATATAAGAGATTTAAATGAGACCCTAGAACAACTGTGTTTGATAGGTGCATATAGAACACTCCATCACAAAGATAAAGAATATACATTCTTCTCATCACCCCATGGAACATTCTCCAAAATTGATCATATCCTGGGACACAAAACAAATGTCAACAGAATAAGAAGAATTCAAATTTTACCTTGTATCTTCTCAGATCATAAGGTACTGAAGGTGGAACTCAACTCTAAATAAACATTCGACCCCACACAAAGGCATGTAAATTAAACAACCTTCTGTTGAATAACAGATAGGTGCAGGAAGAAACAAAAAAGAAAATCATTAACTTCCTTGAGCATAACAACAATGAAGTCACAAGCTAGCAAAACCTGTGGGATACTGCGAAAGCAGTTTTTAGAGGAAAATTTATCACTTTAGATGCCTACATTCGAAAAACAGAAAGAGAGTGCATCAACAAACTCACAAGCCATCTTATGGAGTTGTAAAAAGAAGAACAATCTAAGACTAAACTCAGTAGAAGAAAAGAAATATCCAAAATCAAATCAGAGATCAATGAAATTGAAAACAAAAGAATCATTCAGAAAATTAATGAAACAACCAGTTGGTATTTTGAAAAAATAAATAAAATAGACAAACCATTGGCCAGACTAACGAGAAATAGAAAAGTAAAATCTCTAGTAACCTCAATCATAAATGATAAAGGGGAAATAACAACTGATGCCACACAGATACAAGAAATCATCTCTGAATACTACCAGAAACTCTATGCCCAGAAATTTGACAAGATGAAGGAAATAGAACAATGTATGGAATCACACCCTCTGTCTAGACTTAGGCAGGAAGAAATAGAGCTCCTGAACAGACCAATTTCAAGCACTGAGATAGAAGAAACAATAAAAAAGCTTCCGACCAAAAAGTGCTCTTGTCCAGATGGCTTCACACCAGAATTCTACCAAAACTTCAAGAAAGAGGTTATTCCTGTACTGCAGAAATTGTTCCAAAAAATTGAGGAAGAAGGAATCTTCCCCAACACACTCTATGAAGCAAACATCACCCTGATACCAAAACCAGGAAAAGACCCAAACAAAAAGGAGAATTTCAGACCAATCTCACCCATGAATATAATTCTCAACAAAATTTTAGCGAATAGATTACAGCTTATCATCAAAAATTCATACATCATGATCAAGTAGGTTTCATCTCAGGAATACAAGGCTGGTTTAAAATACACAAGTCCATAAACATTATCCAGCATATCAACAGAGGCAAAAGTATAGATTATATGATCCTCTCAATAGATGCAGAAAAAGCATTCGATAAAATCCAGCATCCTTTTCTAACTAGAACACTGAAGATTATAGGCATAGGTGGCACATTTCTAAAACTGACTGAAGCTATCTAAGACAAACCCACAGCTAATATTTTACTGAATGGAGTAAAACTGAAAGCTTTTCCTCTTAGAACTGGAACCAGACAAGGTTGTCCTCTGTCACCTTTACTATTCAACATAGTGCTGGAAGTTCTAGCCAATACAATTAGGCAAGACAAGGAAATAAAGGGAATCCAAATGGGAGCAGTGGAGATCAAACTCTCCCTCTTTGCTGACGACATGATTTTATACTTAGAGAATCCCAAAGCCTCAACCACAAGACTCATACAAGTCATCAAAAAATACAGTAATGTTTCAGGATATAAAATCAATGTCCACTAGTCAGTAACCTTTGTATACTGAGAATAACAGTGAAGATGAGAAGCTAATGAAGAACACAATTCCCTTTACCACAGTTTCAAAGAAAATGAAATATTTAGGAATATACCTAACGAAGGAGGTGAAGGACCTCTATGAAGAAAACTATGAACTCCTCAGAAAGGAAATAGCAGAGGATATTAACAAATGGAAGACCATACCATGGTCATGGATGGGAAGAATCAACATTGTTAAAATGTCTATACTTCCCAAAGCAATCTACCTATTCAATGCCATTCCTATTAAAATACCAACATCGTACTTTCAAGATTTGGAAAATATGATTCTGCATTTTGTATGGAACCGGAAAACACCCTGTATAGCTAAGGCAGTTCGTAGTAATAAAAATAAAGCTGGGTGCATCAGCATACCAGATTTTAGGCTGTACTACAAAGCCATAGCGGTCAAGACAGCATGGTACTGGCACAAAAATAGAGACATAGACACTTGGAATCAAATAGAAAACCAAGAAATGAAACTAACATCTTACAACCACCTAATCTTTGATAAAGTAAACAGCAACATACCTTGAGGGAAAGACTGCCTATTCAATAAATGGTGTTGGGAGAACTGGATATCCACGTGTAAAAGACTGAAACTGGACCCACTCCATTCCCCACTCACAAAAAAAGATTCAAGATGGATAAAGGACTTAAATTTAAGGCATGAAACAATAAAAATCCTCAAAGAAAGCGTAGGAAAAACACTGGAAGATATTGGCTTGGGGAAAGAGTTCATGAAGAAGACTGCCATGGCAATTGCAACAACAACAAAAATAAACAAATGGGACTTCATTAAACTGAAAGCTTCTGTACAGCCCAGGAGACAACAGCCAAAGCAAAGAGACAACCTACACAATGGGAAAGGATATTTGCATATTTTCAATCAGACAAAAGTTTGATAACTAAGATCTATAGAGAATTCAAATTAATCCACATGAAAAAAGCCAACAATTCCATATATCAATGGGCAAGAGACATGAATAGAGCCTTCTCTAAAGAAGACAGACCAATGGCTAACAAACATATGATAAAATGTTCATCATCCCTATATATTAGAGAAATGCAAATCAAAACAACCCTGAGATATCATCTAACCCCAGCAAGAATGGGCCACATCACAAAATCTCAAAACTGCAGATGCTGGCTTGGATGTGGGGAGAAGGGAACACTTTTACACTGCTGATGGGATTGCAAACTAGTACAACCTTTCTGCAAGGAAGTATGGAGAAACCTCAAAGCACTCAAGCTAGACCTCCCATTTGATCCTGCAATCCTATTACTGGGCATCTACCCAAAAGGAAAAAATTCCTTTTATCATAAGAACACTTGTACTAGACTGTTTATCGCACCTCAATTTACAATCGCTGAAATGTGGAAACAGCCCAAATGCCCACCAACCCAGGAATGGATTAACAAGATGTGGTATACATATACCATAGAATTCCATTCAGCTGTTTAAAAAATGGAGACTTTACATCCTTCATATTAACCTGGATGGAACTGGAAGACATTATTCTTAGTAAAGCATCACAAGAATAGAAAAACATGAATCCTATGTACTCAATTTTGATATGAGGACAATTACCGACAATTAAGGTCATGGGAGGAGGAGGAAAAGCAGAGAGAGGGAAGGAGGGACTGGGGTGGGGCCTTGGTGTGTGCCACACCTTCTGTGGTCAAGACATGATTGCTAGAGGGACTTTACTTGACAAATGCAATCAGGTTAACCTGGCTTATTGTACCCTCAATGAATCCCCAACAATAAAAAAAAATAATTCATTTACATAACCTTTGCTATATTCTCTACCTGATGGCACATAGCTTCATCCTCCCATAAAGTGAAGAGATCTTCAGAGTCAAATTCCTCCAGGTTGTTGCCACTCTGCACCATCCAACCACAGGACCATAGCAGCTGCCCACAAAGGCAGTGGTCTATTAAGTGACCATAGGGATGGAGTAACAGCCAATTCATTCTTTTTGAAATTAATTTGACATCATTTATTGAGTACCTACTACATGCCAAGCATTGCTCTAGGAAACAGGAATATAGTTGTGAGTAAGACAGACAAAAGTCTTGCTCCCAAGAAGTTTATATTCTGGTTGAAAGAAGCCGGCAATAAAGAAATAAATATTCAAAGTACTATATGTACAGTTAATATTTTATTTAAATCAACTTAGCCTTTTGCTTACAGAAATTTATTTTAAAAGGAAACTTTATAGCACAATTTTAAGTGGATAGCCACTAATATACCACAAATAGAAAATAAACATAAAATAATTTCTAACAAAGAAATAATCACATGAGCTTACCATCTATAAACATGTCCTTTTGGAAGCCATGCCACACTTTGGGAACATTGATTGTTGAACCCATTACTTTTCATATGGAAAAGTCAAGATTCAGAAGGCAGCAGTAATTTGAGCATATTTCTACAGTCAGATCTCATATCCTGAAAGGCCAAGTTTATTCTCCAAATTTCTTTATCATAGAGAAGGGACAGAGAAGAAAGCTACATATAGTTGTGTAAGTTATGCATGGCCCAAATTTAGGGATGACCAGTCACCTGGACTACAATGTGAATAGTATTCCTTAGGAGTTGTACTGTGCATTACCTATATGACCATATGCAAAGGCCCCCAAGATGCAACACCAGAGAAATAGACCAGAGTGATTAAAACTTCAAGATCTTGGGAGAGCTGCTACTAGCTGTGTGACCTCAGAAAAGTGACTTTATTTCAACGTTTCTCTGCCTTTTTCTTGAGGTTGGGATAGGTGTTAAATTAGATAAATGATTGCTCAGCAGTGTGTCTGGCAACTGATAAGCACTTAATATTTATGAACTATCATTATTACTACAGTCCCAATACCAAAGAGTTTCAAATAGGCTCTGGATTTTCTTGCCACCAAGATCTCTACATGTTTTTCAAGTTATTGCTCTGTCCTTTTTGAAGCTCCACAAATGCTGGGTTATACATCTAATAGCTATTGATGTATCTAAACACAAAATAAAATTTAAAAGCAAGAAAAACCCCAAACAACTGAAAATAAACAAGACAAAATGTTTCAAAAAATTTAAAGTGTGAATATTTCATAGGAATGAATATGACTCCCAGTAGATACAGATACAAAAGTTGTGAAAAAATTATATGAAATAAAAATAGATAGTAAATGCACTGGAAAATACTCTCATGTGCAATTAAAGGCAAATTAAAGCAAACTAACATTTTTACCTGTCAAATCACCAAAGTCATTTTACATGATTTTATTTTATTTATTTATTTCAAAATATTAAGGGGATACAAATGTTTTTCTTACATGGATACCTTATATAATGGCTAATTCAGGGCTTGTGGTGTGCCCATCACCAGAATAGTGCTCATTGTAGCTAATAGATAAGTTTTTATCCATCAACCTTTTTGGTTTCCAATGTCCTTCATATCTTTTTGTGTTTGTGTGTACCCGTTGTTTAGTTGCCACTTATCAATGAGAATATATGGTGTTTGGTTTCCCATTTCTGAGATATTTTACTTAGAATAATAGTCTCCAGTTATACCCAAGCTGCTGCAAAAGACATTATTTCATTCCTTTTTATGGCTGAGTAGTACTCCATGGTAGATACGTACCACATTTTCTTTACCCACTCATGAACTGATGGGCACTTAGGTTGATTCCACATCCTTGCAATTGTGAGTTGTACAGTGATAAACATTTGAGTGCAGGTGTCATTTTTTATAAAATGACTTGGGTAGATACCTGGATCTACCCAAGATTGGTAGGATAAAATGGTCAGTCTATATTTACTTCTTTCAGGAATCACCATACTATCATGAGAGCCCTAGAGCATGATCTCTTGGCCTCCTTGAGCCAGACTACTGCCATGAACTCCCTGCCAGACCACAGTTGTGCCACCCCAACTCTCAGAGGAAAAATAAAAGTAGAAAAAAAATAATAAAATAATATATGAAGTAAATTAAAAATACATTCTTATCAAATAAAGGAGAGTGAGGGAAGAGGAAAAAAGAAAGAAAGAAAGACCAAGAAAAAGAGGGGATATGTTAGGTGTTACACAAGCAATTTATGTGGGAAAGATGAAAAAAGTAGAAGAGTCTCTATCAAAAGAGAGAATGTAGAGAAATGAAATAGAGAGAGAGAACAAATGAGGCTAAAATACCATAACCAAAAGAAAAAACAGGAGGCCTTGCTCCTGATGAAAGTAAAAATGAAAGTTAAAAATAGAAACAACTAAACTAGCAAAAAACAAAGCACATCAAAACAAAACAAAACAAAACAAAAAAAAGCTCTAATAGCCAAAAATAGTAGCAACCTCAGCAACAAAGAGAAGTAGGATTAATAATACCAAAATACACATACACACACACAAACACACACACACACATACACACACGGCACTGTGTTACGGGATTTCTACATATTTTCTTATTTAATCACTCTGAACTAGATAGTACTACTTCCATTTTATAAATGAAGCACAGAAAGCTTAAGTAATTCACCCAAGATTGCGGGGGCCGGGGGGGGACAAGATGGTGGACCAGAAGGATCATTTGGCTGAGCTCTACTAGTAGGACTGGGAAAAGAAAGAAAACCCAACCATACCTGGCACGAAACCTTACACAGAGTTGTAGCTTGGGCTGTGCAGCAGGGTGGTCGTGTACTGGAGACAATGTGTGATTCAGCGTGGTGGAGATCTGATACAATAGGCAAGCTTTATATACATGTTATACATATATATAAATATATATACAAATTCTTTTTTTGGTATTTTTTATCCTACTTCTCTTTGTTGCTGAGGTTGCTACTATTTTGGGCTATTAAGAGTTTTTTTAAGGAAATAAATCCTTTTATCATAAGGACACTTGTACTAGACTGTTTATTGCAGCTCAATTTACAATCGCCAAAATGTGGAAACAGCCTAAATGCCCACCAACCCAGGAATGGATTAACAAGCTGTGGTATATGTATACCACGGAATACTATTCAGCCATTAAAAAAAATGGAGACTTTACATCCTTCGTATTAACCTGGATGGACGTGGAAGACATTATTCTTAGTAAAGCATCACAAGAATGGAGAAGCATGAATCCTATGTACTCAATTTTGATATGAGGACAATTAATGACAATTATGGTGATGGGGGGAAACAGAAAGAGGGAATGAGGGAGGTGGGTGGGGTCTTGGTGTGTGTCACACTTTATGGGGGCAAGACATGATTGCAAGAGGGACTTTACCTAACAATTGCAATCAGTGTAACCTGGCTTATTGTACCCTCAATGAATCCCCAACAATAAAAAAAATAAAAATAAAAATAAAAAAAGAGTTTTTTTGTTTTGTTTTGATGTGCTTTGTTATATTTGATATATATATCAAAAAGGACCAACTTTAATAGGAATATATATATTATATGAAGTAAATTAAAAATACATTCTTATATATATCTTGGAAAGGACCAAGTTTAATAGGAATATATATATATATATATATTTTTTTTTTTTTTTCCTGCCAGGACTGCAGGTGGTTCTGTGATCTTTTTTAGGGGACAGAGAACACAGCTGATAACCTCTCTCTAATTCCCAGACATGGTCTTGGTTGCCAGCTTAGTTGTCTTCAGTGATTGCCTGATTTTATTCTCAGCATTCAGACCCTGCCAGGTTGGGATCATAAAGCTCTGCAGAATTCTCCAGAGGCAAGTCTCACAGTGACACATGACAGGAGTTCCCGAGGGATGCAGGAGTCTCTAAGCCTGTCCTAAGAGTTGAGTTCTGATCCCAGCAGGAGGAACAGAGATGGTCATGCCTTAGGCCCCCAGTTAGAGGCTGACCCTCACGACCTTCTCACAACATTTCCACAATGGTGGCCCCCAGTACCCTGTACCTTCCCAGTATGGTTACCCCACCTGCCACCAAACCAATGCCAAATCCACTCCAACTGGCACTCAAATCTGGCTGCTGTATACTGTTTGAGTCTGCCCGCTCTTTCAAACTTTCCACTCAAGGCAAAGCTTCTCCAAAGAACCAAAACTGAGTAAAGGCTTCCTGTCATTCCCAGACCTCTGTCAGGGTGCTGACCATTTCCACTGGCTCCGAAACACTTGCCTACTGTATCAGATCTCCACCACTCCGAATCACATACTGTCTCCAGTGACACCACCACATTGCTGCACATCCCAAGCTACAATTCCGTGTAAGGTCCTGCGCCAACTATGGTTGAGTTTTCTTTCTTTACCCATGCCAAATAATCCTTTTTGTCTATCGTCTTGCCCACCACCCCCATCTTGGGTGACTTACTTAAGCTTTCTGTGCTTCATTTATAAAATGGAAGTAGTACTATCTAAGCTCAGAGTAATTAAATAGAAAATATGTAGAAATCCCCTAAAAGTGCCAAGCAAATGGTAGCTGATTAAATGAGACGTGGTGTAAATTAGGCAATTAGAAGCATGAACTCTTATACCAGATCTCCTGGACTTGAATCCTGGCTCTGCTATTCACTTGTCCTTAGGCAAGACACTGCTTATTTTCCACCAAAATGCTTTTGCATTTCTGTGCCTGGGAATGCCAATAATAGATACCTCATAAGGCTGTTTTCAGGATTTAATGCCTTTGTAATGTGTTTAGAGTTTCTAATGTATAGTAAACACTTATTAAGTGTTAGCTGCTATTATTATTACCATAATCATTAGTGGCGTTGTTATTATTCTCTGCCCAAAAGTGGGAAGAGTTGCAGAAAGTCAGAAGCAGGCTCTCATTTCTTTCTACTTAAAGGGTGCTCTTTAGACTAGCAGATGGGCATAACTTGGGAATTTGTTAGGAATACAAAACTTTGGACCCCCTCCCCAGACCTGCTGAAGCCAAATTAGCATTTTAACAAGATTCACCAGGAATTCCCATGCAAATAACAGTTTGAGAAATACTGGAATGTAGATAATGTGATTAGGATCTTCTTTGGGAAATGTAAGTAATAGGAATGTTGGGAAAGAAGAAAAACTGCATGGCTGGGCATTCTGTGGTAAGACCTGGGAGATGAGAATAGGATGTGTTCCAGCCAGGCAGGTCAAAGCAAAGCTTTTGATATAATGGGGCATGGAAATCAATATTAAAGTTGACCCAAATGTCTCAGATAGTGTCCTAATGAAAATCAGAAAAAACAACACACATCTTTTGGGAGGATGCAACCTTGCAAGTGCAAGGCTTAGCAAATAGAGCTCGGGCTCTATTTTTGGTGCTTTCTTTCCAACTTGGCCAAGAGCCATAGTTTAGTGCTAAGTTGAGCGACTGTGCATTATGACCCTGGATTGAAGAACAGACACCAAGAAGACAGAAATATTAATGAGCCAAATGAGATATGGGTGGTAGCCAGAGCCCAAGAAAGTCCCCAGTAATTCTTGCCTTCTGATATTGACATCATTGTATAGTCCCCTCCCTGTGTAGGCTGCTTTATGTAACAAATAAGACACAGTTTTCTCCCCTTATCCATGGGGGATACATTCCAAGACTCATCAGATTCATAAAATTGCAGACAATACAAAGCCCACTATATAATATAGTTTTTTCTATAAATACATGCATACCTATGATAAGGTTTAATTCATAAATAAGGCAAAGGAAGAGATTAACAACAATAACCAATAATAAAATAGAACAAATATAATAATATACCAGAATAAAATTTATGTGAATGTAGTCTCCCTTTTTCTTTCTCTCAAAATATCTTACTGTATTGTACCTTGTGTAACTGAAACTGCAGAAAGAAAAACCATAGATGGGGTACAACTATGTTGTGGAAATGACAAAGTATCGCCTGAGGCTGAGTCATAAAAGTCTTTGCAGTTTCTATCATGTCAAACTCTTAGATCAACTGCTCTGTAAATGTCCAGGCATTGTGTCATACAAACTTTCAAGTGACCTGATAGAGAGGCACACATGCTGAATAACTGAGGCCTTCTTCTTTTTTAGTTTTTTAAATTGTTGGCGATTCATTGAGGGTACAAGAAACCAGGTTACGCTGATTGCATTTGTTAGGTAAAGTCCCTATTACAATTGTGCCTGGTCCCCAAAAGGTGTGCCACACACCAAGACCCCACCCCCTCCCTCCTTCCCTCTCTCTCTCTGCTCTCTCCTTTACTGACCCCGCATCATGTCCTTAATTGCCATTAATTGTCCTCATATCAAAATTGAATACATAGGATTCATGTTTCTCCATTCTTGTGATGCTTTACTAAGAATAATACAAAGGCCGTAAAGTCTCTATTTTTATAATGGCTGAATAGTATTCCATGGTATACATATACCATGGATTGTTAATCCATCCCTGGGTTGGGGGCATTTAGGCTGTTTCCACATTTTGGCAGTTGTAAATTGAGCTGTGATAAACAGTCTAGTGCAAGTTTCATTATGGTAAAAGGATTTTTTCCCTTCTGGGTAGATGCCCAGTAATGGTGTTGCAGGATCAAATGGGAGGTCTAGCTAGAATTCTTTGAGAATCTATGAATATCTATGAATTCTCCATACATCCTTCCAAAAAGGTTGTATTAGTTTGAAGTCCCACCAGCAGTGTAAAAGTGTTCCTTTCTCACCACATCCACCCCAGAGTCTGCAGTTTTGAGATTGTGTGAGGTGGGCCAATTCTCACTGGGGTTAGATGATATCTCAAGGTGGTTTTGATTTGAATGTTTCTAATAATTAGGGGCAATGAGCATTTTTTCATATGTTTGCTAACCATTTGTCTGTCTTCTTTAGAGAAGGCTCTATTAATCTCTGTTATTCATTGATATATGGGATTGTTGGCTTTTTTTTCATGTGGATTAATTAGAGTTCTGTACAGAACCTAGTTATTAAGCTTTTGTCTGAATCAAAATATGCAAATATCCTTTCCCAATGGGTAGGTTGTCTATTTGTTTTGGTTGTTGTCTCCTTAGCTGTACAGAAGCTTTTCAGTTTAATTAAGACCCCTTTGTTTACTTTTGTTTTTGTTGCAATTGCCATGGCAGTCTTCTTCATAAAGTCTTTCCCCAGGCTGATATATTCCAGTGTTTTTCCTGTGCTTTCTTTGAGGATTTTTATAATTTCATGCCTTAAATTTAAGTCCTTTATCCATCTTTAAAAATTTTTTTATTAAGTCTTTTGTACATAGATCATAAATACATTATGCCATTTTCAGTGTGTTGATTATTGGTACAAATTGGAGTGCTTACATCATACTAATCAGCATAGTTTCACCTTATTTACCCAATTATAGCATTAGGACATTTGAGTTCTACGCATGATAGATCTA
The DNA here is from genome assembly GCF_027406575.1 of Nycticebus coucang. NCBI lineage: Eukaryota > Metazoa > Chordata > Mammalia > Primates > Lorisidae > Nycticebus > Nycticebus coucang. The sequence goes on from NC_069804.1 coordinate 69,158,584, forward strand.
ACTTGTACTTGCAATGTGCCCCATAGTTGTGGTCCCCTTACTATCCCCTACTATCTCTCCCACCCTATCTCCTCCCTTCTCCCTCCCCTTTCCTCCTTCATCCTAGGCTAAAGTTGTGTTTCATTTTTCATATGCAAGTATGAGTGATTACAAATTGGTTTCATGGTAGTACTGAATACATTGGATACTTTTTTTTCGATTCCTAAGATACTTTACTAAGAAGAATATTTTCCAGCTCCATACATGTAAACATAAAAGAGGTAAAGTCTCCATTTTTTACTGCTGCATAGTATTCCATGGTATACATATACTACAATTTATTAGTCCATTCATGGGTCGATGGACACTTGGGCTTTTCCAATGACTTGGCAATTATGAATTGAGCTGCAATGAATAATCTGGTACAAATATGTTTATTGCCAAATGATTTTTGGTCCTTTGGATATACACCCAGAAGAAGAATTGTGGGGTCAAATGGCAGATCTACATTTAGATCCCTCAATGTTCTCCAAACTTCCTTCCAAAAGGAACACACTAGCTTGCATTCCCACCAGCAGTGCAGAAGTGTTCGCTTTTCTCCACATCCACGACAGCATCTGTAGTTTTGGGATTGTGATGTGGGTTATTCTTACTGGAGTTAGATGGTATCTCAAGGTGGTTTTGGTTTGCAAATCTCTGATGATTAAAGATGATGAGCATTTTTTTCATGTGTCTGTAGTCCATGTGCCTGTCTTCTTCAGAGAAGCTTCTGTTCATGTCTCTTGCCCACAATGAAATGAGATCACTTGTTTTTTGCTTAGTAATAACTTTGAGTTCTCTGTGGATTCCGGTTATTAAACCTTTTTCGGTAGTATAACTTGCAAAAATCCTCTTCCATTCTGAGGGTTGTCTATTTGCTTTACTTAGTGTGTTCTTGGCAGTGCAGAAGCTTTTTAATTTGATCAGATCACAGCAACGTATTTTTGATGTTGCTTCAATTGCCTGGGGTGTCTTCCTCATGAAGTATTCTCCTGTCCAATTTTTTCAAGCATTTCCCCTGCACTCTCTTTAAGAATATTTATAGTTTCATGTCTTAAGTTTAAGTCCTTTAACCAGTGAGAGTCAACTTTTGTTAGAGGAGAAAGGTGTGGGTCCAGTTTCAGTCTTCTACAAGTTGCCAGCTAATTCATCCAGCACCATTTATTGAATAAAAAATCTTTCCCCCAATTTATATTTTTAATAGGCTTGTCAAAAATCAAATGACAATAGTGTGTGGGTTTACCTCTTGGTCTTCAATTCTGTTCCATGTATCTACCTCTCTATTTTTGTGCCAGTACCATGCTGTTTTGATCACTATTGATTTATAGTATAGTCTGAAGTCAGGAAGCGTGATTCCTCCCAATTTGTTTTTATTTCTGAGTATTGTCTTGGCTATTCGAGTTTTTTTCTTTTTCCATATAAAATGAAGTACTAATTTTTCCAGGTCTTTAAAATATTACAGAGGTGCTTTGATAGGGATCATATTAAATCTGTAAATTGCTTTAGGCAGTATAGACATTTTAACAATGTTAATTCTTCCCACCCATGAGCATGGTATATATATATATATATTTTTATTGTTGGGGATTCATTGAGGGTACAATAACCAGGTTACATTGATTGCAATTGTTAGGCAAAGTCCCTCTTGCAATCATGTCTTGACCCCATAAAGTGTGACACACACCAATGCCCCCCCCGTCCCTCATTTTTTAATATCTTCAGTTATTTATTTTTTCAGAGTTTCATACTTCTCTTTATATAGATCTTTCACATCCTTAGTTATATACACTCCCAGATATTTCATCTTCTTTGGCACTATTGTAAAGGGAATAGAATCCTTGATTGTTTTTTCACCTTGTCTATTGTTGTATATAAAGGCTACAGATTCATGAGTGTTAATTTTGTATCCTGAGACGTTACTATATTCCTTGATCACTTCTAGGAGTTTTGTAGTTGATTCCCTGGGGTTTTCCAGATATATAATCATATTGTCTGCGAAGAGTGACAGTTTTATCTCCTCTGGTCCTATTTGGATCCCCTTGGTTGCCTTCTCTTGCCTGATTGCAGTGACTAAGATATCTATTACAATGTTAAAAAGCAGTGGAAACAGTGGGCATCCTTGCCTGGTTCCTGATCTGAGTGGAAATGATTTCAATTTTCTCCATTCATTGTGATATTGGCTGTGGTTTTGCTGTAGATGGCCACTATAAGTTTAAGAAATGTTCCTTCTATACGTATTTTCTTAAGTGTTCTGATCAAGAAAGGATGGTGGATATTGTCAAAAGCTTTTTCTGCATCAATTGAGAGAATCATATGGTCTCTGTTTTTTAATTTTTTAATGTGATGTATTATATTTATGTATATTGAACCATCCTTGGGACCCTGGGATGAAATCCACCTGATTGTGGTGTATAATATGTTTGATGTGTTGTTGGATTCTGTTTGCTAGGATCTTATTGAATATTTTTGCATTAGTATTCATTAGAGATATCAGTTTATAATTTTCTTTTCTTGTTGGGTCTTTTCCTGGTTTGGGTATCAGGGTGATATTTGCTTCATAGAATGCATTGGGAAGTATTCCTTCATTTTCTATGTTTTGGAAAAGATTAAGTAATATAGGTACTAGTTCCTCTTCAATGGTTTGGTAGAATTCTGATGTGAAGTCATCTGGTCCCGGGCTTTTCTTTTGGGGGAGACTTCTTATAATTGATACTATTTCAGAGCTTGTTATAGGCTTGTTCAACATTTACAATTTTTCTGGCTAAGTGTAGGAGGGTGGCATGTTTCCAAGTATTGCTCTATTTCCTTCAGATTTTCATTCTTCTGAGAGTAGAGTTTTGTATAGTATTCATTAAGGATTTTTTGAATTTCTGAGAAGTCTGTTGTTATTTGACCTTTATCATTTCTGATTGATGAAGTAAGGGATTTTACTCTTCTACTTCTGGTTAGGTTAGCCAAAAGTTTATCTATTTTATTGAACTTTTCAAGAAACCAACTCTTTGGTTGATCTGTTGTATGATTCTTTTGTTTACAATTTCATTTAGTTCTGCTCTAATTTTAGTTATTTCTTCTCTTCTGCTGTGTTTGGGGTGGAACGTTCTTCCTTTTCCAGTTTCTTGAGATGCCCCTTTAAGTTATTGACTTTCTCTCTTTCCGTTCTCTTGAGGAAGGCTTGCAATGCTATAAATTTTCCTCTTAGGACTGCCTTTACAGTATCACAGAGGTTCTAATTGTTCATTTCTTCATTACTGTTTTGTTCCTAGAATTTGGTGATTTCATTCTTAATCTCGTCTATGACCCAGCTATCATTCAGCATGAGGTTATTTACTTTCCATGTTTTTGTATGCATGTGGAGATTCCTGTTGTTACTGAGTTCAACTTTTATTCCATGATTGTCCAACAAAATACAAGGAATGTATTTTTGAAGCTGCTTCAATTGCCCAGGGGGTTCTCCTCATGAAATACTCACCCAGACCAATTTCTTCAAGGGTTTTCCCTGCATTCTCCTGTAGTATTTTTATAGTTTCATGTCTTAAGTTTAAATCTTTAATCCAAAGAGAGTCTATCTTAGTTAATGGTGAAAGGTGTGGGTCCAATTTCAGTCTTCTACATGTTGCCAGCCAGTTCACCCAGCACCATTTGTTACATAGGGAATCTTTTCCCCACTGAATGTTTTTAATTGGCTTGTCAAAAATCAAATAGCAGTAAGTACCTGGATTCATCTCTTGGTTCTCTATTCTGTTCCAGATATCTACTTCTCAGTTTTTATGCCAATACCATGCTGTTTTGATCACTATCGATTTGTAGTAAAGGCTGAGGTCTGCTGGTGTGATTCCTCCTGTTTTGTTTTTATTTCTGAGTAATGTCTTGGCTATTCGAGGTTTTTTCTGATTCCACATAAAACGAAGTAATGTTTTTTCAAGATCTTTAAAATATGACAGTGGAGCTTTAATAGGGAGTGTGTTGAAATTATATATTGCTTTGGGTAGTATGGACATTTTGATAATGTTGATTCTTCCCAGCCATGAGCATGGTATGTTTTTCCATTTGTTAACATTTTCAGCTATTTCTTTTCTTAGAGTTTCATAGCTCTCTTTATAGAGATCTTTCACGTCTTTTGTTAGGTAAATTCCCAAATATTTCATCTTCTTTGGCACTACTGTGAATGGGATAGAGTCCTTAACTGCTTTTTCAATTTGACTGTTGTTGGTGTATATAAAGGCTACCGATTTATGAATGTTGATTTTGTAACCTGAGACGCTGCTGTGTTCCTTGATCACTTCTAGGAGTTTTGTAGTAGAGTCCCTAGTATTTTCCAGATACACAATCATATCATCTGCGAAGTGCGAAGTTTGATCTCTTCTGACCCTATATGGATACCCTTGATCGCCTTTTCTTCCCTAATTGTGGTGGCTAAAACTTCCATTACAATGTTGAAAAGCAATGGAGACAATGGGCAGCCTTGTCTGGTTCCTGATCTGAATGGAAATGATTCCAATTTAACTCCATTCAATATGATATTGGCTGTTGGTTTGCTGTAGATAGCCTCTATCAGTTTATCAAACTAAAAAGCTTCTGCACAGCTAAGAACACAGTAAGCAGAACAAACAGACAGCCCTCAGAATGGGAGAAGATATTTGCAGGGTATATCTCTGACAAAGGTTTAATAACCAGAATCCACAGAGAACTCAAACGCATCAGCAAGAAAAAAACAAGGGATCCCATCGCAGGCTGGGCAAGGGATTTGAAGAGAAACTTCTCTGAAGAAGACAGGCGCACGGCCTTCAGACATATGAAAAAATGCTCATCATCTTTAATCGTCAGAGAAATGCAAATCAAAACTACTTTGAGATATCATCTAACTCCACTGAGACTAGCCTATATCACAAAATCTCAAGACCAGAGATGTTGGCGTGGATTCGGAGAAAAGGGAACAGTTCTGCACTGCTGGTGGGAATGCAAATTAATACATTCCTTTTGGAAAGATATATGGAGAACACTCAGAGATCTAAAAATAGATCTGCCATTCAATCCTGTAATTCCTCTGCTGGGCATATACCCAGAAGACCAAAAATCACAACATAACAAAGATATTTGTACCAGAATGTTTATTGCAGCCCAATTCATAATCGCTAAGTCATGGAAAAAGCCCAAGTGCCCATCGATCCACGAATGGATTAATAAATTGTGGTATATGTATACCATGGAATACTATGCAGCCTTAAAGAAAGATGGAGACTTTACCTCTTTCATGTTTACATGGATGGAGCTGGAACATATTCTTCTTAGTAAAGTATCTCAAGAATGGAAGAAAAATTACCCAATGTACACAGCCCTACTATGAAACTAATTTGGGACTCTCACATGAAAGCTATAACCCAGCTACAACTTAACAATATGGGGAAGTGGGAAAGGGGGAGTGGGTAGAGGGAGGGGGATTGGTGGGATCACACCTGTGGTGTATCTTACAGGGGTATTTGCGAAACTTGGTAAATGTAGAATGTAAATGTTTTGGCACAGTAACTGAGATAACGCTGGAAAGGCTATGTTAACCACTGTGATAAAAATGTGTCAAATGGTTTATGAAGCGAGTGTATGATGCCCCATTATCATATCAATGTATACAGTTATGATTTTATAAAAAAAAAAAAACACTGAAAAAAAAAGAAAATACAAGGAATGGTTTTTATTCTTTTAAATTTGCTGAGGTTAGACTTGTGACCTAAGATGTGATCAATTTTGGTGGATGATCCATGGGCTGATGAGAAGAATGTGTATTCAGTTTTATTCAGATGAAATGTTCTGTAGATGTCTATTAGATGTAAATGTTGAATCGTTAGGTTTAATTCTAAAATTTCTTTGCTTAGCTTCTTTTTTGAGGATCTATCCAACACTGCCAGAGGAGTGTTAAAATCTCCAACAATTGTGGTGCTGGAGGACATCAAGTTGCTCATGTCAGAGTTTCTCTTATAAATTGTGGCGCATTCTGGTTGGGTTCATAAATGTTGATATTTGAAATCTCATCATATTGAGTGTAGCCCTTAACAAATAAAAAGTGACCTTCATTGTCCTTTCTTACTTTTATTGGTTTAAAGCCTTTTGTATCTGCGAATAAAATTGCAACACCTACTTTTTTCTGATTTCCGTTTGCCTAAATTAATTATCACCTTCCCTTTACCCTGAGTCTATATTTATATTTTAAAGTAAGGTTTGATTCTTGAATGCAGCAGATGTCTGACCTGAGTTTGTGTATCCAGTCAGCCAACCTGTGTCTCTTTAAAGGGCTATTTAAGCCGTTCACATTAATTGAGAGTAATAATAAGCCAGACAGAGTTTTGGGTATCGAGTTTTTCAAAGTCCAAAGGACATTTTTAATCCTTTCACCACTATAGAAGTTGGAATTTGATCAAACATTTCTGAGTGAGTTTACTTTGGTGGGGGAGATTTGGGCTGATCATTATAGAGGATAGGTCTGAGAATATCCTGAAGTGCTGATTTAGTTATGGCAAATTTCTTCAACATGTGAATGTCATTAAAGTTTTTAATTTCTCCTTCATAGGTGAAACTCAGTTTAGCTGGATACGGGATCCTGGGTTGAAAGTTATTTTGTTTAAGGAAATTAAAGGTTGATGACCACCCTCTTCTACCTTGAAAGGTTTCAGTGGAGAGATCTGCAGTCATTCTAACGTTCTTCCCCTTGTATGTAATGGTTTTCTTATGTCTTACAGCTTTCAGAATTTTCTCCTACATATTACCTTTAGCAAAGTTAATTATAATGTGTCTATGAGAATTTTTATTTGGGTTGAATTCTGCTAGTGTTCTAAAACTGACTGCTAACTGAATTTCAGAATCTCTGGGCATGTCTGGAAAATTCTCTTTAATTATTTCATGAAGCAAAGCATCTGTATTCTTTGCAGCAACCTCATCACTGTCAGGTATCCCTATAAGGTGAATATTAGATATCTTCAAATTACCTCAGAGCTTTCTGAGAGAATGATCCATTTTTGTTCTCCACTTTTTTTCCTCTTTGAGCATTTGTCTTCAATGTCAGAGTTTCTTTCTTCTGCCTGCTCCATTCTTTTACTCAGGGATTGTACCGTATTTTTTAGATCTTTGAGGACTGCAAATTCTTGCTTCAATGTGTCAAAATCTTTGGTCATTTTGTCTTTAAATTTCTTGAATTCTTTAGACATATTTTTAATTTCTGCTTTGAATTCTAATTTCATCATTTCCTCCATTTTGTTGATCTTATTTGCTATCCAAACTCTGAACTCAATTTCTGACATCTCAGCCATTTGTTTGTGAAAGGGATCTTATGGTGTGTCTCCTTTATCATTTCTTGGGGGAATTAATCTACTCTGATTGTTCATGTTGCCAGAGTTTTTCCGCTGATTCCACCTCATGATTGTTTTTCACTGTAGGCTAGATGGTCAGGTAAGGTGAAATTTGGTTGGTGTTTCCTGGAGTTGTGGTTAACTAGCTGTTTGTTAAGGATCTGGGACTGATGACTGCAGCTTTTTCCCCTTTATCTTTGCAAAGGATCTGTTCAGTATTACAGTCTAAGGCTGAGAAAACCTGCTTGGTGTGGTGGTGTTAGATCGCTCATTCTTATATTCAGCTGGTTCTTGTCCGATCCTGGTGGATCAGTGACTGGTGAAGTCTTAGCTGTGAGGAAATACAAGCAATTAAGACCCCCCCCCCGACAACAACTGGAATGGGAAAATCATTCCTGTTACTACACAACCAGGGTCCTTGGTTGTGATTACCCAAAGTTAGGGGTTCCAAACCAATTGATCCAGTCAGTATGAACTGTCAAGTGGAAGAGTTTGAAAGGTCTCCAGCAGCTAGATAGCAGAGGTCTACTGGCTACTCAGATTGACTCTCTCCAGTGCTCTATGGGGTCAGAAAGGCTCTCCTGGTAGCACAGTAGGAACAGGGGGCTGAGTCTTTTTCTCCACTTTGTTCCTTTTTCACGCCCGGTCACTTGTGACCCCACAGGGCTGTAGTCCTGCTCCCTCCAATAAGCTGAACTGCCTGGGCTTAGTGCCTGTCAGGGTCAAAGGAAGGTCGATGCTCCTGAGGCCTGGCCACTGCCCTCAGCTACCAGCCAGCTTGGGGAGCTGAGGTGTTCAATAGACACTGGCGAGTGTTTCACTTGGGCTCAGTCTACTCCTGGGGGTACCAGGACAGCAAATGCTTTTCTCCCTCAGCCACTGCGCCTTTCCCCTGCCACTCTGCAGCATCAGTATCCCTATAGAGTGAGTTCTGGTTTCCTCTGGCAGGTCACAGAATTGGGGAGGTATTTCTCCAAGATTAGAACCTCACATGATCACTCTATTGCTGCTGGATCTTTGTGGGAAGTGCCCCTGTGCAGCTCCTCTGCCACTGCCAAATACAGAGAATTCTGACTGGAGGAGCAGCTCCGGGAGAAGGACCCAGCACATGATTCTGGCAGTGTCCAGCTCCTGGTGACTTCAACAAAGATAGCACTACTTGACTTGCAATTCCGGTTGGGTGGGGGCCTGGTGTGGAGGCAAAGTGGGCACGGTGTGTGGCTACAGGGGTCTCTGGCCTGGCGGGCACAGCACATGGCCTCAGCGGTCTCTGGCCAGGCAGATGCGGCATGCAGCCTCAGTGGTCTCTGGTCAGGCGGGCGCGGGGTAGAGACAGGTAGGGCACTGGTGGCAGGGATCAGGAAGCACAGCTCAGCTTGGAGACAGGAAGGGAGCAGGGGAGGGTGCAGGTGCAGGGCTCCAGGTGAGTCTGGCTGGGCAGGGGCTGGTGCATGTGGTCAGGCAGGCTGGGGGGCGCTGCTCATGAGCCTCCTACTGCATTCTCTGTAGGTTTTAGGGCTCTGGTTTATAGAGAGAGGAGGGAAGGGTAGACTAGAAGTTCAGAATGGTAGGGAAAATGTTAGTTCAATTTTTATGCCTGGTAAGAGAGTGTTTAGAGTCACCGCAGGGTCCCTCTGGAGGAAGTAGTCCCCACTTCCTACTGCTCTCACCTGTGGGTGAGACAAGAGATCCTCATTTCATTACTCGCCTGTAGAAAATCTGAAGTCTTGGAATCACAGCTTGCCTCAGCAGGGGTGACCTGCAGTTATCTCACTTCTCTCTCAGCTGGGCTCCCTGTCTTCAGCTTAAATGGGTACTTTCTGGACATTATCCTTCTTTCTGGACAGGAGCTTCTGTCGGAGGCTGCTTCCAGTCGGCCATCTTGCCTAATATTTCCCCTTTATCCATCTTGAATCAATTTTTGTGAGCAAAGAAAGGTGTGGGTCTAGTTTCAGTCTTTTACATGTCAATATCCAATTCTCTCATCACCATTCATTTAATAGGGAGTCTTTCCCCCAGTGTATGTTCTTGTTTGGTTTATCGAAGATTAGGTGATTGTAAGATGTTAGTTTCATTGCCTCGTTTTCTATTCAATTCCAAATGTCTATGTCTCTATTTTTGTGCCAATACCATGCACTCTTGACCACTATGGCCTTGTAGTACAGCCTAAAATCTGGTATGCTGATGCCCCAGCTTTGTTTTATTAGTAAGAACCGCCTTAGTTATATAGGGTTTTTTTCTGGTTCCATACAAAAAACAGAATCATTTTTTTCCAAGTCTTGAAAGTACAATGTTGGTATTTTAATAGGGATGACATTGAATCAATAGATTGCTTTGGGAAGTATAGACATTTTATAATGTCAATTCTTCCCAGTCATGGGCATGATATGTCATTCCATTTCTTAATATCCTCTGCTATTTCCTTTCTTAAGGTTTCATAATTTTCTTTGTAGAGGTCCTTCAACTCTTTTGTTATATATATTCTTATCTATTTCATTGTCTTTGAAACTACGATGAAGGGAGTTATGTTCTTATTTAGCCTCTCATCTTGGCTGTTATTGGTGAATACAAAAGCTACTGACTTCTGGATATTGATTTTATATCCTGAGACATAACTGTATTTTTTATGACTTCCAGGAGTCTTATGGTTGAGTATTTGGGGTTCTCTAAGTATAAGATCATATCATCAGCAAAGAGGGAGAGTCATTTCTGATTGAGTTTACTAGAGATTTTAATTTTCTATTTCCAGTTAGTCTGGTCAATGGTTTATCTATTTTATTTATTTTTCAAAAAACCAACTCCTTATTTCATTCACTTTCTGAATGATTCTTTTGTTTCCAATTTCATTAATGTGTGATTTAATTTTGGATATTTTTTTCTTCTGTTGTGTTTAAGCTTAGATTGTTCTTCTTTTTCCAATTCCATAAGATGGCTTGTGAATTTATGGATGCGTTTTTTTCTGATTTTCAAATGTAAACATGTAAACTGATAAATTTTTCTCTCAGGACTGCTTTTCCTGTATCTCAAAGGTTTTGGGAGCGTGTGTCTTCATTTTTGTTGTGCTCAAGGAAGTTAATGATTTCCTCTTTCATTTCTTTCTGCACCCAACTGTCATTCAGCATATGGTTGTTTAATTTCCATGATTTTATGTGGGGTTCAATGTTTTTGTTGGAGTTGAATTTTACCTTTAATGCCTTGTGGTATGAGAAGATGCATGGTGAAATTTTAATTTTTTGATTCTGTTGAGTGTTATTTTGTGTCCTAGGATATGATCAATTTTTGAGAATGTTCCATAGGGTGATGATAAGAATGTATATTCTTATTTTGGGGATGGAGCATTTATATATGTCTATCAAGCACAGTTGTTCTAGGGTCCCATTTAAGTCCCTTATATCTTTGTTTATTTTCTGTTTAGAGGATCTGTCCAGCTTTGTGAGAGTGTTAAAGCACCCTTTCATTATGGTGTTATAGGATATCATATTTCTCAGAGTAATTAAGGTCTGTTTCAAGAATCTGGGAGCATTTCAGTTGGGTGCATAAATATTTAAAATTGAAATGTCTTCTTGTTGTATTTTTTCCTTGATCAATATGAAGCGACCATCTTTGCCTTTTTTGACTTTATTTGCTTTAAATGCACATATATTTGAAAATAAGATTGCAACCCCTCTTTTCTTCTGAATACTGTTGCCTCAAAAATTGTCTTCCAACCCTTAACTCTGAGATTTGTTTTTTTTTTTTTTTGTAGTTTTAGGCCCAAGCCAGGTTTGAACCCACCCAGCACCCTACTCCTTTGAGCCACAGGTGCTGCCCTTAACTCTGAGTTTTAATTTGTCTTTTGAGGCTAGTTGTTTTTCCTGCAAACAGCAAATGGGTGGCTTGTGCTTTTTAATCCAATCAGTCAATCTATGCCTCTTCAGTGGGAAATTCAGGCCATTAACACTTATTGAGATAATTAATAAGTGTGGTAGTGTTCTATTCATCTTATTTTGTGAAAGCCCATTGGTTACTTTTGTCTTTTGCATCATTGTGGAAGCTAGGTTCTGTCCTTTAATTGTCTGGTACTTAATTTGCTGCTGATCCATTGTGATGGTCAATGTGTAGAGCAGGTTGTATTTCCTGTAGAGCTTGTCTTGTTGTGGCAAATTTCCTCAATGTCTACATATCAGTAAATATTTGATTTCTCCATCAATTTTAAAGCTTAGCTTAGCGGGGTATAGAATTCTGGCCTGGAATGTGTTCTGTTTAAGTAGATTAAAGGTAGATGACTATTGTCTTCTGGCTTGAAAAGTTTCATTAGAGTAGTGTGCATGCACCCTGATGGATTTGCCCTTGTAGGTCAATTGGCACTTACTCCTGGCAGCTTACAAAATCTTTCCTTTTGTCTTGACTTTGGACAGGTTCATCACAATGTGTCTTGGAGAAGCTCTATTAGAGTTAACACAATCTGGGGTTGGATATCCCTCTGAAAGGAGTGTGTCAGAATCTTTGGTGATATTTGGGAAATTTTTATTTATAATATTCTGTAGTATAGCTTCACAATGCTGATACAACTGTACAAGATGGAGACTGGAGGACTCTACTGATTTCTCAAACTTCTCAGGGTAGAGATCCTAAATCTTTCCTCAGCCTGCTTAAAAGACACTTTAAACTCTTGACCTTGGCTAAGCAGAGGCTTTCCCAGGAAAGCACTTGTCACTGGGATCTCTCCTGAAGTGGCTGCCTGTTTATTCAGTGCACCAAAACTGGTGTCACTGAATGCTTCTGACGGGCAAGGCTGTAATCTGCCAAACACTGAAATCTCCATGTTTCAGTCCCTGCCTTTGGGCTGCTCGGACACTAGATTACTGGCCTGAGGTCTCCTGGCCCTGTCTTGCAATGAGATCCTGAGGGCAGAGCCTGCATGGGCAGTTCTCTTACTATGGCTTCACAGGTGGCCCATAGCTGAGCAATATTAACTCCGATCTGCCTCAGCAGTTCAGTCCGAGGCCCTAGATAACACAGTCATCTGCATTCTTGCCCAAGTTCTCCCAAGGTACCTCAATCAAATGCCCAAGTACATAAACAAACAAACAAACAAACAAAAGACGGCCTACAGGTAAGGCCTTTCCTACTTGTAATCTCACTGTTGCTATAGTTACAGCTGTGGGTGGCCTACGACCGAATGAACATATGCTACCACTTGCCAGTTCTTCACTGCTTTTGTCCTCCCTGTGGGGTCCAGAAGACTTTTGATGTCTCCCTCTGTCCCCAAAGTGATGTTTCTGGGCAGATCCCACAAGCCAGATATGCCTGTAGTCATCTCTCCCCAATCTCAATGCACTCGGTTGCAAGGAAACTGTTACTCAGCTTCCATCTTGCTCCTCCTCCCCCAACTGAGGCCTTCTAATAGAAACTATTACTAATGTGTAGGGAGGCTGAGGCAAAAGGATCACTTGAGCCAAAGTGTTTGAGGTTGCTGTGAGCTACGACACTATAGCACTCTACCCAGGCTGACAGAGTGAGAGTCTGTCTCAAAATACATATATATATTATTAATTTGCCAGTCATATGTGAGAACCATAATGGAGCCAGATATTACAGTCCTAGTAAAGGCTTGAGATGACTTGCTTCCTGGTCAAAATCTCATGAGAGACCCCAAAAAAGAACGACCCAGCCAAGTCACTCGAGAATTTCTGCCTCCCAGTAACTGCATGAGATAATAAATGTTTATTATTTTCTTAAAGATACTAACTTTTGAGATATTTGGTAACATAGCAATAGATAATGAATCTATATGTTTTCCAAAGTCTATAGTATCTAGCTGCTGTGATCTGGATATGTTTTTTTTTTGTCACCACCAAGTTTTATGTTGATGTTTGATCCCCAGTGTTGGAGGTGGGACCTGGTGGAAGATGTTTTGGTTAAATTATTAGGTGGGGGTCTGTTGGCTGCTGGGGAAATCATGTGATGACTTAAAGAATGACAGGCAAGATGAGAGAGAGAGAAGAAGAAGGAGTAGAAGGAAAAGGAGGAGGAGGAGGAAGAAGAGGAAGTTTGGATGTGTTTGGATCCCTCACGAATAGCTTGGTGCCATTCTACTGAGAGTCAGTGAGTTCTACTTCGTAGCTCCCCCAAAATCTGGTTGTTGAAAAGATCCTAGCACCTCCCTCCCTCCCCCTTCCTTCCTCACCCCATGTGATGTCTGCTCTCCTTTTCCTTCCACCATGAGTGGAAGCTTCCAAAGCCCTCACCAAAAGCAGATGCTGGCACCATGCTTCTTGTACAGCCTGTGGAAATGGAAGCGAAATAAACCTTTTGTCTTTATAAATTTCCCAGCCTGGGGTATTCCTTTATAGCAATGCAAAACAAAGACACCTGGAAAATCTTATTAGTTAAAGGAGCTTGGAACAAGTAACAACCACAACACTGTTATCTACTTCTATTCCCAAACCAAATTCCCAGCTAATGAATTATTAGAGGGTATGTACTTCAAGTTTCAGGTTACAGATGGTGAAATAGTGGTCTCAGGGCATATGGCCAGCTGGTAGCCAAGCGTGCCTGTCTTCCCATGTCTTTCTACTATCCTACACTATAATGAGCATTCACATACATCTTAGCCTGCAAAGTTGGCAGTAGAAAATAATCAAGACAGCAGTTCCTGGGAGTGCTCTCCTGCAGTGCCTGGTGGGAAGGCAAATAATTGGTTAAGGCTATATGTACATCTGTCCTCTACTCATCTTCCTCTTCCTCTTCTTCCTCATCATCATCCTCCTTATTTTCCTTCTACTCCTTCTTATCCTCCTCTCTCTCTGTCATCTTGCCTGTCATTCTTTAAGTCATCACATGATTCCCCCAACAGCCAACAGACCCCCACCTAATAATCTAAACAGTTATCTCCCTTTAATGACAAATTTTCATTCCTTGAACTAAGAAGAAATGCCAAGCCCAGGGACAGAAGAAAAATTCTGTGAGTATGTTATATACACTCACAGCTGAGGTATACATATCAAAGATTTATATTCCTGAACTTGAAACTACTAGGAGTAGTTATAGAAGGGAAGAAAGGAGAAATGCAATAAAGTGGGGGAAAGTGGAGATAAATACATACACATATTTGGGAATTATGGGCTTCCTTCATCAACATTCACCCTAGTGAAAATGATAAATAGCATGAGCCCTCACTCTACCTTGCTTCTGTCATACTATTTGTTTTCAATTACTCTTAAATATACTTTTTGACTAGGGTATAAACCATTAAGAATAGTTTAACCCACATTTCCCAAAGTTTATTCTGTATAAGCACCTTCTACAGATGCTATTATGTTAAAAAAAAATAACATTTCATAGTGAAATAACTTTGGGAAATACCAGATTAAGTAAAAGTCAACACTTTCTCTGTTTCAGGACTTCTCAGAATTTTTAACAGTCTAATGCATATTGTAAATTTCTAGGGGGATATGGAACATACATTGTAGCCCAAAGTTAATTTGTCAAAGGATTCTTTGGGGTTTTCTTAACTATTAACACATTACTCTCATCCCATACCCAGATACCCCAAATCCACATCTTAATAAATATTAATTTATGCTGTTACCTTTTCCCTTATAAGATGTATTTTAATAAATAAGGCATTAAGTTAGAGGGATGGAGCATTAATGGGCTTTGGCCATATCCAGTGAATCAATGAGATACCTGAAATCACCCACATGTGTGGTACCAACATAAGTACTATACCCCACACCTATCTGGGCACTCTCCTTTCCAATTACACATTATAAGCTCTCTGGAAGAAGTGCTTGATATGTAGATGTGGATGTCAACATAACCACCTTCATACTTATTTCATTGGAAAGTCTCAGAATTGGGGCCTGTTTAAATTTTACACAAAGAGATTATATGCAATTGTCAATTAGACATGCAATTTTTTTCTTCCAATGTAATCATCTTTTATTCTTCAAAGTCCCTTCCCTGAGAGGCTATGCACTTTTTCCCGTGATTCTCTTGTGGCTCAGAAGGTGGCAAGCAAGTAAATCTGCATTCAAATCTCACTTCTGTCACTTACTAACAGGGTGATGTTGAACAAGCCATTACATTTCTTTGAAACTCAGTTTCCTTATCAGTGAAATGGGCTAATAAACCTCACGTAGCAGGTTCTGTGAAAAAAAAAATAATTAAGTCAAACATAATTATGAAATTTTTGACTTCTGAAAGGCACTCAGTTACTGTCCATCACTCTACTCTGGGGGACAAATGTCCCCCAAGTCATTATAAGAGATTAGAACCCTAGTGTGTGTGTGTGTGTGTGTATTCCTGAATCAATAGCTTTCTTCACTGGTCAATTTATCCATAAGAAATAAATACCACATGATCTCATTAATATGCAGAATCTTAAAACGTTGAACTCATAGAAGTAAAGAATATAATTGTGGTTACCAAGTGCTAGGGGTAAGAAAGGAAGATGTTGATCAAAGAGTATAAAATTTCAGTTAGATAGGAAGAATAAGTTCACATTATCTAGCATCTAACATGGTGACAACAGTTATAATAACAGATAGTATTCCTTAAAATAGCTGCAAGTAGATATTAAGAGTCTTCACCACAGAAGAAAGTATATTAAGTAATATATGTTAATTAGCTGAATTTGGTCATTCGGCAATGTATGTATATTTCAAAAAATTTTCATACATGATAAATACATACGTTTTTTGACAATTAAAAATAGAAAAGAAAATAAACCCTTCCTCAGAAGAGCAGAAGTAGATGGTGGGCTCTGCTTCTAACAGATAAACAGAGCTACCTCTTCGTATAGAAGCCTTTTTTTGTTTTGGGGGGTTTTTTTTGCAGTTTTTGGCTGGGGCTGGGTCTGAACCTGCCACCTCCAGCATATGGGGCCGGCGCCCCACTCCTTTGAGCCACAGGTGCCACCCTAGGGACCTCTTCCCCTTGGGTCCTAGCAGCAACCTTTAAAATAAATTTTATATTTTGGCATTACAACTTCGCAAAGTTACGTGCAGATCACATGAGAAAATAGATAGGAAATATCTTTGAGGCATTAACATAAATACACACTCACATAAATTGAATAGGAGCAAAATAGTCCTGAGGAAGGATCCATCCTTTGTCTTTACCCACTCTGCCCTGCCCCAAGGCGAGTAACTTAAAAATACCCAAAACTTCCCCAGTTTGTATCATATAGAACTAAATCTTATTAAGAAGGGTCAAATAAAAATCCTATATTAAACTATGGTCACAATCTTTAACGTTCAGATATTCTTTTTTAAATTTACTTACTTTGGATTTTAATATTTGTACATAATGACATTTGACAATTTTTTTTTCTGTTTGTCTAATAGTGAACCAGAACTATTAAAGTGGCCACGAAGATTGTCTTCATAGGCCCTGGAAGACTCAGGAATGCATCCAATTGCACTTTCCTACCCATGAGTAGTCTTCAGAGTTTTGAAGCCATGAAGTTGATGGGCAGTTTCACAAGGGGAAACAGTGACAGACCATGCTTGAATTCAGTCGTGTTCTGTATCAATTCCAATTCTGGCAAGGATGGTGCTAGTGACAGATTTATATCATTTTTATATGGGACCTCTCTAACAACAGGATAAGAATTCATTTCTCTGGCAAGAACATGGGCGGATAACTTATGTCTCCGTAGAATATCAACTGCCAACATTTCCTTGTAGAATTTGATGATAACTACTCAGATATATATTTATTCTTTTTTTATTAAATCATAGCTGTGTACATTGATATGATCATGGGGCATCATTCACTAGCTTCACAGACCGTTTGACACACTTTAATCACAATGGTTAACATACCCTTCCTGGCATTCTCTCAGTTACTGTGCCAACACACTTACATTCCACATTTACTAAGTTTCACATATACCCTTGTAAGATGCACCGCTAGTGTAATCCCACCAATTCCCTTCCGTCTACCCACCTCACCCCGCCTCCCCACAGTTTCCCCCTTCCCCTGGTTCTTAGGTTGTAACTTGGTTATAGCTTTCATGTGAAGGTCCTAAGTTAGTTTCATAGTAGGGATGAGTACACTGGATATTTTTTCTTCCATTCTTGAGACACTTTACTGAGAATAATACATTCCAGCTCCATCCATGTAAACACGAAAGAGGTAAAGTCTCCATCTTTCTTCAAGGCTGCATAGTATTCCATGGTGTACATATACCACAATTTGTTAATCCATTCGTGGATCGATGGGCACTTGGTTTTTTCCATGACTTAGCAATTATGAATAGGGCTGCAATAAAGATTCTGGTACAAATATCTTTGTTATGATGTGGTTTTTAGTCTTCTGGGTATATGCCCAGCAGAGGAATTACAGGATTGAATGGCAGATCTATTTTTAGATCTCTAAGTGTTCTCCATATCTCTTTCAAAAAGGAATGCATTAATTTGCAATCCCACCAGCAGTGCAAAAGTGTTCCTTTTTCTCCACATCCACGCCAAAATCTCTGGTCTTGGGATTTTGTGATATAGGCTAGTCTCACTGGAGTTAGATGATATCTCAACGTAGTTTTAATTTGCATTTCTCTGATGATTAAGGATGATGAGAATTTTTTCATATGTCTGAAGGCCGTACACCTGTCTTGTTCAGAGAAGTTTCTCTTCAAATCCCTTGCCCAGCCTGCGATGAGATCCCTTGTTCTTTTCTTCTTAATGTGTTTGAGTTCTCTGTGGATTCTTGTTATTAAACCTTTGTCGGAGACATAACTTGAAAATATCTTCTCCCATTCTGAGGGCTGTTTGCTTGCTTTACTTACTGTGTTCTTGGCTGTGCAGAAGATTTTTAGTTTGATCAAGTCCCAGTAATGTATTTCTGAAGCTGCTTCAATTGCCCGGTGGGTCCTCCTCATAGAATACTCACCCAGACTGATTTCTTCAAGGGTTTTCCCTGCACTCTCCTCTAGTATTTTTATAGTTTCATGTCTTAAGTTTAAATCTTTAATCCAGTGAGAGTCTATCTTAGTTAATGGTGAAAGGTGTGGGTCCAGTTTCAGTCTTCTGCAGGTTGCCAGCCAGTTCACCCAGCACCATTTGTTAAATAGGGAATCTTTTCCCCACTGAATGTTTTTAATTGGCTTGTCAAAGATTAAATAATGCTAAGTAGCTGGATTCATCTCTTGGTTCTCTATTCTGTTCCAGACATCTACTTCTCTGTTTTTATGCCAATACCATGCTGTTTTGATCACTATTGATTTGTAGTATAGTCTGATGTCTGGTAGCGTAATTCCACCTGCTTCATTTTTATTTCTAAGTACTGTCTATTTGAGGTTTTTTCTGATTCCATATAAAACGAAGTATTATTTTTTCAAGCTCTTTAAAGTATGACAGTGGAGCTTTAATAGGGATTGCATTAAAATTGTATAATGCTTTGGGTGGTATGGACATTTTAACAATGTTGATTCTTCCCACCCACGAGCATGGTATGCTTTTCCATTTCTTAACATTTTCAGCCATTTCTTTTCTTAGAGTTTCATAGTTCCCTTTATAAAGATCTTTCACGTCCTTTGTTAGATAAACTCCCAAATATTTCATCTTGTTTGGCACTACTGCGAATGGGATAGAGTCCTTAACTGTTTTTTCAACTTGACTATTGTTGGTATATATAAAGGATACCAATTTATGAATGTTGATTTTTTTAAACTGAGACTCTGCTGTATTCCTTGATCACTTCTAAGAGTTTTGTAGTAGAATCCCTAGTGTTTTCCAGATATACAATCATATCATCTGTGTAGAGCAAAAGTTTGATCTCTTCTGACCCTATATGGATATCCTTGATCGCCTTTTCTTCCCTAAATGTGGTGGCTAAAACTTCTGTTACAATGTTGAAAAGCAATGGAGACAATGGGAAGCCTTGTGTGGTTCCTGATCTGAATAGAAATGATTCCAATTTAACCCCATTCAATATGATATTGGCTGTGGGTTTGCTGTAGATGGTTTTTATCAGTTTAAGAAATGTCCCTTCTATACTGATTTTCTTGAGTGTTCTGATCATGAAGGGATGCTGGATACTATCAAAAGCTCTTTCTTCATCAATAGAGAGAATCATATGGTCTTTGTTTTTTAATTTGTTTATGTGCTGGATTACATTTATAGAATTACGTATATTGAACCAGCCTTGAGACCCTGGGATAAAACCAACTTGGTCATGATGTACAATTTGTTTGATGTGTTGCTGGATTCTGCTCATTAGCATCTTGTTGAATATTTTTGCATCTATATTCATTAGTGATATTGGTCTATAATTTTATTTTCTTGTTCGGTCTTTTCCTGGTTTGGAGATAAGGGTGATGTTTGCTTCATAGAACGTGTTGGGTAGTCTTCTTTTTTTTCTACCTTTTGGAACAGGTTGAGTAATATGTGCACTAATTCCTCTTAAGAGTTTTGGTAGAATTCTGATGTGAAATTATCTGGTCCCGGGCATTTCTTTTTAGTGAGGTTTTGTATGGTTCATGCTATTTCCAAACTTGATATGGGCCTGTTCAACATGTCCATTTGTTTCTGGTTAAGTCTTGGAAGGTGACGTGCTTCCACGTATCAGTCAATTTCCTTCAGATTTTCATATTTCTGAGAATAAAGTTTCTTCTAATATTCATTAAGGATTTTTTTGATTTCTGAGGAGTCTGTTGTTATTTCGTCTTTGTCGTTTCTGATTGATGAGATTAGAGATTTTACTCTTTTTTCCGGATTAGGTTGGCCAAAGGTTTATCTATTTTATTGATCTTTTTGAAAAACGGCTTTTTGATTTATTGACCTGTTGTATTATTCTTTTGTTTTCAATTTCATTTTATTCTGCTCTAATTTTGGTTATTTCTTTTCTTTTACTGGGTTTGGGCTTGGAATGGTCTTCCTTTTCCAGTTGCCTGAGAAGTCCCATTAAGTTGTTAACTTCCTCTCTTTTCGTTTTCTTGAGGAAGGCTTGCAGTGCTATAAATTTCCCTCTTAGAACTGACTTTGCGGTGTCCCAGAGGTTCTGATAGTTGTGTCTTCATTGTCGTTTTGTTCCAAAAAATTGGCAATTTCTTTCTTAATCTCATCTCTGACCCAGCTATCATTCAGCATAAGGTTATTTAACTTACATGTTTTGGTATAAGTATGCAGATTTCTGTTGTTACTCAGCTCAAGTTTTATTCCATGGTGGTCTGAGAAGATGCACGGAATAATTTCTATTCCTTTAAATTTACTGAGGTTAGACTTGTGACCTAAGATGTGATTGATTTTGGAGTAAGTTCCATGGGATGATGAGAAGTATGTTTATTCAGTTTTGTTGGGATGAAAGGTTCTATAGATGTCTGCTAAATCCAAGTGTTGGATGGTTAGGTTTAAATCTAAGATTTCTTTGCTCAGCTTCTTGTTGGAGGATCAATACAACACTGCCAAAGGGGTGTTGAAATCTCCGTCTATTATGGAGCTGGAGGAAATCAAATTGCTCATGTCTGTTAGAGTTTCTCTTATAATTTGAGGTGCATTCTGGTTGGGTGCATATCCTTAACAAATATGAAGTGACCATTCTTGTCCTTCCTTACTTTTTTGGTTTAAAGCTTATTGTATCTGCAAATCAAAGTGCAACACCTGCTTTTTTCTGATTACCATTTGCCTGAAATGTGGATGACCATCCTTTCAACCTGAGTCTGTATTTGTCTTTTAAGTTAAGATGTGACTCTTGTATGCAACAAATATCTAGCTTGAGTTTTTGTATCTAGTCAGCTAATGTTTGCCTTTTTAGAGGACAGTTTAAGCCATTCACATTAATGGAGAATATTTATAAGTCTGGTGAAATTTTAGGTATCGAGTTTTTCAAAAGTGCAGTGGGCATTTTTAGTCTTTTCGCCAGTGTGGAAATTAGAGTTTGATCTGAAGTTTCTGAGTGTGTTTACTTTTGTAGTATAGGATTGGGTTGGTCATTATGGAGGATATGTCTGAGAATATCCTGAAGAACTGGTTTGGTTATGGCAAATTTCTTCAACATATGAATGTCATTAAAGTATTTAATTTCTCCATCATAAATGAAACTCAGTTTAGCTGGATACAGATCCGGGGTTGAAAGTTATTTTGCTTTAGCAGATTAAAAGTCGATGACCACCCTCTTCTGGCTTGAAACGTTTCAGCAGAGAGATCTGCAGTCATTCTAATATTTTTCCCTTTGAAGGTAATGGTTTTCTTTCTCCTGGCAGCTTTGAGAATTTTCTCCTTCATATTAACTTTAGTGAAGTTAATTATGATATGCCTGGGGGATGTCTTATTGTGGTTGAGTTGTGCTGGGGTTCTGAAGCTGTCTTCTATCTGAATTTCAGAATCCCTAGGCATGTCTGGAAAATTCTCTTTCATAATTTCATGCAGAGTGGCCTCTGTGCCCAGTGAGGCCACTTCATCTGCTTTAGGAACTCCAATGATTCGAATATTGCCTTTCTTCGAATTATACCAGAGCTCTCTGAGAGAATGATCCGTTTTTGCTCTCCATTTCTCTTCCTCTTTGAGAGTTTGGGAGCATTCAAAGGCTTTATCTTCAATGTCAGAAATCCTTTCTTCTGCTTGCTCCATTCTGTTGCTGAGGCATTCTATTGTATTTTTCATATCTTTTAGGGCTGCAAATTCTTGCTTCAGTGTGTCTAAGTCTTTGGTGGTTTTGTCTTTAAATTCGTTAAATTCTTGAGACAACTTTTGAATTTCATTTCAAATTCCTAATTCCACTTTATTAATCTTGTCTGCAATCCGTATTCTAAATTCGATTTCTGACATCTCAGTCAATTGTTTATGAATGGGATTTTCTATTCCATCTGCCATATCTTTCCTTGGTGGGGGGTTGATCTATTCTGGTTATTCATGTTACCAGAGCTTTTATGCTGATTCCTCCCCATGGTTGTTTTACTCCCTTTGATTTTTTTTCCCCTGGGGCTTTGTCAAGGGCTCGTCCAGTGTTGTGGCCTGAGGAACTGGGGCCCTGTCTGGTGTGGTTGGCCTAAGTGGTTCTATCTTGTTTTTAGCTGGTTTCTGTTCCACCCTAGTGTAACAGATACTCTGGATTGAAGTCTCAGCTGTGGAGAAATATCAGCAATTAAGTCACCCTACCCCCCACAGGCAAACAATTGGAAAAGAAAAATCAAACTTCCTACCACCGTGCAGCCAGGGCACCACCTGATTTGTCCTAAGGGAATTGGTTCAGTTCAAACAGTCCAAAACAATTGTCTCAGTCTTCACCAGTGTCAGTTGAGAGAGTTTAAGAGGTCTCTGGGAACTGGATCACAGGGGTCTGGTGACTACTCTGGTGTGGCTTGCTCCAGTGCTACATGGATTCACGAGGAGCCACCTAGCCAATAGATCAGTCTGAGAAGGTTGATGCCTCCTTCCCCACCTTGCACCACTATCACACCCTGTCACTGACAGCCCTGCAATTGGCTGACCCAGTTGCCTGTAGTGAACCGGTACTCCAGGAGTTTGCACCTGCCTGAATCACAAGGAAGTCTGCCTGGCCACTGCACTCTGTCTCTCTCTAGCAGTAGGAGGTGAGGCCTGACAACCTTGGGCGTTTGATGAAGGTTGGGGTGTTTTCACTCAGGTCCAGTCTCACCCCTGAGTAATGTTACTGACAGAACAGAACAGAACAACTTTGCAGTTCCCTTCAGAAGAGAAGCTGAATTGAGCTCCAAATCAGCTTGTCTTTGCTCTTGTATTGTCTATAGGCTGACAATCCCCTGAGGGCCAAGTGCATCTTAGGTTCAGTAAAGTGGACCTCTGCATCAGCCCCGCCCTGGGAGTTTTCCTGGTTTGCAAGTTGGTGTTTCCTCAGGGAATCCTATATTCACAGTCTCTGGTTGCCCAGGGAGACAGAGGGTGTGGCTTCAGAATATTTGGTAGTGAGCCATATTGCTAGCAAAACAGGGCTGCTGTTTTATGCCTCAGGGAACCACTGCTTTGGTGCAGCTCCCTTCTGGCCAACCATCCTATCTCTGCTCCTGCACCCCAGAATCTGCACCAACCAGCTGCAGCCCCGGCACTGTCTACGTCCCTTGAGCAATCGTGCAAGAGTCTGGACTCCTGGGGGAAAGGCCTCCAGACCTTGGAGCGAGAGTGGAGGGGAGTGCTGGTAGCCCAATGTTGCAGGTAGAGAACACACACAATTTTACACAGTTTTTTGTCTGGCTGTATTGTCACCAAAAGATGGCTGTCACACTGTGCCTCAGGGAACTGCCGCTCCCGTGCGGTCCCCTCTCCACCTACTCTCCTCTCCTCACTCCCGTGCCCCAGAGCCGGTGCCGACTGGCTGCAGTACAGGCACCATCCACACCCCCCGAGAAATCACCCTTTGACTCTGAAATCCTGGGGGACTGGCCTCCAGACCTCAGTGTGAGTGGAGGGGAATGCTGGGAGCTCGGAATTCCAGGTAGAGACTATGTACAGTTTTATACAGTTTTGCACCTGGTAGGAGGACGCCGTGGCACCCTAGTAGGGGAGGTAGGTCCAGTTTTTAGAGGGTCTTTCCCGTGGAGTGTAGTGGAAGGACCTTTGAAGTTTGTGGGGCAGTCCAAGCCATTCTCATGGGGGAGGGGACTCCCGTCTGCTTGGTGATGGATTTTATACCTTTTGTTTGTATCCTTGTGGTCGCAGCTCACCTCAGCATGTGCGTTCTTCAACCTTCTCTCTTAGTGCAGCTCAAATCCACCAGGTTACTTGCTGAATTTTTGTCCTTTAACTCTCCTTCTGGACGGGAGCCTCTGTGGAAAGCTGGCTTCAGTCCTATATTCATTCTTAATCTTATTCTCTTTTGTCTCCACCTCCTCACTTGTGAAATGAAATAATCCAGTTAAGAAGATTAGAAGAGTGTCTGGCATATAATAAATGCTAGCTGAGTGTAACTTATCATTATCATCATTATCATTATTATGCATAGAACTTTTCCTTCAGAACTTTCTAGGTCAACCTGATTATACAGAGGAGGAAATCGAGGCCTAAGGAGGAAAAGGAGCTAACCCAACATCATACAGTTAGTGGCAGCATCTAGAGAAGAGTACAATATAGTTTAGACTGAATAATGAAATTAGGAAACATCAAGTAACTTAAAGAAAGTATTCCTGTCTCAATTCAAAGCTTAGCATGTACAATTCCGCTGTCCAAGTATGGCTCCCCGGTACACACTGGAAGATTTGAGAAATGCTCACTTGAATATGTAAAATTCAATGACATTTTTTCATTTTGAGTAGTCAATTTTTAATCAAAGAAGACAGTGCTATCCAAACCAAACAATATTTATCTCTGATAACAGAAGGCCAAAGAACACTAATGAACAAAATTGATATACCAACCTGATTAGGACTGGAGATATTTCAAATTATTCAACTGAGCAGTGTTGGGCTTAAGAGAAATCCTTGCATACTTACCGAAGATTCTCTAGGCTCTGAGTCAAGATACCTTCCATTTCCCCACCAGGAGCTGGTTTGCACCTGTAATCACAGTGATCCTAACCTTGGCACAGTCCAGAAGAAATTATATGTTGAAAACTGAAAATTTCTTAGCCTTCTTAATTTTTAACATGAAATCTTAGAGCTAGAAAGGGAAAGAGATAGATCCAAAGTTACATAAGGCAGAACTTGGATTTTTGAATCCAGGTCTTCTTAACAGGAAGATTACATTCCCTAAACAAACAGCTACATGAGCAAGGGCAAGAAAAAATGACTATGAGACATTCCAGTATATACTGATGACAGAAACAACTCAGTGGAACATGAGTGGAAATGCCAATAAGAATAAAGGCCAAAGGCAGCCTCAACTTATGGTGTTAAGATTTAAAAAGAAGACATTCACTAGGTGGTTGGCAGGATAGAGGGTCAACTTAGAGTTTTATAGACAAAAACTCAGCACTGGCCTTGGCAGCTGTAGCTCAGTGGCTATGGTGCCAGCCACATACACCAGGGCTGGTGGGTTCAAACCCAGCCTAGGCCTGCCAAGCAATGACAACTACAAAAAAAAAATAGTGGGTGGGTCATGCCTGTTGCTCAAAGGAGTAGGGCACTGGCTCCATGTACTGGAGGTGGTGGGTTCAAACCCGGCCCTGAGCAAAAAAAAAAAAAAAAAAAAAACTGCAAAAAAAAAATACCTGGGCATTGTGGTGGGTGTCTATAGTACCAGCTACTCAGGAGGCTGAGGTAAGAATATTATGTAAGCCCAAGAGTTTGAGGTTGCTGTGAGCTGTGACACCACAGCACTCTACTGAGGGCCATATAGTGAGACTCTGTCTCAAAAAAAAAAAAAAAAAACCGACTCAGCACTGTACAGGAACACTTTTCAGTTTTTTTTACATTGAAAGGAAAAGAACACTTATTTCTTGAGTACTTAACTATGAGCTATATTTCTCACTTGTCGCTTCATTTGTTCTATGAATTAACCCTGGGATAATCATCATTTTTACCTAGAGAGGTTAAATGACTTGCCTGAGTTCATAGCATGGTTATGGAAAGGCTGGGATTAACTAGCCCATAGCCATCCCACTGCAAATACCAGGCCATGTTCACCATGGTATGCATCACATTAAGCCCATCTGTGTGGAAAACAGGAGAACATTAAGTTCTTTGAGTAAAACACTGTGCCAGTTTAAGCCAATAACGTTAGAAAGTTCTGAAGTTCTTTGTGTTTTAGTTTCTCCAACTGTAAAAATGGAACTAATATTTTTGCCTACCTTCTGAGGTTGCCATGAGGGTTAAATAAGTTAAGATATTAAATACCTGAAACAGCATCTGGTACATAGAAGTATTATGTAAGTTACTATTGTTTTTATATTATTACTTCTGTTTTATAGATAAACAGAGATGTAGTACTTTGGCAAGCTGGGCAACCCTTTGACCTCTTCTGGCTTTAATTTCTTCATCTGTAAAATGTGGGAAAATTGTACTAAATTTAGGCAGTATAAACTCAAATGCCTTCATGGATCCCATAGCACTAATATATATTTTTTATAGCACTGTGTGCCAGATACTGTTTTAAGCACTTCATAAATATTAACACGTTTAGTATTTCCAGCAACTACATGAGTTAGGTACAATCCTATTATTAAATTTGTTTTTATTACTGAAGCAGGAATTACAGCACAGAATAATTAAGTAATTATCTCAGAATCACACAGCTGAGAAGTAGAAGAGCTGGGCCATAAACCCAAGCAGTCTGGCTTCAGAGACAGTATTTTTTATTATCCATTCCACCTCTCAGGAATTAAAGAAAATGTGTGAGTAAACCTGGTATAAGACACTAGGAAGTGATATGTACTGTGTCAAAAGCTGGACTATGTGTGCCATACTTAAAGGTTTTTCATATTTAAAAATTTAAAAGAAAATTCTGGGCTGGCCAAATGAAACACATCTATAGGCCTAATTTTACCCTAGAGGTCACCAATATGCAAAGCCAGCAGGAGATATGTTCTAGCCCTAACATTCCATAATTCTGTGAGAATCTAAATCACACACTAAATCTTATCTGCTTTCTCCTATTTGGGGACAGAGTAATGTCAGACAGATGGCTTTTTCAGAGATTTTGCATTTTAACCACCATTTCCTTCCCAACTCCTCTCAAGCACATAACACCTTTATTGCTTGTTGGAGAGGGCAGAAAACAGGACTGCAGTGTTTAAATTACTGGAAGGGGAGACAGGAAACATTAATTCAGGCTCAGAGGGATTTTACCTCCTTTTTTTCAGTTGTAATTCTTCTGGAATTGAAAGGGAAAAAATCACTTGTAGTTTTCCAAGGAGTCTGTGATTGCTAAGCTGCTATTAATAAATCCACTGATGGTTCTGCAGTGTCATGGGTATGGGAATACCAGGGGGGATATATCCCATAAGTGTCCCACATTTTTGTCCTTGGAAAGGTAAAAGGAAAACATCAATTATATAAAACAGAAGTAAAAATCACTTTTTTCTAAGAAAGCATAGCTTGTTTTGATACCTCAGCTACAAGGCTTCAAAAACAATGTCACACTGGAAATCCAGCCCTGAAGGAGGAACTAAAGTGACCTAACTTCCACTAGAAAATTGAAAGTCATGAGGACAAACTCTGGACTTTAGATGTCTTTACATACTGGGGACAAGTTGGCCCAGTGTTAGAGGGTTTAAAAAAGCAGCCAGCAAATGACCTCATAACTATGCAGTTAAGAACCCAGCATGAACAACACGAAATTTTAGCCTTATGATACACTGAGCAGAAAACCCAGCCATACTGTGCCAGACTTCTGACCTACAGAACTGTGAAATGTGAAATGGGTATAGGCAGTCCTCTAGTTACAAACATCTGACATATGTACAACTCGCACTTATGAATGGAGGCTATTACAGGTATAGGTAAATGTACCTGTTCCAACTTTCATACAAATTCAACTTAAGAACAAACCTACAGAACCCATCTCATTCATAACCTGTGGATTGCCCGTATTAAACTCCAAATGTTTAGTAATTATTATGCATCGATAAAAAATGAACACATCAACAAGCCAATAAGACCTCAGCTTTTCTGACTGTTGAGGTTAATATAATCAAATGGTATAGGTTATTAGAGATCTTGGGAGCCTCTCATCCTACCTCCAAGGAAAAAAAAATATGAGAAGAAGGCCTGTAGGAATCATCTCTGCTGCTTCTGAGTGATTGGCATTTACATGAGAAGTGTTCTCTGGAATTATAAAGACAAAGCTGACCTCACCCTGGACTTTCTGTGTTATTGGTAAAGTAAAGGAATAAATTTGTATTTATTGTATACTGTGTGCCAGGAAGAGGTTTGATAAAGGTCCTAGGGTTCAATAAAAAGCCCTCTTGCAGAATCCTAACATTTTCTGGAAGGAGACTAGTGCCTTGCTTGAGACTATGCCTGGAGAGCCTTCAGGTTTAATGACCCTTACACATCCTAATTCCTCAGTTTGGCATTCCAGCTCCTATGCACAATGACCTAGCATTACCTTTTCTCTTTCTCTTCCACTCCTGTCTAGTAAGCATTTCTTTTTCTGCTAAGTATGTCACTCCAAGTTCGATGTTCATTCCTGCCTCTACAGAGGAGTCATGTTGTTCTCTCCTGGAATGCCCTTCTAACTTCCCTCTGCTTATTCAAATCTGACCACTTTTTCAGGCCCATCTCAATCCTCCTGTTCTTTGGGAGATCTTTTTTACTGCTCCTGGCCCTCAATGAACTCCTTCAATGGTAAAAGGAAGTAGGTCTCATTTTTAAGTTTATAGGTCAGAAAAGCATCAGAAGGACCTCAACCATTGCCCAAGAAAGTTGGCAGAGTGGAGTGGAAGTATTTTCATTAACAAACAAGTCACAGCTTGCCACCCATACCACAGTGGTTATGGCACCAGCCACATACACCAAGGGTGGCGGTTTTGAACTCAGCCTGGGCCAGCTAAACAATTGCAACAACAACAACAAAAATAGATGGGCATTGTGGAGTGCACCTACAGTCCAAGCTACTTGGGAGGCTGAGGCAAGAGAATTGCTTAAGCCCAAGAGTTTGAGGTTGAGCTCAACAACCTCAAACTCTTGGGCTTAACCTAGAATTAACCATGGCACTCTACTGAGGGTAACATAAGGAGACTGTTTCAAAAAAATAATAATAATAAAAAGAAAAAAAAGAAACAAGTCATAACAACTGAAAAGGAAAAATATCTTTGCACAGGAAAGACTTGGTAGTCACCACCCTCATCAAATTAGCAAATATATCATCAAAAATGATGCACAAACCCTTCTGTGTGTGTGTCCTAATGAAGTACACAATATTAAATACCAGCATCACATATTAACTATTATTTTTGCCAGAAATATTTAATATTTACCAACATAGGATCTGACTGTGATGCAGATGACATTGATGAAAAATTAAGGTTTTATTTTTCAACTTCAGGTCTTCTTTCTGCTTCTCTTGCTAGGTGCCCCACCCAACACCCACCCTCCTTCATTTCTTAATTTTCTTTCAAGGGAAAACCCAACAACGATGGATCACAGGCAAGCTGCTATGGAACAAACCACAAGAAGACAGTTTAGTGACTGGTGAGGAGGTGTCTCTTTTAAACCCAGAAGTTTATTAGCATTAAGCAAAAGAAGTATATGTTATTACAATCATGCAGTGCATTGAAATATCCAGATGTTAGTGAGAGGCAAGAGTGGAGAAGTCATAACCCAGGCAATTCTATGTCTCAAGCATGGGACCATGATTCTCTTCCTACACTGGTAGAGAAAGAACTCTTACACCCTATGTGTAATGTACTGCAGTTTCTAATTTCTTCCCTTGTTCCCCCAGCCATTTTATTTAACATTACCTAAATATACATTCCTAATTTATTACCCCACACACTACCCCCATATACAGCAGAGAAAAATAAGCACCAATAGTAACAATTTTAATAACAATTAAAGCTCTGTCTCTCAATCAACCCAACTCTCACACAAATATATGCCATGTGGATTTTCTTTGGAGTGACTATAGGATGGAAAAGTAGGGATCAGTTCAGCAACCCATCACCCTGGTACACTGTTACCCAGAGTACCATCCACATGTAAGGATGGAACGAGGTGGGAAAGGGGAATGGTGGTAGAAGGAGAGATTCTCCTAAGGCAGCAAGAGGGGTTAAGGAGGTATCCAAACTCTCTTCTGGGCAAATGTCACAATCAATTGAGCTCCTGGAAAGGCCCACGTAAGTGTTTCATCTAAGAGATGGACAACTCCTAATGGTTCAAGTATCATTGCCATCTGTCTCCCCTAGCTTCTTGGTGGAAAGGGGGAATGGCTGAAATGTGAGTGAAGAATATCCCCAAAATGCTCCTTTGAAGAAACTCAACATGACAAATAACATAACATGGGCACTCTGGTTTCAAAACAATAACACAGAACATAAAGAAGAAAAAAAAAGATACAAAAAGAGACATGAATACTCTCAAAAGGTCTACACACAGGGAAGGAAAGGTACAAAAGAAAAAACATAAAGCCAGAAAATAACATGCTATCTACCAGTTTTCACACACTGGAGTTACCTGGTAACTGCCTTTGGTACCTGGGAATCTTCTCCTGTCCCTATTATGGGAGGAAAGAACAGACCGTGGGATACAGCAAGAGTGGGGAGAGGAAAAAGAGGGAGGGCCTTAGGCAGTTGAGAAGTCAGCCCAGTGCACTAGCAGCAATGATTTTTGTGTCATTTTTGTTTTGTTTAAAACTGTAAGCAGCACCATTTAAAAATAAATCTGAAAAGAATGATTGATAAGCATTATTGTCTATGAATATAAAATGCAAACAATACAAAAATAGATAATTGACTATATATATAACAATGTGAATGCGACATACCCATTGAGTAAACTTGAAGTCTCCCTGCTAACCCCCCCTTCCACCCTTTAGCAACTGAACCTGGGGCCTAAGGGCAGGTGGGGCAGTGGCATTGGCACAAGTGGGAAAGTTACTGGCAGTAGGATAAGGGGCACTGACCCAGCCTTCTGGGTGTCAGAAGCAACTTCCCTCCTTGGTATAGCACTGAGAAGGGAGGGAGATTGGTGTTTATCAAAGCCTTTATCTTGGAAAGCTTGTGGCATGGTACCCACCCTGAGGCCAGATAGAAGGGCTGGCTTTAAGTGAGCCCCAAGGCAGGGCTTTCTAGGATACTCTAAAGCACCAAGAAACTGACATCCCAACCCTGGGAGAGGCTTGCTAAGTGGCCTTCACTATCCATCTTCACTGGACTCCCCCTCCCACCCCTGCCAAGGGCCAGTTTTATCTAGGAATTCTCAATATCAGAGCTATCCAACACTAGATAAGCCAATTGGGTAGCTAGATGAGGGCAACTAACTCCTGTCAAGTCACATCTTCCCTTAAAGTCACATCTAAAAGCATTATCTCAGGTCCTTCCAATGAAGACACAGTGTTCAAATGGTCACAGCCAGGAAGTGGTGGATATGACAATGACAACTGTCTTTAGTAGTCTGGGGCATATTTGGTGTCAGCCAAGCCAGCACTGGCCTTTGTTTGGAGAGATGCCTGAAGTTTGACTGGTTCTCCTAGTGTCATCCTGTGCTGCCCTTATCATATGTCCTCAGCCTTTCTTCCTTCTATAGCAGTGGTTCTCAACCTTCCTAATGTTGTGACCCTTTAATACAGTTCCTCATGTTGTGGTGACCCCCAACCATAAAATTATTTGTAGCAACAAAACTAATTTTAATCTTGGGGGTCACCGCAAAATGAAGAACTGTATTAAAGGGTCGTGGCATTAGGAAGGTTGAGAACCACTGCTTTAGAGGGATATTATTACAGAATAAGTGGGCATTCTAGGGGAAGCCCTTGCTTTCTATAGTTTTATGCTGCCTAGATGTGAGGATTATAAATACCCCAGGGCAGCAAAAGAAATACCCCTCCCCTGGGGCTATCCTACCAGGCTGCTCCTGGCTCTGACTGGAACCCTCTGTATACACAGCAATTCACTGTGCTGAAATATGCAAGATCATACAGTGAGAACCTAGGATTTTTTTTTTTTATGATGTTACTTGATAACATGGAGAGCATGTGAACCTGGGCATCAGAAATTCTTTATTGGAATGTTAGCTCGACCACTTTTGCTGCGTGACTCCAGGCAACTTGCCTAACTTCTCTCATCCTCACTTTCCTCTTTTGTATACTAAGGGTAATCATACTTTTATTCATGGTATTTATAATCATAATTCACTCAACAAGAGTCCTCAGTTCATTATTGTACTCAGCAAAGTGGGTTGTTTTTTTTTCCTTCAGCAGAACCTGCTCACATATGGCTCGCAGAAACCATTCTATAATCTTTCTGGGCCAACTTTTCTTCATCTACAGAATTGAAATGTGGTGGGTGGGAGACTGTCACTCAGAGGTGGTCTAAGTGGGACAAAGTCATGGGTAGCCAGAGTGAATGCACCAAAAGCCTGTAATTATAGAAATCAAACACCTGATGATTTTACCAGCTGATTTAGAGACCAATTCTGGTTTCCTCCAAGTCAGCTCCTGAACTTGGCTAGTTCCAGAAAGTTAGGTTTTGAAGAGAAGGGGAGCCCTGATCCCAGCCCCAGGCCCAAAGAATGACCGGGGAAGAAACCATTCACTCAGAGTGACTTAATGACTCCAAACCCAAATCACAGGCCGAGCACACTAAGCAAGAGGTCCTTGCCACTGACACCCATACTTGCTGCCTGTCAAGGTAGTGTAGTAAATGACTCTAGTGCCAGCACTGAGCTCAGGACAATTTGGGGATGGGTGTCTTGTGCCAAAGGAATGAAAAAGCAAGGAAAGGGGGACAAATACAGTTTCATTAATGGAGACCAGATTAACGATTGTAGCCTCATTCTGACTCTCCTCAAACCTGTATGCACACATGTACACACATACACACATACACACACACTCAGGCTATGGTACCATGACAAAGGAGACAAGAGCAAAGGGACAATTATTTTCCACCCAGCATAGAGTTTCCAGTGGTACTTTGTCAGACAGAGTGGAATAGGGAAGATGGAGATTTTTCACACTGAAAACATTTTCATATCACTTGTCTGGAATCCGCAGGTCTCAGGTAACCAAGGCTGGTTCCTCCTTGCATAGCAGGGCTGTGGTCGCCTAGAGGGAAGCTTCTCCTTACTGAGATCAGAGATCAATGGAGAGAGAGAGAAGGCATTCACCTATCCAACTGCCTGAAAATCCCAAAGTGCTGTATAAATATGTAAGAAACAACAATTTTTACTTCATTGATTGGGTCCACTTGTTAGAATAAGGTCAGTCCTGAAGATAATTCCATTTCAAGTTAGGTAAGTGCACTAGTTAACTGTTTTGGGGTTTTTCCCTCCTGACTTTAGGAAGCGTTTTGGAGAAAATAATGTTTTCTACAAGGCAGCTGGAAATAGTCTTAACAGCTCCCAAATTGAACTGAAAATATTAAAATTTTGTCATTAAAAGGCCCTAACAGAGCTTTTATAAAAGGATCCTCATATTACAGATGGAGGAACTGAGACATGGAGAGAGAGAAATCATGATGTTAGATAACAAAACATGTCTAACATCAGTGACTGAGCCCCACATCTGACAGCAAAAGGCTCCTTTGATAAAAGTTGGATAATTCTCAAGTTCAGTTCCATCCCCAAGAGGCAAAAAAGAAGATAAGATGATTGGAAGACCAAATCCTCTACCCTTTTATCCCACGTACACAATTCAGAGGTATATCTGTCAGGCCCAAGGGACATATTGAAGTTTAATGTAAGGAGCCCCACATTAGATGCTGGTGGTAGTGAGATAATTAACTGTCAATGGTAACAGTAATTCAAACTACAATGGGAAATATTAATTTAGTACCTGAGCTCTGGATCCTGTACTAAATATGTCAGAGATAAATTCTGATTTCATCGTTACATTCATCTTGCAGGGTAGATCCAAATGAGGTAGGTCCTCATTTTATAGATGATGGAATTGATATTTTAAAAGGTTGAGTTACTTGTCTAAAGACATATAGCTAAGCAGTGTAAGGGCATATAGCTAAGCAGTGGAGGTGCTCCCTTTGAAACTCAAGTCTGGCTAAACCCTAGGTCTGGGAGCTGAATTATTACAGTCTCCTATAATTCTAGCACTCTGTGAGGCGTAGGCAGGAGAATCCCATCCCTTGATCTCAGTATTTGAAGACCAGCCTGAGCAAGAGCAGGCCCTGACTCTTAGGAAAAAAAACTATTACAGTCTCTTACATGAGGGTTCAAGTGCCATCTCCACCTGAGGGTTACCCGGTCCTTCTAATCAAGTGTTCTTTTTCCCTCTACTAAATTCTCTCATCATGGTTTTCTATCTTTTTTTTTTTCCTTTTATTAAGTCATATACACATAGATCATGAACACATTTATGCATGGGGTACAATGTGTTGATTTTTTATACAATTTGGAGTGCTTACATCAAACTAATCAACATAGCTTTCACCTCATTTACTTAAATATTGTGTTAAGACTTTGCAAGTACAAGTTGGATCTATCATGTTTAGAACACAAATGTCCTAATGCTATAATTGGGTAAATGAGGTGAAAGCTATGTTGATTAGTAAGACATAAGCACTCCAATTTGTACAAATAATTAATACACTGAACTTGACATAAATATATTTATGATCTATGTACAAAAGACTTAATAAAAAATAAAAAAAGACATTTATGTTCTATTGATAGATTTGACTTGTTCTTGTTATTTGTGCCTATGTCTTACTTCCCTCATAGGCTATAAGCTTCTTGATAATGTGAGCTGTGCCAGTGTGCACGTGTGTTTGTGTGTGTGTATATGTGTGTTATCAGCACCAAGAAAGCACTTGTACTTGATAAATATTTGTTGACTGATGGAAAGATGTTGATGATACCCAGGTTAGCATAGCAGGTATGCAAAAATGACAAACCAGATTCATATCTATGTCTTTCTACTAGTTTGAAGTAAAAAGGCTATCATAAGGCTCCACCTGAAATCAGACCCCTGACACTAATTGACCAGTGGTGAGAGTCTTTCTAATATCTCCTTCCCTCCATCCTCCATCTTCATGGAAACCTATCAATTTTTCCTAGGAGAAAAAGGAGCCCTCCTTCCCCATAAAGTGGCTTTATAGCTAAAAGAAGCAGAAGGTATGGCCTAATTCTAAACAGGAGGCTTTGAGTCACAAAATTCTCCCATATTTCTGGGACATGTACTGGCAACAGGCTGATCACCCCATTGATCACATCAACTAAGTCATGGTGAGTTAGAGTTGAAAACCACCATAGATATGTAAGAAGCCAGTCCCCCTCATATTACAGATAGGGGAATATAATCCCAGAGAAGGGAAAGAACTGCCCCCATTGTCACATGTTCATTCAGTGTCCAAGCCAAGGCTGTACCCCTAGGCACCTTGTTGCTTAGCATTGGGTTGTTTCTGCTCTACCACACTGCTTTTATAATAGAAGAACTTCCATCAGTTGCCACTCTATGGACCAGTTTTTGTTATATTCTGCTCCTTAAAGTAAACTTAAAAGATAATACAGTAATTCCATTTTCCACACTGGGAAAGTAAAGACCTTGGCAGGAGGTTTCCTCATACAAAACTAATCTTCAGTGAAAAAGCTAATAATTACATGAGAATTAAGAGGGAGGAGTGAATTCTAAATGAAGCTATCACCTTTCCATCTTTTTTCTTAGTTCCCCTTCACATTATTAGAAGGTGGCAGGAGATGACAATTCCCTAACAAAATACACCTTGACTGTACAAACATTCCATGCTTGTTGCTGCAGCCAACATGCTCTCTTCTTTGTACATATTTTGGAAATTTCAAGAGAATGGAAATACAAAACAATTTCCCATAGCCCTGCAACCAAAGGGTTATCATGGGACTATTAAAATAACATGTTTTACTTATCAGAAAAACACTGATGTCCTTTGTTTGTAGTAGTACTAAGATCTGGGTACTGGCTCCAGGCAGAATCCAGATCAATTATATGATACTGGGCAGTTTATCTTTTCTAAGCATCAGTTTCCTCAATCTCTTTTTATTTATTTATTTTTTATTGCAAAATTATAGCTATGTACATTAGTGCAATCAAGGGGTACAATGTTCTGCTTTCTTTTTTTTTTTTCCTGTCATTATAAAAATTTCAGCAATTTTACTTTATTTTATTTTATTTTATTTTATTATTTTATTGTTGGGGATTCATTGAGGGTACAATAAGCCAGTTACACTGATTACAATTGTTAGGTAAAGTCCCTCTTGCAATCATGTCTTGCCCCCATAAAGTGTGACACACACCAAGGCCCCATCCCCCTCCCTCCATCCCTCTTTCTGCTCCCCCCCCATAACCTTAATTGTCATTAATTGTCCTCATATCAAGATTGAGTACATAGGATTCATGCTTCTCCATTCTTGTGATGCTTTACTAAGAATAATGTCTTCCACTTCCATTCAGGTTAATACGAAGGATGTAAAGTCTCCATTTTTTTTAATGGCTGAATACTATTCCATGGTATACATATACCACAGCTTGTTAATCCATTCCTGGGTTGGTGGGCATTTATGCTGTTTCCACATTTTGGCGATTGTAAATTTAGCTGCAATAAACAGTCTAGTACAAGTATCCTTATGATAAAAGGATTTTTTTCCTTCTGGGTAGATGCCCAGTAATGGGATTGCAGGATCAAATGGGAGGTCTAGGTTGAGTGCTTTGAGGTTTCTCCATAATTCCTTCCAGAAGGGTTGTACTAGTTTGCAGTCCCACCAGCAGTGTAAAAGTGTTCCCTTCTCTCCACATCCACGCCAGCATCTGCAGTTTTGAGATTTTTGTGATGTGGGCCATTCTCACTGGGGTTAGATGATATCTCAGGGATGTTTTGATTTGCATTTCTCTAATATATAGAGATGATGAACATTTTTTCATGTGTTTGTTAGCCATTCGTCTGTCATCTTTAGAGAAAGTTCTATTCATGTCTCTTGCCCATTGATATAAGGGATTGTTGGCTTTTTTCATGTGGATTAATTTGAGTTCTCTATAGATCCTGGTTATCAAGCTTTTGTCTGATTGAAAATATGCAAATATCCTTTCCCATTGTGTGGGTTGTCTCTTTGCTTTGGTTATTGTCTCCTTAGCTGTACAGAGGCTTTTCAGTTTAATGAAGTCCCATTTGATTATTTTTGTTGTTGTTGCAATTGCCATGGCAGTCTTCTTCATGAAGTCTTCCCCCAGGCCAATATCTTCCAGTGTTTTTCCTATGCTTTCTTTGAGGATTTTTATTGTTTTATGCCTTAAATTTAAGTCCTTTATCCATCTTGAGTCAATTTTTGTGACTCGGGAAAGGTGTAGGTCCAGTTTCAGTCTTTTACATGTAGACATCCAGTTCTCCCAACACCATTTATTGAATAGGGAGTCTTTCCCCCAAGGTAAGTTCTTGCTTGGTTTATCAAAGATTAGGTGGTTGTAAGATGTTAGTTTCATTTCTTGGTGTTCAATTCGATTCCAAATGTCTATGTCTCTGTTTTTGTGCCAGTACCATGCTGTCTTGAGCACTATGGCTTTGTAGTACAGACTAAAATCTGGTAGGTTGATGCCCCCAGCTTTATTTTTGTTACTAAGAACTGCCTTAGCTATGCGGGCTTTTTTCCAGTTCCATACAAAACGCAGAATCATTTTTTCCAAATCTTGAAAGTATGATGTAGGTACTTTGATAGGAATGGCATTGAATAGGTAGATTGCTTTGGGAAGTATAGACATTTTAACAATGATGATTCTTCCCATCCATGAGCATGGTATGTTCTTCCATTTGTTAATATCCTCTGCTATTTCCTTTCTGAGGAGTTCATAGTTTTCTTTATAGAGGTCCTTCACCTCCTTCGTAAGGTATATTCCTAGGTATTTCATTTTCTTTGAAACTATGGTGAAGGGAGTTGTGTCCTTAATTAGCTTTTCATCTTGACTGTTATTGGTGTATACAAAGGCTACTGACTTGTGGACATTGATTTTATATCCTGAAACATTACTGTATTTTTTGATGACTTCTAGGAGTCTTGTGGTTGAGTCTTTGGGGTTCTCTAAGTATAAGATCATGTCGTCAGCAAAGAGGGAGAGTTTGACCTCCTCTGCTCCCATTTGGATTCCCTTTATTTCCTTGTCTTGCCTAATTGTATTGGCTAGAACTTCCAGCACTATGTTGAATAGTAAAGGTGACAGAGGACAACCTTGTCTGGTTCCAGTTCTAAGAGGAAAAGCTTTCAGTTTTACTCCATTCAGTAAAATATTGGCTGTGGGTTTGTCATAGATAGCTTCAATCAGTTTTAGAAATGTGCCACCTATGCCTATACTCTTCAGTGTTCTAATTAGAAAAGGATGCTGGATTTTATCAAATGCTTTTTCTGCATCTATTGAGAGGATCATGTGATCTTTATTTTTGCTTCTGTTAATATGGTGGATAAAGTTTATGGACTTGCGTATGTTAAACCAGCCTTGCATCCCTGGGACGAAGCCTACTTGATCATGATGAATGACTTTTTTGATGATAAGCTGTAATCTATTGGCTAGGATTTTATTGAGAATTTTTCCATCTATATTCATGAGTGAGATTGGTCTGAAATTCTCCTTTTTGTTTGGGTCTTTTCCTGGTTTTGGTATCAGGGTGATGTTTGCTTCATAGAATGTGTTGGGGAAGATTCCTTCTTCCTCAATTTTTTGGAATAATTTCTGCAGTACAGGAATAAGCTCTTCCTTGAAGGTTTGATAGAATTATGGAGTGAAGCCCTCTGGACCAGGGCATTTTTTGTTTGGAAGCTTTTTTATTGTTTCTTTGATCTCAGTGCTTGAAATTGGTCTGTTCAGGAGCTCTATTTCTTCCTGACTCAGTCTAGGGAGAGGGTGTGATTCCAAATATTGATCCATTTCCTTCACATTGTCAAATTTCTGGGCATAGAGTTTCTGGTAGTATTCAGAGATGATCTCTTGTATCTCTGTGGGATCAGTTGTTATTTCCCCTTTATTGTTTCTAATTGAGGTTACTAGAGATTTTACTTTTCTATTTCTAGTTAGTCTGGCCAATGTTTTATCTATTTTATTTATTTTTTCAAAAAACCAACTCCTTGTTTCATTAATTTTCTGAATGATTCTTTTGTTTTCAATTTCATTGATCTCTGAGTTGATTTTGGATATTTCTTTTCTTCTACTGTGTTTAGGCTTAGATTGTTCTTCTTTTTCCAGTTCCATAAGATCTCTTGTGAGATTGTTGATGTGTTCTCTTTCTATTTTTCAAATGTAGGCATCTAAAGCGATGAATTCTCCTCTCAAAACTGCTTTTGCGGTATCCCACAGGTTTTGGTAGCTTGTGTCTTCATTGTTGTTATGCTGAAGGAAGTTAATGATTTCCTGTTTTATTTCTTCCTGCACCCATCTGTTATTCAACAGAAGATTGTTTAATTTCCATGCCTTTTAGTGGGGTCGAGCATTATTGTTAGAGTTGAGTTCCACCTTTAGTGCC
The DNA here is from genome assembly GCF_027406575.1 of Nycticebus coucang. Taxonomy (NCBI): domain Eukaryota; kingdom Metazoa; phylum Chordata; class Mammalia; order Primates; family Lorisidae; genus Nycticebus; species Nycticebus coucang. The sequence goes on from NC_069804.1 coordinate 69,197,913, forward strand.
TTATGGTCTGAAAAGATACAAGGTAAAATTTCAATTCTTTTGATTCTGTTGATATTTGTTTTGTGTCCCAGGATATGATCAATTTTGGAGAATGTTCCATGGGGTGATGAGAAGAATGTATATTCTTTGTCGTTGGTGTGGAGTGTTCTATATGCGTCTATCAAGCATAGTTGTTCTAGGGTCTCATTTAAATCTCTTATATCTTTGTTTAATTTCTGTTTAGAGGATCTGTCCAGCTCTGTAAGAGGTGTGTTAAAGTCCCCTGTTATGATGGTATTATCAGATATCATATTGCTCAGACTGAGTAAGGTCTGCTTCAAGAATCTGGGAGCATTTAAATTGGGTGCATAAACATTTAGAATTGAAATGTCTTCTTGTTGTAGTTTTCCCTTGACCAATATAAAGTGACCATCTTTGTCTTTTTTGACTTTAGTTGCTTTAAATCCACATGTATCTGAAAATAAGATTGCAACCCCTCTTTTCTTCTGAATTCCATTTGCCTGAAAAATTGTCTTCAAACCCTTGACTCGGAGCTTTAATTTGTCTTTTGAAGCCAGGTGTGTTTCTTGCAGACAGCAAATGGATGGCTTGTGTTTTTTAATCCAGTCAGCCAATCTATGTCTCTTCAGTGGGGAATTCAAGCCATTAACATTTATTGAGATAATTGATAAGTGTGGTAGTATTCTATTCGTCTTATTTGGTGAGAGTCCATTGCTTAGTTTTATCTTTTGCATCAGTGTGGAGGTTAGGTTCTGTCCTTTGATTTCTGAGTTCTTACTTTGCTGCTGATCCATTGTGGTGGTCAGTGTGCAGAACAGGTTGAAGTATTTCCTGTAGAGCTGGTCTTGTTGTGGCGAATTTCCTCTATGTTTGTATATCCATAAATGATTTGATTTCTCCGTCAATTTTGAAGCTTAGCTTAGCAGGTACAGAATTCTGGGCTGAAAATTGTTCTGTTTAAGTAGATTAAAGGTAGATGACCATTGTCTTCTTGCTTGGAAAGTTTCATTAGAGAAGTCTGCGGTCACTATGATGGATTTGCCCCTGTAGGTCAACTGGCGCTTACTCCTGGCAGCCTGCAGAATCTTTTCTTTTGTCTTGACTTTGGACAGGTTCATCACAATGTGTCTTGGAGAAGCTCGGTTAGAGTTGAGGCGACCTGGGGTCCGATATCCCTCTGAAAGCAGTGTGTCAGAATCTTTGGTGATATTTGGGAAATTTTCTTTTATAATATTCTCTAGTATGGCTTCCATTCCTCTGGGGCATTCTTCTTCCCCTTCTGGAATTCCTATAACTCGTATGTTGGAACGCTTCATAAAGTCCCATAATTCTGACAGTGAACGTTCTGCTTTCTCTCTCTTCTTTTCTGCCTCTTTTACTATCTGACTTATCTCAAAAACTTTGTCTTCTACCTCTGAAATTCTTTCTTCTGCATGGTCTAACCTGTTGCTGATACTTTCCATTGTATCTTTAAGTTCCCTGATTGACTGTTTCATTTCCTTCAGCTCTGCTATATCCTTTTTATATTCTTCATATCGTTCATCTCTGATTTGATTCTGTTTTTGGATTTCCTTTTGGTTATTTTCCACTTTATTAGCAGTTTCCTTCTTTGTTTCCATCATTTCTTTCATTGTTTTCAACATGTGTATTCTAAATTCCCTTTCTGTCATTCCTAACATTTCTGTATAGGTGGAATCCTCTGCAGTAGCTACCTCATGGTCCCTTGGCGGGGTTGTTCTGGACTGGTTCTTCATGTTGCCTGAAGTTTTCTGCTGATTCTTCCTCATGAGTGATTTCTTTTATCTGTTTCCTTGCCCTAATTTTCCTTTCACTTCCTCTTGCTCTTTAAGTTCTTGTGCCTGTGGACTAAGGGTTACAGGACCAGAAGGGTGAGAAGGTTGAGGAGCAAAAAAGGGATGAAAGAAAGGAGGACCGAGTGATAAGAAAAAAAAGAAAGATAGAGAAAGGAGAGGGGGTGGGTATAAGGAATATTGACAAAAAGAAGAGAGGTACAGAAAGAGGGAGACAGGGCAATATAGGTGTACAGTAGGGTACTTTGACACAACCTTAAAAAACCCCACCTTCTGGGAGTGCCCAGTTGGGTGGTTCCCTTGAGGTCAGCAGCTCTTTGCTAACCTGATCAGACACAGTACCCCACCTCCACCAAGTAGAGAGGAAAGACAAAAATGCTATAAATCAAACCAAAACAAGCAAACAGAAAACTTTACGGGGATACAATTGGGTGAAAAACCAAATGATAGGGGTAGAAACACTAGCAAAAATGAAGTTGTAGTTATTAAACAAGGCAGCAATGTGAAATTATTATTGAACTAGAAAAATTGAGAAAGAAAAAGGGATCTGTATGGAAAAGATTGAAATTAAAAAACAAAAGAACATCAACAATGTCAAAATAAACAAACAAAAAAAAAACCCAACCAAACAAAAAAAGAGAAAAAAATACACAACCAAAAACAAAGCAGTTTGTATATGTTATTGAATATTGTCTGGGCAACACGTTGTCTTCTGGGGTATGAGATGTTAGTCACAGTTCTGATACAACTGGAGGCTGCTGATTTCTCAAACCCCAGCTGGTAGACTCCCTAAATCTCTCTTCAGCCCACTTAAAAGGCACTTTGAACTTGTAAACTTGCTGAGCAGAAGCTTTCCCAGCTTTCTCGCTGGAATCACTGCTGAAGTGGCTATCCACTTACCCAGTGCGCCAAAACCGGTCTCACTCTGCCCCTGAGGGTTAGGGCTGCAAGGAGGCTCAGACCCCACCCTTAGGCTACTTGGTTGCTGGGTTACAAGCTCCCACCCATTTCTAGCTCTGCGACCCTGAGGGCGGAGCTTGCCGGGGCAGATCACTGGCAATGGTTCCGTGTGACCCACCGCCAAACACTATTAGCTCCGTCTGGCTCAGCGGCTCAGACTGGGGCCCTAGACAATGGCCAAAGTTCCCCGCACTCCCGCTCAGGCCTTCCCCAGGGCAGTTCAACTCAGTGCCAAGTCCAAGGACATCAAAACAGTTCACAGGTAAGGCCTTTCTGGTTTGCAGTCTCGCTGCTACTGAACTTACAGTTGTGGGCGGGTTTAGACGGATTGAACACTCGCGACCACTTGCCGGTTTTCCACTGTTTTAGTCCTCCTCTTGGGGTCCAGAAGTCTCTCGCTGACTCCCTGTATCCTCATAGGAGTGACGCTAGGCAGTTCCCACCAGCCAGAGATGCCTGGAGTCCTATCTCCCCAGATTCACGGTGCCCAGATGCAAGGAAGCTGTTACTCGGCTGCCATCTTGCTCCGCCTCTCAATGTTCTGCTTTCATATACAATCTGAAATAATCTCATCAAACTGTTCAATGTAGCCTTCATATCATTTTCTTAAGTATTGTATGTAGACATTTGTATTCTGCATTTAGTAAGTTTCACCTGTACCCATTCTAAGATGCACCTTAGCTGTGGCCCCAGCTATTACCTTCCTTACACCCTAACTTCTCCCCTCCACTCCCCTTCCTTGGCCCTTTCCCCATTTTCTTGTGCTATATTTGGATTATAGCCTTCATGTGAAAGCTATAAATTAACTTCTTAGTAGGGCTGAGTACATGGATACTTTTTCTTCCATTCCTGAGATACTTTGCCAAGAAGAATAGGTTCCAGCTCCATCCATGTAAACATGAAAAAGGTAAAGTATCTATCTTTCTTTAAGGCTGCATAATATTCCATGGTATACATGTACCACAATTTGCTAGTCCATTCATGGGTTGCTGGGCACTGGGGCTTCTTCCATGACTTAGCGATAATGAATTGGGCTGCAATAAACATTCTGGTACAGATGTCTTTGTTATATTGTGATTTTTGGTCTTCTGGGTATATACCTAGTAGAGGAATTATAGGATCGAATGGCAGGTCTATTTTTAGATCTCTAAGTATTCTCCAAACATCCTTCCAAAAGGAACGAATTAGTGTACATTCCCACCAGCAGTGTATAAGTGTGCCCTTTTCTCCACATCCACACCAACATCTCTGGTTTTGGTATTTTCTTATGTGGGCTACTCTTACTGGGGTTAGGTGATATCTCAAAGTAGTTTTGATTTGCATTTCTGTGATGATTAAGGATGATGAGCTTTTTTTCATATGTTTGTAGATCGTGCATCTGTCTTCCTTAGAGAAGTTTCTCTTCAAGTCCTTTGCCCACTCTGAAATGAAATCACTTGTTCTTTTCTTGCTAATAAGTTTGAATTCTCTGTGGATTCTGGTTATTAAACCTTTATCAGCGGTATAACCTACAAATATTTTCTCCCATTCTGAGGGCTGTCTGTTTGCTTTACTTACTATGTTCTTGGCTGGGCAGAAGCTTTTTAGTTTGATCAGGTCCCATTAATGTATTTTTGATACTGCTTCAGTTGCCTGGGGAGTCCTCCTCATAAATTATTCACCCGGGCTGATTCCTTCAAGAGTTTTCCCTGCATTTTCTTCAAGTATTTTTATAGTTGCATGTCTTAAGCTTAAATCTTTTATCCAGTCAGAGTCTATCTTAGTTAATGGTGAAATGTGTGAGTCCAGTTTCAGTCTTTTACAGATCGCCAGCCAGTTCACCGAGCAGCATTTGTTAAATAGGGAATCTTTTCCCCACTGAATGTTTTTAATTGGCTTGTCAAAGATCAAATAAAGATAAGGGGCTGGATTCATCTCTTGGTTCTCTAATCTTTTCCAGACATCTACTTCTCTTTTTTTGTGCCAGTACCATGCTGTTTGATCACTATCGATTTATAGTACAGTCTCAGGTCTGGTAGCGTGATTCCTCCTGCTTTGTTTTTAATTCTGAGTAATGCTTTGGCTATTTGAGGTTTTTTCTGATTCCATATAAAACTAAGTATTATTTTTTCAAGGTCTCTAAAATATGACAATGGAAGTTTAATAAGAATTACACTAAAATAATATATTGCTTTGGGTAGTATAGACATTTTAACAATGTTGATTCTTCTCAGCCATGAGCATGGTATGTTTTTCCATTTGTTAACATCTTCAGCTATATCTTTTCTCAGAGTTTCATAGTACTCTTTATAGAGATCTTTCACATCCTTTGTTAGGTATACTCCCTAATACTTCATCTTCTTTGTCACTACTGTGAAAGGTATAGAGTCCTTGACTGTTTTGTCGGCTTGGCTATTGTTGGTATATATAAAGGCTACAGATTTATGGGTGTTGATTTTGTAACCTGATTCATGCCATATTCCTTGATCACTTCTAAAAGTTTTATAGTAGAATCCCTAGTGTTTTCCAGATATACGATCACATCATCTGTGAAGAGTGAAAGTTTGATCTCTTCTGACCCTATGTGGATACACTTGATTGCCTTTTCTTCCCTAATTGCAATGGCCTTAACTTCCATTACAATGTTAAAGAGCAATGGAGACAATGGACAACCTCTCCTGGTTCCTGATCTAAGTGGAAATGATTTCAATTTAACTCCATTCAACATGATATTGGCTGTGGGTTTGTTGTAGATGGCCTCTATTGGTTTAAGAAATGTCCCTTCTATACCGATTTTATTAAGTGTTCTGATTATGAAGGGATGCTGGATATTATCAAAAGCTTTTTCTGCATCGATTGAGAGAATCATATGGTCTTTGTTTTTTAGTTTGTTTATGTGCTGAATTACATTGATAGATTTACGTATGTTGAACCAGCCTTGAGACCCTGGGATAAATCCCACTTGGTCATGGTGTATATTTTTTTTGATGTGTTGTTGGATTCTGTTTTTTAGGATCTTATTGAGTACTTTTGCATCAATATTCATTAGTGATATTGGTCTATAGTTTTCCTTTCTTGTTGGGTCTTTCCCTGCTTTAGGGATCAAGGTGATGTTAGCTTTATAGAATGTGTTGGGTAGTATTCCTTCTTTTTCTAGGATTGCAACACCTGCTTTTTTCTGCTTTCCATTTGTCTGGAGTATAGATGACCATCCCTTCACCTTGAGTCTATATTTGTCTTTTAATGTAAGATTAGATTCTTGTATGCAGCAGATATCTGGCTTGAGTTTTTGTATCCAGTCAGCCAGCCTGTGCCTTTTTAGAAGACAATTTAAACCATTCACATTAATTGAGAATATTAATAAACCTTTCAAGGGTCCGGTGGACATTTTTAATCCTTTTGTGACTGTGGAAGTTGGAATTTGATCAAAATTTTCTGGGTGGGTTTACTTTTGTAGTGGAAGATTATGCTGGTGTTTATGGAGGATAGGTCTGAGAATATCCTGGAGAGCTGGTTTAGTTATGGCAAATTTCTTCAACATGTGAATGTCATTAGTGTATTTAATTTCATCATTATAAATGAAACTCAGTTAGCTGGGTACAGGACCTGTTGTTGAATGTTATTTTGTTTTAGGAGATTAAAAGTTGATGACCATCCTCTTCTTCCTTGAAAGGTTTCAGCAGAAAGATCTGCAGTTATTCTAATATTCTTCCCCTTGTAGGTGATGGTTTTATTTCATCTCGCTGTTTTCAGAATTTTCTCCTTCATATTAACTAGTTAAATTGACTATGATGTGTCTGGGGGATGTCTTATTTGGGTTGAGTCGTGCTGGTGTTCTGAAACAGTCTGCAATCTGAATTTCAGAATCTCTTTGCATGTCTGGAAATTTCTCTTTCATAATCTCATGGGGAAGAGACTCTGTGCCTTGTGAAGCCACTTTGTCACTTTAGGGGATCCCTATAAGACAAATATTGGTTTTCTTTAAATTATCCCAGAGCTCTCTGAGAGAGTGATTTGTTTTTGCCCTCCATTTCTCTTCCTCTTTGAGAGTTTGGGATTATTTGAAAGCTTTGTCTTCAGTGTCAGAAATCCTTTCTTTTGCTTGCTCCATTCTGTTATTGAGGGATTCAGCTGTGTTTGTCACATCTTTGAGGGCTGCAACTTCTTGTCTCAGTGTGTCAAAATCTTTTGGTCTTTGAATTCATTTAATTCTTGAGACATGTTTTGGGTTACTGTTTGGAATTCTAATTCAATCTTATTTGCTGTCCAGATTCTGAATTCGATTTCTTACATCTCAGCTATGTGTTTGTGCATGGGATCTTGTGCTGTGTCTGCCCCATTGTTCCTTGGGGGAGTTGATCTACTCTGATTATTCATATTGCAAGAGTATTTCCATTGATTTCGCCTCATGATTGTTCTTTATCATTGCCTCTCATTTTCCTCAGAGTTGGGGATGTGTTTCTCTAAGATTAGACCCCAGTGAGATCACTCTATTTTTGCTGGTTAGAATGTAGGGAATGTAGGTAGCTCCTCTGGGGCTGCCCCAGTCAGGGAGTTCTGGTTGTAGGAGAAGCTCCAGAGTGTGACACACTTATATTCAGCAAGAGCACCGGGGGGTGGGGGTACACACGGTTCTGGGAGTGGCTGGCACCCAGTAACTTTGGCTCAGAGAACCCAAGGCTCCAGTAGTCTCTCTCCAGGAGAAGGGCTTTGCACAGAGGCAGGAGGGCTCTGGAGGGCATGTGGCTACTAGAGTCCTTGGCCAGATGAGCAGGCAGGTGTGAAGGCAGGGAGGGTACAGGAGGGAGGACGCAGGGTTGCACGGCTCCCAGAGTTCCTTGTCAGGGCATGTGGAGGCCCAGCAAGCACAGCTCTTACCAGGGTCTGGGCAGGGGCAGATCACTGATCACGGCACAGCTCTTACGGAGGTCAAGGCACTGATCACTGATTGTGCACAGCTCTTACAGAGGTCCGGGCACCAATCATGTACAGCTCTTATGGAGGTCTGAGTGCTGATCGCTGGTGCAATTTCTTGCAATAGTACCTAGGGAGGTCGTGGATGAGACGTGGTTAACCTCAGTGCTTGGGTCCCTAGTATGCCACTGGCACCACAGCCCCTGGTGTAGCTGCTGCTTTCCAGTTTCCTCAATATCTTTAGTATTCTACCCATCCACCTATTCACATGTCTACCCACCCTCCATTCTCTCAACTATCTACCTTACTATTCACCCATCCATGTATCCATCTGCTCACTGTCTGTTCATCCATTAACTGTTGGGTATGAAAATTAACTCCCTTATGTTCTGACTAAGTGATAATAGGCAAATAACTTAACCTCTTTCTGCCTCATTTTTTCTTTTATGGATATTGAATATGATAATAATAACCTCACTTTTTTTAAGTGACAAATTATTTTTTTCTTTTTTAATAAATAATAACTGTGTACATTAATGCATTTATGGGATACAATGTGCTGATTTTATATACCCAGGTGACCACATGGTTGCTTTGATAATTAAATGAGTTATTGTGTAAACATTTTGAATGCCACCTGACTGATAATAAACACTTGAAAAATAAATCTTAGCTGTTGTTACTTCATATTAACTAAATTTTAGGCACTTTGGTAGGCTCTGTGTATTCAAAATGAGTAATACATGTCCCCCAGACTTCCAAAGCTCTGTGTAGAGAGGAAGGCAGATATGAAAACCAATATGGTGACAAAGTGGCTTAGTATAAGACTTTTCGGACTCTCAGAGACAAGATGGCGGACTGAAGCCAGCTTTCAACAGAGGCTCCTGTCCAGAAGGAGAGTTAAGGGACAGCAATTTAGTAAGTATCCTGGTGGACTTGAGCCTCACCAACAGAGAAGGTTGAAGAACGCACATCAACACAACTGAGGCAAGCTGTGATCACAAGGACGCAAACAAAAGGTACAAAATCCACCACCAAGCGGACGGGAGTCCCCCTCCCCCATGAGACCGGCTCAAGAGCCCCACAATTGAACAAGCGGGCAGAAATTAAAGGCCCTCCCACTACACTCCAGGGAGAGACCTTCTAAAAACTGGACCTACCTCCCATACTGGGGTGCCGTGGCGTTCTCCTGCCGGGCATAAAAGTGAATAAAACTTTGGGAATCCTTTGCCGGAAACCCTGAATCTCCGGCGCTCCCCTCCCGCCCACTGAGGTCTGGAGGCCTGTCGCCCAGGAGTTCGGATCCTTGGGTGATTTCTCAAGGGGAAGGGACAGTCCCCGAGTTGGGACTGGTCAGCATTGACTCTGAGGCGTGCGAGTGAGGAGAGGGCACCAGGCTGAAGGGGAGTCACGCCTTGGCGGCACTTCCCAGCGGTGCAGTGCAGCAACCCTACCCGGGCAACATTACAGGGCACAAGACTGAATAAGACTCTAGCTTCCCCGCTGAGAGCTGAGAGCCCCTACTCTTACTCGGGGTCTGAGGGCCTATCCCCCAGGAGTTCGGATCCTTGGGTGATTTCTCGAGGGGAGTGCACAGTGCCTGAGCTGCGTCAGGTCAGCGCTGACTCTGGGACACGTGAGCGAGGAGAGGGCACTCTGCTGAGGGGAAATCAAGCCTTGGCGGCACTTCCCTGAGGTGCAGTGCAGGAGCTCTCCCCTGGCCTTAGTGTTGCGTAAAACTGAATGAAACTCTAGCTTCCACCCCCCACTCCCAATCGGGGTCTGGGGGCCCATACCCCAAGAGTTCTGATTCTTCGGAGATCTCTTGAGGGATGTGGACCCAGCACAAACTGCGGCCGCTCAGTGCTGACTCTGGGGCGCGGGACAGAGGAGAAAAGGGTCGCCTGAGTGCTCACACCAGAGCAGCAGTTCCCTGGAGGTAGATCAACAGCCGTTTTTTCTTTAACGGTAGAACGCTCACTTATGGGTATTCTGAGGCCACACCCCCTGTCACCCTGGGCAACCAGAGGAGGCCAACAGTGAGCAGGGGATTTCCTGACACGGCTCACAAACCTGGGAAACTTCCAGGGCGGGGCCGACCCAGAGAGGTGTTTGCACGCAAATCTCCAGCAGCAAAGACGTTTGAACTCAAAACAGCCCGTCTTCTGTAGGCGATTTTGACAGGAACAGAGACAGAACCCCGCAAAGTTGTCTGTTCTGTTCTGTTCTGTTCTGTTAGCAGCATCCATCAGGGACGGGGCTAAGCCTGAGTGAACACCTCCTTCCCATCACCTGCATCAAACACTCAAAGATGTCAGGCCCCATCTCCTCCTGCTAGATAGCGGCAGTCTGCGGGGGCCTGGCAGACTTCCTTGTGATTCAGGCAGGTGCAAGCCCCTGGAGTGTCTGTTCACTACAGGCCACTGGGTTAGCCATCTGCAGAGATACCAGTGACTGGGTCCGACGGAGGGGCAAAGTGGGGAAGGAGACGTCAACCTTCCTAGAGTGCACTGTTTGCTGGGTGGCTCCTCCTGACTCCACGCTGCACTGGGGTGAGAAATGTCAGAGGAGTCACCAGGCCCCTGTGATCCAGTTACCCGCGACCTCTTGAACTCTCCCACACGAGACAAGTGCCGATTGAGACAGTTCATTTGGACCTTTTGAACTGGGCTAATAGACTGAGGACTTTTCAGGCGGTGCCCTGGGTGTGCAATTGTAGGAAGGTTTGATTCTCCTTTTCCAACTGGGGCCAGAGGTGGGCGGGCGGGGTGACTTAATTGCTGATTTTCCACACAGCTGAGACTTCAATCCAGAGTAGAAGTTGCAATAGGATTGAACAGAAACCAGCTGAAAGCAAGACAGAACCACTTTGCTCCACCACACCAGACAGGGCCCCAGTTTCTCAGGCCACAACACTGTACGGGCCCTCGATAAAACCCCAGGGGAAAAACCAAAGGGAGTAAAATAACCATGGGGCGGAATCAGCGGAAAAACTCTGGTAACATGAATAACCAGAATAGATCAACCCCCCCAAGAAAAGATACGGCAGATATGATTGAAGATCCCATTCATAAACAACTGGCTGAGATGTCAGAAATCGAATTCAGAATTTGGATTACAGACAAGATTAATAAAAAGGAATTAGGAATTCGAGGAGAAATTCAAAAATTGTCTCAAGAATTTAACGAATTTAAAGACAAAACCACCAAAGACTTAGACACACTGAAGCAAGAACTTACAGCCCTCAAAGATATGAAAAATACAGTAGAATCCCTCAGTAACAGAATGGAGCAAGCAGAAGAAAGGATTTCTGACATTGAAGATAAAGTCTTTGAACGCTCCCAATCTCTCAAAGAGGAAGAGAAATGGAGAGCAAAAACGGATCACTCACTGAGAGAACTCTCAGATAATTCGAAAAAAAGGAACATAAGGATTATAGGAATTTCTGAGAATGATGAAGTCGCCTCCGAGGGCACAGAGGCCCTACTGCATGAAATTATGAAAAAAAATTTTCCAGACATGCCTAGAGAATCTGAAATTCAGATAGCAGACAGCTTCAGAACCCCAGCACGATTCAACCCCAATAAGTCATCCCCCAGACATATCATAATTAGCTTCACTAAAGTTAACATGAAAGAGAAGATTCTCAAAGCAGCCCGGCGAAAGAAAACTATAACGTACAAAGGTAAGAATATTAGAATAACTGCAGATCTCTCTGCTGAAACTTTTCAAGCCAGAAGAGGCTGGTCATCAACTTTTAATCTCCTAAAGCAAAAAAACTTTCAACCCAGGATCTTGTATCCAGCTAAACTGAGTTTCATCTATGATGGAGAAATTAAATACTTCAATGACATTCATATGTTGAAAAAATTTGCCATAAGTAAACCAGCTCTTCAGGATGTTCTCAGACCTATCCTCCACAATGACCACCCCAATCCTATACCACAAAAGTAAACTCACTCAGAAACTTCGGATCAAATTCCAACTTCCACACCGGCAAAAGGATTAAAAATGTCCACTGGACCTTTGAAAAACTCGATACCCAAAATTCCACCAGACTTATCAATACTCTCCATCAATGTGAATGGCTTAAACTGTCCTCTAAAGAGGCATTGGTTAGCTCACTGGATACAAAAACTTAAGCCAGATATTTGTTGCATACAAGACTCACATCTCAACTTAAAAGACAAATACAGACTCAGGGTGAAAGGATGGTCATCCATATTTCAGGCAAATGGTAATCATAAAAAGGCAGGTGTTGCAATTTTATTTGCAGATACAGTAGGCTTTAAACCATCAAAAGTAAGGAAGGACAAGAATGGTCACTTCATATTTGTTAAGGGTAATACTCAATATGATGAGATCTCAATTATTAATATCTATGCACCCAACCAGAATGCACCTCAATTTATAAGAGAAACTCTAACAGACATGAGTAACTTGATTTCCTCCAGCTCCATAATCGTTGGAGATTTCAACACTCCCTTGGCAGTGTTGGATCGATCCTCCAGAAAGAATTAGAGCAAAGAAATCTTAGATTTAAACCTAACCATCCAATATTTACATTTAGCAGACATCTACAGAACATTTCATCCCAACAAAACTGAATACACATACTTCTCATCAGCCCACGGAACTTACTCCAAAATTGACCACATTTTAGGTCACAAGTCTAAACTCAGTAAATTTAAAGGAATAGAAATTATTCCATGCATCTTCTCGGAACATGATGGAATAAAACTTGGAATGAGTAACAACAGGAATCTGCATACCCATACAAAAACATGGAAGTTAAATAACTTTATGCTGAATGATAGCTGGGTTAGAGATGAGATTAAGAAAGAAATCGCCAATTTTTTGGAACAAAACGACAATGAAGACACAAACTATCAGAACCTCTGGGACACTGCAAAGGCAGTTCTAAGAGGGAAATTTATAGCACTGCAAGCCTTCCTCAAGAGAACGGAAAGAGAGGAAGTTAACAACTTAATGGGACATCTCATGCAACTGGAAAAGGAAGAACATTCCAACCCCAAACCCAGTAGAAGAAAAGAAATAACCAAAATTAGAGCAGAATTAAATGAAATTGAAAACAAAAGAATAATACAACAGATCAATAAATCAAAAAGCTGGTTTTTTGAAAAGGTCAATAAAATAGATAAACCTATGGCCAACCTAATCAGGAAAAAAAGAGTAAAATTTCTAATATTATCAATCAGAAACAACAAAGACGAAATAACCACAGACTCATGAGAAATCCAAAAAATCCTTAATGAATATGACAAGAAACTTTATTCTCAGAAATATGAAAATCTGAAGGAAATAGACCGATACTTGGAAGCACGCCACCTTCCAAGACTTAACCAGAATCAAGTGGAAATGTTGAACAGACCCATATCAAGTTCAGAAATAGCATCAACTATACAAAACCTCCCTATAAAGAAAAGCCCGGGACCAGATGGTTTCACGTCAGAATTCTACCAAACCTTTAAAGAGGAATTAGTACCTATATTACTCAACCTGTTCCAAAATGTAGAAAAAGAAGGAAGACTACCCAACACGTTCTATGAAGCAAACATCACCCTGATCCCCAAACCAGGAAAAGACCCAACAAGAAAAGAAAATTATAGACCAATATCACTAATGAATATAGATCCAAAAATATTCAACAAGATCCTAACAAACAGAATTCAGCAACACATCAAACAAATTATATATCATGACCAAGTTGGTTTTATCCCAGAGTCTCAAGGCTGGTTCGATATACGTAAATCTATAAATGTAATTCAGCACATAAACAAATTAAAAAACAAAGACCATATGATTCTCTCAATTGATGCAGAAAAAGCTTTTGATACTATCCAGCATCCCTTCATGATCAGAACACTCTAGAAAATTGGTCTAGAAGGGACTTTTCTTAAACTGATAGAGGCTATCTACAGCAAACCCACAGCCAATATCATATTGAATGGAGTTAAATTGGAATCATTTCCACTCAGATCAGGAACCAGACAAGGCTGCCCATTGTCTCCATTGCTTTTCAACATTGTAATGGAAGTTTTAGCCACCGCAATTAGGGAAGAAAAGGCGATCAAGGGTATCCATATAGGGTCAGAAGAGATCAAACTCTCGCTCTTCGCAGATGATATGATTGTGTATCTGGAAAACACTAGGGACTCTACTACAAAACTCCTAGAAGTGATCCTGGAATACAGCGTCATCTCAGGTTACAAAATCAACATTCCTAAATCGGTAGCCTTTATATACAACAACAACAGTCAAATTGAAAAAGCAGTTAAGGACTCTATCCCATTCACAGTAGTGCTAAAGAAGATGAAATATTTGGGAATTTACCTAACAAAAGACATGAAAGATCTCTATAAAGAGAACTATGAAACTCTAAGATAAGAAATAGCTGAAAATGTTAACAAATGGAAAAACGTACCATGCTCATGGCTGGGAAGAATCAACATTATCAAAATGTCCATACTACCCAAAGCAATATATAATTTCAATGCACTCCCTATTAAAGCTCCACTGTCATATTTTAAAGATCTTGAAAAAACATTACTTCGTTTTATATGGAATCAGAAAAAACCTCGAATAGCCAAGACATTACTCAGAAATAAAAACAAAACAGGAGGAATCACACTGCGAGACCTTAGACTTTACTACAAATCGATAGAGATCAAAACAGCATGGTATTGGCACAAAAACAGAGAAGTAGATATCTGGAACAGAATAGAGAACCAAGAGATGAATCCTGCTGCTTACCGCTATTTGTTTTTTGACAAGCCAATTTAAAACCTTCAGTGGGGAAAAGATTCCCTATTTAACAAATGGTGCTGGGTGAACTGGCTGGCAACCTGCAGAAGACTGAAATTGGACCCACAACTTTCACCATTAACTAAGATAGACTCTCATTAGATTGAAGATTTAAACTTAAGACATGAAACTATAAAAATACTAGAGGAGAATGTAGGGAAAACCCTTGAAGAAATTGGTCTGGGTGAGTATTTCATGAGGAGAACCCCCCGGGCAATTGAAGCAGCTTCAAAAATACACTACTGGGACTTGATCAAAGTAAAAAGCTTCTGCACATCTAAGAACACAGTAAGCAGAGCAAGCAGACAGCCCTCAGAATGGGAGAAGATATTTGCAGGGTATATCTCTGACAAAGGTTTAATAACCTGAATCCACAGAGAACTCAAACGCATCAGCAAGAAAAAAACAAGGGATCCCATCGCAGGCTGGGCAAGGGATTTGAAGAGAAACTTCTCTGAAGAAGACAGGCGCACGGCCTTCAGACATATGAAAAAATGCTCATCATCTTTAATCATCAGGGAAATGCAAATCAAAACTACTTTGAGATATCATCTAACTCCAATGAGACTAGCCTATATCACAAAATCTCAAGACCAGAGATGTTGGCGTGGATGCGGAGAAAAGGGAACACTTCTGCACTGCTGGTGGGAATGCAAATTAATACATTCCTTTTGGAAAGATATATGGAGAACACTCAGAGATCTAAAAATAGATCTGCCATTCAATCCTGTAATTCCTCTGCTGGGCATATACCCAGAAGACCAAAAATCACAACATAACAAAGATATTTGTACCAGAATGTTTATTGCAGCCCAATTCATAATAGCTAAGTCATGGAAAAAGCCCAAGTGCCCATCGATCCACGAATGGATTAATAAATTGTGGTATATGTATACCATGGAATACTATGCAGCCTTAAAGAAAGATGGAGACTTTACCTCTTTCATGTTTACATGGATGGAGCTGGAACATATTCTTCTTAGTAAAGTATCCCAAGAATGGAAGAAAAAATACCCAATGTACACAGCCCTACTATGAAACTAATTTGGGACTCTCACATGAAAGCTATAACCCAGCTACAACTTAACAATAGGGGGAAGTGGGAAGGGGGGAGTAGGTAGAGGGAGGGGAATCGGTGGGATCACACCTGTGGTGCATCTTACAGGGGTATTTGCGAAACTTGGTAAATGTAGAATGTAAATGTTTTGGCACAGTAACTGAGATAACGCTGGAAAGGCTATGTTAACCCCTGTGATAAAAATGTGTCAAATGGTTTATGAAGTGAGTGTATGATGCCCCATAATCATATCATTGTATACAGTTATGATTTAATAAAAAAATTAAAAAAAAAACAAATTCTTCTGAGCAGGGTCCAGGCAGTCCCACTCATCCACAGAGAATTCTATAGACACATCTCTGAATGTCAACAGCTCCTCACACTGGCCGTTCTTCCTTTCATTCTTTCAGATGCCAAACTGTCTTCCTACTTTTCTCTCCCATTTTCTCTTCACTCTCTACTTGTTCTCATCTGTCTTTCTCACATCTTCCGCCATTTCCTACCCCCATTTCTCTGTATCCAATCTGTCCCTCCGACTTCCCTACAGATCTCCCAGGACCTGCAGGTCACAAGGTGAGAGAAGCTGCAGCAGAGACACCTTGGTCCTCCTGGAGATGCCACAGTGAAGAGGACACGACAGCTTGGTGCTCAGAGCCTTAAACATTAATTTTTAATTCAAAACTTGTTATGTTGTTTAGGATATTGTATCCTCATTTATAAGTGATATATGTTTGTAATTTCTCCTTTATAATAATATATTTTCTCCAACTTTAATATCAGGTGTACCCAGATCAAGTAGAATGATTTTGATGTATTTCTTCTTTTTCTATTGTCTATAAGATTTAGCATGATCTGTTTTTTGAAATTATCTTTTATTTATAAATATTGGTTGTCTATTTTTTGATACTTAAAAAAAATAATAAGAAATTAACTGATGACTCCATAATGTATCTCAGTGTCAAAGCATTCTATAATAGACATACTCTTATTTGACAATGTGAATGTTACTTTCTTTGCTTATGATTACTTTTAATTGCTTAATATTTCAATGTAGCAATTGTCTGATTCCTTCTCTGAATGTATTTATGTTCATTCATTCTATACAAGGTTTTTGTTTCTAATCCTTATCTTAAACATTGTTATTATTATTAAATTTTAAGTCTTTTTAATTTTCTGAAGGCAAAAAAAAAACTGGAAACTTAATTAACACATGTATATGTAAAAATATAAATAAAAATTTAAAAAAAGCTTTTGATAATATCCAGCATCCTTTCATGATCAGAACACTTAAGAAAATTGGTATAGAATGGACATTTATTAAACTGATAGAGGCCATCTACAGCAAACAAACAGCCAATACTGTCTTGAACGGAGTTAAATTAAAATCATTCCCGCTCAAATCAGGAACCAGACAAGTTTCCTTAACATTGTAAGGAAGTCCTGGCCATCACAGTTAGGCATAAAAGGGCAATAAAGTGTATCCATATAGGGTCAGAAGAGATCAAACTTCCACTCTTTGCGGATGATATGATTGTATATCTGGAAAACACCAGGTATTCTACTACAGAACTCTTAGAAATTATCAAGGAATACAGCAGCGTCTCAGGTTACAAAATCAGCACTCATAAATCTGCAGCCTTTATATATACCGACAATAGTCAAGCTGAAAAACAGTGAAGGACTCTATTCCCTTTACAGTAGTGACAAAGAATATGAAATATTTGGGAGTTTACCTAACAAAGGACGTGAAAGATCTCTATACAGAGAACTACGAAACTCTAAGAAAAGAAATAGCTGAAGATGTTAACAAAGGAAAAACACACCATACTCATGGTTGTGAAGAATCAACATTGTTAAAATGTCCATAATACACAAAGCTATCTACAGATTAATGCAATCCCTATTAAAGCACCATTGTCATTCTTTAAAGAACTTGAAAAAATAGTACTTTGTTTTATATGGAATCATAAAAAATCTCAAAAAGCTAATACATGACTCAGAAATGAGAACAAATCAGAAGGTATCACATTACCAGACCTCAGGCTATACCATAAATCTATAGTGATCAAAACAGCATGGTACTGGCACAAAAACAGAGTAGGAGATTTATGTAGCAGAATAGAGAACCAAGAGATGATCCAAGCTACTTACCGTTATTTGGTCTTTGACAAGCCAATTAAAAACATTCAGTGAGGAAAAGATTCCCTATTTAACAAATGTTGCTAGGTGAACTGGCTGGCGACCTGTAGAAGACTGAAACTGGACCCACACCTTTCATCATTAACTAAGATAGACTCTCACTGCATTAAAGATATAAACTTCAGACATGAAACCATAAAAATACTAGAAGAGAGTGCAGTGAAAACTCTTTTTTTTTTATTAAATCATAACTGTACACATTGATATGATCATGGGGCATCATACAATCGCTTCATAAACCATTTGACACATTTTTATCACAGTGGTTAACATAGCCATTCTGGCGTTATCTCAGTTACTGTGCCAAAACATTTACATTCTACATTTAACAAGTTTCGCAAATACCACTGTAAAATGCACCACAGGTGTGATCCCACCGATCCCCCTCCCTCTACCCACCCCCCCTTCCCACTTCCCCCTATTGTTAAGTTGTAGCTGGGTTATAGCTTTCATGTGAGAGTCCCAAATTAGTTTCATAGTAGGGCTGTGTACATTGGGTATTTTTTCTTCCATTCTTGGGATACTTTACTAAGAAGAATATGTTCCAGCTCCATCCATGTAAACATGAAAGAGGTAAGGCCTCCATCTTTCTTTAAGGCTGCATAGTATTCCATGGTATACATATACCACAATTTATTAATCCATTCGTGGATCGATGGGCACTTGGGCTTTTTCCATGACTTAGCTATTATGAATTGGGCTGCAATAAACATTCTGGTACAAATATCTTTGTTATGTTGAGATTTTTGGTCTTCTGGGTATATTCCAGGCAGAGGAATTACAGGATTGAATAGCAGATCTATTTTTAGATCTCTGAGTGTTCTCCATATATCTTTCCAAAAGGAATGTATTAATTTGCATTCCCACCAGCAGTGCAGAAGTGTTCCCTTTTCTCCGCATCCACGCCAACATCTCTGGTCTTGAGATTTTGTGATATAGGCTAGTCTCATTGGAGTTAGATGATATCTCAAAGTAGTTTTGATTTGCATTTCTCTGATGATTAAAGATGATGAGCATTTTTTCATATGTCTGAAGGCCGTAGGCCTGTCTTCTTCAGAAGTTTCTCTTCAAATCCCTTGCCCAGCCTGCAATGGGATCCCTTGTTTTTTTCTTGCTGATGCGTTTGAGTTCTCTGTGGATTCAGGTTATTAAACCTTTGTCAGAGATATACCCTGCAAATATCTTCTCCCATTCTGAGGGCTGTCTGCTTGCTCTGCTTACTGTGTTCTTAGCTCTGCAGAAGCTTTTTAGTTTGATCAAGTCCCAGTAGTGTATTTTTGAAGCTGCTTCAATTGCCCGGGGGGTTCTCCTCATGAAATACTCACCCAGACCAATTTCTTCAAGGGTTTTCCCTGCATTCTCCTCCAGTATTTTAAGTTTCATGTCTTAAGTTTAAATCTTTAATCTAATGAGAGTCTATCTTAGTTAATGGTGAAAGGTGCGGGTCCAATTTCAGTCTTCTGCAGGTTGCCAGCCAGTTCACCCAGCACCAGTTGTTAAATAGGGAATCTTTTCCCCACTGAAGGTTTTTAATTGGCTTGTCAAAAATCAAATAGCGGTAAGTAGCTGGATTCATCTCTTGGTTCTCTATTCTATTCCATATATCTACTTCTCTGTTTTTGTGCCAATACCATGCTGTTTTGATCACTATCGATTTGTAGTAAAGTCTGAGGTCTGGTAGTGTGATTCCTCCTGTTTGTTTTTATTTCTGAGTAATGTCTTGGCTATTCGAGGTTTTTTCTGATTCCATGTAAAACGAAGTAATGTTTTTTCAAGATCTTTAAAATATGACAGTGGAGCTTTAATAGGGAGTGCGTTGAAATTATATATTGGTTTGGGTAGTATGGACATTTTGATAATGTTTATTCTTCCTAGCCATGAGCATGATATGTTTTTCCATTTGTTAACATTTTCAGCTATTTCTTTTCTTAGAGTTTCATAGTTCTCTTTATAGAGATCTTTCACGTCTTTTGTTAGGTAAATTCCCAAATATTTCATCTTCTTTGGCACTACTGTGAATGGGATAGAGTCCTTAACTGCTTTTTCAATTTGACTGTTGTTGTTGTATATAAAGGCTACCGATTTATGGATGTTGATTTTGTAACCTGAGACGCTGCTGTATTCCTTGATCACTTCTAGGAGTTTTCTAGTAGAGTCCCCAGTGTTTTCCAGATGCACAATCATATCATCTGCGAAGAGCAAAAGTTTGATCTCTTCTGACCCTATATGGATACCCTTGATCGCCTTTTCTTCCCTAATTGCAGTGGCTAAAACTTCCATTACAATGTTGAAAAGCAATGGAGACAATGGGCAGCCTTGTCTGGTTCCTGATCTGAGTGGAAATGATTCCAATTTTACTCCATTCAATATGATATTGGCTGTGGGTTTGCTGTAGATAGCCTCTATCAGTTTAAGAAAAGTCCCTTCTAGACCAATTTTCTTGAGTGTTCTGATCATGAAGGGATGCTGGATATTATCAAAAGCTTTTTCTGCATCAATTGAGAGAATCATATGGTCTTTGTTTTTTAATTTGTTTATGTGCTGAATTACATTTATAGATTTACGTATATTGAACCAGCCTTGAGACCCTGGGATAAAACCAACTTGGTCATGATGTATAATTTGTTTGATGTGTTGCTGGATTCTGTTTGTTAGGATCTTGTTGAATATTTTTGCATCTATATTCATTAGTGATATTGGTCTATAATTTTCTTTTCTTGTTGGGTCTTTTCCTGGTTTGGGGATCAGCGTGATGTTTGCTTCTTAGAACGTGTTGGGTAGTCTTCCTTCTTTTTCTACATTTTGGAACAGGTTGAGTAATATAGGTACTAATTCCTCTGTAACGGTTTGGTAGAATTCTGACGTGAAACCTTCTGGTCCCGGGCTTTTCTTTTTACGGAGGTTTTGTATAGTTGATGCTATTTCTGAACTTGATATGGTCTGTTCAACATTTCCACTTGATTCTGGTTAAGTCTTGGAAGGTGGCGTGCTTCCAAGTATCGATCTATTTCCTTCAGATTTTCATATTTCTGAGAATAAAGTTTCTTGTAATATTCATAAAGGATTTTTTGGATTTCTGATGAGTCTGTGGTTATTTCGTCTTTGTTGTTTCTGATTGATGATATTAGAGATTTTACTCTTTTTTTCCTGATTAGGTTGGCCAGAGGTTTATCTATTTTATTGACCTTTTCAAAAAACCAGATTTTTGATTTATTGATCTTTTGTGTTATTCTTTTGTTTTCAATTTCATTTAATTCTGCTCTAATTTTGGTTATTTCTTTTCTTCTACTGGGTTTGGGGTTGGAATGTTCTTCCTTTTCCAGTTGCGTGAGATGTCCCATTAAGTTGTTAACTTCCTCTCTTTCCGTTCTCTTGAGGAAGGCTTGCAGTGCTATAAATTTCCCTCTTAGAACTGCCTTTGCAGTGTCTCAGAGGTTCTGATAATTTGTGTCTTCATTGTCGTTTTGTTCCAAAAAATTGGTGATTTCTTTCTTAATCTCATCTCTGACCCAGCTATCATTCAGCATAAGGTTATTTAACTTCCATGTTTTTGTATGGGTATGCAGATTCCTGTTGTTACTCAATTCAAGTTTTATTCCATGATGGTCCAAGAAGATGCATGGAATAATTTCTATTCCTTTAAATTTACTGAGGTTAGACTTGTGACCTAAAATGTGGTCAATTTTGGAGTAAGTTCCGTGGGCTGATGAGAAGTATGTGTATTCAGTTTTGTTGGGATGAAATGTTCTGTAGATGTCTGCTAAATCTAAATATTGGATGGTTAGGTTTAAATCTAAGATTTCTTTGCTCAGCTTCTTTCTGGAGGATCGATCCAACACTGCCAAGGGAGTGTTGAAATCTCCAACGATTATGGAGCTGGAGGAAATCAAGTTACTCAAGTCTGTTAGAGTTTCTCTTATAAATTGAGGTGCATTCTGGTTGGGTGCATAGATATTAATAATTGGGATCTCGTCATATTGAGTATTACCCTTAACAAATATGAAGTGACCATTCTTGTCCTTCCTTACTTTTGATGGTTTAAAGCCTACTGTATCTGCAAATAAAATTGCAACACCTGCTTTTTTCTGATTACCATTTGCCTGAAATATGGATGACCATCCTTTCACCCTGAGTCTGTATTTGTCTTTTAAGTTGAGATGTGACTCTTGTATGCAACAAATATCTGGCTTAAGTTTTTGTATCCAGTCAGCTAACCTATGCCTCTTTAGAGGACAGTTTAAGCCATTCACATTGATGGAGAGTATTGATAAGTCTGGTGGAATTTTGGGTATCGAGTTTTTCAAAGGTCCAGTGGACATTTTTAATCCTTTCGCCGGTGTGGAAGTTGGAGTTTGATCCGAAGTTTCTGAGTGAGTTTACTTTTGTGGTATAGGATTGGGTTGGTCATTGTGGAGGGTAGGTCTGAGAACATCCTGAAGAGCTGGTTTACTTATGGCAAATTTTTTCAACATATGAATGTCATTGAAGTATTTAATTTCTCCATCATAGATGAAACTCAGTTTAGCTGGATACAAGATCCTGGGTTGAAAGTTTTTTTGCTTTAGGAGATTAAAAGTTGATGACCAGCCTCTTCTGGCTTGAAAAGTTTCAGCAGAGAGATCTGCAGTTATTCTAATATTCTTAACTTTGTACGTTATAGTTTTCTTTCGCCGGGCTGCTTTGAGAATCTTCTCTTTCATGTTAACTTTAGTGAAGCTAATTATGATATGTCTGGGAGATGGCTTATTGGGGTTGAATCGTGCTGGGGTTCTGAAGCTGTCTGCTATCTGAATTTCAGATTTTCTAGGCATGTCTGGAAAATTTTCTTTCATAATTTCATGTAGAAGGGCCTCTGTGCCCTTGGTAGCCACTTCATCGTTCTCCGAAATTCCTATAACCTTTATGTTGTTTTTTTTTTGAATTATCTGAGAGTTCTCTGAGTGAGTGATCCGTTTTTGCTCTCCATTTCTCTTCCTCTTTGAGAGATTGGGAGCGTTCGAAGACTTTATCTTCAATGTCAGAAATCCTTTCTTCTGCTTGCTCCATTCTGTTGCTGAGGGATTCTACTGTATTTTTCATATCTTTGAGGGCTGTAAGTTCTTGCTTCAGTGTGTCTAAGTCTTTGGTGGTTTTGTCTTTAAATTCGTTAAATTCTTGAGACAATTTTTGAATTTCTCCTCGAATTCCTAATTCCATTTTATTAATCTTGTCTGCAAACCAAATTCTGAATTCGACTTCTGACCTCTCAGCCAGTTGTTTATGAATGGGATCTTCAATCACATCTGCCGTATCTTTTCTTGGGGGGGTTGATCTATTCTGGTTATTCATGTTACCAGAGTTTTTCCACTGATTCCGCCCCATGGTTTACTCCCTTTGGTTTTTCCCCTGGGGTTTTATCGAGGGCCCGTACAGTGCTGTGGCTTGAGAAACTGGGGCCCTGTCTGGTGTGGTGGAGCAAAGTGGTTCTGTCTTGTTTTCAGCTGGTTTCTGTTCGATCCTATTGCAACTTCTACTCTGGCTTGAAGTCTCAGCTGTGTGGAAAAATCAGCAATTAAGTCACCCCGCCTGCCCACCTTGGCCCCAGTTGGAAAAGGAGAATCAAACCTTCCTACAATCGCACACCCAGGGCACCACCTGAAAAGTCCTCAGTCTATTAGCCCAGTTCAAAAGGTCCGAATCAACTGTCTCAATCGGCACTTGTCTCGGGTGGAAGGGTTCAAGAGGTCTCTGGGAACTGGATCACAGGGGCCTGGTGACTCCTCTGACACAGCTCACCCCAGTGCAGCGTGGAGTCAGGAGGAGCCACCCAGCAAACAGAGCAGTCTGGGAAGGTTGACGTCTCCTTCCCCACTTTGCCCCTCCGTCGGACCCAGTCACTGGTATCTCTGCAGATGGCTAACTCAGTTGCCTGCAGTGAACAGACACTCCAGGGGTTTGCACCTGGCTGAATCGCATGGAAGTCTGCCAGGCCCCCGCAGACTGCCGCTATCTAGCAGGAGGAGATGGGGCCTGACATCTTTGAGTGTTTGATGCAGGTGATGGGAAGGAGGTGTTCAGTCAGGCTTAGCCCCGTCCCTGATGGATGCTGCTAACAGAACAGAACAGAACAGACAACTTTGTGAGGTTCTGTCTCTGTTCCTGTCGTCGCCTACAGAAGCCAGGCTGTTTTGAGTTCAAACGTCTTTGCTGTTGGAGAATTGCGTCTGAACACCTCTCTGGGTCGGTCCCGCCCTGGAAGCTTCCCGGGTTTGTGAGCTGAGTCGCCGGTGGCCTCCTCTGGTTGCTCAGGGAGACAGGGGGTGTGGCCTCAGAATATCCAGAAGTGAGCGTTCTTTTGTTTACGTCCTTGTGATCACAGCTTGCCTCAGCGTTGTTGATATGCCTTCTTCAGCCTTCTCTCTTGGTGAGGCTCAAGTCCACCAGGATACTTACTAAATTCCTGTCCCTTAACTCTCCTTCTGGACGGGAGCCTTTGTTGAAAGCTGGCTTCAGTCCGCCATCTTGTCTCCCTCCCCCTTAGAAGAATTTGTATTGGGATGTCATGTTAGAGAACTACAGACACCTGGTCTTCCTTGGGCTTGCTGTCTCTAAGACAGAGCTCATGACCTGTCTGGAGCAAAGCAAAGAACCCTGGAAGGTGAAGACTCACCAGACAGTGGTCAAGCACCCAGGTAAAAGAGTTCTTTCTGGAGAGAAACTATACAAATGTAAAGAATGTGGAAAAGCCTTTAACCAGTCCTCACACCATTCTGTACATGTGAAACTTAGTAAATGTGGAATATAAATGTCTTAGCACAATAACTAAGAAAATGCCAGGAAGGCTATGTTTCATCCAGTGTGATGAAAATGTGTCAAATGCTCTATGAAACTAGTGTATGGTGCCCCATGATCACATTAATGTACACAGCTATGATTTAATTAAAAAAAAATTCATTCTGGAGAGAAACCCTACAAATGTGAAGAATGTGGAAGAGCTTGTAACCTGTACTCAAACCTTTTTGTAGGTAAAATAATTCATTCTGGAGAGAAACTACACAAATGTGAAGAATGTGGAAAAGCCTTTAATCAGTCCTCACACCATTCTGTACATAAAATAATGCATTCTGGAGAGAAACCCTACAAATGTGAAGAATGTGGAAAAGCCTTTAACCAGTATGCATACCTTTCTACACATCAAAGAATTCATTCTGGAGAGAAACCCTACAAATGTGAAGAATGTGGAAGAGCCTTTAACAATTACTCAACCCTTTCTGAACATAGAATAACTCATTCTTGAGGAAAACCCCACAAATGTATAGTATGTGGCAAATTCTTTAACCATTGGTCAGCCCTTTTTGTACAGTCCTTACACCATTCTGTACATAAAAGAATGCATTCTGGAGAGAAACTACACAAATGTGAAGAATGTGGAAAAGCCTTTAATCAGTCCTCACACCATTTTGTACATAAAAGAATGCATTCTGGAGAGAAACCCTACAAATGTGAAGAATGTGGAAAAGCCTTTAACCAGTATGCATACCTTTCTACACATCAAAGAATTCATTCTGGAGAGAAACCCTACAAATGTGAAGAATGTGGAAGAGCCTTTAACAATTACTCAACTCTTTCTGAACATAGAATAACTCATTCTGGAGGAAAACCCCACAAATGTATAGTATGTGGCAAATTCTTTAACCATTGGTCAGCCCTTTTTGTACAGTCCTTACACCATTCTGTACATAAAAGAATGCATTCTGGAGAGAAACCCTACAAATGTGAAGAATGTGGAAAAGCCTTTAACCAGTATGCATACCTTTATGCACATCAAAGAATTCATTCTGGGGAGAAACCCTACAAATGTGAACAATGTGGCAAAGCCTTTAACCACTCCTCACACCTTTATTTACATAAAAGATGTCATTCTGGAGATAAACACTATTGATGTCAAGAATGTGGCAAAGGCTTTAAGAGGTACTCTTACCTTTTTGTACATAAAAGAATTCATTCTAGAGAGAGACCCTTCAAATATGAAGAATGTGGAAAAGCCTTTAAGCAGTACGCATACCTTTCTGGACGTAAAAGAATTCATTCTGGAGAGAGACCCTTCAAATGTGAAGAATGTGGAAAACCCTTTAAGCAGTATACACACCTCTCTGTACATAAAAGAATTCATTCTGGAGAGAGACCCTTCACATGTGAAGAATGTGGAAAAGCTTTTAAGCAGTACGCATACCTTTCTGGACATAAAAGAATTCATTTTGGAGAGAAACCCTACAAATGTGAAGAATGTGGAAAAGCCTTTAAGCAGTGAACACACCTTTCTAGACACAAAAGAATTCATTCTGGAGAGAAATCCTACAAATGTCAAGAATGTGGCAAAACCTTTACCCAGCACTCAAACCTTTCTAAACATAAAAGAATTCATTCTGGAGAGAAAGTCTACAAATGTGAGGAATATGGAAAAGTCTTTAACCAGTACTCACATCTTTCTGGACATAAAGGAATTCATTCTGGAGATAAACCTTATGAATGTCAACAGTGTGGCAGAAGCTTTAAGAGGTACTCAAACCTTTCTGTACATAAAAGAATTCATTCTGGAGAGAAAGCCTACAAATGTGAGGAATGTAGAAAAGTCTTTAACCAGTACTCACATCTTTCTGGACATAAAGGAATTCATTCTGGAGAGAAACCTTATGAATGTCAACAGTGTGGCAGAAGCTTTAAGAGGTACTCGAACCTTTCTGTACATAGAAGAATTCATTCTGAAGAGAAACCCTATGAATGTCAATAATGTGGCAAAGTCTTTAACCAGTACTCACACTTTTCTGTAAATAAAAAAATTCATTCTGGAGAAATACTGTACAAATATGACTAGTGTGGCAAACCCTTTAACTAAGGTTCAAACAAGCCTGTACGTAAAAAAAAAAAAAAAATCATACAACAGAGAAAAACTAGAAAAGTGAAGGATGCAATAATACTTTTACTTAGTGTTCATAATTTACTAAGCATATTCACACTAGAGAAATCCTACAAATGTGAACCCTGTGGCGATGCACTTAACCAGAGCTCAAACCTTAGTGCACATAAGAAAATTCATATTGGAGAGAAGTCTTACAAATGAGAATAATATGGCAAAGGTTGTAGCTGGTTCTTGACCCTTAGTAAACATACGTGAAATCATGCCAGAGAAAAATCATCACAATGTGAAGGTGTGGAGAAGCTTTATGCCAGTACTCAGTTTTCTGTACACAGTAGAATTCATGTTGAAGAAAAACTCTATAAATGTGTTGAATTTCCGCTCAAAACATTCTATATATGAAAAATTTATGACAGAGAAAACCCCAGAAATGTGAAGACAGTGTTTAATCCTATAAGCAGCATTCACAGATTTCAGTACATAACAATTCATAGAGAAATTCTATATATGTGAAGAATATTACAATGTCTTGAAATATTTCTCATGCTTTCTAATCATAATTGATATAGAATAAATATTCTACAAATGTCAAAAAAATTAATGTTTAAGTAATATACTTTGGTCAAAATTAAAACCAATTTATGTGAAAATTAGTCACTATTTTTTTTCTTTCCTTGTTCTTTTTTTCTTCTTTTCCTTTCCCTCAGCCCTTCCCTCCTTCTCTGTCTGCTCTCCCCTTCCCCATGCCCCACCATGTCATTAATTGTCATTAATTGTCTTCAAATCAAAATTGAGTACATAGGATTGATTTATACTTCTCCACTCCTGTGATGCTTCACTAAGAATAATGTGTTCCACCTCCATCCAGGTTAGTACAAGTGCTGAAAAATCTCCATTTTTTATGACTGAATAATATTCCATCATATACATATACCACAGCTTACCGATCCATTCCTGGGTGTAAGGACATTTGGGTTGTTTCCACATTTTGGCAATTGTAAATTGGGCTGTGATAAACAGCCTAGTACAGGTGTCTTTATAATAGGTTTTTTTTTCCTTCTGGATAGATGCCCAGTAATGGGATCTCAGGATCAAACGGGAGGTCTAGGTTGAGTTCTTTGAGGTTTCTCCATACTTCCTTCCAAAAAGGTTGTATTAGTTTGCAGTCCCACTAGCAGTGTAAAAGTGTTCCTTTCTCTCCACAACCGTCCCAGTATCTGCAGTTTTGAGATTTTGTGATATAGGCCATTCTCACTGGGGTTAGGTGATAGCTGAGGGTGGTTTTAATCTGCATTTTTCTAATAATTAGGGATGATGAGCATTTTTTCATATGATTGCTGGCCATTCGTCTGTCATCTTTGGAGAAGATTCTATTCATTTCTCTTCCCAATTGATGTAGGGGATTGTTGGTTTTTTTCTTGTGAATGAATTGAAGTTCTGTATAGATCCTGGTTAGGAAGTGTTTGTCTGATTCAAAATATGCAAATATCCTTTCCCATTGGATAGGTTAGCTATTTGCTTTGGTTGTTGTCTCCTTGGCTGTACAGAATCTTTTCAATTTAATTAAATCTCATTTGTTTATTATTGCTGTTGTTGCTATTGCCATGGCAGTTTCCTCATAAAGTCTTTCCCCAGGCTGATATCTTCCAGTATTTTTCCTATTATTTATTTGTGGATTTTTATTGTTTCATACCTTACATTTGAGTCCTTTATTCATCTATCTTGAATCAATTTTTGTGAGTGGAGAAAGGTACAGGTCCAGTTTCAGTCTTTTACATGTGGATATCCAATTCCCCCAGCACCACTTATTGAATAGGGAATCTTTCCCCCTGTGGATTCTCTTGTTTGGTTTATCAAAGATTAGGTGGCTGTAAGTTGTTGAACCATTTCCTGGTTTTCTATTTGATTCCAATCTATGTCTCTATTTTTGTGCCAGTACCATGCTGTCTTGACCAGTATGGCCTTGAAATACAGCCTAGAATCTGGTATGGTGATACCCCCAGCTTTGTTTTTATTACTAAGAACTGCCTTAGCTATACGGAGTTTTTTCTGGTTCCATACAAAATGCAGAATCATTTTTTGCAAGTCTTGAAAATAGGATGTTGGTGTTTTAATAGGGATGATGTTGAATCGTTAAATTGCTCGGGGAAGTATAGCCATTTTAACAATGTTGATTCTTCCCACCCATGAGCATGGTATGTTCTTCCATTTGTTAACCTCCTCTGCTATTTCCTTTCTTAAGGTTACATAATTTTCTTTATAGAGGTCCTTTACCTCTTTTATTAGGTATATTCCTAAGTATTTCATTTTCTTTGGGGCTATAGTTAAGGGAGTTGTGTCTTTAACATCTCATCTGGGCTGTTATTGGCATATACAAAAGCAACTGACTTGTGGACATTGATTTTATATTCTGAAACATTACTGTATTTTTTAATGACTTCCAAGAGTTTTGTGGTGGAGTCTTTAGGGTTCTCTAAGTATGAGATCATATCTTCAGCAAAGAGAGAGGGTTTGACCTCCTCTTCTCCCATTTGGATGCCCTTTATTTTCTTGTCTTGTTTAATTGTATTGGCTAGAACTTCTAGCACTATGTTGAATAGTAATGGTAATAGAGGAAAACCTTGTCTTGTTTCAGTTCTAAGAGCAAAAGCTTTCAGTTTTACTCCATTTAGTAAAATATTAGCTGTGGGTTTGTCATAAATAGTTTTAATCAGTTTCAGAAATGTGCCACCTATGCCTGTACTTCTCAGTGTTCTAATTAGAAAAGGGTGCTGAATTTTGTTGAATGCTTTTTCTGCATATATTGAGAGAATCATATAGTTTTTAGTTTTACTTCTGTTGATACAGTGAATAATGTTTATAGACTTGCGTATATTAAACCAGCCTTGCATTCCTGGGATGAAACCTACTTGATCATGATGCATGACTTTTTTTGATGATAAGCTGTAATTTGTTGGCTAAGATTTTGTTGAGAATTGTTGCATCTATATTCATTAGTGACATTGGTCTGAAATTCTCATTTTTAGTTGAGTCTTTTCCTGGTTTTGTTATCAAAGTGGTGTTTGCTTCGCAGAGCATGTTGGGGAAGATTCCTTCCTTCTCAATTTTTTGGAATAATTTCTGAAATACGGGAATAAGCTCTTCTTTGAAGGTTTGATAAAATTCTTTCTGGTGTGAAGCCATCCAGACCAGGGCATTTTTTTGTTGGATGTTTTTTAATTGTTTCTTTGACCTCAGTGCTTGAAACTTGTCTGTTTAGGAGATCTATTTCATCTGGGGGTAAGTCTAGGAAGAAGGTGTGATTCCAAATATTGATCCATTTCCTTCACATTGTCGAATTTCCGGGCATAGATTTCTACTAGTATTCAGAGATAATATCTTGTATCTCTGTAGCATCAGTTGTTATTTCCCCTTTGTCATTTCTGATTGATTACTAGAGATTTTACTTTCTTATTTCTAGTTAGTCTAGCCAAAGGTTTATCTATTTTATTTATTTTTTCAAAAAACCAACTCCTTGTTTCATTAATTTTCTGAATGATTTTTTTTGTTTTCAATTTCATTAATCTGTGATTTAATTTTGGATATTTCTTTTCTTCTGCTGGGTTTCAGCTTAGATTGTTCTTTTTCCGATTACATCAGATGGCTTGTGAGTGTGTTGATGTGC
This sequence comes from Nycticebus coucang, assembly GCF_027406575.1. NCBI lineage: Eukaryota > Metazoa > Chordata > Mammalia > Primates > Lorisidae > Nycticebus > Nycticebus coucang. Next base: position 69,228,218 of record NC_069804.1, read on the forward strand.
TCTTTCTGTTTTTTGAATGTAGGCTTCTAAAGAGATAAGTTGTCCTCTCAGGACTGTTTTTGCTGTATCCCATAGGTTTTGGTAACTTGTGTCTTCATTGTTGTTATACTCAAGGAAGTTAATGATTTCCTTTTTTATTTCTTCTCACACCCAACTCTCATTCGGCATAAGGTTGTTTAACTTCCATACCTTTGTGTGAGGTTGAGCATTTTTGTTGGAGTTGAGTTCCACTTTTAGTGCCTTGTGCTCTGAGAAGATGCAAGGTAGAATTTCTATTCTTTTGATTCTGTTGAGGTTTGTTTTGTGTCCTAGGATATGATCAATTTTGGAGAATGTTCCATGGGATGATGAGAAGAATGTATTTTCTTTATCTTTGGGATGGAGTGTTCTATATACATCTATCAAGCACAGTTGTTCTAGGGTCTCATTTATAGCTCTAACATCTTTGTTTAACTTCTGTTTAGAAGATCTGTCCAGCTCTGAGAGAGGGATATTGAAGTCCCCTGTTACTATGGTGTTATAGGATATCATATTGCTCAAACTAAGCAAAGTCTGTTTCAAGAATCTGGGAGCATTTGAATTGGGTGCATAAATATTTAGAATTGAAATGTCTTCTTATTGTATTTTTCCCTTGAACAATATGAAGTGACCACCATTGTCTTTTTTGACTTTAGTTGCTTTAAATCCACATATATTTGAAAATAAGATTGCAACCCCTCTTTTTTTTCTGAATTCCGTTTGCCTGAAAAATTGACTTCCAACCTTTAACTATGAGTTTTAATTTGTCTTTTGACGTGAGGTGTGTTTCCTGCAGACAGCAAATGGATGGCTTCTGTTTTTTTTTTAATCCCATCAGCCAATCTATGACTCTTCAGTGGGAAATTCAAGCCATTGACCTTTATCGGGATAATTGATAAGTGCAGTAGCGTTCTATTCATCTTATTTTGTGAAAGTCCATTGCTTAGTTTTGTCTTTTGCATCATTGTGGAAACTAGGTTCTATCCTTTAATTTCTGGGTGTTTACTTTGCTAAATGTCCATTGTGATGGTCAGTGTGTAGAATAGGTTGAAGTATTTCATGTAAGGCTGGTCGTGTTGTGGCAAATTTCCTCGGTGTTTGCATATCAATAAAAGATTTGATTTATCTGTCAATTTTAAAGCTTAGCTTAGTGGGATTTAAAATTCTGAGTGGAAGTTATTCTGTTTCAGTAGATTAAAGACAGATGACCATTGTCTTCTGGCCTGAAAAGTTTCATTATAGAAGTCTGTGGTGATCCTGATGGGTTTGCCCCTGTAGGTCAGTTGGCGCTTATTCCTGGCAGCTTGCTAAATTTTTACTTTTGTCTTGACTTGAGATAGATTCATCACAATGTGCCTTGGAGAAGCTCTATTTGAATTGAGGCGACCAGGGGACCAATATTCCTCTGAAAGGAGTATGTCAGAATCTTTGGTGATTTTAGGGAAATTTTCATTTATAATATTCTCTAAAATGACTTCCATTCCTCTGGGGCATTCTTCTTCTCTTCTAGGATACCTATAACTCGTATGTTTGAATGCTTCATAGAGTCCCATAATTCTGTCAGTGAATGTTCTGCTTTCTCTCTCTTCTTTTCTGCCTCTTTAACTATCTGAGTTATCTCAAGAGCTTTATCCTCTACCTCTGAGATTCTTTCTTCTCCATGATCTAATCTGTTGTTGATACTTTCTACTGCATCCTTAAGTTCCCTAATATACTGCTTCAGTTGCTTCAGCTGTGCTATATACTTTTTATATTCTTTGTATCTTTCATCTCTTATTTGATTCTGTTTTTGGATTTCCTTTTGGTTATTTTCTACTTTCTCAGCAATTTCATTCATTTTTTTTGGTTATTTTCCACTTTCTCAGCAATTTCCTTCATCGTTTTCATCATCTGTATTTTAAATTCCCCTTCTGTCATTTCTAACATTTCTTCATAGGACGAGTCCTCTGCTCTAGCTACCTTATCTCTAGAAGAGGTTACTCGTGTTACCAGGATTTTTCTGCTGATTCTTCTTCATGAGTGTTTTTTTGTATCTGTTTCTTTATCCTAATTATTCTTTCACTTTTTCTTGCTCTTTAAAGTTTTAATGAGTTCTTTTGGTAGGGGACCAGAAAGATGAGAATATTGAAGAACAAGAAGGGAAAAAAGATTTTAAAAAGAAAGAAAAAGATAAAGAAGAGGGAGTGAGTAAAAGGAAATATTGACAAAAAAAGGAAAGGCACTGAAAGAAAGAAACAGGAGTAATATAGGTGTATAGTAGGGTACTATGACCCAACCTTGGAGACCCCCCAACCTCTGGGGGTGCTGGATGGGTGATTCCCTTGAGGTCAACAGCTCTTTTCCAGCTGGATCAAATACAGTACCCCTCCTCCACCAGATAGAGAGGAAACCCCAAAATACTATAAATCAATCCAAAACAAACAAGCAAGAACCCTCATGGGGTAACATTAGAGAAAAAAAAAACAATAGGGGCAGAAACACTGGAAAAAGTGAAATTCTAATTGTTAAAGAAGGCAAAAATGAAATATTATATTTAAACTATGATAGTGGGGGGGAAGAAAAATACCAGGGAAAAATGTTGAAATTAGGAAAAAAACTGAACAAACAAAAAAAGAAACCACCCCAAACCCCCCCAAAACCGAAGAACCAAATAGTATATATATCTTGCTGAATATTCTCCGGGCAACAGGTAATCTTCTGAGGTATAAGATGTTGATTACAATGTTGATACAACTGTACAAGATGGAGACTGGAGGCCTCTGCTGATCTCTCAGACACTGCAGTCCTCGGAGCCCAAAAATGTCCTCAGCCCACTTAAAAGACACTCCAAACTATGAAACTTGGCCAAGCAGAAGCTTTCTAAGGAAAGCACTTTTCCCTGGGATCTCTTCTGGTGTGGCTGCCTGCTTATCCATTGCACCAAGTCCAGACTCCCACTATGCCCCTGAGGGCCAAGGCTGTTAATAGGCCACATTGGAACTCTGCACTTTCCCAGAGTCTTAGTACCCTCTTTTGGGCAGCTCTGTCACTATATTGCTTGCCCAAGGTCTCCCAGCTCATCTCCACACTGCAACACGCAGGGGCAGCTCCCCCACAGCAGCTGCCCAGGCAGTTCACAGCTGAACGATATTAGCTCCCTTTGGGCTCAATGGCTCAGACTGGGGCCCCAGACAACACCCAAAGTCATCTGCATACACTAGCTCAATATCTCCCAAGGCAGTTCAATTGAGTGCCCAAGTCCAAGAAAACCAAAACAGCACACAGGGAAGGCTTTTCCTGCATGCAGTCTCACTGTTGCTGTGGGTACATCTGCAGGCACCCTCCAACAGAACAAAGGCACCTACCACTTGCCAGATTTTCCACTGCTTCTGTCCTCCTCATGTGATCCAGTAGTCTCTTACTGGCTTCCTGTGTCACCAAAGGAAAGCCTATGGGCAAAACCCACTGGCCAGAGATGCATGGAGTTTTCTCTCACGATTCTCACTGCTCCAGGCTGCATGGAAGCTGTTACTCGGCCGCCATCTTTTTTCTAAGTCCTGTATTATTAAAAGCTTTTTATGCATCAATGGAGAGAATCATACAGTCTTTGTTTTTTAATTTGTTTATGTGATGAATTATATTTATAGATTTTATGTATATTGAACTACTATTGAGATCCTGGGATAAAACCCTCTGTGGTCACGGTGTACAATTTGTTTCATGTGTTGCTGGATTCTGTTTGCTAGGGTCTTGTCAAATATATTTGTATTGTTATTCATTAGTGATATTGGTCTATAATTTTATTTTCTTGTTGGGTTTTTCCTGGTTTGAAGATCAAGGTGATGTTTGCTTCATAGAATGCGTTGGGTATTATTTCTTCTTTTTCTATATTTTTGAAAAGGTTGAGTAATATAGGTAGTAGCTCCTATTTAAACTTTTGGTAGAATTCTAATGTGAAGCCATCTGATCCTGGGCTTTTCTTTTGGGGGAGATTTCCTGTAGTTGATGGTATTTCAGAACTCAGTATAGGTCTGTTCAACATTTCCACTTCATTCTGGCTAAGTCTAGAAAGGTGGCATGCTTCCAAGTATTGGTCAATTTTCTTCAGATTTTCTGAGAATAGAGTTTCTTATAATATTCATTAAGGATTTTTTGAATTTCTGAGGAGTCTGTTGTTATTTTCTCTTTACTGTTTTTGATTGATTAAATTAGAGATTTTGCTCCTTTTCTACTGGTTTGGTTAGCCAAAGGTTTGTGTATTTTATTGACCTTTTCAAAAAACTAACTTTTTGATTTATTGATCTGTTGTATAATCCTTTTGTTTTCAATTTCATTTAATTCTGGTCTAATTCTGGCTTGGGATTGAAATGTTCTTCCTTTTTCAGTTGCTTGAGATGTCCCATTAAGTTGTTAACTTCCTCTCTTTCTGTTCTCTTCAGAAAGGCTTGCAATGCTATGAATTTCCCTCTTAGGACTGCCTTTGTAGTATCCCGTAGGTACTGATAATTCGTGTCTTCATTATCGTTTTGTTCCAAAAATTTGGTAATTTTCTTCTTTTTTTTGGCCGGGGCTGGGCCTGAACCCACCACCTCCGGCATACGGGACTGGCGCCCAACTCCTTGAGCCACAGGCGCCACCCGGTAATTTTCTTCTTAATCTTGCCTATGACCCAGCTATCATTCAGCATAAAGTTATTTAGTTTTCATGTTTTTGTATGAGTATGCAGATTCCTGTCCTTACTGAGTTCCACTTTATTCCATAATGGTCTGAGAAGATGCGAAGAATATTTTTTTTCTTTTCTTTCTTTTTGCGAAGAATAATTTATATTCTTTTAAATTTTCTGATGTTAGACTTGTGACCTAAGCTGTGATCAATTTTGGAGTATGTTCCTTGTGTATTCATTTTTGTCAGGATGAAATGTTCTGTAGATGTCTGTTAAATTCAATTGTTGAATGGTTAAGTTTAAGTCTAAAATTTCTTTGCTTAGCTTCTTATCATAGGATCTGCCCAGCAATGCCAAAGGAGTGTTAAATCTCCAACTATTATGTTGTTGGAAGGAAATCAAGTTGCTCATGTCTGTTAGAGTCTCTCTTATAAATTGAAGGGCATTCTGGTTTGGTGCATAAATGTTAATTATAAACACCAGGAAGGCCATGTCAACCAGTGTGAAGAAAATGTGTCAAACAGTTTAGGAAGCTAGTGTGTGATGCCCCATGATCATATCAATGTACACAGCTATGATTTAATAAAAAAAAAAAGAAATCTCATTATGTTGAGTGTTGCCCTTAAAAAATATGATGTGACTGTCCTTATCTTTCCTTACTTTTATTGCTTTAAAGCCTATTGTATCTGTGAATAGAATTGCAACACCTACATTTTTCTGATTTCCATTTCTTCAACCTGAGTCTATATTTATAGTTTAGGATAAGCTGAGATTCTTGTATGCAGCAGATATCTGGCCTGAGTTTTTGTATCCATTCAGCCAAACTGTGCCTCTTTAGAGGACTATTTAAGCCATTCACATTAATTGTGAATAATGATAAGCCTGATATAATTTTGGGTATAAAGTTTGTTGAATGTCCAGTGGAAATTTTTAGTCCTTTTGCCACTGTGGAAATTGGAATTTGATCAAAAGTTTCTGAGTGAGTTTACTTTTGTGGTGGAGAATTGCACTGGTCATTTTGCAGGATAGGTCATCTGAGAATATCTTGTAGCACTACTTAGGTTATGGCTAATTCTTCAACATGTGAATGTCATTAAAGTATTTAATTTATCCATCATAAGTGAAACTCAGTTTCACTGGATATAGTATCCTGGGTTGAAGGTTATTTTGTTTTAGGAGATTAAAAGTCGATGACTACTCTCTTCTGGCTTGAAAGGTTTCAGCAGATAGATTTTCAGTCATTCTAATATTCTGCCCCTTGTAGGTTATGGTTTTCTCACGTCTGGCTGCTTGCAGAAATATCTCCTTCATATTAACTTTGGTAAAGTTAATTATAATGTGCCTAGGAGATGTCTTATTCAGGTTGAGTCATACTGGGGTTCTGAAACTGTCTGCTATGTGAATTTCAGAATCTCTTGTCATGTCTGGGAAGTTCTCCTTCATTATCTCATGAAGTAGAGCATCTGTGCCTTTCAAAGCAACCTCATTGCCTTCTGGAATTCCTATAAGGTAAATATTAGTTTTCTTCTAATTATCCCAGAGCTCTCTGAGAGAATGATCCATTTTGGCTCTCCACTTCTCTTCCTCTTTGAGTGTTTGGGAGCATTCAATAGCTTTGTCTTACACATCAGAAATCCTTTCTTCTGCTTATTCCATTCTGTTATTGAGGGATTCTACTGTATTTCTCAGATCTTTGAGGGCTGCAAGTTTTTGTCTCAATGTGTCAAAATCGTTGGTGATTTTGTCTTTGAATTCATTTAATTCTTGAGACAACTTTTGAAATGCTTGAATTTCTAATTCCAACGTTTCCTTCATTCTGTTCATTTTATTAGCAATCCAAATTCTGAAATCAATTTCTGACATCTCAGCCATTCGTTTGTGAATGGGATCTTCTATTGTGTCCACCATGTTGTTTTTTGTGAGAGTTGATCTTCTCTGGTTATTCATGTTACCAGAGTTTTTCTGCTGATTCCATTCCATGATTATTTTACACTGTTTGGCTAAATGAGAAGATAAGGGGAAGTTGGGTTGTGGGCTCCTGGAGTAGTGATTAACCAGACCTTTGCCCAAGAGCTGGAACTGGTGTCTGCACCTTTTCACTTAGAGTTTTACAAAGGACCCATACAGTGCTACAGCATGAGACACTGGCAACTTGCTTGGTGTGGTGGGGCTAAGTGGCTCTGTCTTATTTTCTGCTGGTCTTTGTCCTACCCTATTGAATTAGTTACTCTGGAATGAAGTCTCAGCTGTGGAGAAATGCCAGAAATCAATTCACCCTGCTCCCCACGGGCAACAACTGGAAAAGGAAAATCAAACCTTCCCACAACCATACACCCAGTGTACTTCTTTGGATAGTCGTTGGGTGATTGATTGGTCCAGTTCAAGAGATCCAAATCAATTGTCCCAGTCAGCACCCAGTCTCAGGTAGGATAGTTCAAAAGGTCTCCAGCAACTAGATAACAGGGATCTGTTGGCAGCTGGAGTATGACTCACTCCAGTGTTCTGTGAAGTCAGAAGGACCCACCCAGCAAATGAATTAGTCCCGGAAGGTTGATGCCTCCTTCTCCACTTTGCACCTCTGTCACACCCAGTCAGTGGTAACCCGGCAGGGCTGTGAGCCAGTTCCCTCCAATGAGCAGATGCTCCAGGTGTTTGCACCTGCCTGAGTCACAGGGATATCTATGTCTCCTTGGCCCGGCCTCTGCTCTCTGCCACTATCCTGCAGGTGGAGTTGATGCCTGACAACCTCGGGTGCTTAACGGAGGCTGGCGTGGTTCACACAGTTCCAGCCCCATCGATGATTGATGTTGCTGACACTTATATTTTCACAGAATTTGTTTCTTTCCCAGCTATGTTCCCCTGTGGACCAGGTGCTGTTTGAGTTCACAGAAACTGCAACTCAGCCGCAGTCTGTGTTGCTGCCTGGAGCTGGCATCTCTGTCTCTGCTGATCTCTGTTTTGGGGTGGGTGCAATTAGAGCTCACACTCAGCTCTCAGTTTCTGCCTCTCTCCCTGCTTTCTTTTGTCTCAGCTATGATCTCCTGGGTGCCGGGTGCTTCTTAAGCTCACTAAAGCAGTCCTTCTGACTCAGCCCCACTCTGGGAGTATGCCATCTCTGCGCGTGCATATTCTAGTCTCTGACCCCACTGGGCTCCACCCAGGCAGGTACCATCTCAGGCATACCATTTACTCATGGGGCCTGCGTTTCTGTCCCTGATCTGTTCCTCCAGTGGCTGCCTGGCTTCCTTTCCTCCCAGAGAGGCAGGGAGTGTCTCTCCCAAATATCCCCAGAGGTGTGAGCCTGATTGTTCCCACTGCTGCCAGTGCTGCTCTGTGCTGCAGAACACCAAGTCTCCCTCTCTTGTATGGTCTCCTCAGTTCACCATCGTTTACTTACTCCTGTGCTGCAGAATCAGCACAAACCTGTAATAGCCTATGCCTGGTCCACACCTCTCGAGAAAATACACAAGAATCTGGACTCCATGGGAGTCAGGATTCCAGACCTCTGGGTAAGAATGAAGGGGAGTGATGAGAGTTCAGAATTTCAGGTAGAGAATATATGCAGTTTTATAAAGTTTTATGCCTGGTGGGAGAGTGTCATGGCACACTGGTAGGTCCTCTCTGGGGAAGGAGGTCCAGTTTTTAGAGGGTCTCTCCCATGGGATAAAATAGGAGGATATCTGAATTCTTCTTGCTTGTTTGTAGTAAGTATGTTCTCATGGGAGAGGGGACTCCTATCCCCTTGGCAATGGATTTTGTACCTATTTGTTGTTTCCTTGGGGTTGAAGCTTACCTCAGCAAGGTTGATGTGCATTCTTCAACCTTCACTCTTGGCTTAGTTACCAACTATCAACTTACTTGATAAACTTCTGTCCTTTAACTCTCCTTCTGGACAGGAGCTTCTGTGGAAAGCTGGGTCCAGTTGGCCATCTTGTCCCCACCCCTACAAAGTTAGATTTGAATACAGTGTTACTAGACTGGCTACACCTGACATGTCTTCTTTCTCCCTGTTAATTCAGGCCTTCATTATATTTCCCGACATTTATTCCCTTGCCTCCATCTAACTTCCAGATCCACCCACTGCCTTGGGTGCCTCCCCTAAAGAAAATGTCTGATTTTTTTCCTACCTTGCCTACAATGCCCTTCCATTGTCTTCCCACTGCTGTCAGTTTAAAGGCCAAACTCTTCAGTGGGGCTTATGAGGCCTTCTCTGGTTGCACCTGCCACTTTGGCATAGACCTATCTCACCATCTATTCAATAAGTGTTTTAGCTTTCTAAATGCACCACGTCATTTAAGGCTTTTTCACACATTTCAGGCTCTCTGCTTTTATACCACCCCTTGTACCATGCCCATTAAAACCCAACTCCATGTCATCTTCTCTCTGTTAGGCATTTTCTAGCTCTAGCCCCAGCAGTCTTAGTTCCCTACTTCTTTTGCTACTACTGTACCTTGAAAAGCCTTATATATTTTTTTCTTTATTTTTTATTAAATCATAACTGTATACATTGATATGATCATGGGCCATAATACACTCGCTTCATAGACCATTTGACACAATTTTATCACAGTGGTTAACATAGCCTTTCCAGCGTTATCTCAGTTACTGTGCCAAAACATTTACATTCTACATTTACCAAGTTTCGCAAATACCCCTGTAAGATGCACCACAGGTGTGATCCCACTGATCCCCCTCCTTCTACCCACCCCCCCATTTCCCACTTCCCCCTATTGTTAAGATGTAGCTGGGTTATAGCTTTCATGTGAGAGTCCCAAATTAGTTTCATACTAGAGCTGTGTACATTGGGTACTTTTTCTTCCATACTTGGGATACTTTACTAAGAAGAATATGTTCCAGCTCCATCCATGTAAACATGAAAGAGGTAAAGTCTCCATCTTTCTTTAAGGCTGCATAGTATTCCATGGTATACATATACCACAATTTATTAATCCATTCGTGGATCGATGGGCACTTGGGCTTCTTCCATGACTTAGCTATTATGAATTGGGCTGCAATAAATATTCTGATACAAATATCTTTGTTATGTTGTGATTTTGGTCTTCTGGGTATATGCCCAGCAGAGGAATTACAGGATTGAAGAGCAGATCTATTTTTAGATCTCTGAGTGTTCTCCATATATCTTTCCAAAAGGAATGTATTAATTTGCATTCCCACCAGCAGTGCAGAAATGTTCCCTTTTCTCCGTATCCACGCCAACATCTCTGGTCTTGAGATTTTGTGATATAGGCTAGTCTCATTGGAGTTAGATGATATCTCAAAGTAGTTTTGATTTGCATTTCTCTGATGATTAAAGATGATGAGCATTTTTTCATATGTCTGAAGGCCGTGCACCTGTCTTCTTCAGAGAAGTTTCTCTTCAAATCCCTTGCCCAGCCTGCGATGGGATCCCTTGTTTTTTTCTTGCTGATGCATTTGAGTTCTCTGTGGATTCTGGTTATTAAACCTTTGTCAGAGATATACCCTGCAAATATCTTCTCCCATTCTGAGGGCTGTCTGATTGCTCTGCTTACTGTGTTCTTAGCTGTGCAGAAGCTTTTTAGTTTGATCAAGTCCCAGTAGTGTATTTTTGAAGCTGCTTCAATTGCCCGGGGGGTTCTCCTCATGAAATACTCACCCAGACCAATTTCTTCAAGGGTTTTCCCTGCATTCTCCTCTAGTATTTTTATAGTTTCATGTCTTAAGTTTAAATCTTTAATCCAATGAGATTCTATCTTAGTTAATGGTGAAAGGTGTGGGTCCAATTTCAGTCTTCTGCAGGTTGCCAGCCAGTTCACCCAGCACCATTTGTTACATAGGGAATCCATTCCCCACTGAATGTTTTTAATTGGCTTGTCAAAAATCAAATAGCGGTAAGTAGCTGGATTCATCTCTTGGTTCTCTATTCCGTTCCAGATATCTACTTCTCTGTTTTTGTGCGAATACTATGCTGTTTTGATCACTATCGACTTGTAATAAAGTCTGAGGTCTGGTAGTGTGATTCCTCCTGTTTTGTTTTTATTTCTGAGTAATGTCTTGGCTATTTGAGGTTTTTTCTGATTCCATATAAAACGAAGTAATGTTTTTTCAAGATCTTTAAAATATGACAGTGGAGCTTTAATAGGGAGTGCGTTGAAATTATGTATTGCTTTGGGTAGTATGGACATTTTGATAATGTTCATTCTTCCCAGCCATGAGCATGGTATGTTTTTCCATTTGTTAACATTTTCAGCTATTTCTTTTCTTAGAGTTTCATAGTTCTCTTTATAGAGATCTTTCACGTCTTTTGTTAGGTAAATTCCCAAATATTTCATCTTCTTTGGCACTACCGTGAATGGAATAGAGTCCTTAACTGCTTTTTCAATTTGACTGTTGTTGGTGTATATAAAGGCTATCGATTTATGAATGTTGATTTTGTAACCTGAGACGCTGCTGTATTCCTTGATCACTTCTAGGAGTTTTGTAGTAGAGTCCCTAGTGTTTTCCAGATACACAATCATATCATCTGCGAAGAGCGAGAGTTTGATCTCTTCTGACCCTATATGGATACCCTTGATCGCCTTTTCTTCCTTAATTGTGGAGGCTAAAACTTCCATTACAATGTTGAAAAGCAAGGGAGACAATGGGCAGCCTTGTCTGGTTCCTGATCCGAGTGGAAATGATTCCAATTTAACTCCATTCAATATGATATTGGCTGTGGGTTTGCTGTAGATAGCCTCTATCAGTTTAAGAAAAGTCCCTTCTAGACCAATTTTCTTGAGTGTTCTGATCATGAAGGGATGATGGATATTATCAAAAGCTTTTTCTGCATCAATTGAGAGAATCATATGGTCTTTGTTTTTTAATTTGTTTATGTGCTGAATTACATTTATAGATTTACGTATATTGAACCAGCCTTGAGACCCTGGGATAAAACCAACTTGGTCATGATGTATAATTTGTTTGATGTGTTGCTGGATTCTGTTTGTTAGGATCTTGTTGAATATTTTTGCATCTATATTCATTAGTGATATTGGTCTATAATTTTCTTTTCTTGTTGGGTCATTTCCTGGTTTGGGGATCAGGGTGATGTTTGCTTCATAGAACGTGTTGGGTAGTCTTCCTTCTTTTTCTACATTTTGGAACAGGTTGAGTAATATAGGTACTAATTCCTCTGTAAAGGTTTGGTAGAATTCTGACGTGAAACCATCTGGTCCCGGGCTTTTCTTTTTAGGGAGGTTTTGTATAGTTGATGCTATTTCTGAAATTGATATGGGTCTGTTCAACATTTCCACTTGATTCTGGTTAAGTCTTGGAAGGTGGCATGCTTCCAAGTATCGGTCTATTTCCTTCAGATTTTCATATTTCTGAGAATAAAATTTCTTGTCAGATTCTTGTCATATTCTTGTCATTAAGGATTATTTGGATTTCCGATGAGTCTGTGGTTATTTCGTCTTTGTTGTTTCTGATTGATGATATTAGAGATTTTACTTTTTTTTTCCTGATTAGGTTGGCCAGAGGTTTATGTATTTTATTGACCTTTTAAAAAAAACAGCTTTTGATTTATTGATCTGTTGTATTATTCTTTTGTTTTCAATTTCATTTAATTCTGCTCTAATTTTGGTTATTTCTTTTCTTCTACTGGGGTTGGGGTTGGAATGTTCTTCCTTTTCCAGTTGTGTGAGATGTCCCATTAAGTTGTTAACTTCCTCTCTTTCCGTTCTCTTGAGGAAGGCTTGCAGTGCTATAAATTTCCCTCTTAGAACTGCCTTTGCAGTGTCCCAGAGGTTCTGATAGTTTGTGTCTTCATTGTCGTTTTGTTCCAAAAAATTGGTGATTTCTTTCTTAATCTCATCTCTGACCCAGCTATCATTCAGTATAAGGTTATTTAACTTCCTTGTTTTTGTATGGGTATGCAGATTCCTGTTGCTACTCAATTCAAGTTTTATTCCATGATGGTCCGAGAAGATGCATGGAATTATTTCTATTCCTTTAAATTTACTGAGGTTAGACTTGTGACCAAAAATGTGGTCAATTTTGGAGTAAGTTCCGTGGGCTGATGAGAAGTATGTGTATTCAGTTTTGTTGGGATGAAATGTTCTGTAGATGTCTGCTAAATGTAAATATTGGATGGTTAGGTTTAAATCTAAGATTTCTTTGCTCAGCTTCTTTCTGGAGGATCGATCCAACACTGCCAAGGTAGTGTTGAAATCTCCAACGATTATGGAGCTGGAGGAATTCAAGTTACTCATGTCTGTTAGAGTTACTCTTATAAATTGAGGTGCATTCTGGTTGGGTGCATAGATATTAATAATTGAGATCTCATCATATTGAGTATTACCCTTAACAAATATGAAGTGACCATTCTTGTCCTTCCTTACTTTTGATGGTTTAAAGCCTACTGTATCTGCCAATAAAATTGCAACACCTGCCTTTTTATGATTACCATTTGCCTGAAATATGGATGACCATCCTTTCACCCTGAGTCTGTATTTGTCTTTTAAGTTGAGATGTGACTCTTGTATGCAACAAATATCTGGCTTGAGTTTTTGTATCCAGTCAGCTAACCTATGCCTCTTTAGAGGACAGTTTAAGCCATTCACATTGATGGAGAGTATTGATAACTCTGGTGGAATTTTGGGTATCGAGTTTTTCTTTTTTTTTTTTTTATTGTTGGGGATTCATTGAGGGTACAATAAACCAGTTACACTGATTGCAATTGTTAGGTAAAGTCCCTCTTGCAATCATGTCTTGCCCTCATAAAGTGTGACACACACTAAGGCCCCACCCCCCTCCCTCCATCCCTCTTTCTGCTTCCCCCACCATAATCTTAATTGTCATTAATTGTCCTCATATTAAGATTGAGTACATAGGATTCATACTTCTCCATTTTTGTGATGCTTTACTGAGAATAATGTCTTCCACTTCCATCCAGGTTAATATGAAGGATGTAAAGTCTCCATTTTTTTTAATAGCTGAATAGTATTCCATGGTATACATATACAACAGCTTGTTAATCCATTCCTGGGTTGGTGGGCATTTAGGCTGTTTCCACATTGTGGCAATGGTAAATTGATCTGCAATAAACGGTCTAGTACAAGTGTCCTTATGATAAAAGGATTTTTTTCCTTCTGGGTAGATGCCCAGTAATGGGATTGCAGGATCGAATGGGAGGTCTAGATTGAGTGCTTTGAGGTTTCTCCATACTTCCTTCCAGAAAGGTTGTACTAGTTTGCAGTCCCACCAGCAGTGTAAAAGTGTTCCCTTCTCTCCACATCCACGCCAACATCAGTTTTGAGATTTTGTGATGTGGGCCATTCTCACTGGGGTTAGATGATATCTCAGGGTTGTTTTGATTTGCATTTCTCTAATATATAGAGATGATGAACATTTTTTCATGTGTTTGTTAGCCATTCGTCTGTCATCTTTAGAGAAAGTTCTATTCATGTCTCTTGCCCATTGATATAAGGGATTGTTGGCTTTTTTCATGTGGATTAATTTGAGTTCTCTATAGATCCTGGTTATCAAGCTTTTGTCTGATTGAAAATATGCAAATATCCTTTCCCATTGTGTGGGTTGTCTCTTTGCTTTGGTTATTATCTCCTTAGCTGTACAGAAGCTTTTCAGTTTAATGAAGTCCCATTTGTTTATTTTTGTTGTTGTTGCAATTGCCATGGCAGTCTTCTTCATGAAGTCTTCCCCCAGGCCAATATCTTCCAGTGTTTTTCCTATGCTTTCTTGGAGGATTTTTATTGTTTCATGCCTTAAATTTAAGTCCTTTTTCCATCTTGAATCAATTTTTGTGAGTGGGGAAAGGTGTGGGTCCAGTTTCAGTCTTTTACATGTAGACATCCAGTTCTCCCAACACCATTTATTGAATAGGGAGTCTTTCCCCCAAGGTAAGTTCTTGTTTGGTTTATCAAAGATTAGGTGGTTGTAAGATGTTAGTTTCATTTCTTGGTGTACAATTTGATTCCAATTGTCTATGTCTCTGTTTTTGTGCCAGTACCATGCTGTCTTGACCACTATGGCTTTGTAGTACAGACTGAAATCTGGTATGCTGATGCCCCCAGCTTTATTTTTGTTACTAAGAACTGCCTTAGCTATACGGGGTTGTTTCCGGTTCCATACAAAACGCAGAATCATTTTTTCCAAATCTTGAAAGTACGATGTAGGTATTTTGATAGGAATAGCGTTGAATAGGTAGATAGCTTTGGGAAGAATAGACATTTTAACAATGTTGATTCTTCCCATCCATGAGCATGGTATGTTCTTCCATTTGTTAATATCCTCTGCTATTTCCTTTCTGAGGATTTCATAGTTTTCTTTATAGAGGTCCTTCACCTCCTTTGTTAGGTATATTCCTAGGTATTTCATTTTCTTTGCAACTATGGTGAAGGGAGTTGTGTCCTTAATTAGCTTCTCATCTTGACTGTTATTGGTGTATACATAGGCTACTGACTTGTGGACATTGATTTTATATCCTGAAACATTACTGTATTTTTTGATGACTTCTAGGAGTCTTGTGGTTGAGTCTTTGGGGTTCTCTAAGTATAAGATCATGTCATCAGCAAAGAGGGAGAGTTTGACCTCCTCTGCTCCCATTTGGATTCCCTTTATTTCCTTGTCTTGCCTAATTGTATTGGCTAGAACTTCCAGCACTATGTTGAATAGTAAAGGTGACAGAGGACAACCTTGTCTGGTTCCAGTTCTAAGTGGAAAAGCTTTCAGTTTTACTCCATTCAGTAAAATATTGGCTGTGGGTTTGTCATAGATAGCTTCAATCAGTTTTAGAAATGTGCCACCTATGCCTATACTCTTCAGTGTTCTAATTAGAAAAGGATGCTGGATTTTATCAAATGCTTTTTCTGCATCTATTGAGAGGATCATGTGATCTTTATTTTTGCCTCTGTTAATATGGTGGATAATGTTTATAGACTTGCGTATGTTAAACCAGCCTTGCATCCCTGGGGTGAAGCCTACTTGATCATGATGAATGACTTTTTTGATGATAAGCTGTAATCTATTGGCTAGGATTTTGTTGAGAATTTTTCCATCTATATTCATGAGTGAGATTGGTCTGAAATTCTCCTTTTTGTTTGGGTCTTTTCCTGGTTTTGGTATCAGGGTTATATTTGCTTCATAGAATGTGTTGGGGAAGATTCCTTCTTCCTCAATTTTTTGGAATAATTTCTGCAGTACAGGAATAAGCTCTTCCTTGAAGGTTTGATAGAATTCTGGAGTGAAGCCATCTGGACCAGGGCATTTTTTAGTTGGAAGCTTTTTTATTGTTTCTTTGATCTCAGTGCTTGAAATTGGTCTGTTCAGGAGGTCTATTTCTTCCTGGCTCAGTCTCGGGAGAGGGTGTGATTAGAAATATTGATCCATTTCCTTCACATTGTCAAATTTCTGGGCATAGAGTTTCTGGTAGTATTCAGAGATGATCTCTTGTATCTCTGTGGGATCAGTTGTTATTTCCCCTTTATCGTTTCTGATTGAGGTTATTAGAGATTTTACTTTTCTATTTCTACTTAGTCTGGCCAATGGTTTATCTATTTTATTTATTTTTTTCAAAAAACCAACTCCTTGTTTCATTAATTTTCTGAATGATTCTTTTGTTTTCAATTTCATTGATCTCTGATATGATTTTGGATATTTCTTTTCTTCTACTGAGTTTAGGCTTAGATTGTTCTTCTTTTTCCAATTCCATAAGGTCTCTTGTGAGATTGTTGATGTGCTCTCTTTCTGTTTTCCGAATGTAGGCATCTAAAGCGATGAATTTTCTTCTCAAAACTGCTTTTGCAGTATCCCACAGGTTTTGGTAGCTTGTGTCTTCATTGTTGTTATGCTCAAGGAAGTTAATGATTTCCTGTTTTATTTCTTCCTTCACCCATCTGTTATTCAACAGAAAATTGTTTAATTTCCATGCCTTTGGGTGGGCTTGAGCATTTTTTTAGAGTTGAGTTCCACCTTTAGTGCCTTATGGTTTAAAAAGATACAAGGTAAAATTTCAATTCTTTTGATTCTGTTGATATTTGTTTTGTGTCCCATGATATGATCGATTTTGGAGAATGTTCCATGGGGTGATGAGAAGAATGTATATTCTTTATCTTTGGGGTGGAGTGTTCTATATGCGTCTATCAAGCATCGTTGTTCTAGGGTCTCATTTAAATCTCTTACATCTTTGTTTAATTTGTGTTCAGAGGATCTGTCCAGCTCTGTAAGAGGTGTGTTAAAGTCCCCTGTTATGATGGTATTCTCAGATATCCTATTGCTCAGACTCAGTAAGGTCTGCTTCAAGAATCTGGGAGCATTTAAATTGGGTGCATAAATATTTAGAATAGAAATGTCTTCTTGTTGTAGTTTTCCCTTGACCAATATAAAGTGACCATCTTTGTCTTTTTTGACTTTAGTTGCTTTAAATCCACATGTATCTGAAAATAAGATTGCAACTCCTCTTTTCTTCTGAATTCCATTTGCCTGAAAAATTGTCTTCCAACCCTTGACTCAGAGCTTTAATTTGTCTTTTGAAGCCAGGTGTGTTTCTTGCAGACAGCAAATTTATGGCTTGTGTTTTTTAATCCAGTCAGCCAATCTATGTCTCTTCAGTGGGGAATTCAAGCCATTAACATTTATTGAGATAATTGATAAGTGTGGTAGTATTCTATTCGTCTTATTTTGTGAGAGTCCATTGCTTAGTTTTATCTTTTGCATCAGTGTGGAGGTCAGGTTCTGTCCTTTGATTTCTGAGTTCTTACTTTGCTGCTGATCCATTGTGGTGGTCAGTGTGCAGAACAGGTTGAAGTATTTCCTGTAGAGCTGGTCTTGTTGTGGCGAATTTCCTCAATGTTTGTATATCCGTGAATGATTTGATTTCTCCGTCAATTTTGAAGCTTACCTTAGCAGGGTACAGAATTCTGGGCTGAAAATTGTTCTGTTTAAGTAGATTAAAGGTAGATGACCATTGTCTTCTTGCTTGGAAAGTTTCATTAGAGAAGTCTGCGGTCACTATGATGGATTTGCCCCTGTAGTTCAACTGGCGCTTACTCCTGGCAGCTTGCAGAATCTTTTCTTTAGTCTTGACTTTGGACAGGTTCATCACAATGTGTCTTGGAGAAGCTCGGTTAGAGTTGAGGCGACCCGGGGTCCGATATCCCTCTGAAAGCAGTGTGTCAGAATCTTTGGTGATGTTTGGGAAATTTTCTTTTATAATATTCTCTAGTATGGCTTCCATTCCTCTGGGGCATTCTTCTTCCCCTTCTGGAATTCCTATAACTCTTATGTTGGAACGCTTCATAAAGTCCCATAATTCTGACAGTGAACGTTCTGCTTTCTCTCGCTTATTTTCTGCCTCTTTTACTGTCTGAGTTATCTCAAGAACTTTGTCTTCTATCTCTGAAATTCTTTCTTCTGCATGGTCTAACCTGTTGCTGATACTTTCCATTGTATCTTTAAGTTCCCTAATTGACTGTTTCAGTTCCTTCAGCTCTGCTATATCCTTTTTATATTCTTCATATTGTTCATCTGTGATTTGATTCTGTTTTTGGATTTCCTTTTGGTTATTTTCCACTTTATTAGCAATTTCCTTCATTGTTTCCATCATTTCTTTCATTGTTTTCAACATGTGTATTCTAAATTCCCTTTCTGTCATTCCTTACATTTCTATACTGGTGGAATCATCTGCAGTAGCTACCTCATAGTCCCTTGGTGGGGTTGTTCTAGACTGGTTCTTCATGTTGCCTGGAGTTTTTTGCTGATTCTTCCTCATGAGTGATTTCTTTTATCTGTTTCCTTGCCCTAATTTTCCTTTCACTTCCTCTTGCTCTTGAAGTTCTTGTGCCTGTGGACTAAGGGTTACAGGTCCAGAAGGGTGAGAAGGTTGAAGAGCAAAAAAAGGGGATGAAAGAAAGGAGGACCGAGTGATAAGAAAAAAAGAAAGAGAAAGGAGAGGGGGTGGGTATAAGGAATATTGACAAAAAGAAGAGAGGCACAGAAAGAGGGAGACAGGGCAATATAGGTGTACAGTAGGGTACTTTGACACAACCTTAAAAAACCCCACCTTCTGGGGGTGCCCAGTTGCGTGGTTCCCTTGAGGTCTGCAGCTCCTTGCTAACCTGATCAGACACAGTACCCCACCTCCACCAAGTAGAGAGGAAAGACAAAAATGCTATAAATCAAACCAAAAGAAGCAAACAGAAAACTTTACAGGGATAAAATTGGGTGAAAAACCAAATTATATCGGTAGAAACGCTAGCAAAAATGAAGTTGAAGTTATTAAAAAAGGCAGCAATGGGAAATTATAATTAAACTAGGAAAATTGAGAAAGAAAAAGGGATCTGTGTGGAAAAGATTGAAATTAAAAAAACAAAAGAACATCAGCAACATCAAAATAAACAAACAAAAAACATAACCAAACAAAAAAAAAAAAAAGAAAAAAATACACAACCAAAAACAAAGCAGTTTGTATATGTTATTGAATATTGTCTGGGCGACACGTGGTCTTCTGAGGTATGAGATGTTAGTCACCGTTCTGATACGACTGGAGGCTGCTGATTTCTCAAACCCCAGCAGGTAGACACCCTAAATCTCTCTTCAGCCTACTTAAAAGGCACTTTGAACTTGTAAACTTGCTGAGCAGAAGCTTTCCCAGCTTTCTCGGTGGAATCGCTGCTGAAGTGGCTATCCACTTACCCAGTGTGCCAAAACAGGTCTCACTCCGCCCCTGAGGGTTAGGGCTGCAAGGCGGCTCAAACCCCACCCTTAGGCTACTTGGTTGCTGGGTTACCAGCTCCCACCCGTTTTTAACTCTGCGACCCTGAGGGCGGTGCTTGCTGGGGCAGATCACTGACAATGGATCCGTGTGACCCACCGCCAAACACTATTAGCTCCGTCTGGCTCTGCGGCTCAGACTGGGGCCCTAGACAACGGCCAAAGTTCTCCGCACTCTCGCTCAGGCCTTCCCCAAGGCAGTTCAACTCAGTGCCAAGTCCAAGGACATCAAAACAGTTCACAGGTAAGGCCTTTCTGGTTTGCAGTCTCACTGCTACTGAACTTACAGTTGTGGGCGGGTTTAGACGGATTGAACACACGTGACCACTTGCCAGTTTTCCACTGTTTTAGTCCTCCTCTTGGGGTCCGGAAGTCTCTCGCTGACTCTCTGTATCTGCATAGGAGTGATGATAGGCAGTTCCCACCAGCCAGAGATGCCTGGAGTCCTATCTCCCCAGACTCACGGTGCCCAGATGCAAGGAAGCTGTTACTCGGCTGCCATCTTGCTCCGCCTCCCGGGTATCGAGTTTTTCAAAGGTCCAGTGGACATTTTTAATCCTTTAGCCAGTGTGGAAGTTGGAGTTTGATCCGAAGTTTCTGAGTGAGTTTACTTTTGTGGTATAGGATTGGGTTGGTCATTGTGGAGGATAGGTCTGAGAACATCCTGAAGAGCTGGTTTACTTATGGCAAATTTTTTCAACATATGAATGTCATTGAAGTATTTAATTTCTCCATCATAGATGAAACTCAGTTTAGCTGGATACAAGATCCTGGGTTGAAAGTTTTTTGGCTTTAGGAGATTAAAAGTTGATGACCAGCCTCTTCTTGCTTGAAAAGTTTCAGCAGAGAGATCTGCAGTTATTCTAATATTCTTACCTTTGTACATTATGGTTTTCTTTCGCCGGACTGCTTTGAGAATCTTCTCTTTCATGTTAACTTTAGTGAAGCTAATTATGCTATGTCTGGGGGATGACTTACTAGGGTTGAATCGTGCTGGGGTTCTGAAGCTGTCTGCTATCTGAATTTCAGATTCTCTAGGCATGTCTGGAAAATTTTCTTTCATAATTTCATGCAGAAGGGCCTCTGTGCCCTCGGAGGCCACATCATCGTTCTCAGAAATTCCTATAATCCTTATGTTGCTTTTTTTCGAATTATCTGAGAGTTCTCTGAGTGAGTGATCCGTTTTTGCTCTCCATTTCTCTTCCTCTTTGAGAGATTGGGAGCATTCGAAGACTTTATCTTCAATGTCAGAAATCCTTTCTTCTGCTTGCTCCATTCTGTTACTGAGGGATTCTACTGTATTTTTCATATCTTTGAGGGCTGTAAGTTCTTGCTTCAGTGTGTCTAAGTCTTTGGTGGTTTTGTCTTTAAATTCGTTAAATTCTTGAGACAATTTTTGAATTTCTCCTCGAATTCCTAATTCCATTTTATTAATCTTGTCTGCAATCCAAATTCTGAATTCGATTTCTGACATCTCAGCCAGTTGTTTATGAATGGGATCTTCAATCACATCTGCCGTATCTTTTCTTGGGGGTGTTGATCTATTCTGGTTATTCATGTTACCAGAGTTTTTCCGCTGATTCCGCCCCATGGTTATTTTACTCCCTTTGGTTTTTCCCCTGGGGTTTTATCGAGGGCCCGTACAGTTTGTGGCCTGAGAAACTGGGGCCCTGTTTGGTGTGGTGGAGCAAAGTGGTTCTGTCTTGCTTTCAGCTGGTTTCTGTTCAATCCTATTGCAACTTCTACTCTGGCTTGAAGTCTCAGCTGTGTGGAAAAATCAGCAATTAAGTCACCCCGCCCGCCCACCTCTGGCCCCAGTTGGAAAAGGAGAATCAAACCTTCCTACAATCGCACACCCAGGGCACCGCCTGAAAAGTCCTCAGTCTATTAGCCCAGTTCAAAAAGTCCAAATCAACTGTCTCAATCGGCACTTGTCTCGGGTGGGAGAGTTCAAGAGGTCTCTGGGAACTGGATCACAGGGGCCTGGTGACTCCTCTGACGCGGCTCACCCCAGTGCAGCGTGGAGTCAGGAGGAGCCACCCAGCAAACAGAGCAGTCTAGGAAGGTTGACGTCTCCTTCCCCACTTTGCCCCTCCGTCGGACCCAGTCACTGGTATCTCAGCAGATGACTAACCCAGTTGCCTGCAGTGAACAGACACTCCAGGGTTTTGCACCTGCCTGAATCGCAAGGAAGTCTGCCAGGCCCCCGCAGACTGCCGCTATCTAGCAGGAGGAGATGGGGCCTGACATCTTTGAGTGTTTGATGCAGGTGATGGGAAGGAGGTGTTCACTCAGGCTTAGCCCCATCCCTGATGGATGCTGCTAACAGAACAGAACAGAACAGAACAGAACAGACAACTTTGCGTGGTTCTGTCTCTGTTCCTGTCGAAATCGCCTACAGAAGACGGGCTGTTTTGAGTTCAAACGTCTTTGCTGCTGTCGATTTGCATGCGAACACGTCTCTGGGTCGGCCCCGCCCCGGAAGTTTCCTGGGTTTGTGAGCCATGTCAGGAAATCCCCCGCTCACCGGTGGCCTCCTCTGGTTGCCCAGGGAGACGGGGGTGTGGCCTCAGAATATCCAGAAGTGAGCGTTCTGCCGTTAAAGAAAAAACGGCTGTTGATCTACCTCCAGGGAACTGCTGCTCTGGTGTGGGCACTCAGGCGACCCTTTTCTCCTCTGTCCCGCGCCCCAGAGTCAGCACTGAGCGGCCGCAGTTTGTGCTGGGTCCACACCCCTCAAGAGATACCCCAAGAATCAGAACTCTTGGGGGATGTTCCCCCAGACCCCGATTGGGAGTGGGGGGGGAAACTAGAGTTTCATTCAGTTTTACGCAACACTACGGCCCGGGGAGGGCTCATGCACTGCACCGCAGGGAAGTGCCGCCAAGGCTTGATTTCCCCTCAGCAGAGTGCCCTCTCCTCGCTCACGTCTCTCAGAGTCAGCGCTGACCTGACGCAGTTCAGGCACTGTGCACTCCCCTTGAGAAATCATCCAAGGATCCAAACTCCTGGGGAATAGTCCCTCAGACCCCGAGTGAGAGTAGGGGCTCTCAGCTCTCAGCGGGGAAGGTAGAGTCTTATTCAGTCTTGTGCCCCGTAATGTTGCCCGGGGAGGGTTGCTGCACTGCACCGCAGGGAAGTGCCGCGAGGCGTGACTCCCCTTCAGCCTGGTGCCCTCTCCTCACTCGCGCGCCTCAGAGTCAATGCTGACCAGTCGCAACTTGGGAATTGTCCACTCCCCTTGAGAAATCACCCAACGATCCGAACTCCTGGGGGACATGCCTCCAGACCTCAGTCGTTGGGAGGGGAGCTCCAGGAGTGTTGGTGGGGAAGGATTCCCTAAGTTTTATTCAGTTTTATGCCTGGCAGGAGAACGCCAGGACACCCCAGTAGGGGAGGTAGGTCCAGTTTTTAGAATGTCTCTCCATGGAGTGTAGTGGGTGGGCCTTTAATTTCTGTCCGCTTGTTTAATTGTGGGGCTCTTGAGCCGGTCTCATGGGGGAGGGGGACTCCCGTCCGCTTGGTGGTGGATTTTGTACCTTTTGTTTGCGTCCTTGTGATCACAACTTGCCTCAGCGGTGTTGATGTGCGTTCTTCAACCTTCTCTGTTGGTGAGGCTCAAGTCCACCAGGATACTTACTAAATTCCTGTCCCTTAACTCTCCTTCTGGACGGGAGCCTCTGTTGAAAGCTGGCTTCAGTCCGCCATCTTGTCTCTACTAAAATGTTATTAGAAGTCCAAATGCCCTTCAAGTGTTGCTGGACAAAATACCAACTTCACTCAGTAGCATTATATTTATAAGCAGTAACACAAATCCATTCAAACTCTGCATGACAGCGTAGAGGAAGATGGGCCTTAAGGGCTTCAACTTGTTGTCCTAAAAGCAGGACTACCTCTTCAACCGCATTAAGTTTTTCCTCAATTTTATGATCCATCTTTTCCTGAATGCCTAAAGAAGTTGAAACATTTTTAGAAAGAGCATTTACATAATGAGCAGTCTGTATGGATTGAGTAAGGGCTACTGAAGCAGTAGCAGCTGTGGCTATAGTAGTTACAAGGGCTGTAATTCCAGCAACTAATATGCCTAAAAAACGCTTAGGGCATTTAAGCTGCTCAGCTAATAACTGCAAAACTTGATACCCAGGATCAGCATACCAAGTGCCATTCACATGTACTGGAATCATAACAAAAGGGGGTTGCTACAGTAAAACAATATCTTGGTACTGCTGGGTGCTAGAAATACAATTAGTTAAGTTATGATTAGTGCAAGTAACAAGATATTCGTACTCTGTAGCCACAGAGACTTTCTCTGGAAAAATGTGAGTCTTCATGGGAATGTTTAAAGGATCTGCTAAAAAAAAATAGGGGTGTTTTACACATGCCTTGAGATACAAAGTTTGCTTATTAGCCTTTTTCTCCACAGTAGGATGTGTGAAGGTTATTGGACCAGTGGCAGCAGCAGCTCGCCAAAGGCCTGTTTTCAACTGACCTCCAAGGGTAGACAAAATTGTCATAGTCCAGTCCCCAGTGATACCTCCTCATGGGAGAAATTGCCCCACCACTGAGGGCAACAAAGAAGGGGACCTTGCTTTATTCACAACAGCCAAAAAGGACAGGATCAATCATACACAGAAAAAGAAGTGCCAAAAATTTTGTGGATAGCTCCAGGGGTATAAGAACAAGCTCTCCACAGGGGAAAGTCATCAAAAGAATGTTCATATCCTAATAATGGGCAGAGAGTTAAAGAGGCTGGGGGAGATACCCCTGCTCTGATGGCCTGCAGTTGTGGAAACCTGTAAAAAGTCACATTCCACTCAGAAAAAGGAAGTATGGGATTGGAGCTGGAAGGAGTGTGCCCATTGCGATGGCCTAAAATCTTGCGTAGTTCCATGGCTAGCTGTAAACAACTTGTGTGATTTACCCAAGGAGTCATACACAGAGGAACTCCCTCAGAATACCCTGTATAATGATAGAGGGTCTATTGAGTAACAATGGCTCCCCATGGGGGGGTCCAAAGAAAAGGGTGTTATTAACAAAGACTGGCAAATTAAGATCACCCCAGGCAACAGGGCAAAGAAAAGAGGGATCAGGGAAATAAGCCCAATAGGGTTCCCCTTCCACCTAGCCAACCTGCAACATTAACAGTGCTATCATAGCCACAAAAAGGTGATCAGGCGTAGGTACTATTCCCTGCCTCTGGAGTAGGTCCTCCACCTAAGAGGTCAGTGGCTTCATTTGTCCCCACGTCACTAGCTGGGCTGACGGGGTTCTCTGAGATAGTCTGGAGGGTCCCTTTGCTGCATGGTCTCAGGGAGGAGGAGTGGGATCCTCCAGCTTCATTTTCTTGAGAGAGGTAATTAGGCGACCGGGGTGGCTGCAAGGGAACTCCGCCACCTTGACGAGCCTCTTTGGAAGCCAGCGGGGTCTATCCGAAGTCTCTGGAAAAACACAAACATGTCCTACCCCCAAATGAGCACCGGCTTGGGGCCAAACCACTGTCCTATGCTGGGGTCCTTCCATTTAACTAAGGGGAAGGAGGCAGGACAGGCGGGGATGCCAAAATCAATCTGCAGCCTACTGGCCTTCCTGATCTAATGAAAGAAAATTAAGGACAAAAAGGGCATGAGAAAGATAATTCTGAAGTGTCAGGGGATATAACTTCCTGTTTTATTTGGTGGTTGAAGCTTTAGGCATGCATGAGCCAGTTTCACAATGCCTTGACAATGAGGATTGTAAGGAATGTCAAAAGAATGGTGGATAGAAAATTGTGCTATAAAAGAAGCAAGGACTTTTCATGTATAGGCAGGGGCGTTGTCTGTTTTGATAACTTTGGGAACTCCAAGGACAGAAAAACAGTGCAAAAGGTGTGCTTTAACATTCTTGATAGCTTCCCCAGAATGAGCAGAAGCCACAAGAAACGCAGAATAAGTATTCACACAGACATCCACATAAGCAAGTTTACCAAAAGGAGAAAAAATGTGTGACATCCATTTGCCATAAACACCCAGGCAAAAGGCCTTGAAGATTAACCCCATAATGGGGTGCTGGAACATGAGGTAAGCAATAAGAACACTACTTCACAATCTGTACAGCTGCTTTTCTTGAAATACCAAACTGCAGATGCAGGGTATGTGCATTTTGATGATGAATGGCATGAAAAGTTTCACATGTACCCTTGTAAGATGCACTATAGATGTGAAACTTACTAAATGTAGAATATAAACGTCTTAACACAATAACTAAGAAAATGCCAGGAAGGCTATGTTAACCAGTGTGATGAAAATATGTCAAATGGTATATAACACCAGTGTATGGTGCCCCATGATTGCATTAATGTTCACAGCTATGATTTAATAATAATAATAATAATAAAAGAATGGCATGAGAAGCTTGGGCCTTATCTCATAGAAACATAACCAAGCCCACATGACAGAGAGAATCAGCTAGGGCATTGCCTTCAGCTAAAGACCCAGGCAAAGCAGTATGACCACGAAGGTGACCAACATAATAGGAGGCAGACCGGGCACATAAAGTCTGCTGAATCTGTAACAAAAGTACTTGAAGAGCCGAATCCACTGAAGGGCCAATGGTGGCTTCTTCCAAAACCTGCAAACAGCGAAAAACCCAATTGCTATCAGTATAAAGATTTAAAGAACGGAGAGATTTTTGAAAAGCTAAGTGTGCTACAACTAGTTCAACTCTTTGGGCAAAAACAAACAACAACAACAAAAAAAACAATATGACATTTAAAAATTTGACCATTTAAAACTAACACAGCATAGCCAGAAGAGGAACCGTCAGTAAAGGCAAGATCTGCATCAGGAAGTGGGACAGCAGACCGAAGGTGAGGAAAAAATCAAAGGGTGCAGGCGTAAAAATGAGAGTAACTTAAATCCAGGGTAATGAATACAGTAAACATGTGGATTCTGCTGTTGAAGGGGGGAAAGAATCTGAGCTACAAATTCCTGGCAAAGAGTGGGACTGATAGCCATTTCCTGAGGCAAAACATTCCACTGAAAAGACGTATGGGCTTTTGAAAATTAACAAATGGATCAAGGCTAGAGTCACGCTTGGGTATTTGTTATTGCCTTAGTGTGCTAGAGTCCTCGAAGAGTAACTGCTGACCTTATTCGCTGGCTGTGACCCTAATGGCACAGTCAGTCACCAGGTTAGTGACATGGGAAAAAAAAAAAAGAAAGAAAATTAACAAATGGGAGGGTAAAAGCAAAATGCTAGCAATCTTAATGTATCTTCTCCAACTTCTGTAGCCAATCTCAAAGCGTGCTGCAACGGAGTAGCACATGGGGAAGACCGCCAGGAAGTCACCAGCGTGCCAGGAAAGGGGAAATTGCTTGAGGGGAAGGAGCTGGAGCAGAGGGAGCAAAACCTGCAGAAGCTGGGGGAACAGGTACTACAGTAGCCGGGGAGCGGATGGAACAAGGGAGCTGTAGAGGGAGGGCACAGGGAGCGATCCCACTCTCTTTTCTTAAAGACAGCCTATAAGGCTGTGAAAGCTTTAATCAAATCTTTGGTTGGCACTCCCTCAAAATAATCACTATACTTTTCTTCCCCAAGGGGTTGTTCCCCCTCCCCCTCCTGATATGAAGTGGACTATCCCTTGAACTGTTGCATTTCCTCTGGAGACAGAGGATTTTCCTTAGGTAAAATATAGTGCGCTGGAGGGGACATATGTGCTCAACCTCTGGTTTCGGGTGGAGGCAATCCTTGACCAAATTATAAATTGTAGAAGTTTCAATGGGAATCCCATAAGGCCCTTGAGCAGTGTAATAAGCTCTCAAACAGGACCCAACTTTTGCCCAAGTATCTTGATTGACACTTCCCTCCTCTGGGAACCAAGGGCATACCTCCTGCACAAGCTGGAGAAAACACCCCAATTGATGAATCCACACGGGGCTCTGCAAAGCTGTGAGAATAGATTTTAACACTTGCACATACAAATCACGGTCTTTTGACCCAGACTGTCCCATGCTTTACTCCTGACCAACAATGTACCCCTTCAATTACCTAAATTTACAGAAGTATATGACCTACTTCACATTAAGGACTCACCTATGAGTCAACTGCAGCGCTGGAAAACAACTCTCTTGGGGTGTCCCACGGGGTCAGTATTCCTCAGGTCCCTGTTCAGGTGCCACTTGCCAGGAACCAGCCTAGCCAAGTTATTAGGAATCCAGGAATAGATTGGCGTGGGATGGAAAAGAAACACAGAAAATAGCAAGATTAGGAGGACCTTTCCTCAGTAGGACAAGGCAACCTCAACTTTATTGCACAGCTTTTATATACAGTAGCTTGAAAGCATGATTTTGTCATAATTGCATAACTTGATTAAAAGCAGCCTAAAAGCAGAATAGCATTCTCAGCAGTCTGAGATAACCAAAAGGGCATGTTTCCATTCTAATCTGGTTCAAGAACCAGCCATAACAGAAAACAGCTGGGGACAGGTTGCATTCGGTCTTTGACTCAGATGCAGTTCTTCAAAACTGGGGGACCTTGCCTCCCAGGAGGTTGGCTCCCAACACAGCCCCAACACCAGAAATTCACAGTGTCTCCATATCCCATGCAGAGCACCATAGTTAATAAGCATGGTTCGGAAGCTCTGAGAAAGCAGGTATTGCCTGGAATATTATAGAGGCCCCAAATTGTGAGGGGATGGAAAACAATAATAAAAATTTCATTTAAATCTTGGTGTTGCTCATTCATTCAATAAATATATTTTTATTGCAGTCTTATTTGCAGATACAACTGGATTTAAACCAACAAAAATAAGGAAAAACAAGAATAGACACTACATATTTGACAAGGGAAACACTCAATATGAAGAGATTTCAATAATTAACACTTACACACCCTAGGAGACAATCTCCTAGCCAGCATGGAGATGTTTTACAGCTGGGAGACAAGCCCTCAAGCAGCTGCATGTGTTAATGAGATCAGATCGGTAGCTTATTAGCAAGCAAGTGTTATACTGTAACATTCATAGGGTAACAGGATGGGAGATGAGCCCATGCAGAAAGAGCACTTAGCAACCATTAAAGATGTGATCCTAGCATGTGGGCCCCACTTCTGTGGTTTGAGTGTTCAATAAAAGGCCAAGAGAGAGGTTTCTCGGGGCTCTTGGAGAACAGGGCTCTCGAGAAGCCCACTTCTTACAGGCATGTACCATCAATTTGTGTCCCACCTGTTTTTATTCACATAGTGATGGGGTGCCACAGTGGGCACCGACACTTGTATCTTATCAGACAATCATGGGGAAAAAGGTGAACTCAGTAGCAACAGAAATCTTCACACTCAAAGTCATAGAAATTGAATAATCTTACACTGAATGGTAGCTGGGTCAAAGACATGATTAAAAAGGAAATCATCAGATTATTGGAACAAAATGATAATGAAGACAAAAATTATCAAAACCTGTGGGACACTGCAAAGGCAGTCCTGAGAGGGAAATGTGTAGCATTAGTATCCTTCATCAAGAAAACAGAAAGCAAGAAAATTAGCAACCCAATGAGCTATCTTAAGCAAATGAAAAAGGAAGACCAACCCCAAACCAAGCAGAAGAAAAGAAATAACCAAAACTAGAGCAGAATTAAATAAAATTGGAAGCAAAAGAATCATTCAGAATGTCAACAAAAATGTGCTTCTTTAAAAAGATTAATAAAATTGATAAACCTTTGGCTAGACTAGCTAGAAATGGAAAAGTAAAACATCTAACAACCTCAATCAGAAATGACAAAGGGGAAATACCACAGAAATACAAAAAAATTCTCAAAGATTTCTATCAAAAAACTTTATTCTCACAAATATAAAAATGTAGAGGAAATGGACCAATATCTGGAAGTGTGCTACCTTCCTAAACTCAACCAGAAAGAATTAGAAAGTTTGAATAGACCTATATCAAGCACTTTTGTATAGCAGCATCAGCTATACAAAATATCCCAAAAAAGAAAAGTACAGGACCAGGTGTTTTCACATCAGAATTCTACAAACTTTCAAAGGGGAATTAGTACCTATATTACATAATCTATTCTGAAACATAGAAAAGGAAGGAATCCTCCCCAAAACATTCTACAAAGCAAATATCACTCAAACTAGGAAAGGACCCAACAAAGATAGAAAACAATACTATTCTAAAACATAGAAAAGGAAGGAATCCTCCCCAAAACATTCTACAAAGCAAATATCACTCAAACTAGGAAAGGACCCAACAAAGATAGAAAACAATACTATTCTAAAACATAGAAAAGGAAGGAATCCTCCCCAAAACATTCTACAAAGCAAATATCACTCAAACTAGGAAAGGACCCAACAAAGATAGAAAACAATACTATTCTAAAACATAGAAAAGGAAGGAATCCTCCCCAAAACATTCTACAAAGCAAATATCACTCAAACTAGGAAAGGACCCAACAAAGATAGAAAACTATAAACCAATATCATTAATCAATATTGATGCAAAAACATTCAATAAGATCCTAGCAAATGGAATTCAATGACAAATTTAAAAAGTTATATAACTGTCGCAGCCACTGCAGCTGGGGATGCTATGCCTCCCAACACTGCATGAAAGAACCAGGCTGGACACTAATTGAAGTACTAGCTTGCAAGAGGTGGGCTAATCAGAGGTGCAGGAGAGCCCTGATCCCCCTCAGCAATGGCTATTTATTAAGGTTATACACAACAGGTGTGGAGAGTTAAAGTAATGACATACGAGTGCTGCATGTGTAAGGATTGCCATGTGCTCTCTCCTCACATGTTCTTTCCCAACAGCCCCCACGAAGGAGCACCAAGCATCAATGTTTAACACCTGCTTACTAACGAGTGACTGATCTTATCTCATTCTGGAACACTGAGTTACTTGGGGAATTGCCCCTAAGTCACGAAATGTCTCTAGGCTTGCCAGGAGACTGTCCTGTTCTCAGCGTTTCCTTTTAATGTGATAAGAATCAGTAACTATCCTTGCAAGCACAGTGTCCATTCCTCTACCTACAACATGATCAAGTTGTTTTATCCTAGAGTTACAAGGTTGGTTCAACATATGTAAATCTATAAATATAATATACCAAATAAATAAAATCAAAACAAAGACCATATGATTCTATCAATTGATGCATAAAAAACCTTTTGATAATATCCAGCAACGTTTCATGATTAGAACGCTTAAGAAAATAGACTTAGATGGATCATTTCTTAAATTGATAGAGACCATCTACAGCAAACCCACAGCCAATATCATATTGAATGGAGTAAAATTGAAAACATTTCCACTCAGATCTGGAACTAGACAAGGATGCTAATTTTCACCACTGCTATTCAACATAGTGCTGGAAGTCCTAGCCATCACAGTTAGGCAAGAGGACATCAAGAGTATTCAAATGGGGACAGAAGACATCAAACTCTCATTCTTCAAGGATGATATGATCTTACACCTCAAAAACTCCAGGGACTAAACTACAAAGCTCTTAGAAGTGATCAAGGAATATACTAGTGCCTCAGGATACAAAATCAATACCCACAAATCAGCAGACTATATATATGAACGATAGTCAAGCCAAAATAAACACTCTATTCCTTTTACAGTAGTGCCAAAAAAGATGAAATACCTTGGAATATCTAATAAAGGACATAAAAAATCTCTATAAAGAATACTGAAAGAAGAAATAGCAGAAGATGTTAACAAATGAAGAACATACCATGCTTGTGGCTGGAAAGAATTAGCATTGTTAAAATGCCCATACCATCCAAAGCAATCTACAGATTTAATGCAGTCCCCATCAAAGCACCACAATCAAACTTTAAAGAACTTGAAAAAATTGTACTTTGTTTTATTTGGAATCAGAAAAAAAAACTGAATAAACAATACAATTCTTAGAAATAAAAACAAATCAGGAGGCATCACGTTAGCAAACTTAAGGTTATACTACAAATATATAGTGAATAAAACAGCATGTACTGGTACAAAAATAGAGGTGTAGAAGTATGGAATCAAACAGAGAATCTAGAGATGTACACAGCCACATACCATCATTTGATCTTTGATAAGACTAACAAAAACATGCTTTGGGGAAAATAATTCCTATTTTAAAATGGTGCTGGGAGAACTGGTTAGTCACTTGTAGAAGACTGAAACTGAACCCACAATTGTCACCACTGAAAAAAATTGATTCTCACTGGATAAAAGATTTAAATTTAAGACATGAAACTATTAAAACACTAGAAGAGAGTGTAGGAAAAACACTTGAAGGTATTCACCTGAGAAAAATATTTCATGAGGAAGACACCCCTGGCAATTGTACCAACACCAAAAATACATTACTGGGATTTGGTGGCTCCCATAGCTCAGTGGGTAGGGTGCAAGCCACATACACTGAGGCTGGCGGTTTTGAACCCAGCCAGGGCCTGCTAAACAACAATGACAACTGCAACAAAAAATAGCTGGGTGCTGTGGGGGGTGACTGTAGTCCCAGCTACTTTGGAGGCCGAGGCAAGAGAATTGCTTAAGTCCAAGAGTTTGAGGTTGGAGGTTGTCCTGAGCTGTGATGCTGTGTTACTCCACTGAGGGTGATATAGTGAGACTGTGTCTAAAAAAAGTGTATATATATATATATATATATATATGTATATATACACATATATATACATATATATATATATATCTGGGATTTGATCAAGCTAAAAAGCTTCAGCACAGACAATTGCACTACAACTGTAACAAATAAACAGGTCTTCAGAATGGGAGAAGATTTTTGCATGTTATGATTCTGACAAAGGTTATTTATAATAACCTTTAGAATCTATAGAGAACTAGAATCTATAGAAAACTCAAGTTAATCAATAAGAAAAAAAAAACAACCCCATTTCATTGTGGGCAAGAACAGGAACTTCTCTGAAGATGACAGATGAGTGGCCAACAAACACATGAAGAAATGCTCTTCATCTTTAATCATCAGAGAAATGCAAATCGAAATAATTTTGAGGTATCACCTAACCCAATAATAACAGATCACATCGCAAAGTTCCCAAACTGCAGATGCTGTCATGGATGTGGAAAGAAGGGAACACTTCTGCACTGCTAGTAGAATTGCAAACTAATATAACCTTTATGGAAAGAAGTATGGAGAATTCTCAAAGAATTAAAAGTTGACCTTCCATTTGATCCCACAACAACATTACTATATATCTACCCAGAGAAAAAAAAATCATTTTACCACAAAGACATCTGCACCAGAATGTTTATTGCAGCTCAATTCATAATTGCCAAATCGTGGAAGCAATCCAAATGCCCATTAACTCATGAATGGATTAACAAATTGTGGTATATGTATACCATTGAATACTATTCAGCCATTTAAAAAGATGGAGACTTTATATCTTTTGCATTTACTTGGATGGAGCTGAAACACATTCTTTTTAGTAAAGTATTGCAAGAATGGAAAAATAAGTATCCAATGTACTCAATACTAATATGAAATCAATATATAAACAATCACATGCTTATAGGAACAATAAAACACAAATATAGGGCGGTGCCTGTGGCCTAGTTGGTAGGGCGCCGGCCCCATATACCGAGGGTGGCGGGTTCAAACCCGGCCCCGGCCAAACTGCAACCAAAAAATAGCTGGGCATTGTGGCGGGCGCCTGTAGTCCCAGCTACTCGGGAGGCTGAGGCAAGAGAATCGCTTAAGCCCAGGAGTTGGAGGTTGCTGTGAGCTGTGTGATGCCATGGCACTCTACCCAGGGCCATAAAGTGAGACTCTGTCTCCACAAAAAAAAAAAAAAAAAACACAAATATAGACTAGTGTGGGAGCAGAGGTGGAGGCAGGGGGTGGGAAGGCTGAGGATGATTGGCAGAAGGAAGGAGAGAATTTTGTGGGATGTCACCTATTTTGCACATTGGAAGGGCGAATAACAAGTCCCCTGGGTGAAGGGTTCTTTTACAACTAGAAATTTTCCCTGAAAGTGAGATAAATGTACTCTAAAAATTTGTACACTCATAATAATTAGAGATAAATTTTTAAAAATATGGAGACTTTACATTTTTATGTATACCTGGATGGAGTTGGAACATATCCTTCTTAGTAAAATATCTCAAGAATGCAAAAAAAAAGTATCCAATGTACTCAATACTATTATGAAACAAACATATAAACATACACTCATACAAACGATAAAACACAAATATAGTCCGGCAAGGAGAAGGGGTGAGGAGGGATATTAAAGGGGAAGGATGGAAGGCTATTGGTGGGAGTAGGGAGGGCATTTGGTGGGATCTCACCTAATGTACACAATGCAAGGGTATATTTCAAAATAATTAAGAGAAAATTTTAAATCTCTTACCTCAAAAAATAAGTAAGTGAAATGATGGCTATGTTATTCAGTTTGATTTAAGCATTCCACATTGTGTATCATATCATCCCATTGTACCCCACAAATGTATACAGTTACAATTTTAATTAAAAATTAATTCAAAAAATAAATATAAGTAAATAAATGAATTTTTAGTGGTTTTAATATTTTATTTTATTTTTTATTAAGTCGAATACACATACATCATGAATACATTCATGCATATGTGGGGTACAATGTGCTGATTTTTTTTATACAATCTGATGTGGTTAGATCAAACCAATCAACATAGCTTTCACCTCATTTACTTGAGAAGAAGGGGCATGGTATACAAACACATGAAAAAATGCTCATCTTCTTTAATCATCAGATAAATGCCAATCAAAACCACTTTGAAATACCATCTAACCCCAGTAAGAGTAGCCCACATAACAAAATCCCAAAACTACAGATGTTGGCATGGATGCAGAGAAAAGGGAACACTTCTGTACTGCTGGTGGGAATGCAATCTAATACGATTCTTTTGGAAAGAAGTTTGGAGAACACTCAGGGATCTAAAAATTGACATGCCATTGGATCCTGCAATTTCTCTACTAAGAGTATATCCAAAATACCAAAAATCACTTTGCAAAAAAGATATTTGCACCAGATTATTCATTTCAGCTCAATTCATAATAGCCAAATCATGGAAGAAGCCCAGGTGCCCATCGACCTATGAAGGGATTAATAAATTGTGGTACATTTATGCCATGGAATGAAATTTTTAAATTGTAGTTTCTGCCCAGAGAACACTTAGAATATAATTGGGAAAAATATCCCGTACAAAACTGTCTTAGTATTTGACAAAAGTGATAAATTGATTTACAGGCATGATCCAACTAATTCTAAGCACTCTTATAACTGTCCTTTTTGTTCTCATAACAATCATGAACTAGGAATGGATAGGAATTTTTCTCTGCTGGAGAAATTGAAGCCTATGAAAATATACATATGTGAAGTCAGAAGGGATATTAGAAGTTATCCTATGCAACCTCTAACCCTGCCCAAAACAATGTCTTCTCTCCACTCCACCCCACAGCTATTGGAAAAACCTGAAAGCTAAGACAAAGCCTCTTATTTCACAATATGAGGTATAGAAATTCCCTCACAACACATCTGACAAGCAGAACCTGATAGCTGCTAATCCTTTGTTGGACAGCCTGCCTTAATAAATAAGAACTTTCATAGATGGGGCTGCAACTTCCTTCCTTATAACTTGCCCCAAGTTTTTTCTCTGGAAATAATATAGTCTTCTCCCTCTTGCACATGCCAGTCCTTCAGAGAAAGAAAGAGAGGTCTCCAAGCCCACTGGAGATAGCCTTTCTACCATCCATCTTGTAATTTTAAGATAATATGCATTCTCTCATATGAAGCAGAGATGAGATTCACTTCTTGAACATTAGGCTTAAGGAAGGGTCTACCCTTTAAGAGTTGCCTATTTATCAAGGAGAAAAGAAACATAAACTTGTTGTCATAATGTGGAGTGATGTTAATATCTGAATTGTAATGTAGAAGAGGGAGAGTTAAGGGGACTTAGGTAATGTTTCACAGAAGTAGCATATGAATTAGGTCTTAACAGTTGAGAAAGATTCTCTAGTCTAGATGAAGAATGTAAAGAGTTTCAAAAAGGAGAGAACAATGTGTGATAGCTTAAAGTAGTATTGTGTGTTTAGGGATGTGCTTAGGGATATAGCAAAAAGGATGATGTGGCTGGGGAATGTCTATAGAGAGGACATGGTAGAAAATAAAGTCAAAGAGGTAGATCTGGAAGGGCTTCCATTGGTTATGTCAAAGTGAATGGACTTTATTTGCTGGTCAAGGGACAATGCAAGTTATCTATAGTTTAAAAGCAGGAAGACAAAAGTCAAAGAGTGTCACAGATTAAATGTGAGGATGATGTTGGGTGGGAGTAACTGCAAGGATAAAAGATTAAAATGATAATCCTAATAATACATGGTTGCAAATGTAGATGCACACACGAACCAGGAAGACAACATAAAAGTGAAATGGGCCAAATGCAAGACAATAGGGAGTAGTAGAAACTATGGCAACTGAAATATAAACTTCCCCCAAAGGTAGTAGCTGATACTCAATTCTAGTCAATAAATACTCTGCAGGAAAGGGGGGTGGGGGGTGAATCAGATTTTTATGTGAAATCTCCCAGTCACACATGGTGACCTGTAAATGTAAACTCAAAATGACTAATGAAGATGGTGAGGAAGGAGAAGTCTTCCTTGGGAAACTGGGGGAAATTGTAGTGCCACTCAAGTAGATATACAGTAGGGAGGGGCTGCTCTACCTGGGAGATAGGAGTACATATAGGAAGAGAATAATGAGTTCTGCCTTGGACATGTACAGGATCTGTAGGAAGCTGGATGGAGATGGCAACTAGGATTTTGGAAATACCATAGTTCTGGAAGAAATGGAGTAAGCAAGTTAAGATTAGAGGTTTATGAGACATTGATATAGGTAGAAAGCACAGGAGAAAACCATGATCCCATTGGCTCTTTCTCAATAGGGAGAGAAGCCCAGATCACATTTCCTGGAACTTCCAGTGGGAACATAGGCCCAAGGATTTCCATGGGTACATATGCCTGTGTTGAAGGCAGGGGGATGAAAGAATGCTTGGGTCTTCAAGGAAGAAGGAAGAAAGAAAGGGATGGAGGGAGGGAAGGAGGAAGTACAAGAGGAAAGTAAGAAAGGAGGGAAGATTGAAAGTAGGGAGGGAAGATGGAAAAAAGGAAGGAATACTCATCTCCAGTGGGACCACCAAAACTGATTTTACATCAGGGAGCTGCATATTATTTATGGAACCTTTTAAAATATAGATCCCAAGCTCCTTAATCCGGATCATGAAGGGTCCAGTAAACAAAGCAAAGAATTGAGAATTCACTTGGGAGGAAAATGACAACTATGGAATTGTTTCTAAGGGAGAGTAATATGGTTAGATGTAAGTGTTAAAGCATTCATTGTTGCAACAGAATGAAGGGTAGATTGGATAGGGGCAAATCTGATGGTTGGATGATCGACTGGGAGTTTGAGAGAACAATGTAAGTAAAAGCTGTGAGAACCTGGAAGAAGCATCAGAGTGATGGAAAAGGGGGAATAAATTTGAAAGAACTTTTTAAAAATATTAAATTTACCAGCAGTAAAGTTAATATCTTTTGGTATACAATTCTATGGAGTTTTAATATGCATTTTATTCATGTAACTTCCACCCCAATCAAGATGTAGAATAGTTCCACCATCCCAAAAAAATTCTCTTACCCTCCATATCTCTAGTCCTTGGTAACCACCATTGATCTATTTCTCATCACTATAGCTTCATATTTTCAAGAATGTCATATAAACGGAACCATACAATATGTAACCTCTTAAAACTAGCTTTTTTTCTGAGCATGGCATCTTTGAGATTCTATATTCAATATTGTTGTGTGAATTGGTAGTGAGTTTCTCTTTGTTGCTGAATAATATTTGATTGTATGGATACATGCCATTTGATCTATCCACTTATCCATTGAAGGACATTGTTTCTACTTTCTGGCTATTATGAATAATGCTGCTATAAACAATATATACAAGATTTTCTGTGGATATATGATTTTATTTCTCTTGCCTATATACCTAGGAGTAGAATTTCTGGGTTCTATATTTAACATTGTGAGTAACTACTAAACTGTTTTCCAAAGTGTACCATTTCACAATCCCACTGTCAATGTATGAGGATTCTATGTTTTTCATATCCTCATCAGAATTTTGTGTTGTTAGGATTTTGTTTTGTTTTTGGATAGTCTAATAGATGTGTTCCATTGTCATTTAATTTGCATTTTT
This sequence comes from Nycticebus coucang, assembly GCF_027406575.1. NCBI lineage: Eukaryota > Metazoa > Chordata > Mammalia > Primates > Lorisidae > Nycticebus > Nycticebus coucang. The sequence continues at coordinate 69,265,854 of NC_069804.1, forward strand.
CTAATAGCTAATGATGTTGAGAACCTTTCCATGTGCTTATTTGACATCTGTATATTCTCTTCAGTGAAATATATTTGCCATTTTCTAATTGGATTGCTTTTGTTCACTTTTTTACTGAATTTTGAGCATTCTTTAAACACAACTCATTTGTAAGATATGTGGATTACAATTTCTTTTAGTCTGTAGCTTATCTTTTTATCCTCTTGTTTTGAAGAAGGTCTAATTTATCTTTTTGTTAATGGATTGTGCTTCTGGTTGTCGTGTCTGTGAACTCTTCACAAAACACTAGATCCCCAAACTTTTCCTCTATGTTTTCTTCTAAAAGTAACAAAGCTTTAAGTTTTATATTTAAATCTATGGTCCATTTTGTGTTGATATTTTTGTATAAGGTATGAGTTTTAATTCAAGGTTCTTCTAAAATACTTAATTTGTTTCTCTACTTACAAATGTAAGCAATTACTCCAGCACCATTTGTCAAAAATGATATCTTTCCTTCATTTAATTTTTCTTGCAGTTTTGTCAAAAATCAATTGGTCATTACTTGTGGGCCTGTATCTGGATTGTCTATTCAACTCCATGTTCTATGCATCTACTCCTTCACCAACAACACATTGTTTTGTTTGCTATAGTTTTATAGTAAGTTTTAAAGTCAAGTAATGTAAGTTTTCCAACTTCTTCTTATTTTTCAAAATTGTTGGGGTTATTCTAGTTTTTTGTCCTTAATTTAAATTTTAGAATATCATTGTCTATATTTACAGAAATCTTACTAAGAGATTGATAAGAATTAGGTCATTGACTTATTAACCATATTGAATTTTCCAATCCTTGAAAACATTACATTTCACTTTGATTTCTTTCATCAGCATTTTGTAGTGTTGAGTAACAGACACTGCTGATGTTTAGTTAGAGTTATCTTAAGTATCTTCTTTTTTTTTCTTGAGTCAGAGTCTTACCATGTGGTCTATGCTAGAATACAGTGGCATTATAACTCATTGCAACCTCAAACTACTGGGCTCAAGCAATCTTTCACCTCAGCTTCATGGATAGCTAGGTCTACAGGGGCATGCCACCAGACTTGGCTATTTTTTCTATTTTTTGTGGAGACAATGTCTCATTATGTTGTCACAGCTATTCTCAAAATCCTGACCTCAAGTGATCCTCCCTCTTCAGCCTCCCAAAATGCTAAGATTACAGGCATGAGCCACTGAAATCATCCTTAAGTATCTTCTTTGAACTATTGTAAATTGTATTCATTTTTAAATTTTCTTTTTCAATTGTTTGTTGATAATAAATAAATGTGATTTTTTTTTGAGACAGAGTCTCACCATGTTACACTTGGTAGAGTGCTGTGGCATGACAGCTCACAGCAACCTCAAACACTTGGGCTTAAGCAATTCTCTTGCCTCAGCCTCCCAAGTAGCTGGGACTACAGGCACCTGCCACAACACCTGGCTATTTTTTTTTTTTTTGGTTGCAGTTGTCATTATTGTTTATCAGGCCTGGGCCAGACTCGAACCCACCAGCTTCAGTGTATGTGGCCATATTTCTACTCGTGGAGCCACAGACACTGAGTCTGTAATACATTTTTTTAATTAGTCCTGATAACCTATGACTGAACTCAACTTGCTTAACCTGTTTCCCCTAAAATAAGACATCCTCCAAAAATAAGACCTACTTACAGGAAAGATAAGACGTCCCCTGAAAATAAGACCTAGCGCATCTTTGGGAGCACACCTTAAAATAAGACACTGTCTTATTTTTGGGGAAACAGGGTATTAGTCCTAGGAACTTCTTTATAGAGTCCTTGGATTTTCTACATAAAAAATCATACTGTCTATGAATAGCAATAGTTTTTAGTTATTTATGTCCAATAATTATGCCTCCATTTTAATTTATTGCACTTGGTAGGACTTCTACAATGATGTTTAATACCCTGTTCCCCAAAAATAAGACATCCTCCGAAAATAAGACCTACTTATAGGAAAGATAAGACGTCCCCTGAAAATAAGACCTAGCACATCTTTGGGAGCACACTTTAAAACAAGACACTGTCTTATTTTCAGGGAAACAGGTAAAAGTGGTGGTAGTTGACAGGAAGGGAGAAGATCTCCATGGCAAATTTTAACAAAAGCTGGCACTAGTTCTGCCAGCAATCCTGACAGCATAATCAGCACTGCCCCAAGACTTAAAACCTACCATCAGACTCCACCCAGAGGGAAAGGAAATCTCAAACATGCATTTCTATTGCTCATAGCAGTTAGATCATCCATCCCAATTTGGGTCCTTTCCTACAATCGTATGTAACTTCTGAACTCAATACCAGTACAGTAGTACCCACTAATGTTTTTTTCTTTTACAGTTTTATTTACCCATACTCAACATATTTCAAAAATATTCAATGGAGGCCAGGCCTAGTGGCCTGGCACTATAATCTAGCACTCTGGGAGACAAAAGTGGGAGGATCGTTTGAGCTTAGGAGTTTGAGACCAACCAGCCTGAGCAAGAGTGAGACCCTTTCACTGCTAAAAATAGAAAGAAATTAGCCAGATTTTGTGATGGGTGCCATTAGTCCCAGCTGCTTGGGAGGCTAAGTCAGGAGGATTGCTTGAACCCAAGAGTTTGATGTTGCTATGAGCTAGGCTGAACCAATAGCACTCTAGCCTGAGCAATAGAGTGAGCCTCTATCTCAAAAAAAAATTAAAAGGAAAGTTCAGGAGATAAACAATTCATTAGTCAGTTAGTAGCCATCTTAGTTAGCAGATCAACAGTTGTAGTATCATAGTGCTTATTTTCAAAGTAGCTTATTGCCGCACCCCCGGCATCAAGCCGTGGCGGGATGGCTCTGTCCGCGTTGTAAAAACTGTGGTAAGGCGGTGAGTGCTCCCCGGAGCGTTGCCCCCGGTCCCCCTGGCCTGCAACAGCAGCGCATAAGTTGCCTAGCATGCCTTTTAGTGAACGTAAGAATTCATGAGGTGCGGCATAAAGGCCTGAATAACCTTTACCCTGAAACTTGTTTGAAACTTGTTTGTTGAGTTGAATGGTTAATTGTTGCTTGAATGTCCTCAGAAACTAAGAATAAACATAATGACTTACTAATCCATGACTTCATCTATACAATGGAGACTAAATGTCTCCAAGGGAACACGTTCCCACCATAAAGGTTAGTTAATTAAAACAATGTATCAAGAGAATGCAGGGATGATAAGTTAAGATGTTCCTACCAGATACCCGCTCCCTCCGGTCTCTTATCTCTACCTTATGTCCCTTTGAAACTGTTTCTTTGAAATAAGTTTTCTATGAAATTGCTTTCTCTATAATTTTGTCACTATACACTTAAAACATATACATAATTCACTATCAATTCACTAACAACATAAAAATCATAATCAAATATAAAAATATAAAAATACAAAATGTGAACAAAGCAGTTTTACAAAGAAAGAAGGTTTAAACATAGATAAAGAGAAGTAAAAGAGTAACTGCTGATAAGCAGCAGTCCTTTGTTCCCCCTTACGGGCAGAAACATTGTCTAAGAAAAGACAGTTGACTACTCCCATCTACAAAACTCGATAAGAACTTTGTAAGCATCAGCAAGTCATAAAAATATCTTTTGTAGTTTGTAAGACATTGTCAAAAATGTATAAATACCATGCCTAAAAATCAGTAAAGTACAACTGCTTTCTTCATCATCCTTGGTGTGTGGCAGTTTGTCATTTTCCTGCGTCGCCCTTTCAATCAACCTGAGCCGTTCTCGCCCTGAAAGCCCTCGGACTGAGACTCATTCGACTGGCGGTCCGCGGCAGCTGGCGCCTCGAACAGGGACCTGAAGGACAGGTGATCTTTCTTTTTCTTTCTTTCCTCTCTTTTTCAGATTGAAGGCGACTCTCACCAGGGAGCTGCAGTCCCGCCGGTAAAGGCTGACCGGTTAAGTGTGAGTAATCCGCAGGACAACATGGGGCATACATTGGGTAAGGAAGAACACATGCTCAGTGTCATGATACAGCGTTTGTTAGAAAAAAATGGTTTTCATGTGTCTCTCAAACGGTTGGAGGAGCTTATGCATTTCATAAAGTTGGTTAGTCCTTGGTTTCTGGAGGAAGGCTCTCTCTCTCTCTCCGACTGGAAGAGAGTGGGACGCGAAATGCGGAAATACATGCAAGAACATGGAGAGAAGGTCTTGCCCCCTCAGGCTTTTCCTTTATGGTTACAAGTTAGAGAACTTTTAGCTGACAATACCTTTTTAGAAGCATTTATAAGAGAAACTGATTCGGAGGTTGGTGATCCTGAATCTAAAGGGGCACCGATTCCTGATGAGGTTCCCCCCGAGGTTCTTAAAGATCCTGAACCGGTACCAAACACTGAGAGCGTTGTCCCTTCGGCTCCAACGCTCAAAGACATTCTACCACCACTCCCACCGGTCGATAATTCCTCAGACAGTGACGAGTGGGATGTGGTCGATGAATTTACTAAACCAGATGAGAGGGACAGAATGAATGATTTTATTCACCCCCGCCGAGCTTACCCGGCTGTTCGTGTCCCAAAAGTCACATCTAAGACAACCTCACAAGCTCCGCTTCCCCGCGTACCTCCTTGTCTCCCTCCGCCGCCCGCGGGCTTTCAAGCGGCGGTGCGAGAAGCCCGTCAGCAGGGAGATTTTACATTTGCTTTCCCGGTACGCTTTCCCACTGAGGATAGGGCACCACCCACCTGGGAACCTCTGTCGTTAAAGACGCTTAAAGAACTGCAACAGGCTGTCCGTACATCGGGAGCTTCTGCCCCTTATACCTTACAAATTGTGGAATCAATTAGCAGTCAATGGCTTACCCCGTATGATTGGCAGCAAACGGCCAAAGCCACGCTTTCCCCAGGTGATTATATTTTATGGAGAACAGAGTATGAAGATAGATGTAGAGAAAGTATTAATCAACATGTAGGAAGAAAAGCACAGCCCACGCTGTCCATGCTTCTAGGGACAGATGAATTTGCTTCTTTTGAAAATCAAATTAAACTACCCCGACAATTTTTAGAGATAGTCAGCCATAATGCAGTCTCCGCTTGGCGAAAAATACCTCCTCCGGGAACCAAGGGCACAACTTTAGCAGGCATAAAACAGGGTATGGAAGAGTCCTATCCTGACTTTATTTCTCGCCTGGAAGAAGCTATTAATAGAATGCTTCCACCATCAGAAGGCACAGAATTATTACTCAAGCAATTAGCTTGGGAAAATGCAAATACGCTGTGTCAGGACTTAATACGTCCACTCAGGAAAACAGGTACCTTACAAGATTATATTAAAGCATGCATGGATGCCTCACCAGCAATTGTCCAGGGAATGGCGTTTGCTGCAGCTATGCGGGGTCAGAAATTTAGTTCATATGTTAAAGGTGCTTTTGATAGAGACCCCAGTAATACATGTTTTGGGTGTAATCCCCCACATGACTTGCCCACTTGTTATAACTGTGGGAAGCCAGGTCATATACAGAAGGATTGTAAGAAATCCACCGGTGCTAATAATAATAATAATAAGTCCCGTGGATTACCCCCGGGACCATGCCCTCGTTGTAAGAAGGGCAGGCACTGGAAAAATGAATGTAAATCTAAATTTCATAAAGATGGAACCCCCTTGTCAGACAAGGGTGCTAACTTTATTGATACCAACCAGACAAAAAACTAGATAAGGGGCGTTCTCCTAGCCCCGACTCCAAGGGAGAGTCTCCTGCTTCTACCGCAGTACGACCTAAGTTAGAGCCCACATCTACTATTAATTGTATACCACCTGAATGGACAATTCATGATCTCCCACGTGGGACTCCTGGCAGTGCAGGTTTAGACCTTGCCAGTTCTAAAGATATAATCATATCCAAACATGATGGTGTTGTGTTAGTTCCCACAGGAATAAAAGGAAAGTTATTACCAGGTACTGTTGGTGTTATATTGGGACGAAGTTCCAATTACACCAAACATTTTGAAGTTGTTCCAGGAGTAATCGATTCTGATACTGAAAATACAATTAAAGTCATGGTAAAGTCTCTAGTAGAAACTACACAAATTCATAAGGGACAAAGAATTGCTCAATTACTATTGTTGCCATATATACCACTCCCCACTTATCACTTACATGATGCCAGGGGAGAGGGACAGTTTGGATTTACTGATAAAGATTGTGTGGCTCTTATACATGATTTATATGATAGACCGATGTTAAAAATGAAAATAGAAGGCAGGCCCATTAAGGGCCTGATGGACACAGGCGCTGATGTAACCTGCATTGCTGCCTCCGACTGGCCGAGATCCTGGCCGGTTCATCGAACTGGGTCTTCTTTAGTTGGTCTCGGTTCTGTTTCTGGTGTCATGCGTAGTACATCTCATTTGTTATGTGAATATAAGGACAAGAAAATTTACTTTCAACCTTATGTGTTACCCTCTCTACCCTATACTTTATGGGGACGAGATCTTTTACATGTCCTAGACATGAAACTAGTCACAGGGGATCAACCGAACGATCAGTGTTTTTCATAGGGGCCACTGCAGAAAACTATGCCTGTAAGATAAAATGGTTAACAGATGTTCCTGTGTGGGTTAGTCAGTGGCCCCTAACAACAGAAAAGTTACAGGCATTACAAATTTTAGTACAAGAACAATTAGATAAAGGTCATTTAGAGGAATCCACTAGTCCATGGAACACTCCTGTGTTTGTCATTAAGAAAAAATCTGGCAAATGAAGACTTTTACAAGATTTAAGAGCAGTAAATGCCATTATGGAAGACATGGGCTCCCTTCAACCTGGGCTTCCGTCTCCTGTAGCAGTACCAGAACAATGGTCACTTATAATTATAGATCTGCAAGACTGCTTTTTTACTATTAATTTACATCCTGAGGACTGTCCTCGTTTTGCTTTCAGTGTTCCTTCTCTAAACTTACAGGAACCGTTTAAAAGATATCAGTGGAAAACTTTACCACAGGGCATGAAAAACAGCCCTACCTTATGCCAAAAATTTGTGGCGGCTGCATTAGCAGCACTGAGAAAACAATTTCCTAGTGCTTACATAATTCATTATATGGATGATATCTTGCTAGCTCATCCTGAGCTGCCAAAAGTACAGCTAATGCTAGAAAAGGCTATAGAACAATTAACTAAATTTGGCTTAGTCATTGCCCCAGAGAAAATTCAGAGAGATAAACCATTAAGTTATCTGGGACAATGGATTCACTCTGACTATATTGCACCTCAAAAGGTGCAAATAAGGAGAGATAAATTACAAACTCTTAATGATTATCAAAAATTACTGGGAGAAATAAATTGGATTCGACCTTTTCTGAAGATTACTACGGGAACCCTTAGTCCTTTGTTTACTATCTTACAGGGAGACTCTAATCCCCGTTCCCCTAGACATTTAACTCCAGAAGCCTTGCAGGCTTTACAAGTTGTTGAACAGGCTTTAACTCAAGCTAGGGTTAAACAAATTAATTATCAAAACCCATGGTCTTTACTCATTTTTTCTACTGAGTATACTCCTACAGCTTGCCTATGGCAGGAAGGTATTTTAGAATGGATTCATTTACCACATGTTCAGACAAAGATTGTTGCTGATTATCCATACCTGGTGTCTTTATTAATTGATAAAGGAAGAAAAAGATCACGGGAATTATTTGGTAAAGATCCTCATGTAATTGTAACTGCTTATAATAAAACTCAAGTGGAACAACTATTTCAAAATAATGATGATTGGGTATTGGCCTTACAAGGCTATGCAGGTCAAATCTTATACCATTATCCTAAACATCCTTTAATTGAATTTACAAAAACAGTTTCACTTATATTTCCTCTTATGTGTTCCAAACAGCCTCTGTCTGACGCAATAACCTTGTTCACAGATGGCTCCTCTACAGGTCGAGCTGTAGTTTTTAGCCCAGGCCTGTCTCCTCTTATTAAAGAGGTCACACAAGCCTCTGCCCAACAAACAGAATTATGGGCTCTAATCTCGGCCTTTAATAATTTCAAACAAAGGTTTAACTTGTACACAGATTCAAAATATATTGCTTCTCTTTTTCCAGCTCTTGAAACTGCTCTTTTAACAGGAACCTCAACTATTCTACCTTTATTAAAGAAACTACAAACTTTAATTCAGCAAAGGAATAATCAATTTTATATTGGTCACATAAGAGGACATACTAACTTACCTGGCCCTTTGGCCCAAGGAAATGCCACTGCAGATTTATTAACACGTACTATAGTGGCATCAGTGGCCGACGCTGAAGAAAGCCACGCCTTACATCACCAAAATGCTAACGCATTAAGAAAAATGTTTCAAATTACTAGAGAACAGGCAAGACAAATAGTCTTAAAGTGTAAATCCTGTCCTGTTACTCATCATCCTTTAAAATTTGGTGTTAATCCTCGGGGTTTACGCCCCAATGTATTATGGCAAATGGATGTAACACATGTGTCTAGTTTTGGAAAATTACAATATGTACATGTTACTGTTGATACTTTTTCTCATTTTATCTGTGCCTCTGCAAGACCTGGCGAGGCCTACAAAGATGTTGTACAACACCTATTTTACTGCTTTCAGCAGCTAGGTGTTCCTCATCAATTAAAAACAGACAATGCTCCAGCTTATACCTCTCGAGCATTTGAACAATTTTGTATACAGTGGAAAATTGCTCATTCTACGGGGATCCCTTATAATCCTCAGGGTCAGGCGATTGTTGAAAGAACTAATCAAATATTAAAATTACAAATTGAACGCCTTCAAAAAGCTCATAAATATTTCTCTCCTCATCATATTTTAACCCATGCTTTATTCGTCCTAAATCACCTTAATGTAAACTCCAATAATTTAACCCCTGCTCTCTCCCATTGGCAGCCACAATCGGCTGCCACCCTTCCTAAAGTTCTTTGGAAAGATTTATTATCGGGCCAATGGAAAGGCCCTGATGTATTGTTAACCTCCGGACGAGGCTATGCTTGCATATTTCCACAGGATGCCGACTCTCCCGTCTGGATTCCAGACCGGCTCATCAAACCGGCTCCTCCGGAGACCCCGGCGCAGAAGACAACGCCTGCGGCGGATGAAGATCCTATCTGCACAAATGAGGACGACTGTGGAAATTTCACCGAAACCCTCCAAGACCACGTGGACACAGATCCGTGCCCTGGTGAAACAAGCTAAACAACTTCTCATATCTCAAGGAAACCCTCTAACTCCTACAATGTACTTTCTTGCGTTTCTATCACTAATCTCTACTCCTAAGGTAGAAACTGCAGCTTATTGGTCTTATGTGCCTAATCCTCCTCTGCTACACCCTGTGGGCTGGCTAGATCCAGACCCCATAAAAATTCTTTCTAATGATTCTATCCGCTTAGGAGGTTTAACTGACTCAGAATCCAGACATCATGCTGCGGCTTTAATTAATTTCACTGGCAAAGCCGACTCCTTGCCTATTTGCTTTACTTTAAGAGGCAACACACCTCCTTTTTGTTTACCTACTAGCTACAGGGTATTTTTAACTGATGCTCCAGATCCTCATGATGCAAATAGACGTTATGTTTGGGAATATGAGTTACAAACTATTGGAAGTCCTACTTATAATGAAACCTGTTTATCTGTTAACTCATTACCTCTCCCTAACTGTAAAGAAAAATATAGAAATAAAAATCAATTCTGGGAATCATCATTAACTAAAACACCTACTTGGCTTTCCTGTGGATTCCCAAATGCTGCCAACAAGCATTCTCCTATAAATTCAAACACAGTCATCTGGGATTATTCTCCTACTTCTTGTTTTGATCATAATAAATATTTCTCGAACCAATTAGATAAATTTCATCAGTATCAGTGGTCTGGTACTCCCCAACCAATACGACGATGGTTCACACCTGGTCTAGTTGAGCCCATATGGGTAGCTCAAGACAAAAATAAAACTCAAATACACTATGATTTATTTAGACTTGTTGCTGCATCCAACTTAATTTTAGAAAAGAAACCTAATATGCCAAAACCAAATGCAATGTCAGTAAGAACTTGTGTTGGATATCCATATGCTCTACTTTTAGCTCCAAATAAGTATTTAACTATTACACAATCTAAAAACTCTTATCATATTTCTTGTACCGCTTGTAAAGTTACAAATTGTCTTACTTCTACTGATTTATTCAATGAACGCTTGTTTAATTCTGTTTTAATTGTTAAAAGACTCTCTTATGTACTATTACCTGTTGATTTACAAGATGATCCTTGGTATGATAATTCTGCTTTACAAGTTTTACATACTGTTAATCAGTTAATTCGACCTAAGAGGTTTGTAGCTGCTTTAATTCTCGGTATTTTAGCTTTAATTTCTATAGTCACAACATTTGCGGTAGCCACTACTGCTTTGGTTCAAGAAGTTCACACAGCTCACTTTGTTAATTCTCTCAGCAGCAACATAACTCTAGCTTTAATGACTCAAGCCAGCATAGATAATAAACTTGAAGCAAAACTTAACATCCTAGAAGAAGTAGTTTTAGCCTTAGGACAAGATATAAAGTTTATACAACATAAACTTCAAACCAGATGTCATTCTGCCTTTCCTGCTATTTGTGTAACTCCTTTACCTTATAATATGTCCACTTCCTGGGACAAAACTAAAGCTCATCTACAGGGTGTCTGGAAGGACAATGATATTACACATGATTTACATACTCTTCAAAAAGATATCACTGCCATCAGTGAAGCTCATTTACCTAGCACTTCTCTTGATTCACTGGCTCAATCCCTCTCTGACAATCTTAAATCTTTAAATCCTGTGTCCTGGATTCAGTACATTGTGTTTATTGTCATTATTGGATGCTTGATATTCTGTGTTGTTTTACTGTTACCTTGTCTCCTTCGTTGTGTCTTTTCCTCCTTAAAGGCTGTTCGCCAAGACCTCTTTGAGCTACGTTTCATTAACAAAAAAGGGGGAAATGCCGCACCCCCGGCATCAAGCCGTGGCGGGATGGCTCTGTCCGCGTTGTAAAAACTGTGGTAAGGCGGTGAGTGCTCCCCGGAGCGTTGCCCCCGGTCCCCCTGGCCTGCAACAGCAGCGCATAAGTTGCCTAGCATGCCTTTTAGTGAACGTAAGAATTCATGAGGTGCGGCATAAAGGCCTGAATAACCTTTACCCTGAAACCTGTTTGAAACTTGTTTGTTGAGTTGAATGGTTAATTGTTGCTTGAATGTCCTCAGAAACTAAGAATAAACATAATGACTTACTAATCCATGACTTCATCTATACAATGGAGACTAAATGTCTCCAAGGGAACACGTTCCCACCATAAAGGTCAGTTAATTGAAACAATGTATCAAGAGAATGCAGGGATGATAAGTTAAGATGTTCCTACCAGATACCCGCTCCCTCCGGTCTCTTATCTCTACCTTATGTCCCTTTGAAACTGTTTCTTTGAAATAAGTTTTCTATGAAATTGCTTTCTCTATAATTTTGTCACTATACACTTAAAACATATACATAATTCACTATCAATTCACTAACAACATAAAAATCATAATCAAATATAAAAATATAAAAATACAAAATGTGAACAAAGCAGTTTTACAAAGAAAGAAGGTTTAAACATAGATAAAGAGAAGTAAAAGAGTAACTGCTGATAAGCAGCAGTCCTTTGTTCCCCCTTACGGGCAGAAACATTGTCTAAGAAAAGACAGTTGACTACTCCCATCTACAAAACTCGATAAGAACTTTGTAAGCATCAGCAAGTCATAAAAATATCTTTTGTAGTTTGTAAGACATTGTCAAAAATGTATAAATACCATGCCTAAAAATCAGTAAAGTACAACTGCTTTCTTCATCATCCTTAGTGTGTGGCAGTTTGTCATTTTCCTGCGTCGCCCTTTCAATCAACCTGAGCCGTTCTCGCCCTGAAAGCCCTCGGACTGAGACTCATTCGACTGGCGGTCCGCGGCAGCTTATTCCTACATCACAATGACTACATTATTTACCTCACTTTGTATTATTATGTAGGCATTTTATCATCTCACATCATCACAGGTAAAGGGTGAGTACAGTAAGATATTTTAAGAGAGAAAGAGAGATATCACGTGTACATAACATTTATTATGGCATGTTCTTATAATTTATCTATTTTGTTGTTATTAATTTTTCACTGTGACTAATGTATAAATTAAACTTTATCTTAGGTGTTTATGCAAAGGAAAAACATTATGTAATAGACTTAGGTACTATCTATGGTTTTAGATATCCATTGAGGAGGTCTAGAATTGTATCCCTTATAGATAAGGGAGGACTACTGTGCCTTCTGTCCAGAGAATATACCTTATGGCTCAGCTTGATTAGAGGCAATTGCAGTGTTCATTCAACACTTCAACCTTATTGGAGTGCTCAGCCAAGGGTCTTGTCATGTACAAGAACCTATCAAGCTTCCTCACCCAAATTTAGACCAAAAGCAGGAGACCAAACATCTATAGTACCTAAAATCAAGCTCTTTATAGCCTCGGTCATTACCATCTGATCCATCCAGAATAATAGGATAAATAATAAGGGTCTACAGTCAAGAACACTTGTAAAAGCTGGAAAAGGTGGCTGTGTCCGCAAATATGCAACTGCTAACACAAGGATTACAAAAACTCAGTAAATCATAGCACCTCTAAAAGAAACTAACAAGGCACCAATAATATACCCTAAGAAAGGGACATCTATGAAATGATATAAAAATAATTCAGAATAATCCTCTTTTAAAAGTTCAATGAACTTTAAGAATATATATATTGAAAAATAAATAAAATTTGGGAAACAACAGAATGAAAAGTTTGACAAAGACATAGAAACAATTTTTTTAAAATGGACATCTCAGAAATGAAGAAAACAATGACTGATCTTTAAAAAAAAAGAATAGAACGTTTTTTAATCCTTATGAAATTTGAGGAAGGAGGCAAGATGGCTGCCCAGAGACACCAACTGCCAGAACATCTTAGTAAAAAGAAGTTGGTGCATCTTACAAGTGTACATGTGAAACTTAGTAAATGTAGAATATAATTGTCTTAACACAATAACTAAGAAAATGCCAGGAAGGCTATGTTAACCAGTGTAATGAAAATGTGTCAAACTGTTTATAAAACCAGTGTATGGTGCCCCAGGATCGCATTGATGTACACAGCTATGATTTAATATTAATAAAAAAAAGAAAAGAAAAAATGAACAGACAAACACAGATTGGGTGTGAGACTAAAGGAGGGGTGGCAGAACCTTTAGGAGACTATGGGAAGAAGTTGTGGAGCAGAACAGTAACGAGCAAGGTAAAAGCAAAAATTAATCCACCAGTGGCTTGTAGTCCAATAAAAAAGGTAAGTAGAGCATTTTATTTCTCCCTCCCTCACATCTCTGACAATCAGCCACCCCCCAAGCGGCCTGAGAGACTTTTTTAATTGTTGAAGATTCATCGAGAGTACACAGAACCATGTTACATTGATTGCTTTTGTTAGATAAGGATCCTCTTATAATTGTGTCCCATCCCCAAAAGGTGTACCTCACCCCTTGCTGCCCCACCCCATCTCTCCTTCCCTTTCTCAGCTCCCCCATCCCCCACCTCCCACCATGTAAAAGGAGCTTAATTGCCCTCATATCAAAATTGAGTACATAGTATTCTTGTTTCTCCATTATTGTGATGCTTTACAAAGAATAATGTGTTCCATTTCCATCCAGCTTAATACAAAAGAAGTAAAATCTCCATCTTTTTTAGTGGCTGAATAGTATTAAATGGTATTCATATACCACAGCTTGTTAATCCATTCCTGGGTTGGTGGGCATTTAGGGTGTTTCCACATTTTGGTGATTGTAAATTGAGCTGCAATAAACAGTCTAGTGTAAGTATCCCTGTGGTAAAATGATTTTGTTTCTTCTGGGTAGATGCCCAGCAATGGGATTGCAGGATCAAATGGGATGTCTAGCTTGAGGTCTTTCAGGGTTCTCCCTACTTCCTTCCAAAAAGGTTGCATTAGTTCATGGTCCCACCAGCAGTGTAAAAGTGTTCCCTTCTCTCCACATCCATGCCAGTATCTGCAGCTTTGAGACTTTGTGGTGTGGGCCATTCTCAATGGGGTTAGAAGATATCTCAAGATGGTTTTGATTTACATTTCTCTAATAATTAGGGGTGATGAGCATTTTTTCATATGTTTGTTAGCCATTCATCTGTCTTCTTTAGAGATCATTTTATTCAGCTCTCTTGCCCAGTGGTATGAGGGATTGTTGGCTCTTTTTATGTTCATTTATTTGAATTCTCTATAGATCCTAGTTATCAAGCTTTTGTCTAATTCAAAATATGCAAATACCCTTTCCCAATGTGTAGGTTGTTTATTTGCTTAGGTTGTTGTTGCCTTAACTGTACAAAAGCTTTTCAGTATCAGTCTCATTTGTTTATTTTTGTTGTTGCAACTGCCATGAAGGCTTACTCATAAAGTCCTTCCCCAGGCTGATAGCTTCCAGTATTTTCTCCACACTTTCTTTGAGAATTTTTATTGTTGCATGCCTTAAATTTAAGTCCTATATCCATCTTGAATCAATTTTTGTGAGTAGAGAAAGGTGTGGGTCCAGTTTCAGTCTTTTACATGTGGATATCCAGTTCTCCCAGCACCATTTATTGAATAGGCATGTTTTCCCCCAGTGTATTTTCCTGTTTGGTTTATCAAACATTAGCTGTAATATATTTGTTTCATTTCCTGGTTTTCTATTCTGTTCCAAATGTCTATGTCTCTATTTTTGTGCCAATACCATGCTGTTTTTGATCACTATGGCCTGTGGTATAGCCTACAGTCTGGGAGACTGAGCCCTTGGCTTTGTTTTTATTACAAAGAATTGCCTTGGCTACATCAGTTTTTTTTTTTTTTTCTGGTTCCATACAAAACAAAGAATTATTTTTTCTAAGTCTCGAAAGTATGATGTTGGTATTTTAATAGGGATAGCATTGAATCTGTAGATTGCTTTGGGAAATATAGACATTATAACAATGTTGATTCTTCCCAGCCATGATTAAGGTATGTTCTTCAATTTGTTAATATCTTCTGCTATTTCTTTTCTTAGGTGTTCATAGTTTTCTTTATAAAAGTCATTCACCTCTTTTCTGAGGTGTATTCCTAGGTATTTCATTTTCTTTAGAGCTACTGAGAAGGGTATTGTGTCCTTGATTTCCTTCTCATCTTGGCTGTTGTTGGCATATACAGAGACTACTGATTTGTGGACATTGATTTTATACCCTGAGACATTACTGTATTTTTTGATCACTTCCAGGAGTCTTGTGGTTTAGTCTTTGGGGTTCTCTAAGATAAAATCATGTCACTGGCAGAGAGAGAGAATTTCACCTTCTCTTCCCCCATTTGGATGCCTTTAACTTCCTTCTCTTGCCTGATGGCATTGACTAGAACTTCCAGCACTATGTTAAATAAGTAGTGGAGATAGAGGACACTCTTCTCTTGCTCCAGTCCTGAGTGGAAAAGCTTTCAGTTTTACTCCATTCAGTATAATGGATGGAGTATATACAGTATAATATAGTTGGATTCAGTATATACAGTGTAATATAGTTGTGGGTTTGTCATAGATGGCTTTGATCATTTTAAGGAATATGTTGCAAATCCCTATATTTTTCAGTGTTCTAATTAGGAAAGGATGTTGAATTTTAATGAATGATTTTCTGCATCTATTGAGATGATAATATGCCCTTTGTTTTTGCTCCTGTTGATATAGTGAATTATACTTATGGATTTGTGTATGTTAAACCAGCCTTGCATCCCTGGGATGAATCCTACTTGATCATGATGTATGACTTTTTCAATGATAAGCTGTTATCTTTTTGCTAGGATTTTATTGAGACTTTTTGCATCTATATTCATTAGTGAAATTGTTCTATAATTCTTTTTAATTGGGTCTTTTCTTGGTTTTGGTATAAGTGATGTTTGCTTCATAGAACATGTTGGGGAAAATTCTTTTCTTCTCCGTTTTTTGAAATAATTTTTGTAATAAGGGTATAAGCTCTTCTTTGAAGTTTCAATAGAATTCTGGTGTGAAGCTATCTGGACCATGATTTTTTTTTGTTGAGAGTTTTTTTTATTGTTTCTTTGATCTCAGTGCTTGGAATTGGTCTGTTCAGAAGGTCTATTTCATATTGATTAAGTCTAGGGACGGAGTGTTATTCCAAATATTGATCCATTTTCTCTACATTGTCAAATATCTGGGCATTGAGTTTCTTATAATATTCAGAGATAATCTCTTGTATCTCTGTGACATCTGTTGTTATTTCCTCTTTATCATTTCTGATTGAGATTATTAGAGATTTTATTTTTCTGTTTCTAGTAAGTCTGGCCAAGGGTTTATCTATTTTATTTACTTTCTCAAAAAAGCAACTTTTGTTTCATTGATTGTTTTTAAGAGAAGGAAAAATCAATTTATTGGTTAAAAGAAAAAAAAGCTCATATTTATTGGCCCAGACACTATATTCCAGACACCATCTGGGCAATGGGGATAGCCCTCACTCATTGATTTTTTTTTTGAATGATTTTTTGTTCTCAATTTCACTAATCTCTAATTTAATTTTGGTTATTTCTTTTTTTCTGTTTGGTTTAGGGTTAGATTGTTCTTTTTCCAGTTCCATAAGGTGGTTTGTGAGTGTGCTGATGCGTTCACTTTCTGCTTTTCAAAGGTAGGAATCTAGCATGATAAATTTTCCTCTCAGGACTGCTTTTGCTGTATCCCAGAGGTTTCAGTAACTTGTGTATTCATTGCTTTTGTGTTTGAGGTAATTAACAAGTTTCTCTTTAATCTCTTCCTAAAACCAACTATCATTCAGCATAAGGTTGTTTAGTTTCCAAGACTTTGTGTGGGGATGAAAATTCTGTTGTAGTTAAGCTTCACCTTTATAGGCCTGTGGTCTGAGAAGAGACATAGTATAATTTCTATTCCACTAATTTTGCTGAGGTTTGATTTGTATCCTAGGATGCGATCTATTTTGGAGTATGTGTCATGATGAGCTGATGAAAATAAAAGTATATTTTTTTACTTTGAGATGGCATGGTCTGTATATGTCTATTAATCCCATGTGATCTAGGGTCACATTTAAGTCTTTGTACCCTTGTTTAGTTTCTATTTAGAGGATATGTCCAGTTCTGTCAGACAGGTGTTGAAGTCCCCGACTATTAAGGTGTTATGGGATATCATATTGCTCAGACCCCTCAAGGTCTGTTTTATAAATCTGGAAGCATTTAATTAGGCACGTAAATGTTTAGTATTGAGAAATCTTCTTGTATTGTTCCTTTCACCAGTATGAAGTGTCCATCTTTGTCTTTCTTAACTAAAGAAGCTTTGAATCTGATAGTATCTGAGAATAAAATTGTAACCCCTCCTTTCTTCTGATTTCCCTTTGCTTGATACACTGATTTCTACCCCTTAACCCTGAGTCTGGATTTGTCCTTCAGGGCAAGGTGTGTCTCCTGGAGACAACATATGAATAGCTTGTGTTTTTTTTTTTTTTTTTTTTTTATCAAATCAGCCAGCCTGTGCCTCTTCAGTGGGGAATTCAATCCATTGACATTTATTGAAAGTCACAATAGTTGTGCTAGAATTATATTCTTCTTATTGTGAGGTAGTTTATTGTGAAGTTTAATCCTTTATGCCATTGTGTAAGCTAAATTCTGGCCTTTGGCTTTTAGATGTTTACTTTGGTGGTGATTCATTGTGGTGTTCAGTACTGACAATAGGTATAACTATTTCCTGTAGAGCTGGTGTTGTGACAAATTTTCTCAGTGCTTGTATATCTGCAAAGGATTTTATTGCTCCATCAATTCTGAAGATAATTTTGGCAGGATACAGGATTCTAGGCTAAAAATTAGTTTAAGGATCTTGAAGGTGAATGACTGTGCTCCCTTGTCTTGGAAGGTTTCAGTTCAAAAGTCTGCTGTCAGCATAATGCCTCTGCCCTTGTAGTTCAATTGATGCTTAGTCTTAGCTACTTGCAGGAGTTTCTCCTCCATCTTGACTTTGAGCAGGTTCATTACAAGGTGTCTTGGAGAGGTACTATTAGAGTTGAGATGACCTGGGGTTCAATATCCATCTGAAAGGAGTGTGTCAGAATCTTTGGTAAAACTTGGAAAGTTTTCATTTATGGTAGTATCCAGTAGGGCTTCCAAAGCTTTGGGGGAATCTTCTTGCCCTTCAAGGATTCCTATTATCCATGTGTTTGAATGCTTCATGGCATCTTGTAGTTCTCTGCTTTTTCTCTCTTCTTTTTTGACTCTGTTACTACCTGTGTTGATTCAAAGATTTTATTTTCATACTATGATGTTATTTCTTCCTCATGGACTATTTTTTTTTTAATTTTTTGAGACAGAGTCTCAAGCTGTTGCCCTGTGTAGAGTGCCATGGTGTCACAGCTCACAGAAACTGCCAACTCTTGGGCTTAAGTGATTCTCTTGCCTTAGCTTCCCAAGTAGCTGGGACTAAAAGTGCCCAACACAATGCCCAGCTATGTTTTGGTTGTAGTTGTGATTGTTGTTTGACAGGCCTAGGCTGGATTTGAACCCACAAGCTTCAGTGTATTTGGCTGGCGCCCTAGCAACTGAGGTACAGGGGTGGAGACATATAATTTATTTTTTATACTTTCTACTGCTTCTTTGCATTCCGTGATTGTCTCCTTCATTTCTTTAAGCTCATCCATATCTTTTCTATATTCTACATATCTCTCATTTGACTTTTGGTTCTGTCTTTCCATTTTCTCATCCAATCCCTTATTGTCTTAATCATCCATATTTTAAATTCCTTTTCTGTCAAATTCATTAATTCTTTATAGGAGGACTCTTCTTTTAAAATTGTCTCATGGTCCCTTGGAGGACTTGCTCTAATTTGGTTATTCATGTAGCCTGAATTATTCTTTTGGTTCCTCCTCATGTGTGCTTTTTTCTTGTTCACTTCCTTGTGCACCATTTTCCTTCTCATTTCTTCCTTTGCTTCAAGTTACCTTGTCTCAGAGTTTACGTGAGAAAGAGTCCTCTTGCTATGTGGTCAGAAGGCAGAGAAGAGTTACAGCAAGCAAAGAGCAGCAAGAAGAAAGGATAAAAAGAAGAAGAGATAAAAATGGTGAGGGAAGAGTGGGAGAAAAGCAAAAGAAAGAAAAAGAAGATAGAGAAAGGCAAAAAGGAGGAAAAGGGGGACTAATTGAAGAAAATTAAAGAACAGGCAAGAGGGAGGACAGGAATGAGTATGAGAGCAATAGAAGAGATGTTATTTATCAGCACCTGGCTAAGGCCAAGCCTATAGTTCAAGGGTTGCGAGGAGCTGAGCTGAGTGGGTTCCTCAAAATTAGGCTATATTATTTGTCTGTCCACAGCCAGACTCTTCCTTTGCCAAAAAATAGGAAGAGAAGAAAAATATCAAACACAAAAACCAAGAAGGAAAAACTGAATAAGGAAGGTAAAAAAATGGAAGAAAAGCATAAAAGTTCTGCCACGTGATCTTCTTACTACTTTCTTCCTGGGGCCAATAGTAGGAAGTTCTCCTGGCCTCTCTGCACCAGGCTACTGCTGCAGTCTATCTTCCAGACTATTTCTGTGTCACACCCACCCTTAGAAAAGAAAAGATCTAAAAACAAAGAAAGAGGATGGGGAGCATGATGGCGGACAGGATGGACGTGTAGCCTACCTCTCCCAAGCCATCAGGTGAGAGGAAAGGGGGTCTGGACCTTTCCCGTGTGTGGATTATTGGTGTGGACGGACAGTTTGAGACGCTCAGCGAACTGGCGGATTGCTATATACGAGGGGTAATTTAAAACCACAGACTCTGTTGTAGAGATTCTTCCCTGCTTGGTTGTGCTGGCCAGCAAGCCCCTCTCTTACAGAGGACAGCATCTTGCAAATGCTGACAAAACCCAATTGACAAATATTTATTCCTGAACTGAGGGAGGCGTCTGAAAGGAGAGCCACTCAAAACCACGGGGAGCTGGGAAACCTGTTGGACAATTGAAGGGAACGGATCCCACCCGGGAAACAGACATTTTGAACTACCCAAAAGGGCGGGCACCTTTCCCCAGACCAGGAGCTGGAGTATTCCGGGGGCAGAATGTTGGAGGGGGTTGGTGGTTCAGACTGCGTGGTGAACTGGTGGGTCCCGATCCAAAAGGGAAACTCTGAACCATAAAACTCAGAATAAGGTCCCCGAGCACTCCAGCCGCGGGAGCTGGCTACAGCTGCTAAAGCCCTGGACCCGCCAGCAACCGAGCGAACCCAGTAGCACCCTCCCCCGCAGCTGATTGCAGTTGCCAGTTTGCAGGAGAACCTGGGAGCAGAGTGGAAAGATTTAAGAAGCGTGGACTCCTGCACTGAGTGGGAAGGTCAGTCGCGAGTGCTGTCTGGAGCAGAACAGCCAAGGCTATAAAATACTTAGGTGACAAACTTTTACAGAAACTCCAAAATGGCAATCGGCCATGGAAGGTTGCTACCATGGTAACAGTATAAACTGTGAATCAGGTATGAGGCTGGGAACCACTCACAGTGCCACCTGGTGTCCAGAAAGTATATTGCAGTATGAATATATTCTTACGATAGTTGATCCCTACACCATACACATGTATGTATGTATGTATATTTCTACATACAAGAATAATATTTTTGTAGTTGGTGCCTTTTTTCTCTTTTTTGTTCTGTTTCTTCCTCAACATTTTCTTGGAGGAGCTTTTGTTAATTTTTTATTATTACTTTTTATATAGATATATTTTTATTTCTATTTTTTCTAATTTTAATTTCTCCTTTCTTCTTTTTTAACCGTTCTATGAACACCACTGTTTTCTTTTCTTTATTTTTTGCTTTTTTAAATCATTTTATGATTATCACTATTTTTATTGCACTTGTTTTCATGTTGCTATTGTTGTGGGTGTTGTCTGTATGTCTATGTGTCTCCGTCTGTTACTGTATCTATGAGCTCGTGTGTCTGGTAGCCTTCGCATCTGTTTATTTGCTCATTTGCTCTCAATGAGCTTGGTGTTATGACCTGCAAATCTGAGCTACCAGCACTCCCCTCCACTCTCACTCTGAGATCTGCAGGCCTGACCCCCAGGAGTCCAGATTCTTGGGTGATTTCTCAAGAGGTGCAGACATGACCTTAACTGCAGCTGGACAGTGCTGATTCTGTAGCACAGGAGTGAGGAGACGACGGTCGGCTAAGAGGGAATCAGGCCGGAGTGGTAGTGCCCCGAGGTGCAGAGCAGCAGCTGTCTTTAGCAATAAAAAGGCCCACCCAAAGATATCCCGTAGCCACTCCTCCTATCTCCCTGGGCAACCAGATGAGGCTGGGCATCTTCTCAGATGGCAAACACCACAGAACAGACCTGGGACTGAAACACAGGCCCCATGAGTAAAGGGTTTGCCTGAGGCGTTACTGGCCTGGGTGGAATGTGGGAACTAGAAAATGCACCCATGTAGCCGGGAAAGTCCCAGGATAGGCCTGATCCATAGGACCACTTTACTGAGCCTACGATGCACCCAGCCCACAGGGGATCATCAGCCTATAGACAAAGGAGGCCAAGAGGCTACACCTGACAACTAATCGTGCTGCAAATACAAACCTGCAGGAGTAAAGACAAGCCCTGAGGCACAGGTTCTGGGAACTCAAATCAGCCTCTCCTCTGCAGAGGAATTTAGTCAGAAACAAACTCCCACAGGGTTGTTCCGTTCAGCCAGTAACATAAACTAAGGGTGGGGCTGGAACTGAGTGAACACCCCCAGCCTCCATCAAGTGCCTGAGGTTGACAGGCCTGACCACACCCTGCTGGATAGAGGCAGAGACCAGCAGCCTGGGTGAGCAGATACAGACGTCCCTGCAATTTAGGCAGGAACAAACCTCTGGAGTATCTGCTCACTGCAGACAACTGACTGGGTCACAGCCCTGCGGGGCTAGCAGCAACTGGGTGTGACAGAACTGCAAGGTAGGGAAGGAGGCATCAACCTTCCCAGACTGATCTATTTGTGGGGTGGCTCCTCCTGACTTCATGCAGCACTGGAGTAAGCCATATAAGAGTAGTCACCAGACACCTGTGATCCAGTTCCCAGAGACCTCTTAAACTCTCCCACCCGAGACAGATGCTGACTGAGACAATTGATTTAGACCTTTTGAACTGAGCCAATCGCCTGAGGATATTCAGGTGCTGCCCTGGGAGTGTGGTTGTGGGAGGGTTTAATTTTCCTTTTCCAATTGTTGCTGGGTGGGCGGGGTGACTTAATTGCTGGTATTTCTCCACAGCTGATACTTCAACCCAGAGTAACTGTTTCACTAGGGTAGAACAGAAACCAGATGAAAACAAGACAGAACCACTTAGCCCCACCACACCAAATAAGACCCTAGTTCTCAGGCCACAGCACTGTATGGGTTCTCGACAAAGCTCCAGGAGAAAAATCAAAGGGAGTAAAACAATCATGGGGCAGAATTAGGGGGAAAACTCTGGTAACATGAATAACCAGAATAGATCAACCTCCCCAAGGAAAGATATGGCAGATGTAATTGAAGATCCCATTCACAAACAGCTGGCTGAGATGTCAGAAATCAAATTCAGAATTTGGATGGCAAACAAAATTAACAAAATGGAATTAGGAATTCGAGGAGAAATTCAAAAGTTGTCTCAAGAATTTAATGAATTTAAAGACAAAACCACCAAAGACTTAGACACACTGAAGCAAGAATTTGCAGACCTCAAAGATATGAAAAATACACTAGAATCCCTCAGTAACAGAGTGGAGCAACCAGAAGAAAGGATTTCTGACATTGAAGACAAAGCCTCTGAACACTCCCAAACTCTCAAAGAGGAAGAGAAATGGAGAGTAATAATGGATCATTCTCTCAGAGAGCTCTGGGATAATTCGAAGAAGGTCAATATCAGAATAATTGGAATTCCTGAAAATGATGAGGTTGCCTCGCTGGGCACAGAGGCCCTTCTGCATGAAATTATGAAAGAGAATTTTCCAGACATTCCAAGACATTCTGAAATTCAGATAGCAGACAGCTTCAGAACCACAGCACGACTAAACCCCAATAAGATATCCCCCAGGTATATCATAATTAACTTCACTAAAGTTAATATGAAGGAGAAAAATTCTCAAAGCTGCCAGGCAAAAGAAAGCCATTACATACAAAGGGAAGAATATTAGAATGACTGCAGATCTCTCTGCTGAAACTTTTCGAGCCAGAAGAGGGTGGTCATCAACTTCTAATCTCCTAAAACAAAATAACTTTCTACCCTGGATCTTATATCCAGCTAAACTGAGTTTCATTTATGATGGAGAAATTAAATACTTTAATGACATTCATATGTTAAAGAAATTTGCCATAACCAAACCAGCTTTTCAGGACATTCTCAGACCTATCCTCCATAATGACCAACCCAATCCTATACCACAAAAGTAAACACACTCAGAAACTTTGGATCAAACTCCAATTTCCACACTGGCAAAAGGATTAAAAATGCTCACTGGACTTCTGAAAAACTCAATACCCAAAATTTCACCAGACTTATCAATATTCTCCATTAATGTGGACAGCTTAAACTGTCCTCTAAAGAGGCATAGGTTAGCTGACTGGATACAAAAACTCGGGCCAGATATTTGTTGCATACAAGAGTCACATCTTAACTTAAAAGACAAATACAGACTCAGGGTGAAAGGATGTTCATCCATATTTCAGGCAAATGGTAATGAGAAAAAAGCAGGCATCACAATTTTCTTTGCAGATGCAATAGGCTTTAAACCAAAAAAAGTAAGGAAGGACAAGAATGGTCACTTCATATTTGTTAAGGGTAAGACTCAATATGATGAGATTTCAATTATTAATATCTATGCACCCAACTAGAGTACACCTCAATTTATAAGAGAAACTCTAACAGACATGAGCAACTTGATTTCTTCCACCTCCATAATAGTAGGAGATTTCAACATTCCTTTGGCAGTGTTGGATCAATCCTCCAAAAAGAAGCTGAGCAATGAAATCTTAGATTTAAACCAAACCATCCAGAATTTGGATTTAGTAGACATCTACAGAACATTTCAGCCCCAAAAAACTGAATACACATACTTCTCATCAGCCCACGGAACTTACTCCAAAATCGATCAGATCTTAGGACAAAAGTCTAACCTTGGTAAATTTAAAGGACTAGCAAGTATTCCTTGCATCTTCTCGGACGACCATGGAATAAAACTTGAGCTGAGTAAAAACAGGAATCTGCATACTCATACAAAAACATGGAAGTCAAATAACATTTTCCTGAATGATAGCTGGGTCAGAGATGAGATTAAGAAAGAAATTGCCAATTTTTTGGAACAAAATGACAATGAAGACATGAAATATCAGAACCTCTGGGACACTGTAAAGGCAGTTCTAAAATTTATAGCACTGCAAGCCTTCCTCAAGAGAATGGAAAGAGAGGAAGTTAACAACTTAATGGGACATCTCAAGCAACTGGAAAAGGAAGAACATTCCAACTCCAAACCCAGTAGAAGAAAAGAAGTAACCAAAATTAGAGTAGAATTAAATGAAATTAAAAACAAAAGAATAATACAACAGATCAATAAATAAAAAAGCTGGTTTTTTGAAAAGGTCGATGAAATAGATAAACCTTTGGCCAACCTAATCAGGAAAAAAAGAGCAAAATCTCTAATCTCGTCAATCAGAAACGACAAAGACGAAATAACAACAGACTCTTCAGATATCAAAAAAATCCCCAATGAATATTACAAGAAACTCTATTCTCAGAAATATGAAAATCTGAAGGAAATTGACCGATACTTGGAAGCACATCACCTTCCAAGACTGAGCAAGAATCAAGTGGAAATGTTAAACAGGCCCATATCCAGTTCGGAAATATTATCAGCCATACAAAAGCTCCCTAAAACGAAAAACCCAGGACCAGATGGTTTCATGTCAGAATTCTACCAAACCTTTAAAGAGGAATTAGTACCTATATTACTCAACCTGTTCCAAAATGTAGAAAAAGAAGGAAGACTACCTGATGCAGTCTACGAAGCAAACATCACCCTGATCCCCAAACCAAAAAAAGACCCAACAAGGAAAGAAAACTATAGAACAATATCACTAATGAATATAAATGCAAAAATATTCAACAAGATCCTAACAAACAGAATCCAGCAACACATCAAACAAATTATACATCATGACCAAGTCGGTTTTATCCCAGGGTCTCAAGGCTGGTTCAATATATGTAAATCTATAAATATAATTCAGCACATAAACAAATTAAAAAACAAAGACCATATGATTCTCTCAATCAACGCAGAAAAAGCATTTGATAATATCCAGTATCCCTTCATGATCAGAACACTTAAGAAAATTGGTATAGAAGGGACATTTCTTAAGCTGATAGTGGCCATCTACAGCAAACCCACAGCCAATATTGTATTGTATGGAGTTAAAGTAGAATCATTTCCACTCAGATCAGGAACCAGACAAGGCTGCCCGTTGTCTCCATTGCTTTTTAACATTGTAATGGAAGTTTTAGCCACTGCAATTATGGAAGAAAAGGCAATCAAGGGTAACCATATAGGGTCGGAACAGATCAAACATTCACTCCTTGCAGATAATATGATTGTATATCTGGAAAACACTAGGGAATCTACTACAAAACTCTTAGAAATGATCAAGGAATACAGCAGTGTCGCAGGTTACAAAATCAACATCCATAAATTGGTAGCCTTTATATACACCAACAATAGTCAAGTTGAAAAAACAGTCAAGGACTCCATCCCATTTACAGTAGTGACAAAAAGATGAAATATTTGGGAGTTTATCTAACAAAAGACGTGAAAGATTTCTATAAAGAGAACTATGAAACCCTAAGAAAAGAAATAGCTGAAAATGTTAACAAATGGAAAAACATACCATGCTTAAGGCTGGGAAGAATCAACATTGTTAAAATGTCCATACAACCCAAAGCAATATATAATTTCAATGCAATCCCTATTAAAGCCCCACTGTCATACTTTAAAGATCTGGAAAAAAACAATTCTTCGTTTTATATGGAATCATAAAAAAACTCAAATAGCCAAGACATTACTCAGAAATTAAAACAAAGCAGAAGGAATCATGCTACCAGACCTCAGACTATACTACAAATCGATAGTGTTCAAAACAGCATGGTATTGGCACAAAAACAGAGAAGTATATGTCTGTAACAGAATAGAGAACCAAGAGATGAATCCAGCCACTTACCGTTATTTAATCTTCGACAAGCCAATTAAAAACATTCAGTGGGGAAAAGATTCCCTATTTAACAAATGGTGCTGGGTGATCTGGCTTGAAACCTGCAGAAGACTGAAACTGGACCCACACCTTTCACCATTCACTAAGATAGACTCTCACTGGATTAAAGATTTAAACTTACGACATGAAACTATAAAAATACTACAGGAGAGTGCAGGGAAAACCCTTTAAGAAATTGGTCTGGGCAAGTATTTTATGAGGAGGACCCCCCGGGCAATTGAAGCAGCTTCAAAAATACACTACTGGGACTTGATCAAACTAAAAAGCTTCTGCACAGCCAAGAACTCAGTAAGTAAAGCAAGCAAACAGCCCTAATAATGGGAGAATATATTTGCAAGTTATGTCTCCAACAAGGGTTTAATAACTAGAATCCACAGAGAACTCAAATGCATTAGTAAGAAAAGAAGAAGGGATACCATTGCAGGCTGCACAAGGAATTTGAAGAGAAATTTCTCTGAAGAAGACAAGCGCGCGGTCTTCAGACATATGAAAAAATGCTCATCATCTTTAATCATCAGAGAAATGCAAATCAAATCTACTTTGAGATATCATCTAACTCCAGTGAGACTGGCCTATATCACAAAATCCCAAGACCAGAGATGTTGGTGAGGATGTGGAGAAAAGGGAACACTTCTACACTGCTGGTGGGAATGCAAATTAATACATTCCTTTTGGAGAGATATATGGAGAACACTTAGAGATCTAAAAATAGATCTGCCATTCAATCCTGTATTTCCTCTACTGGGCATCTACCCAGAAGACCAAAATCACATCATAACAAAGATATCTGTACCAGAATGTTTATTGCAGCCCTATTCACAATTGCTAAGTCATGGAAAAAGCCCAAGTGCCCATCGATCCACGAATGGATTAATAAGTTGTGGTATATGTACACCATGGAATATTATACAGCCTTAAAGAAAGAAGGAGACTTTACCGTTTTCATGTTTACATGGATGGAGCTGGAACATACTCTTTTTAGTAAATTATCTCAAGAATGGAAGAAAAAGTATCCAATGTACTCAGCCCTACTATGAAACTAATTTAGGGCTTTCACATGAAAGCTATGACCCAGTTACAACCTAAGAATAAGGGGAATGGGGAAAGGGAGGGGAGGGAGGGGGACCGGGGAAGGGATGGGGATTGGTGGGATTACACCCGCGAGGCATCTTACAAGGGTATATGTGAAATTTGGTAGATGTGGAATGTAGATGTCTTGGCACAATAACAGGGAGAATGCCAGGAAGGCTGTGTTGACCAGTGGGATGAAAATGTGTCAAATGTTCTATGAAACTAGTGTATGATGCCCCATGATCATATCAATGTACACAGCTACGATTTAATTAAAAATTAAATAAATAAAATAAATAAATAAAAAGAAAGAAAGAAAAAAGAAATATATATATATATAATCATAGAAAAGGAAAATTAAATGTACCATTGAATCATATTAAGGAGAGAGAAAGAAGAGGGATAAAGAAAGAAAGAAGAAAGGCAACAAACCAATAAATGAGAAAGAAAAAAACAAGAAACAAGGTGAGGGGAATATCTTAGCTGATGGTTATGCACTTTATGTGAGAGAGATGAGATGAGTGGAAGAATTTCTATCAACTCTGAGAATGCAGAGGAGTGTACTAGGGTGATAGAATAATTCAAGCTACAATTCTGCAACCAGAAAAAAAATTTTAAAAATACAGAAGTCCTTCTTCTTTTTGAATGTAGAAATGGAAGATAGAAGAAGATCCAACCATACAACTTAGAAAAAAGCAAAGCACATTGAAACAAGATAAAAGAAAAAAACTGCTAAAACAGCCTAATGTAAACAATCTCCACAACCAATTGATGAAGGAAAGAAGAAAAAAAATAATAATATAAGCTAAAATGAAGAGAACAAAAGCAACAACAATCCACCCCAAAATTTGTATACACATGTACATATGATGTAGGGGTTCAATTTTGTAAGAATATATTTATGCTGCAATATACTTTCAGGACACCAGGTGGGCCTATGAATTTGGCAGACAAACAACACAGCTGTTAACCTCTCTCTAGTATCCAGGCTTAGAGCAGTTTGCCAGTTTATTTGTTCCTGGTGGTCACCGGTTCACCTCAGCACTCAGCTACCGCAGATCTGGATTCTACACTTTTCAACATTTCTTCAGAGACAGGTCTCACAGATTACCCCTACAACTATTTCCATGGACAGTAGGGGTCCTTAGACCTGTCCTGAGTGAAGGACCACTCTCCACAAGCAAAACTCAGACCACCATGCCTTAGGCTCCCCGCAAGAGGCCCACCTACACAGGCTTCTAGTGCAGTTTTTCACAATGGCACGTCCCTGACTGGGAACTTTCCCCTGTACAGATGTTTCACCTGCTGCTAAACCATAGTAGGAGCACTTCAGACAGCACACCAAACTGATCCCCAAATTCTGCTCGGGAGTCCCCACTTCTCTAATCATTTTAGAGTCCCTGAGCCTGACGCGAGTAAAGGTCCACTACCCGCAGGCGTCCAGCAACATGCCAGTTAATGCAAGCTACTGGTGCTCTTTCTGGCATGGCTTCCCCTGTGTGGGAACTTATCCTCTATGGAGGCTTTACGGGTTGCCAAACCATTTAAAGCCACTCCAGCCAGCACTCCAATCTGGCCTCCAAATTCCACTCGGGAGAGCACCGCCTAGCTTACCCCAAGAACCTCCAACTGTGAGAAGTTTCTTCTGCAGCCTCAGTGCCACCACCGCTGCCTTTGCAGCCATGGCCTAGGCATGCTGGCAGAAACTTGCCCAAGTGTGTTAGTTCTCTGTAGCTCCGGCCAAATCCAGCTGTCCACCTCCATGCCGCACACTCTGAAACACAGCTGTATGTCAATATTCCACACCTGGATAGATCCAGCCCTCTCCCTCTGCCCTTTTGCTCTAGGAAGGCTCAGCTACATCCTTCCCATCCGTCATCATGATTCACCTCTTTAAGAGACCTTTTGACCACATAAGATTGCTGCCGTCAGTGAGCTGGATCATCTTGTAGACAAATCACAAGACTCCCAGCACCTCTGGGGCAACGTCCATCTCCCCAGACTTAGCCAGGATGTCCAGGCCCCATATTGCCTCTCTACACACCCTGTGCCTTTGCCTTTCCTAGGGGGCTTCAGTTCCTTTGGTTTTCTCTTGCTCATTCCCACACAGACTTTTCTTAACTTTGGCCCAGACTGTAGGAGCCACAGATGTCCAATGGGTCCCAGGCAATCTGTATGACTGCAGTGCCTGAAATTTATGGGTGGTTAGCCTCCCAGAAAAAGAAGCAGGCATGACTAGAGTGCTAACTTTCCTCCATCCAAACTCTTTTTCTCTCCTGCCCCTCCCCCACCCACAGCTTGCAAGAGAGACAATTGAACCACAACCTTGAGACTTCAACACAGTGGGGATTAGACCTATCCTTCGGGGGTACTGCAGAAGACTGAGGAGTGCTTGGACTATGAGCTCCCTGCCAGCCAGCCCTCCCTGATGCTGATTGCCCAGTGACTCCATCAGAGTGAGGCACATCCCAAGACAAAAGAACACTGAAGCTGGTTCGGCACTGCATAGGCAACTTGGAATCAAAGCAATTTTCCCTTACATGGTCAGGGATTGATTTTCAGGGACCCAAGGAGAGGTCTGCAGGCCAGGTGCCATATCCCCAGGTCTCAATTTCATTGCTTAGCGGAACAGAGGGAAGATTTGTGAATTATTGTTGGGAGGCAAGGATGCATGTATGGGAAGATCATGGGGGAAGACTGCAGCATGTATCCTAGCTGTAGCATGATTTCAGGTCACCCTTGCCCCATAGGAGGGCTACATTCTTAGTTCAGGCTGGGATCCTGGGCATGGAAATTTCCAGCCCAACAGTCATGTGAGAGTTCAACTGGTTTGAGCTCTTACCTTCCAGCAGATGATGAGAGAAAAAACATGGAGCAAGATAGGGCAGAGAGGAGCAAGACCTGTGCCAGACTGCCAGATTGTGAATCACAGATGGCCCCACCTCCACAAGTACACTTTCTGGTTGGGTAAGGCCACTTCAGACTCCCCCTGGAGTGGAGGTGGCTTTGCTGGGAGTAGACTTTTGATCAAGGTGAAGGGATTGAAAACAATACTCCATGCAAATGAAAACAAAAAGAAAGCTAGCATAGCCATTTTCATATTAGATTACATAGAATTCAAAGCAATAAAAGTAAAGAAAGACAAAGATGATCATTATATAATGATAAAGGGAGCAATTCAACAAGAAGGCATAACAATTCTAAACATTTATACACCTAACACAGGTGCACAAAGATTTATAAAGCAAGCCATACTAGATCTAAACAAAGTGATAAACAGCAACATCAAAATAGCTAGGAACATCAACACCCCACAGACAGAACTGGATAGATCCTCAAAGCATAAAAAAAATAAAGAAACATGAGACTATAATGAGCCTCTAGACTAAATGGGTTTAATAGAAATTTACAGAATATTTTACCATAAAACTACTGAATTCTTCTCATCAGCACATAGAACAGAATCCAAGATTGATCACATCTTAAGCCACAAAACATATCTCCACAACTCTAAAAGCTATAGAAATTATACCACATGTGTTCTCAAACCACAATGGAATAAAATTATAAATCAACTCTAACAAAAACATTTAATGCTACACAAAATCATAGAAATTAATCAACCTACTGCTGAACAATTATTGGGTCAAGAACTAAATTAAGATGAAAATTATAAGATTCTTTGAAAAGGGAAACAAGTTGTCAAAAATCTGTGGGATTTAGCAAACGTGGACCTAAGAGAAAAATTCATAGCCTTTAATGCCTACACCAAAAACTAAAAAACCCAGAAAAATTACAATTTAAAATTTAATGAATTATCTCAAAGAATTAGAAAGGATGAGCAAACCAATTCCAAACAGAAGAAAAGAAATAACTAAGGTCAAAGCAGAATTAATGAAATTAATAACAAAAAAATTATACAGAAGATAAATGAAACAAAAAGTTGGTTCATTGAAGAGATAAACAAAATTGACACCATTCTAGATTAACTAAAAATGAAAAGAAAGTACTATATTAAGCTCAATCAGAAATGAATAAGAAGATAATACAACTGATACCACTTAACTAAAAACAACCTCTCTAAATACTATAAAAGCCTCTCTCTATGCAAATAAACCAGAAAATTTTAAAGAAATAGGAAAATTCTTGAAAAACACACAAGCTCCCAATGCTTATTCAGGAAACAACAGAAGTCCTAAACAGACTCTGATGAAGTTAAAAAATTAAAATAGCAATTAAAAACCTTCCAATGGAAAGAATCATGGACCAGGTTTTTTTCCAGTCAAATTTTACCAGACTTAAAAAGAGGAACTGGTAATGCAGAAATTATTTAATAACATTGAGAAAGAAGGAAACCTCTCCAACTGATCCTATCACCAATACTAAAGCAGAAAAGGACACAACAAAAAAAAAAAAAGAGAGAGAGAGAGAACTACAGACCAACATTCTTTATGAATATAGATCAAAAAATTATCAGTACAATTCCAGTCAATTGAATTCATCAGTACATAAAAAAAATAATAATAATACACAACAAACAATTGGGCTTTATCCCAGGGATGAAAGCATGGTTCAACATAAACAAATCTATAAATGTGATTCATCATATAAATAGAAGTCAAAAGAAAGACCATATGATAGACACATTTGACAAAATTCAACACCCTATTACGATAGGCATATATGAAATATATCTCAAAATTATAAAATCCATAGATGACAAACCCACAGCCAACATCTTACTGAAGGGAGAAAAATGGAAAACATTTGGAATTCCACATAAGGAATTAAACAAGGTTGCTCACTGTCACCATTTCTATTCAAAATGGTGCTGGAAGCCCTGGTGAGAGTAATCAAATAAGAGAGTGAACTCAAGGATATCCAAATGGGGACAGAAGAGGAAAAACTATCACTCATTGCTGATAATATGATCTTTTATCTAGAAAACCCCAAAGGTTCTGCCAAGAGACTTCTGGATTTGATAACTAAATTCAGCAGTCTTCAGTAACCAAATCAATGTACATGAGTCAATAGCATTCCTATACATCAACAATAATCAAGCTGAGAATCAAATCAAAGGTCAATACCTTTCACAATAACAACAAATAAAACTAAATACCTAGGAATAAACTTAACCAAAGAGGCAAAAGACCTCTACAGAGAGAGC
The DNA here is from genome assembly GCF_027406575.1 of Nycticebus coucang. Classification (NCBI taxonomy): domain Eukaryota; kingdom Metazoa; phylum Chordata; class Mammalia; order Primates; family Lorisidae; genus Nycticebus; species Nycticebus coucang. The sequence goes on from NC_069804.1 coordinate 69,298,384, forward strand.
TACAAATTGCTAAAAGAAGAAAATTGTGAGGGATATAATCAAATTTAAAAATATATAATGCTCATGGATTGGCAGAATAAGCATTGTTAAAATGTATATACTACCCAAAATGATCTACAGATATAATGTTATCCCCATTAAAAATACCAGCATTATTTTTTTGTAGATTTAGAAAAAATAATATTGTGCCACGTATGGAAACACACAAGAGCCCAACTAGCCATAGCAACCTTAAGCAAAAAGGACAAATAAGGAGGCATCATTTTACCAGACTTCAAGCAATACTATAGGGCTATAATAACAAAAACAGCATGAAACTGGCACAAGAAAAGAGTCATAGATCAATGGATAAGAACAGAGAACCAAGATATAAACCATCTTTATATTGCCATCTGATCTTTGACAAAGCAGACCAATAACATAGACTGGGGAAAATAATTCCTGTTTAATATAATGATGCTAGAAAAATTGGATAGACACATGTAAAAGAATGAAACAGGATCTGCATCTCCCACCACTTACAAAAATTAATCCACCATGGATAACAGACTTAAATCTAAGGAATGAAACTATAAAAGTTCTAAGAGAAAATCATAGCGACAATAAAAATTAACAAACTAGACCTGATTAAATTAAAAAGCTTCTGCACATCCAAGGAAACAATCAATAGAGCATATAGACAACCTACAGAATGTGAGAAAATATTTGCATGCTGTACTCCAACAAAGGGATGATAACCAAAATCTATAACAAACTGAAGCAAATAACCAAGAAAAAATTAAACAACCTATAACAAGTGGGCAAAAAACATGAACTGAAGCTTGTCAAAAGAAGATAGACTAATGGACAATAAACATATGAATAAATGCTCAAAATTTCTAATCATCCAGGAAATGTAAATCAAAGCAACAATGAAGTATTACCTAACCCCAGTGAGAATGACTTTTATTTAAAAAATCTGGAAAAGGCTCAGCACCTGTAGCTCAGTGAGTAGGGTGCCGGCTACATACACCAAGGCTGGTGGGTTTGAGCCCAGCTCAAGCCTGCTAAACAACAATAACAGATGCAACCAAAAAATAGCTGGGCGTTGTGGTGGGCACCTGCAGTCCCAGCTACTCAGGAAGCTGTGGCAAGAAAATTACTTAAGCCTAAGAGTTTGAGGTTGCTGTAAGCTGTAAAACCACTGTACTCTCCTGAGGGCGACATAGTGGGACTCTGTTTAAAAAAAAAATCTGGAAAAAAAAAAAAAAACGGATGCTCTCATGGATGTTGAGACTGTTGGAGGGACTGCACAGTACTACAAATTCTATGAAAAGTTCTATGAAGCTATCTCAAAGAACTAAATGTCAATCTACTATTTGATCAAACAATTCCACTATTGGATATTTACACAATGAGGGAAAAAAGGCATTTTATCAAAAAGATATGTGTGCTAAAATGTTTACTACAGCACAATTCATAATCACAAAAATTTGGTATCAACCAAAGTGCTGTCAAAACATGAGTGAATTAATAAAATGTGGTATATGTATACCATGGAGAGGAGACAAGATGGATGACTAGATGTTGCTGTTAGGGTGTCAAGGAGAAGCGATGTCCCAGAGGATAAGACCCACAATATTGAAATTGTATGGAAAAATAAAGGAGACCACTGCTCTCTCATGGCATGTGGCAATCTTTATTTCTTCCACCGAAGCTTATATAGGTACATAACCTAATCAATAAATACATGACTTAAACCTTGGACTCAGGCCTTTTACTGACTGGTACTTATGGGTCTACAGATAAATCAGATTAACTGATAACCATTTTACCAACATTATCTAATGCTATCCTTATGGGCTAAGTTTTAACTGGATTAACTGATAAATACTTCATTTAACTTAATCCTCCTAGAAATACATGACTTAATGGAGAACATGTTGTTAGCCATTACTTCTTTGCTCTTAAAGCCTGAGGCTCTGGGGGAGAAAGATAGATTGAATATCTGCCTTACTGGCCTCACCATTTGGAGGCAGTTACTTTAGTCTTTAAACAAGGCATAGTCAGGAAATTCCTAAGACATACAGAAACTTATTTGCAAGCCTCTGCTCCCATGTGGGCCTTAAGTCAGGGGGGTTTATACAAGGAACCAACCAGACCGACCTTAGGTCGGGGGGGTTTATGTCTGCAACCAACTGGGCCATATGGGATTCTGCCTCAGTTTCTCACAAGTATGCCTGCACCAAGTCTTTTCACTTCTCCCTCTCAAATAGCTCTTTTGGCCAGAAGCATATAGGCCTTTCGCCTATAACTAGAGGCAGCTTTTGTCAGAAACTCCCATCCAGAAGGAGGAAAATTGGATTGAAGTGAACTCAGAGTAGTTGAACTCAGAGTAGTTGGGCGGCAGATCACAAGAAGAAATTAAGGTGCTCAGCCACCCCACTGAGACAAGCTGTGAAGACTAAGACGAAAAGAGGAAGGGAGAGAACTGAGGACAGTTATGAAGCACACCAGACTAGACCAGACCAGAGCCAAATAGAAAGGCAAGGAAGGCCCCTCCCCAATCTAGGGGTTTTACATGGGCAGTGAAACACAGGATTTCTCACCCCATTGGAGAAGGCCATGAAGGACAAAAGACCCAGTTTTCTTGAACCCAGAGTATCCTTCTCTGGGTCCCAATCCTGCCTAGCAGAATAATGAGCAATTTTGGCTGAGCTACCTCTTTCTTTGGTGGCCCAACAAACTACCCCCTGCAGAGGCCTGCTTTCCTCACAAGGGTGAATCTGAGGGGTAGTCCAGCTCAGGTAGGCTGGAGAAGCTGTCCCACCCCCAGGCATCAGAAAAGCAAAGGATCTTTAGATCCTATCCAGACACCATAGTGACTGCAGAAACAAGGGTTACAGAGGCCCCTTTCCCTGTCACTGGAAACCAGTGGTATCCATAGTCATGCCCCTCCATACGTCTAGTGAGAACCCTGAGAGACCTCTGCATTGCAGGGCTTGGTGTACTGGATGCACCCTGACCCCCAGCTGTGGGAGGATACTGTGGCTCAACTACACTAACATTGGTGAGGCATGATGTCTGCTCAGTCTGCCTTCTGTTAAGGGGAAACTTCCCCCACTCTATGGAGTGACTCAGTCCGACCTCTGTGCCCTTCAGGCTCCTCCTGAAGGTTCAGCTCCCAAGCTCCCCTCCTGCTGGCTTAGAGAGGGCAAGCCTGGCCTCAGGCTATGTCACTCTAGGAAATCTCAGAAAGCAAATGGCAAACCGCATATTCCCCTCTCCCAAGTACAGGGGAAATCGAGCATTTCTAATCTGTTGCAGCCAGGATTTTGTGAAAACAGTGGCTTTTTGAATTTGTTTGTGGACAGGGATGGCACTTTGGCTGTGAACAGTTTGGTTTGCTTTCTGGGAGCCATACCCAGCCTAGGAGCATCACTTGGAGGTCCTGCCCCAGCCCCACCCCATCCAGCTTGGAAAAAGCAACAGTGGACCTCAGGGACCCTCACACACTGCATAACCAAAAGGTAGTTTTAGGAGGCTATGTGCAGGCAGGGTCACAGTTGTAAGCAGCGCTCATTTGAACAGTCAATAGTGAAGGTAAGTGGCCAACTCCATATCCTGGGGTCTCTGGATATGATTCCAGACTGCCAGTTTCAGGTTCCAAACAACCTTAAAAACCTGCTGAGTGGGGAGGCACTTGTGGCTCAAAGGAGTAGGCCGCCAGCCCATATACCAGAGGTGGGAGGTTCAAACCCGCCGCCCCCCTCAAAAAAAAAAAAAAAAACCTGCTGAGTGTATCAATCTAATAACAAGAGGCCATTACTTTGACAGGCCCTAGAAGGGACACAGTGTACTCCACACCTCAGGGCACTTGGAACTGATATCTGTCAGGCTCTTTTAGTATCCAAATTGCCCAAAATCTCTGCTGAGCAGTTTAACTGTGTACCAAGAAGTGTCTTTGCTCTGGCAGATGTAGGAAGGTTTGGGGAAAGCTACAAATCCTGGGGCCTCTGAACATTACATCATACCATCAAATTAGGCATCCAAAAGTTCCCAAAACAGGCTCAGCTGGCCACCGAGCAGCTAGAGGAACAAGGAACTGCCACTTGGCACTGGCAAGTCCTAAAAGGGGGATGGACAGCTCTGTGCTTCAGAGAAGTCAGTGACATTGCCAGCCCACCTGAAACAAAGTTGAAAACTCTCAGCAAGTAATCTAGTGACACCGCAGCCTAAAGGCGGGGGCTGAGATGCCTTACAGACTTAGCCCTCACTGGCATAGAGTGAGACCGGTTTTGGCACACATGGTAAGTGGATAACCACTTCATGAGTAATCCCAGCAACAAGTGCATTCCTGGGAAAACTTCTTCTTAGCCAAGGGTAGCAGTTTAAAGTGTCTTTTAAGTGGGCTGAGGAGAGATTTAGGCTCTCCACCCTGCGGGGTTTGAGAAATCAGCAGAGGACTCCAGTCTCCATCTCATACAGCTGTATCAGCATTGTGATTAACATCTCATACCCCAGAAGATCACCTGTTGCCCAAACAATATCCAGAAAGGTATATATATGGTTTTGTTTTTGGTTTTGGTTTTGGGTTTTTTGTTGTTGTTGTTGTTCTTGTTCTTGTTAATTTCAACATTTTCCCATAGATTTTTCTTTTCTTTTTTTCTTTCTTTTCTTTCTTCATTTTTCTAATTTAAAAACAATTCCCTTTGTTGCCTTCTTCAAAAATTAGAACTTCATTTTTGTTAGTGTTTCTACCTCCATTATTTGTTTTTTCCCCTAATTTCTTTCCATAAAGTTTTTGTTTTCTTGTTTTGGTTTGATTTATACCATTTTTGCCTTTCCTCTCTACTTGGTGGAGGTGGGGTACTGTGTCTGATCAGGCTAGCAAAGAGCTGCTGACCTCAAGGGAACCACCCAACCCAGCACCCACAGAGGTTAGGGGATTTTAAGATTGGGCCAGAGTACCCTATTCTACACCTATGTTGTTCCTGTCTCCCTCTTTCTGTGCCTCTCTTCTTTTTGTCAATATTCCTTTTTACCCACCCTTCTCCTTTCCTCTTTTCTTTTTTTTTCTTTCTTTTTACCCTTCTTGCTCTTCAATCTTCTCATCCTTCTAGTCCTGTACCAAAAGGACTCATCTAAACCCTAGTCCAGAGGCATGGCAACTTAAAGATCAAGAGGAAGTGAAAGTAAAATTTAGGGCAAGGAAACAGATAACAGAAATCATTCATGAGGAATAATCAGCATAAAACTCCTGGCAACATGAAAAACGGGTCCAGAGCAAACCCCCCCCCCCAAGGGACTGTGAGGTAACTACTGCAGAGGATTCCACCTATAAAGTAATGTTAGAAATGACAGAAAGGGAATTTAGAATACAGATGATAAAAACAATGAAGGAAATGATGGAAACAATGAAGGAAACTGCTCATAAAGGAAATCTAAAAACAGAATCAAATAAGAGATGAATGATATGAAGAATATAGAAAGGATATAGCAGAGCTGAAGGAACTGAAGCAGTCAATTAGGAAATTTAAAGATGCAATAGAAAATAGCAACAACAGATTAGACCATGCAGAAGAAAGAATTTCGGAGGTAGAGGAAAAAGCTCTTGAGATAACTCAGATAGTTAAAGAGGCAGAAAAGAAGAGAGAGAAAGCAGAACATTCACTGACAGAATTGTGGGACTATATGAAGTATTCAAACATATGACTTATAGGTATACAAGAAGGGGAAGAAGAATGTCCCAGGGGAATGGAAGGCATGTTAGAGAATATTATAAATGAAAATTTCCCAAATACCACCAAAGACTCGGAAACACTCCTTTCAGAGGTATATCAGAACCCAAGTTGCCTCAACTCTAGCTGAGCTTCCCCAAGACACATTGTGATGAACCTGTCCAAAGTCAAGACAAAAGAAAAGATTCTGCAAGCTGCCAGGAGTAAGCACCAGGTGACCTACAGGAGCAAATCCATCAGGGTGACTGCAGACTTCTCTAATGAAACTTTCTAAGCCAGAAGACAATGGTCATCTACCTTTAATCTACTTGAACAGAACAATTTCCAGCCCAGAATTCTATATGCTGCTAAGCTAATCTTTAATATTGATAGAAAAATCAAATCATTTACTGATATACAAACATTGAGGAAATTCCCCACAAGACCAGCTCTACAGGAAATACTTCAACCTGTTCTACACACTAACCATTACAGTGTCGATCAACAGTAAAGTAAGAACTCAGCAATTCAAGGACAAAACTTAACTTCCACACTGATGTAAAAGATAAAACTAAGCAATGGACTCTCACAAAATGAGATGAATAGAACACTACCACACTTATCAATTATATCAATAAATGTTAATGGCTTGAATTCCCCACTGAAGAGACATAGAATGGCTGGATTAAAAAACACAAGCCATCCATTTTCTGTCTGCAGGAAATACACCTAGCTTCAAAAGACAAATTAAAACTCTGAGTTAAGGGTTAGATGACAATTTTTCAGGCAAACGGAATTCAGAAGAAAAGAGGTGTTGCAAACTTATTGTCAGATACATGTGGATTTAAAGCAACTAAAGTCAAAAAAGACAAAGATGGTCCCTTTATATTGGTCAAGGAAAAATACAACAATAAAACATTTCAGGGAGGCACCTGTGGCTCAAAGGAGTAGGGCACTGGCCCTATATGCTGGAGGCAGGTTCAAACCCAGCCCCAGCCAAAAACTACAATAAATAAATAAATAAAAAGAAAACGTTTCAATTCTAAATATTTATTCACCCAATTTAAATGCTTCCAGATTCTTACTCAGACCTTACTCAGTCTAAGCAATATGATATCCTACAATATCATAATAACAGGAGACTTTAACATTCCTCTTACAGAGCTGGACAGATCCTCTAAACAGAAATTAAACAAAGATATAAAGGACATAAATGAGACCCTAGAACAACTGTGCTTGATAGACGCATATAGAACACTCCATGCCAAAGATAAAGAATATACATTGTTCTCATTGCCCCATGGAACATTCTCCAAAATTGATCATATCTTTGTGAAAAAAACAAAGATGAACACTTCATAATGGCCATGGGAAAAAATATAACAAGAAGACATTTCAATTTTAAATATTTATGCACCCAACTTAAAAGCTCCCAGATTCTTGAAACAGACCTTAATTACCCTGAGAAATATGATATCCTATAACACCATAGTAAGAGGAGACTTTCACGCTCCTCTTCAGAGATGGAGAGATCCTCTAAAAAGAAATTAGACAAAGAAATAATGGACTTAATGAGACCCGAGAACAACGGTGCTTGATAGACATATATAGAATACTCCATCCCAAAGCTAAAGAATATACATTATTCTCATAGGCCCATGGAACATTCTCCAAAATTTATCATATCCTAGGATACAAAACAAACCTCAACAGAATCAAAAGAATTGAAAATTTACCTTGTATATTCTCAGATCACAAGGCCCTAAAAGTGGACCTCAACTCCAACAAAAACATTGAACTGCACACAAGGGCATGGAAATTAAACAACTTTCTGTTGAATGAAAGTTGGGAGCAGGAAGAACTAAAAGAGAAAATAATTAACTTTGTTGAACATAACAACAATGACAACACAAGTTACCAAAACCTGTGGGATACCGCAAAAGCAGTTTTGAGAGGAAAATGTATTGTTTTAGATGCCTACATTCAAACAACAGAAAGAGACACACCAACAAACTCACAAGCCATCTTATGAAATTGGAAAAAGAAGGACAATCTAAGCCCAAACCCAGTAGAAGAAAAGTAATATCCAAAATGAAATCAGAGATCAATAAAATTGAAAACAAAGATTCATTCAGAAAACTAATGAAACGAGGAGTTGGTTTTTTGATAAAATAAATAAAATAGATAAAACTTTGGCCAGACTAACGAGAAATGGAAAATTAAAATCTCTAGTAACCTCAATCAGAAATGATAAAGGGGAAATTACAACTGATGCCACCGAGATACAAGAGATCATCTCTGAATGCTACCAGAAACTCTATGCCCAGAAATTTGACAATGTGAAAAAAAAAAATGGATCAAATTTGGAATCACACCCTCTCCCTAGACTTAGCCAGGAAGAAATAGAGCTCCTGAACAGACCAATTTCAAGCACTGAGATTAAAGAAACAATAAAAAAATCTTCCAACAAAAAAATGCCCTGATCCAGACGGCTTCACACCAGAATTCTATCAAACCTTCAAGGAAGAGCTTATTCCCTTACAGCAGAAATTATTCCAAAAAATTGAGAAGAAAGGAATCTTCTCCAACACGGTCTACGAAGCAAACATCACCCCGATACCAAAACCAGGAAAAGACCCAACTAAAAAGGAGAATTTGTTTCAGAATGGTGGCCCCATCATGTGTGATAGTCAAATCACCTTTCCCATCTTGAATCATTTTATCCATTTCTTTTGGTCCAAGGCTTGTTCTAATAGCAGCAGCAACCACTTTCGCCACAGAAATGTTGCTGAAGTGGATCTGGGCTGGCTTGTCACAGTCCTGATAGGCGCCCTTTCTGCAGTCACCAGGAGCACTGACAGGTGCTCCGCTCCAGGATGCCACATTCTCAGGCATGGCAAACTTCGCAAGTTCTGCTGGGGCTCAGGGAGGACGAATGGACCCAGATTCTGGCCGGCCACACAGTAACAGTAAGCATCCACTGTGCCTTCTAAACATTAATTTTTAATTCAACTTGTTAATATGTTGTTTAGAATATTGCATCCTCTTTTATAAGTGAAATGTTTGTAATTTCCCCTTTATGTATTTTTTCCAATTTTAATATGAGCTGTATCCAGATGTAGTAGAATGATTTTGAAATATTTCTTCTTTTTCTATTGTTTATGGCATGATCCTTTTTAAATTATCTTTTATTTATTTATTTTTATTTTTTTTTTTTTTGTAGAGACAGAGTCTCACTATACTGTCCTCGGGTAGAGTGCCGTGGCGTCAAACGGCTCACAGCAACCTCTAACTCTTGGGCTTACGCCATTCTCTTGTCTCAGCCTCCCAAGCAGCTGGGACTACAGGCACCCACCACAACGCCCGGCTATTTTTTGTTGCAGTTTGGCCAGGCTGGGTTTGAACCCTCCACCCTCAGCATATGGGGCCGGCGTCCTACTCACTGAGCCACAGGCGCCACCCATTATCTTTTATTTTTATTTATAAATATTAGTTGTCTATTTTTTGAGACCTGAGAAAAAAATAATAAGAAGAAGTTAACTGATGACTCCATACTGAACCTCACAGTCAAAGCATTCTATAATTGATGCACTCTTATTTGACAATGTGAATGTTACTTTTTTTGCATTATATTATTATTATTATTGCTCAATAGTTCATTGTAGCAATCATCTGATTTCTTTTCTGAATGTATTTATCTTGTTTGTTCTTTTCTTTTCTTTTCTTTTTTTGTTAAATCATAAACTGTGTACATTAGTGCAATCAAGGGGTACAATGTGCTGGTTTCATATACAATCTGAAATATTATTTGTTCTTTACAAGGTTTTTGTTTCTAGTCCTTATCTTAAACATTGTTATTTTTATTAAATTTTAAGCCTTTTTAATTTTGTGAAGGTAAAAAATGGAAACCAAATAAACACATGTATATGTTAAAAAAAAGAATATTTGAAGAAATAACAGCTGAAATCATCTCAATTTTGATGATGAACATTAATTTACACATCCAAGATGTGTAAATTTGACCTCAACTAGGGTAAACTCACACCTAGATATATCATAATCAAACAGCCAAAATAAAATCAAAGAAATTATCTTGAAAACAGCATGAGAAAAATGATTCATTACATATAAGAAACCATATGATTAACAACTGACTTCTCATCAGAAAGAGTAGAGGCAGTGGGATGACTTAGTCTGAGTGCAGAAAGAAACATAATATAAACTGTTAGGCAAGAATCACATGTATGGCAAGTTATCCTTCAAAAATGAAGACAAGAGAGGGCAGAGCATGATGGCAGATGGGAAGACATTTAGCAGAGCTCTCCTGGAACAACAGGTGAGAAGGAGTGGGTCGGATTATACCTGGCATAGAGAATTGGTGGGGAGTTGTGGCTTGCGTGTACAGCAAGGTGGTGAACTACTGGATTTCATGTGCAAGCCAGAACTGTGGAGACCTAACACACTAAGCAAGTTTCTGCCAACCCGCCCTGGCCACAGAGGTAGTGGCAACAGTGGCAGGAGGTTCCAGAAGAAGCCTTTTGCAGTTTGGGGTTCATGGTGGAAGCTAGGCTTTGAGTGGAAAGATTGGGGAAATGTGCACTCCCGAGTTGTGTTTGGTGGCCAGATTGGAGTGCTGTCTGGAGTGGTTACACCCCAGTTTGGCTGCAGGTGAGACACTAATACATGGAAGGCTCCTGTGAACAGGGGGTGGCTATTGTCGTAAATGTTGCCGCCAGAAGGTCAGGTCACGGGGGCCTCTGATGGGGAACTAATGCATGGTGGTTTGAGTTCTACCTGCTCACAGCGGACCTCCTCGTGACAGGTCCAGAGACTCCTGCACTCCATGGGAACTGTTGTTGCGGGAAACTGTGAGACCTGCCTCTGAAGAATTTTGGAGAGCTCTGGAATCCCAGATCAGTGGGGTCTGAGTGTCTGAGTGCTGAGCAGGTAATAGGGTGATCACCAAGAACAATTAAGCTAGGAAACAGATCTAAGCCTGGGAACCAGAGAGAGCTTAACAGCTGTCCGTGCCCCAAATTTACCGCGCCACCTGGTGTCCAGGTAGCATATTGCAACATAAATATATTCCTACTAAAGTAGGATCCTTATGTCATATATATGTGTGTTTATATACATATATAAATTTTTTTGTTTTTTTCTTTCTTTTTTCTTTCTCGTAGTTGTTTTTTTTTCTTCTGTCCTTCCTCTATTGGTTGCTGAGATTGGTTATATCAGGCTATTTGAGCTTTTTTAGTTTTGTTTCATTGTGTTTTGTTTTTTGCTAAGTTGTTTGGTAGATTCTATTCCTAACTTCCAGATTCATATTCAACAAGAGCAAGGGTTCCTGTATTTTTTTGGTTACAGAATTTTAGCTTGATTTATTCTCTCTGCCTATTTTACTACTCTGCATTCTCTTAGTTGATTGAGACTCTTCTACTTTTGTCATCTGTCCCACATAATGTGCTTCTCCATCAGCTAAGAAATCCCCCCTTTTTTCTTTCTTCTTTGTTGTCTTTTTCTTTCTTTCTTTATTCCTCCTCCCTCCCTCCCCTTTATTTGATTCAGCAGTACATTTAATTTCCTTTATCTATTCTTATTTTAGTACTTTTTTCCCATTTTTTCTTTTTTTTTATTCCTTTTCCCACCCTTTCCGTGCTGAAGGGAAGGTGTGACACAGCTGTGGTCTGGCAGGTAGACCACAGCAGTGGTCTGGCTCAAGGAGTCCAGAAGAACTTTCCCCAGTGGCCCCAGGAAAAATGTATTATGAAGATCATGCTACAAAAATTTTCTACTTTTTTTTTCATCTTTACTCAATTTTTTTCTTCTTATTTTTTGTTTTTACTCTTTTTTTATCTCTTCCTATTTTTGGCAGAGAAAAAGTCTGGCTATATTCATGCTGGTAATGAGTGCCTGATTTAGAGGAACCCACCCAGGCTTGCTCCTCACAACCCTAGAGCTATAGGCATGGCCTTAGCACCATGTGGAACAATAACATCTCTTCCATCACTCTCATCCTCCCTTCCTGTCATCCTTCTCTCCTGTTCTTCAACTTTTTTCTATTATTCCCTCTTCCCCCCTTTTTCTATTCATTTTTCTTTCTTATTCTTTTCTCTTATTCTTTTATTCTTTTTCCCTCTTTTTTCCATTTCCTCTTGTTTCTCCTTGCTCATTCTAACCTTTCTCTGCCTTTTTGTCTCACCTCTTCATCACCTAAACACTGAGACAAGGTAACTTGAAGAAAAAGAGGAACATAGAAGGAAAAAGGAGCACAAGGAAGTAAACAAGAAGAAAGCACACATGAGGAGGAACCAAAAAAAAAAAAAAGAAGAAGAAGAAGAAAAAGAAAGAAACAATTCAGGCACCTTGAAGAACCAAAATAGAGCAACTCCTCCAAGGGACAATGGGGCAGTTTTTACAGAGACTCCTTCTATAAAGAATTAATGAATTTGACATAAAAGGAATTTAAAATACAGATGATTAAGACAACAAAGGGAATGGATGAGAAAATGGAAAGATAGAACCAAAAGTCAGATAAGAGATATGTAGAATACATAAATGATTTGGTAGAGCTTAAGGAAATTAAGGAGACAATCAAGGATTATAAAGATGCAGTAGAAAGTATAAAAAATAAATTAGACCATGGAGAAGAAAGAACATCAGAGCTAGAGGACAAAGTTTTCAAGTTTACCCAGGTAGTTACAGAAGCAGAAGAAAAGAGAGAGAAAGAAGAACAGGCACTTAGAGAACTACAAGACTTCATGAAGTGATCAAACTGATTAATAACAGAAATTCATGAATGGGAATAAAATGATCCCAAATGCATGGAAGTCCTACTGGAGACTATCATAAATAAAAATGTCTCAAGTTTTACTAAAGATTCTGACACACTCCTTTCAGATGGACATCAAACCCCAGGTCATCTCCACTCTAACAGAGCATCTCCAAGACACATTGTAATTAACCTATCCAAAGTGAAGACAATGAAGAAAATTCTGCAAGCAGCTAGGAATAAGCACCAACTGATCTACAAGGGCAGGGCCATAAGGATAATAGCAGACTTCTCAACTGAAATTTTCTAAGCCAGAAGGGCATGGTCATCCACATTCAACACTCTTAAACAAAACAATTTTCAGCCTAGAAAAATTCTGTATCCTGCTAAACTAAGCTTAAAAATTGATGGATAAATCAAAACTTTTGCAAATATACAAGCACTGAGGAAATGTGCCACAAGACCAGCTCTACAGGAAATACTTAGATCTATTCTCAACACTGAACACTACAATGGATCACCACCAAAGCAAACACCAAGAAGCTAAAGCCAAAACTTAGTTTCTACAATGGTGCAAAGGATAAAACTGAACAACAGATCTTCTCATAACAAAATGAATAAAATTCCACCACACTGATCAATTATCTCAATTAATGTCAACTGATTAAACTCCCCACTGAAGAGGCATAGGCTGGCTGATGGTACTAAAAAACATAAGCTATCCACATGCTGTCTACAGGAGACAAACCTAGCCTTGAAGGACAAATCAAGACTCAGTGTCAAGGGATGGAGAACAGTATTTCAAGCAAACAGGAATCAGAAGACAGGCTGGGTTGCAAGTTTATTCTCAGATACAAGTGAATTCAAAGCAACTAAAATTAAGAAAGACAAACATGGGCACTTCATACTGGTCAAAGGAATCATACAACAAGAAGACATTTCATTCTTAAATGTTTACGCACCTAACATAAATGCTCCCAGATTTACAGAACAGACCTTGAGCAGTCTGAGCAATATGTTACCCTATAACACCATCATAGCCAGGGACTTTAACACCCCTCTGACAGAACTTGACAGATCCTCTAAACATAAAGTAAACAAAGATACAGTGTACTTAAATGTGACCCATGAACAAATGGGATTAATAAACATTTATAGAACATACCATCTGCAAGAAAAAGAATATATATTTTTCTCATCAGCCAATGGCAAATACACCAAAATAGACCACATCCTAGGATACAAATCAAACCTCAGCAAAATTAAAATAATATAAAGTGTACCTTGTCTCTTCTCAGGCCATAAGGCTATAAAGGTGGAACTCAACTCCAACAAAAACGTTCATGCCCACACAAAGGCAGGAAAATTGAACATCTTTATGCTAAATGATAGTTTGGTTTAGGAATATATAAAAGAGGAAATAGTTAAATTCCTCTAACACAACAACAACGAAGACACAAGTTACCAAAACCTATGGGATACAGCAAAAGCAGTCCTGAGAGGAATGTAGGCATTAGATGCTTACATTCAAAAAAAAATGAAAGAGAGCACATTAACAATCTCATAAACCATCTTATGGAATTGGAAACAGAAGAACAATCTAATCCTAAACCCAGCAGAAGAAAATAAATAACCAAAATTAAATCAAAGATTAATGAAACTGAACACACACACAAAAAAATCATTCAGAAAATTAACAAAACAAGAAGTTGATTGTTTGAAGAAATAAGCAAAATAAACATTTGGCCAGACTAACTAGAAAAAAGAAAGTAAAATCTCTAGTAACTTCAATCAGAAATGATAAAGGGGAAATAACAAATACTACAGAGATACGAGAGATTATCACTGAATACTACAAGAAACTCTATGCCTAGAAATTTGAAAATGTGGAACAAATGGATCAATCACACCCTCTCCCTAGAATTAACCACAAAGAAATAGATTTCCTGTACAGATCGATTTCAAGCACTTAGTTCAAACAAACTATAAAAAATCTCCCAACCAAAAAATGGCCTGGTCTAGATGGCTTCACACCAGAATTCTATCAAACCTTTAGAGAGAGTTTATACTATATTCCAGAAGCTATTCCAAAAAACTGAGGAGGAAGGAATCTTCCCCCAACACATTCTATGAAGCAAACATAACCAACAAAACCAGGAAAAGACCCAACTAAAAAGGAGAACTTCAGACCAATTCCACTAATTAATATAGATTCAAAAGTTCTCAATTAAATCCTAGCCAATAGACTATAGCTTCTTATTTAAAAAAGTCATATATGATGATCAAGTAGGTTTCATCCCAGGGATGCAAGGCTTGTTTAACATACGCAAGTTCATAAACATAATCACCATATCAACAGAAGCAAAAACAAAGACCACACGAGCCTTTCAATAGATGCAGAAAAGGCATTCAATAAAATTCATAATCCGTCTTTAATTAGAACACTGAACACTGGAAGTCCAAGATCAAGGCTCCAGCAGATTCAGTGTGTGGTGAGTTCTCACCCCCACCTCAGAGATCGTGCCTTCTTTTTCTTTTGTACTGCAAACATGTTTACTTATTTGAGGTGAAATATTCCAGAACTGTGAGCAATGCATTTCTGTTGTTTATAAATTATAAATATGCAATAAATAAATTATAAAAATAAAAAAAGAACACTGAAGACTATAGCTATAGGTGGTACATTTATGAAACTGATTGAAGACATCCACAGCTAATATTAGATTCAATGGAGTAAAACTGAAAGCTTTTCCATTTAGAACTGGAAATATATAAGATTGTCCTCTATAACCACTACTATTAAACTGTTCTAGCCAATACAATCAGGCAAGAGAAGGAAATAAAGGGCATCTAAATGGGGGCAGAAGAGGTCAAACTCTCCCTCTTTGCCAATGATATAATCTTATACTTACAGAACCCCAAACACTAAACAACAAGACTCCTGGAAGTCAACAAAAAAATACAGTAAGGTCTCAGGATATAAAATAAATGTCCAAAATTCAGTAGCATTTGTAAATGCCAATAAGAGTCAAGATGAGAAGCTAATCAAGGACACAATTCCCTTCACAGTAGCTTCAAAGAAAATTAAATACCTAGGAATGTATCTCCCAAAAGAGGTGAAGCACATCTATAGAGAAAATTATGAAACTCTAAGAAAAGAAATATCAGAAGACATTAACAAATGGAAGAAGATACCCTGCTCATGGCTGGGAAGTATCAACAATCTTAAAATGTCTATACTTCCCAAAGCAATTTACAGATTAATTGCAATCCTCATTAAGATACCAACATCATACATTCAAGACTTGGAAAATATAATTCTTCATTTTGTATGGAACCATAAAAAATATCTGTATAGCCAATGCAATTCTTAGGAATAAAAACAAATCTGGGGGCATCAGCCTACCAGACTTTAGGCTGTACTACAAGACCACAGTGATCGAAACAGCATGGTATTAGCACAAAAAGAGAGACATAGACACCTGGAACCAAATAGAAAACCATGAGATGAAGCTAACATCTTACAGCCACCTAACCTTTGATAAACCAAACAAGAACACAAACTAGGGGGAAAAAATTCTATTAAGTAAATGGTGCTGGGAGAACTGGATAACCATATGCAAAACACTGAAACTAGACCTGCATATTTCTCCACTCACTAAAATTGATTCAAGATGGATAAAAGATCTAAATCTAAGACATGAAAAAATAAAAGTCCTTGAAAAAGTGGGGGTAAAACTTTAAGGTATCAGACTAGAAAAAGACTTTATGAAGAAGACTTCAGTGGCAATTGCAATAGGACCAAAAATAAACAAATGGGACTTGATTAAACTGAATAGCTTCTGTAAAGCTAAGAGAACTACAACCTAAGTAAATAAACAGTAATCAGAATGGGAAAGGATATTTGTGTATTATGAATCAGACAAAAAGTTGATAACTAGAATCTACAGAGAACTCAAATTAAGCAACATCAAAAGAACCAAAAGTCCCTTCTATAAATGGGCAAGAGAGTTGAATAGAACCTTTTCTAAAGAAGATAGATGCATGGCTAACAAACATATGAAAAATGCTCATCGTCCCTAATTATCAGAGAAATGCAAATCAAAACCACCCTGAGATATAACCTAATCCCAGTAAAAATGGCCCACATCACAAAGTCTCAAAGGTGCACATGCTGGCGTGGATGTAGAGAGAAAAATATACTTGGGTTTTGTTTTTCTTTTTCTTTTTGAGACAGAATCTCACTATGTCTCCCTTGGTAGAGTGCTGTTGCATCACAGCTCACAGAAACCCCAAACTCTTGGGCATAAGCAATTCTCTTGCCTCAGCCTCCCAAGTAGCTGATACTACAGGCACCCAGCACAACTCCTGGCTATTTTTTTTGTTGTTGTTGTAGTTGATTAGCTGTCCCAGGCCAGGTTTGAACCTGCCACCCTAGGTGTATGTGGCTGGCACCATAACTACTGTGCTACAGGTGCAGAGCTGAGACAGGAGAACTTTTACATTGCTGGTGGGACTGCAAACTAATACAAACTTTCTGGAAATAAGTATGGAGAATCTTCAAAGAACTCAAACTAGACTTCCCAATTCATCCTGCAGTCCCATTGCTGGGCATCTACTCAAACAAAAATAATCCTTTTATAATAAGGACATTTGCATTAGACTGTTTATCGCAGCTCAATTTACAATTGCCAAAATGTGGAAACAACCTACATGCCCACCAATCCAGGAATGGATTAACAAGCTGTGGGATATGTATACCATGGAATATTATTCAGCTGCTAAAAAAGATGGAGACTATACATCTTTTGTACTAACTTGGATGAGGTTTAAACACATTCTTCTTAATAAATCATTACAAGAATGGATAACCAAAAATCCAATGTATTCAATTTTGATATGAGGACAATTGATGACCTAGTATGTGAAGGGGGGTAGGGAAATGGGGAAGTGGAGAGAGGGAAGGGGGGGTGGTCACGGTGTTTGGCAAACCTCTTGGGGGAGGAACAGATTTATAAAGTGGGACTTTGCCTGACAAATTCAATTAGGGTAACCTGGATATTTGTACACTCAATGAATCCCCAACCATAAAAAAAAGAAGAAATTGACAAATAAAAACAAAAAGTATTCCTTGCTAGAAAACATGTCTTATAAGAAATATTAAAGGCTCATAAAAAACATGGAAACTAAATACTTCATGCTGAATGATAGCTGGGTCATAGATGAGATTAACAAGGAAAATACCAAAATTTTGGAACAAAACAATAATGAAGACACGAATTACCAGAACCTCTGGGATACCGCAAAGGCAGTCCTAAGAGGGAAATTTATAGCCTTGCAAGCCTTCCTCAAAAAAACAGAAAGAAAAGTAGTCAACAACTTAATGGGACATCTCAAGAAACAGGAAAAGGAAGGAAATTCCAACCCTAAACCCAGCAGAAGAAAAGAAATAACTAAAATTAGAGCAGAAGTAAATGAAATTGAAAACAAAAGAATCATACAACAGATTAACCAATCGAAAAGTTTGTTTTTTGAAAAGGTCAATAAAATAGACAAACCTTTAGCTAACCTAACCAGAAGCAGAAGAGTAAAATCCCTAATTACATAAATCAGAAATGATAAATGCCAAATAACAACAGACTCCTCAGAAATTCAACAAATCCTTAATGAATATTACATAAAATGCTATTCTCAGAAGTATAAAAATCTGAAGGAAATAGATCAATACTTGAAAACACGCCACCTTTCCACACGTAGCCAGAAAGAAGCGGAAATGTTGAACAAGCCTATAACGAGTTCTGAAATAGCATCAATTATAAGAAATGTTCCCAAAAAGAAAAGCCCAGGACAAGATGGCTTCACATTAGAATTCTACCAAACATTTAAACAGGAACAAGTACCTGAATTACTTAACCTTTTCCAAAACATAGAAAAAGAAGAAATATGTCTCAACACATTCTATGAAGTGAACGTCACCCTGATTCCCGAACCAGGAAAAGACCCAACAAGAAAAGAAAATTATAGACCAACATCTCTAATGAATATAGATGCAAAAATATTCAATAAGATCCTAGCAAACAGAATCCAACAACACATCAAACAAATTATACACCACAACCAGGTGGGTTTCCTTCCAGGGTCCCAAAGATAGTTCAACATACGTAAATCTATAAATATAATACATCACATAAACAAATTAAAAAACAAAGACCATATGATTCTCTCAATTGATGCACAAAAAGCTTTTGATAATATCCAGCATCCTTTCTAGATCAGAACGCTTAAGAAAATAGGTATATAAGGAACTTTTCTTAAACTGATAGACCCCATCTATAGCAAACCCACAGGCAATATCATATTGAATGGAGTAAAACTGAAATCATTTCCACTCAGCTCAGGAACCAGCAAGGATGCCCATTGTCTCCACTACTTTTTAACATTGTAAAGGAAGTCTTAGCCATCACAATCAGGCAAGAGAAGGCAATCAAGAGGATCCAAATAGGACCAGAGGAAATCAACCTTTCACTCTTCAGAGATGACATGAGTGTATATCTGTAAAACCGCAGGGACTCAACTCCAAACTCCCAGAAGTGATCAAGGAATACAGCAGCATCTCAGGATACAAAATTAATACAAATCTGTAGCCTTTATATATACCAACAATAGTCAAGGGGAAAAAACAATCAAGGACTTTATTCCATTCACAATAGTGCCAAAAAAAATGAAATATTTGGGAGTGTATCTAACTAAGGATGTGAAGGATCTCTATAAAGAGAACTATGAAACTCTGAAAAAAGAAATAGCTGAAGATGTTAACAAATAGAAAAAAATACATCATGCTCATGGCTGGGAAGAATCAACATTGTTAAAACGTTTATATTACTTAAATCAAACTACAGATTTAATGCAATCCCTATTAAAGTACCTCTGTCATACTTTAAAGATATGGAAAAATTAGTACTTCATTTTATATTGAAACAGAAAAAAAACTCAAATACCCAGGACATTATTCAGAAATAAAAACAAATCGGGAGGAATTATACTTCCAGAGGTCAGCCTATACTATAAATTAATAGTGAGCAAAACAGTATGGCACTGGCACAAAAATAGAAAGGTAGATGTACAGAAAAAAATTGAAGACCAAGATGTGCACCCAGTCACTTACCATTATTTGATTTTTCATAAGCCCATCAAAAATATGAATTGGGAGAAAGATTCCCTATTTAACAAATGGTGCTGGGTGAATTGGCTGCAACCTGTAGAAGACTGAAACTGGATCCACACCTTTCTCTTCTAACAAAAATTGACTCTCACTTGTTAAAGGACTTAAACTTAAGACATGAAAATATAAAAGTTCTTGGAGAGACTGGAGGGGAAACACTTGAAAAAATCGGCCTGGGAGAATACTTTATGAGGAGGACACCCCAGGCAATGGAAGCAACATCAAAAATACATTACTGGGATCTGATCAAATTAAAAAGCTTCTGCACTGCCAAGAACACGCTAAGTAAAGCAAATAGACAGCCCTCAGAACGGGAGAGGATTTTTGCAAGTTATATTTCTGACAAAGGTCTAATAACCAGAATCCACAGATAACTTAAACTTATTAATAAGAAAATAACAATTGATCCCATTTCATTGTGGGCCAAGAGACAGGAACAGAAGCTTCTCTGAAGAAAACAGGTGCATGGTCTACAGACACATGAAAAAACGCTCATCATCTTTAATCATCAGAGAAATGCAAACCAAAGCCACTCTGAGATACCATCTAACTCCAGTAAGAGTAGCCCACATCACAAAATTCCAAAACTACAGATGTTGGTGTGGATGTGGAGAAAATGGAACACTTCTGCACTGCTGGTGGGAATGCAAGCTAGTACATTCCTTTTGGAAGGAAGTTTGAAGAACACTCAGGGATCTAAATGTAGACCGGCCATTTGATTCTGCAACTCCTCTTCTAGGTGTATATCCAAAACACCAAAAATCATTTGGCAAAAAGATATATGCACCAGATTGTTCATTGCAGCTCAATTCATAATTTCCAAGTCATGGAAGAAGCCCAAGTGCCCATCGACCCATGAATGGATTAATAAATTATGGTATATGTATACCATGGAATACTATGCAGTAGTAAAAAATAGAGACTTCACCTCTTTTATGTTTACATGGATGGAACTGGAAAATTTTCTTCTTAGTAAAGTATCTCAGGAATGGAAAAAAATATCCAATGTACTCAGTACTAGTATGAAACTAATTTATAACCACTCACACTTTCACATGAAAGATAAATCACAACTATAGCCTAGGATGAAGGAGGGAAGGGGAGAGAAAAGAGAGGGGAAGGGAGGGAGGTGGGTTGTAGAGGGAGGGTTTAATAGGGAGACCACACCTATGGAGCATATTGCAAGTACAAGTTGGTTCTATCAGGTGTAGAACACAAATGTCTTAACACTATAATTGGGTGACTATGTTAATTAGTTGGATGTAAGCACTCCGATTTGTACAAATAATCAACACCTTGAATCCCCTAATGGCATAAATGTATTCATTATCTATGTACAAATTATTTAATAAATTTAAAGAAAGAAATATTAAATGATTTTCTTTGGGCTAAAAAAAAATGGTGACTTTAGATACCATTTTGAATCTATATGAATAACTAACAGCTACAATAAACATAATTAGATAGGTAATGATAATAGACAATATAATTACATATTTGTTTATTGTTTTTTCCCTTAACCAATTTTAAAAGCAATTGCATACGATGATGTGACTGAAAATGGCTCAATATGAATCTCAAAAAATTTCCCCTCCATAAAAGCAATAAAAAACCTTATAAAAATTGTCAGAATTGTAAAGTACCGGCCCCATATACCGAGGGTGGTGGGTTCAAACCCAGCCCCAGCCAAACTGCAACCAAAAAATAGCCAGGCGTTGTGGCTGTAGTCCCAGCTACTTGGGAGGCTGAGGCAAGAGAATCGCTTAAGCCCAGGAGTTGGAGGTTGCTGTGAGCTGTGTGAGGCCACGGCACTCTACAGAGGGTCAGAATCAACTTGTTCAAAGTACTAGGAATGAACGAAAGGCATTCCTGGTAGTGTTTACTGAAGAAATGACTGAATGTAGGCATAAACAGTGGTCTCTCGGAGGTTGGGGGCAAGATGGCTGAGTGGAGTCAACTTTTGATAGAAGCTCCCATCCAGAGGGAAGGATTATGACCAGAAAGTACCCAACAATGCTGAAGACTAGGAGCCAAGCTGATAGAGAAGAGTGATAACTGCATATCACCTCTGCTGAGACAAGCTGCAACTCCAATAAAGCAAATTTCAGGTTCAGACTGAGCTCAGGTATAACACTCTCCAGTTGTCATTGAGTCCCCAAGGTAGGCAGGTCTCACCTCCCCCAGCTGGCAGGTGGCAGAGGGTGGTGGCCAGGCCAAAGGGGCATTGACTTTCCTTTCACTCTGGCAGACTCAAAGCCCTGGCACATCTGCTTATTGGAGGAAGCAGGACCACAGCCCTATGGGGTTACCAGTGACTGAAAGAGGTGCAAGGTGGGGAAAGATATACAAGCCCCCTGGTCTAACTCTGCTACTGGGAGGAATTTTCTGACTCCACAGAGCACTAGAGTGAGCCACATTTGAGCAGCTGGTAGTCCTCTGCTATCTAGTTGCTGGAGACCATTTGATTTCTCCCACTTGAGAGTTGGTACTGACTGGGTCAATTGGTTTGGAACTCAACCTGGGCCAATCACCCAGGGACCCTCTCAGGTGGTACCCTGGCTGTGTGGCAATGAGAAGGGTTGATTTTCTCTCCCAGTTGTTGCCCATGGGGCACAGGGTGTCTTATTTGCTTGTATTTCTCCATAGCTCAAATTTCAACCCAGAGTCACTGATCCACTAGGATCAGAAAAAGACCACCTGATAAAAGACAGAGCCAACTCATCCCACCACACAAGTAGGACCTCAGAGCCACAGTCTATAATACTGTACAGGTCCTTTGCAAAGCTGTAGGGGAAAAAGCTACAGTCACCAGTCCAAGATCCTTGGCAAAGGGCAGGTTAACCACAACTATAGGGGCCCGATCCAATTTCACTTTACCTGCCCATCTAGCCAAATGGTAAAAAATAATCATGGACCAGAATCAGCAGAAAAAATCTGGCAACATGAATAATCAGAATAAGATCAACTCCCCCAAGAAATGATAAATCAGACACACCAGATGATCCCATTCATAAACAAATGGCTGAGATGTCAGAAATAGAGTTCAGAATAGATGCCAAATAAGATCAACAGAATGGAGGTAAAGATGAAATTAGAATTTCGAGGAGTAATTCAAAAGTTGTCTCAAAAATTAAATGAATTCAAAGACAAAATCACCAAATATTTTGACACATTGAGGCAAGAACTTGCAGCCCTCAAAAATCTGAGAAATACAGCAGAATCTGTCAGTAACAGAATAGAGCACGCAGAAGAAAGGACCTCTGACATTGAAAACAAAGCTTTTGAATGCTACCAAATTCTCAAAATGGAAGAGAAGTGGAGAGCCAAAACAGATCAGTGTCTCAGGGAGCTCTGGGATAATTCGAAAAAAAAACTAATATTCTCCATATAGGAATTCCTGAAGGCAATTAGGTTGCTTCAAAAAGCACAGATGCTTTACTGCAAAAAATAATCAAGGAGAAATTCCCAAACATGGCAAGAGATTCTGAAATTCAGACAGCAGACAGTTTCAGAACCCCAGCATGACTCAACACAAATAAAATATCTCATAGACACATTATAATTAACTTCACCAAAGTTAACATGAAGGAGAAAATGCTGCAAGCAGCCACACATAAGAAAACAATAACTTACAAGGGGAAGAATACTACAATGACTGCAGATCTCTCTGCTGAAACTTTTCAAGCTAGAAGAGGGTGGTCATCGACCTTTAATCTTCTAAAACAAAATAACTTTCAACCCAAGATCCTGTATCCAGCTAAACTGTTTCATTTATGAGGGAGAAATTAAATATTCTAATGACATTCACATGTTGAAGAAATTTTCTATAACTAAACCATTTCTGCAGGATATTCTCAGACCTATCCTCCATAATGACCAGCACTATGCTCTACCACCAAAGTAAACTCACTCAGAAACTTTTGATCAAATTCCAACTTCCACAATGGCAAAAGGATTAAAAATGCCCACTGGAATTTTGAAAAATTCTATACCCCAAATTCTACCAGGCTTATCAATACTCTCAATTAAAGCAAAAGGATAAAATTCTCATCTAAAGAGGCATAGTTTGGCTAACTGGATACAAAAACTCAGGCCAGATATCTGCTGCATTCGAGAATATCATCTTACATTAAAAGATAAATATAGACTCAGGGTGAAGGGATGGTCATCTATAATTCAGGCAAATGGAAATAAGAAAAAGGCAGGTGTTGCAATTTTATTCTCAGATGCAATAGACTTTAAACCAACAAAAGTAAGAAAAGATAAGAATGATCACTTCATATTTGTTAAGGGCAACACTCAACATGATGAAATTTCAATTATTAACATTTATGCACCCAACCAGAATGCACCTCAATTTATAAGAGAGACTGTAAAAGACATGAGCAACTTAATTTCCTTCAGCACCATAATTGTTGGACACTTTAACACCCCTTTGGCAGTGTTGGATAGATCCTCCAATAAGAAGCTGAACAAAGAAATTACAGACTTAAACTTAACCATTCAAGAATTGGATTTAACAGACATTTACAAAATTCCATCCTAACAAAATTGAATACACATTCTTCTTATCAGCCCATGGAAGATCCTCCAAAATTGATCACATCTTAGGTCACAAGTCTAACCTCAGCAAATTTAAAAGAATGGAAATCATTCCTTGTATTTTCTCAGACCATCATGGAATAAATGGAATAAAGTTCCAACTTCATGGAATAAAGTTGAACTCAGTAACAACAGGAATCTGCATACTTATACAAAATCATGAAAAGTAAATAACCTCATGGTTCATGATAACTGGGATCTAGATGACATTAAGAAGGAAATTACCAAATTTTTGGAGCAAAATCATAATGAAGACATGAATTACAAGAACCTCTGGGATATCGCAAAGGCAGTACTAAGAGGGAAATTCATAGCATTGCAAGCCTTCCTCAAAAGAATGGAAAGACAGGAAGACTACAACTTAATGGGACATCTCAAGCAACTGGAAAAGGAATAAAATTTCAACACCAAACCCAGAAGAAAAAAAGAAATAACTAAAATTAGAGCAGAATTATATGAAATTGAAAGCAAAGGGATTATACAATAGATCAATAAATCAAAAAGTTGTTTTTTTGAAAAGGACAATAAAATAGATAAACCTTTGGTCAACCTAACCAGAAATAAAAGAGTAAAATCCCTAATTTCATCAATCAGAAATGATAAAGGCCAAATAACAAAAGACTCCTCAGAAATTCAACGAATCCTTAATGAATACTGTAGAAACTCTATTCTCAGAAATATGAAAATCCGGAAGGGAGGCGGAGTAAGATGGCAGCAGAGTAACAGCTTCCTTGCATCTGGGCACCGTGAGTCTGGGGAGATAGGATTCCAGGTATCTCTGGCTGGTGGGAACTGCCTATCATCACTCCTATGAGGATACAGGGAGTCAGCGAGAGACTTCTGGACCCCAAGAGGAGGACTAAAACAGTGGAAAACCGGCAAGTGGTCGCGTGTGTTCAATCCATCTAAACCCGCCCACAACTGTAAGTTCAGTAGCACCGAGACTGCAAACCGGAAAGGCCTTACCTGTGAACTGTTTTGATGTCCTTGGG
Organism: Nycticebus coucang; assembly: GCF_027406575.1. Taxonomy (NCBI): domain Eukaryota; kingdom Metazoa; phylum Chordata; class Mammalia; order Primates; family Lorisidae; genus Nycticebus; species Nycticebus coucang. The sequence goes on from NC_069804.1 coordinate 69,323,668, forward strand.
CTTGGCACTGAGTTGAACTGCCCTGGGGAAGGCCTGAGCGGGAGTGTGGAGAACTTTGGCCGTTGTCTAGGGCCCCAGTCTGAGCCGCTGAGCCAGACGGAGCTAATAGTGTTTGGCGGTGGGTCACACGGATCCATTGTCAGTGATCTGCCCCAGCAAGCTCCGCCCTCAGGGTCACAGAGCCAGAAATGGGTGGGAGCTTGTAACCCAGCAACCAAGTAGCCTAAGGGTGGGCTCTGAGCTGCCTTGCAGCCCTAACTCTCAGGGGCAGAGTGAGACCGGTTTTGGCACACTGGGTAAGTGGATAGCCACTTCAGCAGTGATTCCAGTGAGAAAGCTGGGAAAGCTTCTGCTCAGCAAGTTTACAAGTTCAAAGTGCCTTTTAAGTGGGCTGAAGAGAGATTTAGGGTGTCTACCTGCTGGGGTTTGAGAAATCAGCAGCCTCCAGTCGTATCAGAACTGTGATTAACATCTCATACCCCAGAAGACCACGTGTTGCCCAGACAATATTCAATAACATATACAAACTGCTTTGTTTTTGGTTATGTATTTTTTACTTTTTTTGTTTGTTTGTTTGGTTTGACGTTGTTGACGTTCTTTTGTTTTTTAATTTCAATGTTTTCCATACAGATCCCTTTTCTTTCTCAATTTTTCTAGTTTAATTATAATTTCACATTGCTGCCTTTTTTAATAACTACAACTTCATTTTTGCTAGTGTTTCTACCGCTATCATTTGTTTTTTCACCCAATTGTATCCCCGTAAAGTTTTCTGTTTGCTTGTTTTGGTTTGATTTATAGCATTTTTGTCTTTCCTCTCTACTTGGTGGAGGTGGGGTACTGTGTCTGATCAGGTTAGCAAAGAGCTGCTGACCTCAAGGGAACCACCCAACTGGGCACTCCCAGAAGGTGGGGTTTTTTAAGGTTGTGTCAAAGTACCCTACTGTACACCTATATTGCCCTGTCTCCCTCTTTCTATACCTCTCTTCTTTTTATCAATATTCCTTATCCCCACCCCCTCTCCTTTCTCTATCTTTCTTTTTTTTCTTATCACTCAGTCCTCCTTTCTTTCATCCCTTTTTTGCTCCTCAACCTTCTCACCCTTCTGGTCCTGTAACCATTAGACCACAGGCACAAGAATTTAAAGAGCAAGAGGAAGTGAAAGGAAAATTAGGGCAAGGAAACAGATAAAAGAAATCACTCATGAGGAAGAATCAGCAGAAAACTCCAGGCAACATGAAGAACCAGTCCAGAACAACCCCGCCAAGGGACCATGAGGAAGCTACTGCAGAGGATTCCACCTATACAGAAATGCTAGGAATGACAGAAAGGGAATTTAGAATACACATGTTGAAAACAATGAAAGAAATGATGGAAACAATGAAGGAAACTGCTAATAAAGTGGAAAATAACCAAAAGGAAATCCAAAAACAGAATCAAATCAGATATGAAGAATATAAAAAGGATATAGCAGAGCTGAAAGAAATGAAATAGTCAATCAGGGAACTTAAAAATGCAATGGAAAGTATCAGCAACAGGTTAGACCATGCAGAAGAAATAATTTCAGAGGTAGAAGACAAAGTTTTTGAGATAACTCAGATAGTAAAAGAGGCAGAAAAGAAGAGAGAGAAAGCAGAACGTTCACTGTCAGAATTATGGGACTTTATGAAGCATTCCAGCATACGAGTTATAGGAATTCCAGAAGGGGAAGAAGAATGCCCCAGAGGAATGGAAGCCATACTAGAGAATATTATAAAAGAAAATTTCCCAAACATCACCAAACATTGTGACACACTGCTTTCAGAGGGATATCGGACCCCAGGTCGCCTCAACTCTAACCAAGCTTCTCCAAGACACATTGTGATGAACCTGTCCAAAGTCAAGACAAAAGAAAAGATTCTGCAAGCTGCCAGGAGTAAGCTCCAGTTGACCTACAGGGGCAAATCCATCAGACTGACCGCAGACTTCTCTAATGAAACTGTCCAAGCAAGAAGACAATGGTCATCTACCTTTAATCTACTTAAACAGAACAATTTCCAGCCCAGAATTCTGTACCCTGCTAAGCTAAGCTTCCAAATTGACGGAGAAATCAAATCATTTACGGATATACAAACATTGAGGAAATTCGCCACAACAAGACCAGCTCTACAGGAAATACTTCAACCTGTTCTGCACACTGACCACCACAATGGATCAGCAGCAAAGTAAGAACTCAGAAATCAAAGGACAGAACCTAACCTCCACACTGATGCAAAAGATAAAACTAAGCAATGGACTCTCACCAAATAAGACGAATAGAATACTACCACACTTATCAATTATCTCCATAAATGTTAATGGCTTGAATTCCCCACTGAAGAGACATAGATTGGCTGACTGGATTAAAAAACACAAGCCATCCATTTGCTGTCTGCAAGAAACACACCTGGCTTCAAAAGACAAATTAAAGCTCCGAGTCAAGGTTGGAAGACAAATTTTCAGGCAAATGGAATTCAGAAGAAAAGAGGGGTTGCAATCTTATTTTCAGAAACATGTGGATTTAAAGCAACTAAAGTCAAAAAAGACAAAGATGGTCACTTTATATTGGTCAAGGGAAAACTACAACAAGAAGACATTTCAATTCTAAATATTTATGCACCCAATTGAAATGCTCCCAGATTCTTGAAGCAGACCTTACTCAGTCTGAGCAATATGATATCTGATAATACCATCATAACAGGGGACTTTAACACACCTCTTACAGAGCTGGACAGATCCTCTAAACAGAAATTAAACAAAGATATAAGAGATTTAAATGAGACCTTAGACCAACTATGCTTGATAGACGCATATAGAACACTCCACCCCAAAGACAAAGAATATATATTCTTCTCATCACCCCATGGAACATTCTCCAAAATTGATCATATCCTGGGAGACGAAACAAATATCAACAGAATCAAAAGAATTGAAATTTTACCTTGTATCTTCTCAGACCATTAGGCACTAAAGGTGGAATTCAACTCTAACAAAAATGCTCAACCCCACCCAAAGGCATGGAAATTAAACAATATTCTGTTGAATAACAGATGGGTGTAGGAAGAAATCAAACAGGAAATCATTAACTTCCTTGAGCATAACTACAATGAAGACACAAGCTACCAAAACCTGTGGGATACTGCAAAAGCAGTTTTGAGAGGAAAATTCATCGCTTCAGATGCCTACATTCGAAAAACAGAAAGAGAGCACATCAACAATCTCACAAGAGACCTTATGGAATTGGAAAAAGAAGAACAATCTAAGCCTAAACTCAGTAGAAGAAAAGAAATATCCAAAATCAAATCAGAGATCAATGAAATTGAAAACAAAAGAATCATTCAGAAAATTAATGAAACAAGGAGTTGGTTTTTTGAAAACATAAATAAAATAGATAAACCATTGTCCAGACTAACTAGAATTAGAAAAGTAAAATCTCTAGTAACCTCAATCAGAAACGATAAAGGGGAAATAACAACTGATCCCACAGAGATACAAGAGATCATCTCTGAATACTACCAGAAACTCTATGCCCAGAAATTTGACAATGTGAAGGAAATGGATCAATATTTGGAATCACACCCTCTCCCTAGACTTAGGAAGAAATAGAGCTCCTGAACAGACCAATTTCAAGCACTGAGATCAAAGAAACAATGAAAAAACTTCCAACTAAAAAATGCCCTGGTCCAGATGGCTTCACTCCAGAATTCTATCAAACCTTCAAGGAAGAGCTTATTCCTGTACTGCAGAAATTATTCCAAAAAACTGAGGAAGAAGGAATCTTCCCCAACACATTCTATGAAGCAAACATCACCTTGATACCAAAACCAGGAAAAGACCCAAACAAAAAGGAGAATTTCAGACCAATCTCACTCATGAATATAGATGGAAAAATTCTCAACAAAATCCTAGCCAATAGATTACAGCTTATCATCAAAAAAGTCATTCATCATGATCAAGAAGGTTCATCCCAGGGATGCAAGGCTGGTTTAACATACGCAAGTCCATAAACGTTATCCACCATATTAACAGAGGCAAAAAGAAAGATCACATGATCCTCTCAATAGATGCAGAAAAAGCATTTGATAAAATCCAGCATACTTTTCTAATTAGAACACTGAAGAGTATAGGCATAGGTGGCACATTTCTAAAACTGATTGAAGCTATCTATGACAAACCCACAGCCAATATTTTACTGAATGGAGTAAAACTGAAAGCTTTTCCTCTTAGAACTGGAACCAGACAAGGTTGTCCTCTGTCACCTTTACTATTCAACATAGTGCTGGAAGTTCTAGCCAATACAATTAGGCAAGACAAGGAAATAAAGGGAATCCAAATGGGAGCAGAAGAGGTCAAACTCTCCCTCTTTGCTGACGACATGATCTTATACTTAGAGAACCCCAAATACTCAACCACAAGACTCATAGAAGTCATCAAAAAGTACAGTAATGTTTCAGGATATAAAATCAATGTCCACAAGTCAGTAGCCTTTGTATACACCAATAACAGTCAAGATGAGAAGCTAATTAAGGACACAACTCCCTACACCATAGTTTCAAAAAAATGAAATACCTAGAAATATACCTAACGAAGGAGGTGAAGGACCTCTATAAAGAAAACTATGAACTCCTCAGAAAGGAAATAGCAGAGGATATTAACAAATGGAAGAACATACCATGCTCATGGATGGGAAGAATCAACATTGTTAAAATGTCTATACTTCCCAAAGCAATCTACCTATTCAATGCCATTCCTATCAAAGTACCTATATCGTACTTTCAAGATTTGGAAAAAATGATTCTGCGTTTTGTATGGAACCGGAAAAAAACCCATATAGCTAAGGCAGTTCTTAGTAACAAAAATAAAACCGGGGGCATCAGCATACCAGATTTTAGTCTGTACTACAAAGCCTTAGTGCTCAAGACAGCATGGTAATGGCACAAAAACAGAGACATACACACTGGGAATCGAATTGAACACCAAGAAATGAAACTAACATCTTACAACCACCTAATCTTTCATAAACCAAACAAGAACTTACCTTGGGGGAAAGACTCCCTATTCAATAAATGGTGTTGGGGGAACTGGTTGTCTACATGTAAAAAACTGAAACTGGACCCACACCTTTCCCCACTCACAAAAATTGACTCAAGATGGATAAAGGAGGGGGGGAGACAAGATGGCGGACTGAAGCCAGAATTCAATAAAGGCTCCCGTCCAGAAGGAGAGTTAAGGGACAGGAATTTAGTAAGTATCCTGGTGGACTTGAGCCTCACCAAGAGAGAAGGCTGAAGAAGGCACATCAACACCGCTGAGGCAAGCTGTGATCACAAGGACGTAAACAAAAGAATGCTCACTTCTGGATATTCTGAGGCCACACCCCCTGTCTCCCTGAGCAACCAGAGGAGGCCACCGGCGACTCAGCTCAGAAACCCGGGAAGCTTCCAGGGCGGGACCGACCCAGAGAGGTGTTCAGACGCAATTCTCCAACAGCAAAGACGTTTGAACTCAAAACAGCCCGGCTTCTGTAGGCGACGACAGGAACAGAGACAGAACCTCACAAAGTTGTCTGTTCTGTTAGCAGCATCCATCAGGGACGGGGCTAAGCCTGACTGAACACCTCCTTCCCATCACCTGCATCAAACACTCAAAGATGTCAGGCCCCATCTCCTCCTGCTAGATAGCGGCAGTCTGCGGGGGCCTGGCAGACTTCCATGCGATTCAGCCAGGTGCAAACCCCTGGAGTGTCTGTTCACTGCAGGCAACTGGGTTAGCCATCTGCAGAGATACCAGTGACTGGGTCCGACGGAGGGGCAAAGTGGGGAAGGAGACGTCAACCTTCCCAGACTGCTCTGTTTGCTGGGTGGCTCCTCCTGACTCCACGCTGCACTGGGGTGAGCTGTGTCAGAGGAGTAACCAGGCCCCTGTGATCCAGTTCCCAGAGACCTCTTGAACCCTTCCACCCGAGACAAGTGCCGATTGAGACAGTTGATTCGGACCTTTTGAACTGGGCTAATAGACTGAGGACTTTTCAGGTGGTGCCCTGGGTGTACGATTGTAGGAAGGTTTGATTCTCCTTTTCCAACTGGGGCCAAGGTGGGCAGGCGGGGTGACTTAATTGCTGATTTTTCCACACAGCTGGGACTTCAAGCCAGAGTAGAAGTTGCAATAGGATCGAACAGAAACCAGCTGAAAACAAGACAGAACCACTTTGCTCCACCACACCAGACAGGGCCCCAGTTTCTCAGGCCACAGCACTGTACGGGCCCTCGATAAAACCCCAGGGGAAAAACAAAAGGGAGTAAAACATGGGGCGGAATCAGTGGAAAAACTCTGGTAACATGAACAACCAGAATAGATCAACCCCCACAAGAAAAGATACGGCAGATGTGATTGAAGATCCCATTCATAAACAACTGGCTGAGATGTCAGAAGTCGAATTCAGAATTTGGTTTGCAGACAAGATTAATAAAATGGAATTAGGAATTCGAGGAGAAATTCAAAAATTGTCTCAAGAATTTAACGAATTTAAAGACAAAACCACCAAAGACTTAGACACACTGAAACAAGAACTTACAGCCCTCAAAGATATGAAAAATACAGTAGAATCCCTCAGTAACAGAATGGAGCAAGCAGAAGAAAGGATTTCTGACATTGAAGATAAAGTCTTCGAACGCTCCCAATCTCTCAAAGAGGAAGAGAAATGGAGAGCAAAAACGGATCACTCACTCAGAGAACTCTCAGATAATTCAAAAAAAAAAACAACATAAGGGTTATAGGAATTTCGGAGAACGATGAAGTGGCTACCAAGGGCACAGAGGCCCTTCTACATGAAATTATGAAAGAAAATTTTCCAGACATGCCTAGAGAATCTGAAATTCAGATAGCAGACAGCTTCAGAACCCCAGCACGATTCAACCCCAATAAGCCATCTCCCAGACATATCATAATTAGCTTCACTAAAGTTAACATGAAAGAGAAGATTCTCAAAGCAGCCCGGCGAAAGAAAACTATAACGTACAAAGGTAAGAATATTAGAATAACTGCAGATCTCTCTGCTGAAACTTTTCAAGCCAGAAGAGGCTGGTCATCAACTTTTAATCTCCTAAAGCAAAAAAACTTTCAACCCATGATCTTGTATCCAGCTAAACTGAGTTTCATCTATGATGGAGAAATTAAATACTTCAATGACATTCATATGTTGAAAAAATTTGCCATAAGTAAACCAGCTCTTCAGGATGTTCAAGACCTACCCTCCACAATGACCAACCCAATCCTATACCACAAAAGTAAACTCACTCAGAAACTTCGGATCAAACTCCAACTTCCACACCGGCGAAAGGATTAAAAATGTCCACTGGACCTTTGAAAAACTCGATACCCAAAATTCCACGAGACTTATCAATACTCTCCATCAATGTGAATGGCTTAAACTGTCCTCTAAAGAGGCATAGGTTAGCTGACTGGATACAAAAACTCAAGCCAGATATTTGTTGCATACAAGAGTCACATCTCAACTTAAAAGACAAATACACACTCAGGGTGAAAGGATGGTCATCCATATTTCAGGCAAATGGTAATCAGAAAAAAGCAGGAGTTGCAATTTTATTTGCAGATACAGTAGGCTTTAAACCATCAAAAGTAAGGAAGGACAAGAATGGTCACTTCATATTTGTTAAGGGTAATACTCAATATGACGAGATCTCAATTATTAATATCTATGCACCCAACCAGAATGCACCTCAATTTATAAGAGAAACTCTAACAGACTTGAGTAACTTGATTTCCTCCAGCTCCATAATCGTTGGAGATTTCAACACTCCCTTGGCAGTGTTGGATCGATCCTCCAGAAAGAAGCTGAGCAAAGAAATCTTAGATTTAAACCTAACCATCCAATATTTAGATTTAGCAGACATCTACAGAACATTTCATCCCAACAAAACTGAATACACATACTTCTCATCAGCCCACGGAACTTACTCCAAAATTGACCACATTTTAGGTCACAAGTCTAACCTCAGTAAATTTAAAGGAATAGAAATTATTCCATGCATCTTCTTGGACCATCATGGAATAAAACTTGAATTGAGTAACAACAGGAATCTGCATACCCATACAAAAACATGGAAGTTAAATAACCTTATGCTGAATGATAGCTGGGTCAGAGATGAGATTAAGAAAGAAATCACCAATTTTTTGGAACAACACGACAATGAAGACACAAACTATCAGAACCTCTGGGACACCGCAAAGGCAGTTCTAAGAGGGAAATTTATAGCACTGCAAGCCTTCCTCAAGAGAACGGAAAGAGAGGAAGTTAACAACTTAATGGGACATCTCACGCAACTGGAAAAGGAAGAACATTCCAACCCCAAACCCAGTAGAAGAAAAGAAATAACCAAAATTAGAGCAGAATTAAATGAAATTGAAAACAAAAGAATAACACAAAAGATCAATAAATCAAAAAGCTGGTTTTTTGAAAAGGTCAATAAAATAAATAAACCTCTGGCCAACCTAATCAGGAAAAAAAGAGTAAAATCTCTAATATCATGAATCAGAAACAACAAAGACAAAATAACCACAGACTCATCAGAAATCCAAAAAATCCTTTATGAATATTACAAGAAACTTTATTCTCAGAAATATGAAAATCTGAAGGAAATAGACTGATACTTGGAAGCACGCCACCTTCCAAGACTTAACCAGAATCAAGTGGAAATGTTGAACAGACCATATCAAGTTCAGAAATAGCATCAACTATACAAAACCTCCGTAAAAAGAAAAGCCCGGGACCAGATGGTTTCACGTCAGAATTCTACCAAACCGTTACAGAGGAATTAGTACCTATATTACTCAACCTGTTCCAAAATGTAGAAAAAGAAGGAAGACTACCCAACACGTTCTATGAAGCAAACATCACCCTGATCCCCAAACCAGGAAAAGACCCAACAAAAAAAGAAAATTATAGACCAATATCACTAATGAATATAGATGCAGAAATATTCAACAAGATCCTAACAAACAGAATCCAGCAACACATCAAACAAATTATACATCATGACCAAGTTGGTTTTATCCCAGGGTCTCAAGGCTGGTTCAATATACGTAAATCTATAAATGTAATTCAGCACATAAACAAATTAAAAAACAAAGACCATATGATTCTCTCAATTGATGCAGAAAAAGCTTTTGATAATATCCAGCATCCCTTCATGATCAGAACACTCAAGAAAATTGGTCTAGAAGGGACTTTTCTTAAACTGATAGAGGCTATCTACAGCAAACCCACAGCCAATATCATATTGAATGGAGTTAAATTGGAATCATTTCCACTCAGATCAGGAACCAGACAAGGCTGCCCATTGTCTCCATTGCTTTTCAACATTGTAATGGAAGTTTTAGCCACTGCAATTAGGGAAGAAAAGGCGATCAAGGGTATCCATATAGGGTCAGAAGAGATCAAACTCTCGCTCTTCACAGATGATCTGATTGTGTATCTGGAAAACACTAGGGACTCTACTACAAAACTCCTAGAAGTGATCAAGGAATACAGCAGCGTCTCAGGTTACAAAATCAACATTCATAAATCGGTAGCCTTTATATACACCAGCAACAGTCAAATTGAAAAAGCAGTTAAGTACTCTATCCCATTCACAGTAGTGCCAAAGAAGATGAAATATTTGGGAATTTACCTAACAAAAGACGTGAAAGATCTCTATAAAGAGAACTATGAAACTCTAAGAAAAGAAATAGCTGAAAATGTTAACAAATGGAAAAACATACCATGCTCATGGCTGGGAAGAATCAACATTATCAAAATGTCCATACTACCCAAAGCAATATATAATTTCAACGCACTCCCTATTAAAGCTCCACTGTCATATTTTAAAGATCTTGAAAAAACATTACTTCATTTTATATGGAATCAGAAAAAACCTCGAATAGCCAAGACATTACTCAGAAATAAAAACAAAACAGGAGGAATCACACTACCAGACCTCAGACTTTACTACAAATCGATAGTGATCAAAACAGCATGGTATTGGCACAAAAACAGAGAAGTAGATATCTGGAACAGAATAGAGAACCAAGAGATGAATCCAGCTACTTACCGCTATTTGATTTTTGACAAGCCAATTAAAAACATTCAGTGGGGAAAAGATTCCCTATTTAACAAATGGTGCTGGGTGAACTGGCTGGCAACCTGCAGAAGACTGAAATTGGACCCACACCTTTCACCATTAACTAAGATAGACTCTCATTGGATTAAAGATTTAAACTTAAGACATGAAACTATAAAAATACTAGAGGAGAATGCAGGGAAAACCCTTGAAGAAATTGGTCTGGGTGAGTATTTCATGAGGAGAACCCCCCGGGCAATTGAAGCAGCTTCAAAAATACACTACTGGGACTTGATCAAACTAAAAAGCTTCTGCACAGCTAAGAACACAGTAAGCAGAGCAAGCAGACAGCCCTCAGAATGGGAGAAGATATTTGCAGGGTATATCTCTGACAAAGGTTTAATAACCAGAATCCACAGAGAACTCAAACGCATCAGCAAGAAAAAAACAAGGTATCCCATTGCAGGCTGGGCAAGGGATTTGAAGAGAAACTTCTCTGAAGAAGACAGGCGCATGACCTTCAGACATATGAAAAAATGCTCATCATCTTTAATCATCAGAGAAATGCAAATCAAAACTACTTTGAGATATCATCTAACTCCAATGAGACTAGCCTATATCACAAAATCTCAAGACCAGAGATGTTGGCGTGGATGCGGAGAAAAGGGAACACTTCTGCACTGTTGGTGGGAATGCAAATTAATACATTCCTTTTGGAAAGATATATGGAGAACACTCAGAGATCTAAAAATAGATCTGCCATTCAATCCTGTAATTCCTCTGCTGGGCATATACCCAGAAGACCAAAAATCACAACATAACAAAGATATTTGTACCAGAATGTTTATTGCAGCCCAATTCATAATAGCTAAGTCATGGAAAAAGCCCAAGTGCCCATCGATCCACGAATGGATTAATAAATTGTGGTATATGTATACCATGGAATACTATGCAGCCTTAAAGAAAGATGGAGACTTTACCTCTTTCATGTTTACATGGATGGAGCTGGAACATATTCTTCTTAGTGAAGTATCCCAATAATGTAAGAAAAAATACCCAATGTACACCGTCCTACTATGAAACTAATTTGGGACTCTCACATGAAAGCTATAACCCAGCTACAACTTAACAATAGGGGGAAGTAGGAAAGGGGGGGGTAGGTAGAGGGAGGGGAATCGGTGGGATCACACCTGTGGTGCATATTACAGGGGTATTTGCGAAACTTGGTAAATGTAGAATGTAAATGTTTTGGCACAGTAACTGAGATAACGCCGGAAAGGCAATGTTAACCACTGTGATAAAAATGTGTCAAATGGTTTATGATGTGAGTGTATGATGCCCCATAATCATATCATTGTATACAGTTATGATTTAATAAAAATAAATAAATAAATAAATTTCAAAATAAAAAAAAAGATGGATAAAGGACTTAAATTTAAGGCATGAAACAATAAAAATCCTCAAAGAAAGCATAGGAAAAACACTGGAAGATATTGGCCTGGGGGAAGACTTCATGAAGAAGACTGCCATGACAATTGCAACAACAACAAAAATAAACAAATGGGACTTCATTAAACTGAAAAGCTTCTGTACAGCTAAGGAGATAATAACCAAAGCAAAGAGACAACCCACACAATGGGAAAGGATATTTGCATATTTTCAATCAGAGAAAAGCTTGATAACCAGGATCTATAGAGAACTCAAATTAATCCACATGAAAAAAGCCAACAATCCCTTATATCAATGGGCAAGAGACATGAATAGAACTTTCTCTAAAGATGACAGACGAATGGCTAACAAACACATGAAAAAATGTTCATCATCTCTATATATTAGAGAAATGCAAATCAAAACATCCCTGAGATATCATCTAACCCCAGTGAGAATGGCCCACATCACAAAATCTCAAAACTGCAGATGCTGGCGTGGATGTGGAGAGAAGGGAACACTTTTACACTGCTGGTGGGACTGCAAACTAGTACAACCTTTCTGGAAGGAAGTATGGAGAAACCTCAAAGCACTCAAGCTAGACCTCCCATTTGATCCTGCAATCCCATTACTGGGCATCTACCCAGAAGGAAAGAAATCCTTTTATCATAAGGACACTTGTACTAGACTGTTTATTGCAGCTCAATTTACAATCGCCAAAATGTGGAAAGAGCCTAAATGCCCACCAACCCAGGAATGGATTAACAAGCTGTGGTTTATGTATACCATGGAATACTATTCAGCCATTAAAAAAAATGGAGACTTTACATCCTTCGTATTAACCTGGATGGAAGTGGAAGACATTATTCTTAGTAAAGCATCACAAGAATGGAGAAGCATGAATCCTATGTACTCAATCTTGATATGAGGACAATTAATGACAATTAAGGATATGGGACGGGAAGAAGAAAGAGGGATGGAGGGAGGGGGGTGGGGCCTTAGTGTGTGTCACACTTTATGGGGGCAAGACATGATTGCAAGAGGGACTTTACCTAACAATTGTAATCAGTGTAACTGGCTTATTGTACCCTCAATGAATCCCCAACAATAAAAAAAAAAAAGAAATATGAAAATCTGAAGGAAATAGACCAATACTTGGAAACATGCCACCTTCCTACACTTAGCCAGAATAAAGTTGAAATGCTGAGCAGGCCTATATCAAGCTTTGAAATAGCATCAACTACAAGAGATATCCTCAAAAAGAAAAGCCTGGGACAAGATGGCTTCACATCAGAATCCTACCAAACATTTAAAGAGGAACTATACCTATATTACTTAACCTTTTTCTAAAACATAGAAAAAGAAGGAATACTCCAGAACACATTCTATGAGGCAAATATCACACTGGTTCCCAAACCAGGAAAAGACCCAATAAGAAAAGAAAATTATAGACCAATATCTCTAATGAATATAGATTCAAAAATATTCAATAAGATCCTAGCAAACAGAATCCAGCAACACATCACACAAATTATACATCAAGACCAGGTGAGTTGCACCTCAGGGTCCCAAGGATGGCTCAATATAAGCAAATCTATAAATATAATACATCGCATAAACAAAATAAAAAAGGCCATATGATTCTTTCAATTGATGCACAAAAAGCTTTTGATAATATCCAACATCCTTTCTTGATCAGAACGCTTAATAAAATAGGTATAAAAGGAATATTTCTTAAACTGATAGAGGCCATCTACAGCAAACCCACAGCCAATATCATACTGAATACAGTAAAATTGAAATCATTTCCACTCAACGCAGGAACCAGGCAAGGTTGCCCATTGTCTCCACTGCTTTTTAACATTGTAATGGAAGTCTTCGCCATTACAATCAGGCATGAGAAGGCAATAAAGGTTATCCAAATAGGATTAGAGGAGATTAAACTGTCACTCTTCGCAGATGATATGATTGTATGTCTGGAAAACCCCAGGGAATCAACTACAAAACTAGAAGTGATCACAGCAGCGTCTCAGGATACAAAATCAGTACTCACAAATCTGTAGCCTTTATATATACCAACAATAGTCAAGATGAAAAAACAATCAAGGACTCTATTCCCTTTACAATAGTGCCAAAGAAGACAAAATATCTGGAAGTGTAACAAAGGACGTGAAAAATCTCTATAAAGAGAACTATAAAATTTTGAAAAAAGAAATAGCTGAAGATGTTAACAAATGGAAAAATATACCATACTCATGGCTGGGAAGAATCAAGATTGTTAAAATGTCCATACTTCCCAAAGCAATCTACAGATTTACTGCAATCCTTATTAAAGTACCTCTGCCATACTTTAAGGATCTGAAAAAATTAGTACTTCAATTTATATGGAAACATAAAAACCTTGAATAGCCAAGACATTACTCAGAAATAAAAACAAATCGGGAGGTATAATGCTACTAGACTTCAGACTATACTATAAATTGATAGTGATCAAAACAGCATGGTACTGGCACAATAATAGAGAGGTAGATTTATGGAATAGAATTGAAAACCAAGAGGTGAACCAAGACACTTAACATCATTTGATCTTTGATAAGCCTATCAAAAATATAATTTTGGAAAAAGATTCCCTATTTAATAAATGGTGCTGGGTGAATTGGCTGGCAACCTGTAGAAGACAGAAACTGGATCCACACCTTTCTCCTCTAACAAAAATTGACTCTCACTTTTTAAAGGACTTAAACTTAAGACATGAAACTATAAAAATTCTTGGAGAGACTGCAGCGGAAACACTTGAAAAAATTGGCCTGGGAGAATACTGTATGAGGAGGATACTCCAGGCAATGGAAGCAACATCAAAAATACATTACTGGGATCTGATCAAATTAAAAAGCTTCTGCACTGCCAAGAACACGCTAAGTAAAGCAAATAGACAGCCCTCAGAACGGGAGAGGATTTTTGCAAGTTATATTTCTGACAAAGGTCTAATAACCAGAATCCACAGATAACTCAAACTTATTAATAAGAAAATAACAATTGATCCCATTTCATTGTGGGCCAAGAGACAGAAACAGAAGCTTCTCTGAAGAAGACAGGTGCATTGTCTACAGACACATGAAAAAACACTTATCATCTTTAATCATCAGAGAAATGCAAACCAAAACCACTTTGAGATATCATCTAACTCCAGTAAGAGTAGCCCACATCACAAAATTCCAAAACTACAGATGTTGGTGTGGATGTAGAGAAAAGGGAACACTTCTGCACTACTGGTGGGAATGCAAGCTAGTACATTCCTTTTGGAAAGAAGTTTGGAGAACACTCAGGGTTCTAAATGCAGACCTGCCGTTTGATCCTGCAATTCCTCTACTAGGTGTAAACCCAAAAGACTAAAAATCACTTGGCAACAAAGATATATGCACCAGATTGTTCATTGTAACTCAATTCATAATTGCCACATCTTTAAAGAAGCCCAAGTCCCCATCGACCCATGAATCAATCAATAAACTGTGGTATATGTATACCATAGAATACTATGCAGCATTAAGAAAAGAGGAGACTTTACCTCTTTTATGTTTACATGGATGAAAGTGGAAAATACTCTTCTTAGTAAAGTATCTCAGGAATGGAAAAAAAATATCGAATGTACTCAGTAATAGTATGAAACCTATTTATAATCACTCACACTTTTATATGAGAGATGAATCACAATTATAGCCTAGGATGAAGGAGGGAAGGGGGGTGTTTCTGTAGAGCAAGGGTTAATGGTGAGACTACACCTATAAAGCATACTGCAAGGGTACAATTCAAATCTATCATGTATTGAACACAAATGTCTTAACACTGTGATAAAGTAAATGAGGTGAAAGCAATGTTAATTAGTAGGATGTAAGCTCTCCAATTTGTACAAATAATCAACACATTGAATCCCACAAAGGCATAAATGTATTCATGATCTATGTATTCATAACTTAATAAAAAAAAACACAGGAAGATCCTATTGTTAATATGGTACATGAAATAAGAAAATAAAGGAATCTCACTAGGAGGCTGGATGATGCAGTCAACTGAAATAAAATAAGTTAAAAGGTAAAAAAAAAAAAAACAAAAAACAGTGGTCTTTGTAGTGTTTTTACTTATCCTAGCCACATACCACTCTCCAGTAACTTTAAAAATAATGACCACTTTCTTGGGCATATTGTCAGCCATTAGAGGGGAAAGAATGGAGCTGGGATTCTTTCAAAGGCTTATTTCCAAAGAATTGTTATTATCTGACCTCCCTGCTTGGTTTTCCAAACTAAAAATCTTTACAAGCCTGCCTCAGATTTTTCTCAGTGAAAAAAGTCTGGGAGATTCTTATCACTCTCTCTCTGGGAGAAGGGGGTATTTGTTAAATATAATGATAGGAAAATGTTTTAAATTTGCAGATGCCTAAGATAATTGATAATGTTTAGGACAAATAGTAGAGTAAAATATTACAAGGAAAAGCTGAGGAATAAGATGTACACAGGAACACAGACAAACTTCAACATATTCCTAGGAATATGAAATCCTATAACACAAGTCTAGGGATTCGTGCATACTTGGAAAAGACTTGAGAAGGCCTACCTTCTCATTTCTGGCTGACCTTGAAGCTCTGCACAAACATAGAAAGAAAGCTAAGGTAGACTTGTATATTTCTTGGCTCAGTACAGAGCTGAAAATTGTCTGGCTGAATGCCTCAACACATGCACAGTGTCTCTCAGCAGATTAGATTTATTGGTTATAAGTATTTAAGGAAATAGCGTTAAAATCATCAGCTGACTACTAAACTTACTGAGCAGAGACTTTAGTGGCCACACACAAAGTATATGAACTGTACAGAATTAGTTCCTAAAATTTACATAAGAAGTAAAGCAACAAAAATTAGAATAAAGCAGCAACAACAGAAAACCTTGGGAAGCAGGAAAAAATATATTATTTCCCTAGTTGCCACATTATGTTATTTAAAATATAGTTTTAATTCATAAAATTATGATTTTATGTCTGTTGAATCATCCTTCCATCCCTGGGATGAATGTTGAGTTTGATAGGATTTTGTTGAGAATTTTTGTATCTGTGTTCATCAGAGATTTTGACCTATCGTTTTCTTTATATGTTGTGTCTTTGTCTCATTTTGGTATCTGGGTGATGGAGATCTCACAGAATGAGTTTGGGAGTATGCACACCTCCTTTCAAAACCATTATATTAAATATGTTTAAAGAACCAAAGGAAAGCATGCTTAAAGAACTAAAAGTATGAAAGTGATTTTTCACCAAATGTCAATAAAGATCTAGAAATTATAAGAAATAATTAATAGATATTCTAGAGCTTTATTTTTATATAGCTAAATAAGAAAGACAGTATAAATCCATTTTTGGTGGTAACTATTCTTACTATTATGTGACTTAAAATACAGCTACACAAAATACAGCTACACATTTCTTATGAAGCAAAGTCAGGACCATCGTCACTTTGTAAGGACCAACGAAGGCCAAAATAAGGTATGATGTCCTCCAGAAATCTTAAGGAAATCTCAGTGTCCTTTTCAGTCCCGTGAGGAAAATCTTCAATCCAATGAGTAAAAGCATCAATAAACACTAATAACTACTTGAATCCTCTATAGGGAGACATTTGGACAAAATCTTTATGCAAGTCCTCACCAAGGTAGGTCCCCTTGTTGGACCAGAGTGGCAAGTTTTACCCTCAAAAATCTTTGAGGATTACTGCTTTATATGTTTTCTACCAGTCTCAGCACTTACATCCTCCTCACACAACTACAACCATCAGGTGAGGATATATGCTGAAGCCCCCTGGAGAGAACCCTGGAGAACCTGTAATAGGCCACCCTAATAGATATTGTCACCCTGCTCTCAGCAGGAAGAACTAGATGGGTAAATACCCCTACCCAATGAGTTGTGCCTCTAGAATAGAGTGGGGGAAATATTAGGTAGAAAGAGTTCCAGCTCTCCTAAAGAAAAAGGGACAAAATGGGCACTCTGCCCTGGGGCTACTGGAGCAATTGTCCCACCTGGGAAAGAAGAATAAGTTTGGGCACCATCTTAGTGCTTTCTTACCTCAATCCTATCCTGAGTGACTGCTCCACCTGAGAGAAGCAGGAACTCCCAGGGACCCAGCACAATAGGAGTGGGAAAGTAACTTAAGACTAATTGCCATGTCATTAACTGTTCATCAAAGTAGTTCCATGTTAATGCCTGAATCAGAAGGAGAGGTCAATCTGACAGTATAAAGCTGAACCCCAGAACATTACAAAGGCCTTTTCTTCATCACAATAATGGGGGCCTGTTCGGTGTCTATGGCAAACTTATCTTGCTTTGTAAACCCTTATCTTGCTCTTGCTCTATAATGCTATCTTCCTGTCTTTCTCAATTAACTTTATTTCATTCTTTAAAAAAATAAAGAAAGATGAAGTGGCTATGCTATTATCAGAGAAAATAGACCCTTCTAAATGATCTACAGATTGACACATCCCTTTTAATATCCCAACCGGTTTCTTTGAAGAAAACAGTAAAGTTTGATTTTCTGGGTTCTAGTTATATATTTTTAATATTATATCAGGGGGCTCTGGCTCCTATATAAATCTTTCTTTTCAGCAGGGAGTCACCCCCTGTTTAGGTTTACCAGGCAAGTCCAGGCCTACTTTTGTAGGCTGTGGTTTCAATGACAATTTAATTTTCTTTCCGATGATATTTTAGTCCACTTGATCTAACTGATGCTGCTGGGGCCCCCACTTTTTTATGCTCATGCTGCCTAAGGTGTGGAGAGAGTTTCCTCGGGCCAGACTGCCTAGTGAATCAAAGTTGGAGCAAAAGAGTCACTGTCTTTTGGGAAGGATGAGCACTTCCTAGGAAGGGCTGCTTGTTTGGGCGGTGCCACCTCGTCACCTGGTATGTCTTAATGGGAGAGGGTTATCTCAGGACCGGCAGAGTACAGAAGTAATTGCTTTGGCTGCTTATTGTCAGTGGAGCTCCCAATCAATCCCCTTTACCTGTGCTGCTGGGATCACCTGACAGTGCAATGTCTGCTTCATCTGAGGGAGGGTTGAGCCTTCCTGGGCTGTCTTCTCTTACTAGGTTGATAGTCAAGAAATATCAACTCTAGGTTTCCCTCTTCTCTTGGGTGAGGAAGACTCATGATATCCTACTGTTGTGCTACTTCTCCAATGCTGTAGTCACTAACCACCTGCCCATCATTTTATCACATTTTCAAGTTTTCCTTTAGTTGTGTCATGTGTTATGTCCAGAGTTTATAATTGTACTTTGAGGAGAAGAGTTGGGAGAAATGAGCCTAAACCAACTTGTTTGAACCAGAAGTTTCTGTACAGAATTTTTGCAAAATCATTATTAGTTATCATAAAGGTTGAGTAATATGTGACTTCTGCCCTCAAGGAACCATGGTCTAGTGGGAGAGATGAGATAAGAATATAACAATTGTAATAGCAGCATTTGATTTTTACTATTTTTTCAGTTACAGTTAATAAATGTTAAACTTCTTTATATTTATAGCAACCTCTGAAAGAAGTACTAATATGTTTCCCATTTAAAAAAATATGCACAAGACAACTCAATAAAATTGCTCAGTTACACAGGTAATAGGTACAAAAATCAGCATTGGGACATAGGCAGTCTGGCTCAAAAGCTGATATTCTTACCACTACGCTAAAGTCAAATGGCAACAGAAAGAGATAGATGAATGGCTATAAGAGTCACAAGAGCAAATGAGCCCATTATGATGTGGAAGTCAGAAGGAAATGGCCTTTAGGAGGCAGCATGAGAAATAATCAGAATTTCAGTGGTTGAAAGTGATGGAAATATTGGCAGAAGGAAGAGCATGTATAATGGGTCTGTGGTGGCCTACCAAGAAAACAGCTGAAGCATCTATTATATTAAGTGGAGGGAGTTGGAGCGGCAGCGGAAGTTACAGTCATAAGAGAGAAGGCTTTGAATGTGAGGCTAAGGAAATCATTCTTAAGTATCAGTCATTCCATAGGTAAAGTGACCTCATGAGAGGTATGGTCTGAGAAGTTAGCTGATTCCTGAGGAAGATTATGGTGGCAGCAGCTGAGAATAGAAGCATGTAGCCCCACAAAAGGCAAGGGATAAAGGCCTGATTAAGGAGCATGACTGCTGAGCTTAAGTGTAAATTCAAAAGATATTTAAGAGGTAGAATTATCAAATTTCAATAACTGATTAGACATAACAATTGAATGAATGAAAGGAGCCAATGACAACTCTCAGTTTAGGAGCCTGGTTGGCTGGTAATGCCATTAATAAAAATGTTGATTTTTTTTCAGGCTTCAGGAAATGGAAAAAAAAAAAACAGTATGGTGTCCTCCATATAGCAATTTTTTTGACATATGAAGACTATTATTTGGCTGAAAAGCAGACTTCTTTTCTCAAGGCAAAATTCCTTCCACCTTTCCTCATGGATCTTAATTCCATGTGCTATATACATTTCCATTGCTCTGCTCTGAACATGTTGTAATATCTGGTACTCTCAGAATGCATGACACAAGCAGAATGGTGAGGATGAAGTGAAGGCTGGGAGGGAGATAAAGAGAGGGAAATAGAGAATGAGATGGGAAAATTAGACTAAGACATAAGAATATTGCCTGAATTCTATCTAACCTTTATCTCAGGAGAAGAAAAAGAGACAAAAGATCTGTGATTATCCAACTCCATAAGTACTGCAGTTCCCATGGCAAAGACTCCTCAATTTTGACAAGGAATCAGAGAACTAAAATGTGGTAATGGAGCCTTCAGGATTAAAGTAAGAAAGCAGGAATCCTGGAGCCTAATTGCAGTTCACCTCAGATCATCTGAGGGGCCTTAGGAAATCCTCTTTTATTCCAGGTACTCTTCATTGTTATTGGGTTGAATCATATGCAATTCCCAATACTAGGCTAATTTTGACTGGCACAAATAGTAATATCACATGGTTCAACTTAATATTTTCATCTATTGTAGTAACATGCCTGCTTATCTTACTACCAGCATGTATGCATCTCTCTCTCTCTTTCTTTCCCACCCCCCAACTGTTAGATTGGCAGCTCCCTTGTGGCTGAGACAGGTCAGCTTTCTGAAAAATATAAATAAATAGAAAGCCTTGATTTGTTTTCTGATTTTCACAGTGTAATATTTATTATTCCCACCATAGCCACTTTTAATTTACCAATGTGAGGTTATTGAATGTGGATTTAGGAAAAGATGTGCACAATCATCTCTTGAGAGCTGGTACCAGCTGGTTCTGTCACTCCAATGCTTGTTTCTATAGCACCTAGCACAGGATCTCAGAATGAGCATGAAGGCAGCAAAAGTTCATCACTTCGAGAATCCAAGATGCACAGATAATGCCAGTAATAATGAAAATCATTTTTCCACCTTCATTACAGTTTACAAAATATTCTTTCTATCCATTTCACAAGAGGGAGACAGGACAGGGGTACATATTACTACCTAATAGATGAGGAAGCTGAGCTCCAGAGAAGTGAATAAAATTCCCAATATTACAGAGATGGGTAGGTCAGTATCAGACAGGAAAGTCTATAATATAACACCCAGGAGGACAAGTGGACACTCCTACTACTGTTGGACTCTACTCACCAGAGTTCAGCTCCATCTTAGACTATAGAGAAGATATTCCCTGACTCATGAGGCTGGAGCTGGGAGGCTGCAAATCATTTCTACCAGCTGCCCCCAATTACCTTGAATAGTGGATGCCATGAATATGGACAGCCAAGGAGAAAGCTACATAAAGCCATCCATATGGACTCTGTATGGTTCTGTGGCCGAGCCAGAAGCATACTCAGCTTTGGTCCTGAGAATGAAAGATAAAGAGAGGAAAATAGAGAGAGGAATATCAAAGACTGGAACAGGAGTTGGGAACAGCAAGAGAATGAATTATTCTGTTATGGTAATTTTTCAAAATCCTGAAATAAAACTCTAAACTCACCACATCCAATGACAGGGCTGTCACAATGTAGTTTGGCTGCTGTCAGGTTCAAAAGGCTTTTCACAGGGCCCTGGTTTTGTGAGACAGTTGAGTTCATAGAAGGAGGGGACTGGTGCCAAAACATTTGCCAAAGTATTTGCATAAGACTACCACCTTGCATTTCCATAGCCTTTTGCAATGTTCAAAAAGTACTTTCACATCTAGAGTCTACTGCATTGTCTGCCTCCATCCCCATATCAAAAAGTAAGTTCTGTGGGAGAAGGGGTTTTATCTTTCCTGCTCACTGCCATGCCTTCAGCACCTAAAACAGAGCATGGAACATCACAAACAATAATATTTCTTGACCCAAATAACACCATCTCCGCTTTTAGATCTGAAAGGGCTAGTATGGGGTAAAGAAAGTAGATAACAGACAGGGTATGTGTGTCTACCAGGAACTAAGCTAGGCCAATTCCAGTTCAATATAAAAAGAAACAACTTATGTATTAAAACCTTTCCGTATATGAAGGCTACTGATTTGTGGACACTGATTTTGTAAACTGAGATGTTACTATATTTCTCCATCACTTCTAAGAGCTTTGTAGTTGAGTCTCTTGGGTTTTCCAGGTACAAGATCATGTCATCCTTGAGTATCCTTGGTCTCCTTCTCTTGCCTGATTGTATTGCTGAGAATCAAATTAAAAACACAATACCCTTCATAGTATCTACAAAGAAAATGAAATACCTGGGAATATATCTAACAAAGAATGTGATGGATCTTTAAAAGGGAGCTAAGAAACCCTGAGAAAATAAAGAGTAGATGTTAACAATGGGAAGAACATACCATGTTCATGGCTGCAAAGAATCACCATTGTTAAAATTTCCATACTACCAAAAGAAATCTACAGATTTAGATCCCCATCAAAGCACCATCATCATACTTTGAAGAACTTGAAAAAATAGTACTTGATTTCATATGGAAGCAGATAAAACTCCAAATATCCAATACAATTTTAAGAAATAAAAACAAATTTGGAGGGATCATGCTACCAGACTTCAGGTTATACTACAAATTTATAGTGATCAAAACAGCATGGTACTGGCACAAAAATAGAGGTACAGACCTATGGAATAAAATAGAGAACCTAAAGATGAACCCAGCCACATATCATCTTATCTTTAATCAAACAAAAGCATGCACTGGGGAGAAAAATCCCTACTTAATAAATAGTGCTGGAAGAACTGGTTAGCCATGTGCAGAAGACTGAAATTGGACCCGCACCTCTCACCACTGACAAAATTTAACTCTTGCTGGATAAAAGATGTACATTTAAGACACAAAACAAACAAAAAAATCCTAGAAGGAAGTGTGGGGAGAAGACTTGACAAAATCAGCCTGGGAAAAGATTTTATGAAGAAGACCCTCTTGGCAAGTGCAGTAACATCAACAATAAATAAATGATAAAGCTAAAAAGTTTCTGCACACCTAAGAGTACCATGACTAAAGCAAACAGACATCCTTCAGAATGGGAAAAGATATTTGCATGCTCTAAATCTGACAAAGGGCGTATAACTAGAATCTACAGAGAATTCAAATTAATCAACACATAAAGAGAAAACAACCCTATTTATAAGTGGGCAAGAGACTTGAACAGAAACTTCTCTGAAGATGACAAATGGCCAGTAAACACATAAGAAAATGCTCATATGTCACATACAAGCATGAGAGAGCAACCTCTCACCACTGGGCACAAGGAGGGAGAATTGACCTGAGTGGAAAGGTGGGAAATAAAGAAGAGGGACACACATGAGAATAAAACACACACAAGACAAGAGATAGGATTGCATTGGTAGGACTGGCTCAGCTGATGGCTGCAGCCAGCACCTGAACTATGGAAACAGCTTTATTTATACAGTATTTTAACAGGATTGCATAAATCTTAGCATATTGGTAGAGATAATCCTTAAAGAGAAAAACCTGTGTGCTTGCCAATAACAAGGAAAGTATGCATGATGGGCTACATGATTTCTGGCAGGTGGAAAGACTGTTTGTTAAAGGAAGAGAATCAGGTGGTAGTAGTTCCCTGAATACCACTCCAGGTTGTGGGGACCCTGCCGCCCACAGCCCACTCCCCACATTCATCATATTAAATCATTAGAGAAATGAAAATAAAAACCACTTTGAGATATCACCTAATCCAGTGAGAACAGCCCACATCATAAAATCCAAAACTTCAGGGCAGTGCCTGTGGCTCAGTGAGTAGGGCACCAGCCCCATATGCCGAGGGTGGTGGGTTCAAACCCAGCCCCAGGCCAAACTGCAACAAAAAAATAGCCAGGCCTTGTGGTGGGCGCCTGTAGTCCCAGCTGCTCAGGAGGCTGAGGCAAGAGAATCGCTGAATCCCAAGAGCTAGAGGTTGCTGTGAGCCATGTGATGCCACAGCACTCTACCCGAGGGCAGTACAGTGAGACTCTGTCTCTACAAAAAAAAAAAAAAACTTCAGAGGCTGGCATGGATGTGGAGAGAAGAGAACACTTTTGCACTTCCAGTGGGACTGCAAACTAACACAACCTTTGCTGGAGGAACTGCAAATTAATACCACCTCTATGGAAAGAAGGATGGATATTTCTCAAAGAACTAAAAATGGACCTTCCATTTGATCCCACAATACCATTACTAGTATTTACACAGAAGAAAAAAAAATATCACTTTACCACAAGGACATCTGCACCAGAATGTTTATTGTAGCCAATTCGCAACTGCCAAGACATGGAATCAACCCAAGTGTCCTTCAGCCTATGAATGGATTAACACGATGTGGTATATGTATACCATGGAGTACTATTCAGCCATAAGAAAAAATGGAGGGGGGGAGGAGACAAGATGGCTGACTGAAGCCAGCTTTCCACAGAGGCTCCCATCCATAAGAAGAGCTAAAGGACAGAAATTTAGCAAGTAACCTGGTGGATTAGAGCTGCACCAAAAGAGAAGGTTGAAGAATGCACATCAACCCTGGGAGGTGAGCTGCGACCCCAAGGATACAAGCGAAAGGTACAAAATCCATCACCAAGTGGACGGAAGTACCCTCCCCCATGAGAACAGCTCGGAGTACCCCATAAACAAACGAGCAGAGTTCAAAAGTCCTCCCATTATATCCCACAGGGCAGACCCTCTAAAAACTGGACCTACTTCCCCTACTAGGGTACCATGGCTCTCTCCTGCCAGGCATAAAACTGTATAAAACTGTATATATCCTCTGCCTGCAATTCTGAGCTCCCAGAAGTCCCTCCCACTCTCACTCTAAGGTCTGGAAGCCTGTCTCTCAGGAGTCCAGACTTTTGGGTATTATCTCAAAAGGTGCGGACTGGGCATGGACTGCTGCTGGCCAGTGCTGATTCTGCAGCATGGGAGTGAGGAGAGGACGATCGGCTGAGAGGGAACCACACCAGAGTGGCGGTGCCCTGAGGCACAGAAGAGCAGCCATTTTTGGCAACAATAGGGCTCACCCCTGGATATTCCGAAGTCATACCCCCTGTCTCTCTGGGCAACCAGAGGAGGCCGGGCATCTTTTCCAGTGGCAGCCACTGGCATAAATGATCTGGGATGGAAACTCAGGCCCTGTGAGTAAAGGGTTTGCCTGAGGCGGTACCGGCCTGGGTGGAGAGTGGGGACAAGAAAATGCACGTGCAGAGCTGGCAAACTCCCAGGGCGGAGCTGACCCAGAGGACCACTTTACTGAGCTTAAGACACACCTAGCTCTCGGGGATCATCAGCCCAGACAAAGGGTGGCAGGAGGCTAGAACTGACAGCTAATCATGCTGTGAATACAAACTACCAGGCAGCAGCAAAGAGAGAGCCTGAGGAGCAGCTTCTGTGAACTCAAAACAGCTTCTCTTCTGGAGTGGAATTTAGCCGGGACAGAAACGAATTCCACAAAGTTGTTCTGTCCTGTCAGTAACATCAATAAGGGGCAGGGCTGGAACTGATTGAACCTAACCTAGCCTCCATCAAGCAACCGAGATTGTCAGACCTAACCTCCCCCTGCCAGATAGTGGCAGAGAGCAGCGGCCTGGCTGAGGAGACATAGATCTCCCTGTGATTGAGGAAGGTGCTAACCCCTGGAGTATCATTGGAGGCAACTGGGTCACAGCCATGCAGGGTTATCAGTGACTGGGTGTGACAGAGGTGCAAGGTGGGGAAAGAGGCATCAAACTTCCCAAACTAATCTATTTGCTAGGTGGGTCCTCCTGACCTCATGGAGCACTGGAGTAAGTCATATTTTAGTTGAGTTCAGCAGACCCCTGCAATTTAGTTCCCAGAGACCTTTTAAACTCTCCCACCTGAGACAGGTGCTGACTGAGACAATTGACTTGGACCTCTTGAACTGGGCCAATCGCCTGAGGACTATTAAAGTGGTAACCTGGGTGTGTGGTTGTAAGAAGGTTTGATTTTCCTTTTCCAATTGTTGCCTGTGGGGAGTGGGGTAACTTAATTGCTAATATTTTTCCACAGCTGAGAATTCAACCCAGAGTAACTGATTCACTAGGATCGGACAGAGACCAGCAGAAAAGAAGACAGAGCCACTTAGCCCAAACATACTAAGCAGGTCCCCAGTTTCTCAGACTGTAGCACTGTACGGATCCTTGGCAAAGCTCCAGGGAAAAGGATAAGGACACCAGTCCCACATATTTGGCAAAGGGCTGGTTAATCACTATTCCTGAAGCCCCAAACCCAACTTTTCTTTATCCACTCATTTAGTCAAATGCTGTAAAATAATCATGGGGTGAAATCAGTGAAAACACTCAGGTAACATGAAAAACCAGGGTAGATCAACCCACCCAAAGAAAGATATAGCAGACATAACTGAGGATCCCATTCATAAACAAATGTCTGAGATGACAGAAATCGAGTTCAGAGTTTGGATTGCAAACAAGATTAACACAATGGAGGAAGAGTGGGAATTGGAAATTCAAGGAGAAATGCAAAAGTTGTCTCAAGAATACAAGGAATTTAAAGACTAGATCACCAAAGATTTTGACACATTGAAGCAAGAATTTGCAGCCCTCAAAGATCTGAAAAATACAGTATAATCCCTAAGAAACAGAATGGATTTCTGACATTGAAGACAAATATTTTGAACACTCCCAAACTCTCAAAAAGGAAGAGAAATGGAGAGCAAAAATGGGTCATACTCTCAGAGAGCTCTGGGATAATTCAAAGAAGGCTAACATCTGCCTCATTGGAATACCCGAAAGTGATGAAGTGGCTTCTCAAGGCACAGAGGCTCTTCTCCATGAAATTATGAAAGAGAATTTTCCAGACATAAAGAGATTCTGAAATTCAGATAGCAGACAGTTTCAGAACCCCAGCATGACTCAACCGGAATAAGACATCCCCAAGGCACATCATAATTAACTTGACTAAAGTTAGTATGAAGAGGAAAATTCTGAGAGCAGCCAGACGTAAGAAAAACATAACCTACATGAGAAGAATATTAGAATGACTGCAGATCTCTCTGCTGAAAACTTTCAAGCCAGAAGAGGATGGTCATCGACTTTTAATCTCCTAAAACAAAATAACCTTCAACCCAGGATCCTGTATGCAGCTAAACTGAGTTTCATGTATGATGGAGAAATAAAATACTTTAATGACATTCACATGTTGAAGAAATTTGCCATTACCAAACCAGCTCTTCAGGATATTCTCAGACCTATCCTCCATAATGACCAGCACTATCCTCTACCAAAAAAGTAAATTCACTCAGAAACTTTAGATCAAACTCCAACTTCCACAGTGGCAAAAGGATTAAAAAGGTCCACTGGACTATTAAAAAACTCGATACCCAAAATTTTACCAGGATTATCAATATTCTCCATTAATGTGAATGGCTTAAACTGTCCTCTAAAGATGCACAGTTTGGCGGACTGGATACAAAAACTCAGGCCAGATATTTGCTGCATACAAGAATCTTATCATACCTTAAAAGATAAATATAGACTCAGGGTGAAAGGATGGTTGTCATATTTCAGGCAAATATAAATTAGAAAAAAGAAGGTGTTGCAATTTGATTTTCAGATACACTAGGCTTAAAACCAACAAAAGTAAGAAAGGATAAAAATGGTCACTTTATATTTGTTAAGGGTAATACACAATATGATGAGATTTCAATTATTAATATTTATGCAACCAACCAGAATGTGCCTCAATTTATAAGAGAAAGTCTAACAGACATAAGTAATTTGATTTCCTTCAGCTCCATAATAGTTGGAGATTTTAACACTCCTTTGGCAGTGTTGGATAGATCCTCCGATAAGCTGAGCAAAGAAATCTTATATTTAAATGTAACCATCCAACATTTGAATTTAACAGACATCTACAGAACATTTCATCCCAACAAAACTGAATACACATACTTCTCATCAGCCCACGGAACATACTCCAAAATCAATCACATCTATGGTCACAAGTCTAACGTCAGTAAATTTAAAGGAATAGAAATTATTCCTTGTATCTTCTCAGACCACCATGGAATAAAAGTTGAACTCAGTAACAACAGGAATCTGCATACTCATACAAAAATATGGAAGTTAAATAACCTTATGCTGAATGATAGCTGTGTCACAGATGAGATTAAGAAGGAAATTACCAAATTTTTGGAACAAAACAATAAAGACATGAATTATCAGAACCTCTGGGATACCACAAAGGCAGTCCTAAGAGGGAAATTTATAGCACTGCAAGCCTTCCTCAAGAGAATGGAAAGAGAGGAAGTTAACAACTTAATTGTACATCTCAAGCAACTGGAAAAGGAAGAACATTTCAACTGCAAAACCAGTAGAAGCAAAGAAATAACCAAAATTTGAGTAGAATTAAATGAAATTGAAAACAAAAGAATTATACAAAAGATCAATAAATCAAAAAGTTGGTTTTTTGAAAAGGTCAATAAAATAGATAAAACTTTGGCTAACCTAACCAGGAAAAAAGAGTAAAATCTTTTATTTCATCAATCAGAAATGAAAAAGATTAAATAACAACAGAATCCTCAGAAATTCAAAAAATT
Source organism: Nycticebus coucang (assembly GCF_027406575.1). NCBI lineage: Eukaryota > Metazoa > Chordata > Mammalia > Primates > Lorisidae > Nycticebus > Nycticebus coucang. Next base: position 69,352,260 of record NC_069804.1, read on the forward strand.
ATTAAATGAATATGACAAGAAACATTATTTTCAGAAATATGAAAATCTGAAGGAAATTGACCAATACTTGGAAGCACGTCACCTTCCGAGACTTAGCCAGAATCAAGTGGAAATGTTGAACAGGCGTATGTAAAGTTCTGGAATAGCTTCAACCATACAAAATCTCCCTAAAAAAAAACCCTGGGACCAGATGGCTTCATGTCAGAATTCTACCAAACCTTTAGAGAGGAACTAGTTCCTATATTACTCAACCTGTTCCAAAATATAGAAAAAGAAGGAATACTACCCAACATGTTCTATGAAGCAAACATCACCCTGATCCCCAAACCGGGAAAAGACCCAACAAGAAAAGAAAAGTATACACCAATATCTCTAATGAATATTGATGCAAAAATATTCAACAAGATCCTAACAAATGGAATCCAGAAACACATCAAACAAATTATACATCATGACCAAGTCGGTTTTATCCCAGGGTCTCAAGGTTGGTTCAATATATATAAATCTATAAATATAATTCAGCACATAAACAAATTAAAAAACAGAGACCATATGATTCTCTCAATTGATGCAGAAAAAGCTTTTGATAATATCCAGAATACCTTCATGATCAGAACACTTAAGAAAATGGGTATATGGGCAGCACCTGTGGCTCAAGGAGTAGGGTGCCGGTCCCATATGCCGGAGGTGGCAGGTTCAAACCTACCCCAGACAAAAACCAAAAAAAAAAAAAAAGAAGAAAATGGGTATAGAAGGGACATTTCTTAAATTGATAGAGACCATATACAGCAAACCCACAGCCAATATCATATTGAATGGAGTTAAACTGAAATCATTTCCTCTCAGATCAGGAACCAGACAAGGATGCCCATTGTCTCTACTGCTTTTTTACATTGTAATGGAAGTTTTAGCCATCACAATTAGGGAAGAAAAGGCGATCAAGGGTGTCCATAAAGGGTCATAAGAGACCAAACTTTCGCTCTTTGCAGATGATATGATTGTCTATCTGGAAAACACCAGGATTCTACTACAAAACTCTTAGAAATGATCAGGAATACAGCAGTGTCTCAGGTTACAAAATCAAAATCCATAAATTGGTAGCCTTTATATATACAAACAATAGTCAAGCTGAAAAAACAGTCAAGGACTCTATTCCATTCACAGTAGTGCCAAAGAAGATGAAATATTTGGGAGTTTATCTAACAAAGAATGTGAAAGATTTCTATAAAGAGAACTATGAAACTCTAAGAAAAGAAATAGCTGAAAATGTTAACAAATGGAAAAACATACCATGTTTCTGGACGGGAAGAATCAATATTGTATAACTGTCCATACTACCCAAAGCAATATATAATTTTAATGCAATCCCTATTAAATCTCCACTGTCATACTTTAAGGATGTTGAAAAAATAATACTTCGTTTTATATGGAATCAGAAAAAACCTCCAATAACCAAGACATTACTCAGAAATAAAAACAAAGCAGGAGGAATCATGCTACCAGACCTGAGAGTATAGTATAAATTGATAGTGATCAAAACAGCATGGTACTGGCACAAAAACAGAGAGGTAGATGTATGGAACAGAATAGAGAACCAAGAGATGAACCTAGTTACTTATTATTTGATCTGTCACAAGCTAATTAATTATATTCCTTGGGGAAAAGATTCCCTATTTAACAAATGGTGATGGGTGAACTGGCTGGCGACGTGTAGAAGACTGAAACTCAACCCACACCTTTCACCATTAACTAAGATAGACTCTCACTGGATTAAAGATTTAAACTTAAGACATGAAACTATAAAAATACTAGAAGAAAATGCAGGGAAAACTGTTGAAGAAATTGTTCTGGGCGAATATTTTATGAGGAGAACCCCCCAGCAATTGAAGTAGCTTAGAAAATACACTACTGGGACCTGATCAAACTAAAAAGCTTCTGCATAACCAAGAACACAGTAAGTAAAGCAAGCAGACAGCCCGCAGAATGGGAGATATTTGGAGGTTATGTCTCCAACAAAGGTTTAATAACTAGAATCCACAGAGAACTCAAATGTATTAGCAAAAAAAGAACAAGTGATCCCATCTCAGGCTGGGCGAGGAACTTGAAGAGAAACTTCTCTGAAGAAGACTGGCGCATGGCCTACAGACATATGAAAAAAAGCTCATTATCCTTAATCATCAGAGAAATGCAAATCAAAACTACTTTGAGATATCATTTAACTCCAGTAAGATTAGCCCATATCACAAAATCCCAAGGCCAGAGATGTTGGCCTTGATATGGAGAAAAGGGAACACTTCTACACTGCTGGTGGGAATGCAAATTAATACATTCCTTATGGAAAGATGTTTGGAGAACACTTAGAGATCTAAAAATAGACCTGCCATTCTATCCTATAATTCCTCTACTAGGTATATACCCAGAAGACCAAAAATCACAATATAACAAAGATAGTTGTACCAGAATGTTTCTTGCAGCCCAATTCATAATTGCTAAGTCATGGAAAAAGTCCAAGTGCCCATCAATCCACGAATGGATTAATAAACTGTGGTATATGTACACCATAGACTATTATGTAGCCTTAAAAAGGATGGAGACTTTACCTCTTTCATGTTTACATGGATGGAGCTGGAACATATTCTTCTTAGCAAAGTATCTGAAGAATGGGAGAAAAAGTATCCAATGTACTCAGCCCTACTATGAAATTTATGGCTAATTTATGGCTTTCATATGAAAGCTATAACCCAGTTATAACCTAAGAATATGGGGAAGGGGAGAGGGAGGGGAGGGGAGGGGGGAGGATGGGCAGAGGGGGGGTGATTGGTGGGATCACACCTACAGTGCATCTTACAACGGTACATGTGAAACTTACTAAATGTAGAATATAAAAGTCTTAACACAATAACTAAGAAAATGCCAGGAAGGCTGTGTTAACCAGTGTGATGAAAATATGTCAAATGGTATATAAAACCAGTGTATGGTGCCCCATGATTGCATTAATGTACACAGCTTTGATTTAATAATAAAAAAAAAAGAAAAATGGAGGAGGTGGCACCTGTGGCTCAGTGAGTAGAGCGCCATTCTCAAGGGTGGTGGGCTCGACCCCAGCCCCGGCCAAACTGCAACAAAAAAAATAGCAGAGGGTTGTGGTGGGTGCCTGTAGTCCCAGCTACTCTGGAGGCTGAGGCAAGAGAACCACCAAAGCCCAAGAGCTGGAGGTTGCTGTGAGCTGTGATGCAATAGCACTCTGCCAATGGTAACAAAGTGAGACTCTGTCTCTAAAAAAAAAAAAAAAGAAAGAAAGAAAAGATGGAGAACGTACATATTTTATGTTTATCTGGATGGAGCTGAAACACATTATTCTTAGTAAAGTATCACAAGAATGGGAGGAAAGTATCCAGTATACTCAATACTAATATGAAACCAATATATAAACAACTACAAGCCCACATAAAAGAAAAAGTATAGTCTAGTGAGGGGGAGGGGAGGGGAGAGGATGAAAGGTGATTTGTGGGTTCTCACCTAATGTACACAATGTGAGGGTGTTCAGCTCACCCCCTACATGGAGGGCTTAACTACAATTTGAAATTTACCTGAGAAATGAAAACAACTTAACCTAAACATTTGTACCCTCATATCAATCTGAAATTTAAAAAAAATTAAAAGTAAAAAAACAAAAAACAGGAACAACAAAAAAATCCTGTCCAGGAATCTATGCCAGGGTAGGTGAGCAGACACAGATAGTGTATGGGAAATTCAAGCATCAAAAAGGGGCAGGGTGAGGAAAGAAGTGTAGCTTGAACATCTATGTTCCCCATTCCCTCATTTATAGATGAAGAAACTGAGGCTCTGAGAAATTACCCAGGTTCCCATGAGTTACAGACGCAGCAGGAAGTAAAATATTAAGGTCCTGAATTCTAAGACAGTGACGTTATGACTTTCCCAATGAGGCAGTCTTTTTGTGGCAGAGTAATTTCTGGAAATATACATGTTTTTGTCTTCTATATCCCCATTCACCATTTGCATGGAGGTAACCAGGCCCTTGACAGACTTCTTGCAACAGGGACATTCCAGTGTAGAAAGCAGAAATAGGCTGAAACTACTGAATCTATCACTTTTACAAGAGCCTCCAAACCCCATTTAAGACATACTGTCCTAGAGGCAAAGAAAAAAGGGAAGAGGTTTTCAAGAGCCTAAAAAGAGAAAAAGGAAGAAAAATTTCTGATACTCCCAGCCGGAGCTAGAAAGTGAGAGGTCATGAATGGCTGAGTATGGGGAGAGGCTGTAAGAACTCTAAGCAGTGCCGCCAAAGAGTGACAGGAGATGGCCCTAAAGAGCTCAGAGTGATGGCAGAACCTAAGCCCCCAAGGCTCCTAGCTTCCTCTCCCCCAGTCAATGGTGGCTAGAATAGACCAGATTAATTTCCTCTGACCTAATTTATTGGTACCACAAATACCCACTGGATTCCAGTGCCACCTTTGAGGTGATGGTGTCCCCTAGTCATAGCTGACACAGAACTTCCTGCTTCCCTATTAGGATGAGGAGCTTGGAGACATGCAGTTACTTCAAGGAAAACAACTATTTCTTTCCCTCCTACATCTGAGTTTGTGGATTGAGATAGATGCCTGTTCCATTTTCAGCCTCTTGAAAGTCATAACATTAAGAATATGCTTAATAAATAAAAAATAAATAAATAAATAAATAAATATGCTTCCTGTTGGTGATGGGTGCTGCATGGGAGCCTTTGAGGAGCCACATGAGGAGCCCTATAGGCTAAGAGGACCACAAAAAAAAGTGCTCCAGCATCCAAAGAGAGGAAGTGGGAAGAAAAAGAGAAACTGAGAAAACACAGGAGAGCAGCCTTCAAAAGCCCATTAGACAGCCATTATCCTCCCAGAGAAAGAAACAGTTTCCCATTGTGGCTATTAAGTCATTTATAACTAAGTAAATCTTCGTGAGGCAGTGCTCCAATTGATGGTGAAGGTCTTAGTGGCAGGAGGGAGGCCCATTCTCCAGTTATTTAAGTGTTCATGTCTATTGACTCACTCTATTACATTCATCATCTTTCTCAGGCAGTTTATTAGCAGGTTTAAGTGGGAGAGGGGTTGGGCCCACCTGGCTGGGAACAATTCTCTGAGATCCAAGGCTGTGGGTGAGAGTGGGAGAAGGGAGTCTTACCATGAGCTTACAAGGGCTTCAGCCCCTGTTATGCTAATCCAGGCATGGAGTAGGGAGTTTGGGCTGAGCCCAGTGGAATAGGGAGGCAGCCAGAGGTCCCTTTTAGCTTTAGGACACTCTGACCTGAGGCTTGGGACATTGCTGAGTGTCACTCCTTAAATTAAGCTGACCAGAAGCTTCACTATAAGTGCAGTGAGAAAAGCACAGTTTGGAGTCCAGTGAGCTGGCTGCATGAGTTTTGGCAAGGGTTTTATGCTCAGTTTTCTCATCTGAAAAGACAGAGATAGGCCTCACACATATCAATGATATTATTCATCCTGCGCTTGAAGAATTATTAACCATAAACTTTCCCTTTCACCAGTTCTTCCACCTCAGCCTGCCCCCAACTTCTTTCCCACCCTGACTTGTAGTCAGTGTTTTATATAACCATGAGCAAGTAACTACTTAACCATGCCTTCATTTACTCATCTATAAAATGGACATGAAATCACCTGCTCTGTCCACCTGCTTCTTAGGCATATTTAGAAGATAAAGGAAGATCAAAGGAGTTTTCCAACTAGTAACTGATGCCCTTAAGTCACTTGCTTTTAGTTCCTAGATCTGGCTCAAAGAGGCCATGCAGCCCAGCTCAGCCTAGGAATTATCCATACAGGAAAGAACATGATCAATAGGGTCTGAAGCCAATCAACATCCTTGGGACTGGGGCAGTGGGAACCTAGTAGCTTTCCACAGCAGTTCCAAGAGGGCTTTCCTGAAGCTCCCCTATCTGTTTAGTTTACATCTACTCTAAATGATCACTGGGAGCAAAGGCAGCCCACTTCCTAGACACTATCCTGGCCTTCAAGCAAACCATGGAATAGCATTGGAGCTGACAAAAGTGAGTTTCTTGATTTAAAAAAAAAAGGTCTTAGGAGGTCCCAAAACACTGCAAAGGACTCCCAGGGTGGGGCAGGCACAGCAAAGGAAAACATCTGCCAGGGAAGAATGGGAAGAGCTCTTACCACTCATTTTGTCCAGCAGTTGCAATGTACCAGTGTCATGTGGGTAAAACCAAAAATAGTGATAGAAGAACACTGCCCTAGGCTACCTGAGTGAAAATCAGGGGCAGGGAGTTCTAGCCTTAGGTAGCTGAAAAAGTTCTATGGGTCATTTGAAGTAGCCCAGTCTTCTGATTTATATCTGGGAATTAGTCTAGTCAAATCTCTACCCCAAAAAAATATTTTTTCAAGGCCTACATGATTAATGAAGGACAAAAATTAGGGCAGAAATGCAGCCCTCCCTGATTCCACCACCTTCATGAATTTCCCATGGATGTAATGAGACATGATGGGCCTTCCCTGAAGGTCTTACTCCAAAAACTCCTTTAGCAACCATGCCTTCCCCTTCCCTCCCTGGAAAGCCCAGAACAGACAACACAATTTAAATGAAATTTATTTCAATGAAATATCAACTCTTCCCATGAGGTTCTCTTTTCTCTCTTGATAATTTGCTTTTAACTAGCTTTGCTTGATTCATGAGGTCTTAGGGGCCACCAACCTTCTTTGCTAGCCTTAGAAAGGGGTCCCAGGTACTACCCCCCCAATTGTGTCCATGATAACCCCACCTACAGCACTTTCAAGTAGTGGTTATTTCAGGTGTTCTGCATTGCTTGGTGATGACAATTAGGAAGAACTCAGAGCTGTCCGCACAGCAGGCACCAGATGCCCTTGTTTGCCAGGAGCCAAGGGTAAGAGTCTGGACTAGAGAAACTAAGGCCATGAGCACAATCACCTTCTCCTAGTTGGTAACATAGGTAGATGTTTGTGTAGGTAACAGAAAGTGGCAAGTTATTCCTGCCTAGTATAGGACAAACCTGGAAATCAGCACATGACCCCAAGATTACTCAGTGATTGTTGTGGCATACTTCTGATGCCCTAAGATGCCTTGCAATAAAGGGAAGAATCCACCTCCCCCAAACCATCCCCCAGCCAAATAAGTGGGGAAGGCATCTACCTGGCCAGTAGCCTACCATTAGACACAATGTTTGGAATGAGACATCAGAACAGGGACTAACACCTGTCTCTTGGTTGGTGGGGAGGGCAGCACACTTGTAGAAACTAAAGCTAATTTCAGAAGTGTTAGCCAGCCCTTAGCAGCACACAGGGATTTCAGGGTCAGGTCTCAGGATATAGAAGGTGTGATGGAGACTTTACCAACAGAGCATCTGACTGGGATGCAGATGACATGGGTGAAGAATTAAAGTTTTCTCTTTCAGCTTTAGGTCGTTTTTCTGCTTCTCTTGCTAGGTTCCCCATCCAACCCCCACCCTCCATTTCTTAATTTTCCTTCAAGGGAAAATCCAACAATGATGAGTCACAGGCAAGCTGCTATGGAACAAACCATGAGAATGCAGTTTAGTGACTGGTGGGGAGGGGTCCCTCTTGAACGCAGAAGTTTATTAGCATTAAGCAAAAGAAGTATGTTATTACAATCATACAGTCCATTGAAATATCCAGATGTTAGTGAGAGGCAAGAGTGGAGAAGTGATAACCCAGGCAATTCTATGTCTCAAGCATGGGACCATGATCCTCTTCCTACACTGGTAGAGAATGAACTCTTACACCCAGGATGGAATGTACTGCAGTTCCTAATTTCATCCCTTGCTCCCCCAGCCATTTTATTTAACGTGACCTAAATATACATTCCTGTTTTATTACCCCACACACTACCCCCATATACAGGAGAGAAAATAAGCACTAATAGTAACAATTCTAATAACAATAAGTTCTGCCTCTCAATAGACCCAGCTCTCACACAAATACATGCCATGTGGATTTTCTTTGGAGTGACTATAGGATGAAAAAGTAGGGGTCAGGATACACTGTTCCCCAGAGTACCATCCACATGTATGGATGGAACAAGGTGGGGAAGAGGAATGGTGTTAAGAAGAGAAATTCCCCTAAGGCAGCAAGAGGGGTTAAGGAGGTATCCAAACTCTCTTCTGGGAAAATGTCACAATCAATTGAGCTCCTGGAAAGGCCTACATAAGGGTTTCCTCAAAGAGATGGTCAATTTCTAATGGTTCAAGTATCATTGCCATCTGTCTCCCCTAGCTTCTTGGGAAAAAAAGGGCATGGCTGAAATGCTGCAACTTTCCAGTGAGTGGAGAATATCCCCAAAATGCTCCTTTGAAGAAACTCAAAATGACAATAGTACAACATGGGCACTCTGGTTTCAAAACAAAAGCACAGAACATAAAGAAGAAAAAAACACACAGGGAAGTAAAGGTACAAAAGGAAAAACATAAAGCCAGAAAATAACATGCTATCTACCAGTTTTCACACACTAGAGTTACCTGGCATCTGCCTTTGGTACCTGGGAAACTTCTGCTGTCCCTGTCATGGGAGGAAAGAACAGACAGTGGTATACAGCAAGAGTGCGGAAGAGGAAAAAGTGGGGGGGACCTAGGCAGTTGAGATGTCAGCTCTGTGCACTAGCAGCAATGATTTTTGTGTCATCTTTGTTTTGCTTAAAGCAGCACCAGTTAAAAATAAATCAGAAAAGAATGAGTGATAAGCATATTGTCCATGAATATAAAATGCAAATACAAAAATAATTGATATATATGTATATGTGTGTGTGTGTGTATATATATATATATATATATAAACAATATGAATGCAACATACCCATGGGTAAACTTGAAGTCTCCCTGTTAACCCCCCCTTCCACCCTTTAGCAACTAAACCTGGGGCCTAAGGGTAGGTGAGGCAGTGGCATTGGTACAAGTGGGAAAGTTAATGGAAACAGGATGAGGGGCACTCACCTAGCCTCCTGGGTGTCAGAAGCAACTTCCCTCCTTGGTATAGCACTGAGAAGGGAGGGAGATTGGTGTTTATTAAAGCCTTTATCTTGGGAGGCTTGTGGCATGGTACCCACACTGAGGCCAGATAGAAGGGATGGCTCTAAGTGGGCCCCAAGGCAGGGCTTCCTTGGATACTCTAAAGCACCAAGAAACGGGCATTCCAACCCTGGGAGAAGCCTGCTAAGTGGCCTTCACTATCCACATTCACTGGACTCCCCCCCAACCCCTGCTAAGGGCCAGTTTCATCCAGGAATTCTCAGGATCAGAGCTGTCTGGCACTAGATAAGCCAATTGGGTAGCTAGATGAGGGCAGCTAACTCCTCTCGAGTCACATCTTCACTTGAAGTCACATCCAAAAGCATTATCTCAGGTCCTTCCAATGAAGACATGGTGTTCAAATGGTCACAGCCTAGAAGTGGTGGACATGACAGTGACAACTTTAGTAGTCTGGGGCATATTTGGATGTCAGCCAAGCCAGCATTGACCTGTGTTTGGAGAGATGCCTAATGTTTGGCTTTCCTAGTGTCATCCTGTGCTGCCCTTACCATGTGTCTTCAGCCTTCCTTCCTTCTATAGCAGTGGTTCTCAACCTCTGTAATCCCGCGACCCTTTAGTACAGTTTCTCAGGTTATGGTGACCCCCAACCATAAAATTATTTTCATTGCCTCAAAAATAATTTTATGGTTGGGGGTCACCACAACGTGAGGAACTGTATTAAAGGGTTGCAGCATTAGAAAGGTTAAGAACCACTGTTCTATATGGTGAAGCTGGGGTTCAGCCATAAACTTACTCAGCTCTCAAGACTCAAAGAAGCCTACTTCTGCAGCCATGTATCCTGACTGTCCCACTTCTGTTGGTGAGGATCCTGTCCTGGACTGATTGAGGTAGTGACAGGACTTGCAGGAAGCAATGCTGTCCAAGCCATGAACTCCCACTCAGTCCCAGGCCCTAGTCTGTGGTGTGTGACCTTCCAAAGTCCAGATAGGCATGTCAGGGCTATGACAGCTCCCCTTAGAGTTAGTACCTCATGCTTCCCTCATGACTCTGAGGGCAGCCTTCAGCCCTTGCCCAAAAGTTAACCACTTTTTCTTCCTCTTAACAGATAGAGTGGTGGCCCTCTCCAACAAGCTCTGGAGGCTGGTGATGGCTCTACTGCCTGCTGTGGTGGGCACAGTCCACATGCAGACAGGATCTCAAGCTGCCTGAAGGAAGACAGAAAATATGGGGTTTCCCCTGATGTAAAGGCATTTAGTGAATGTTTACTTCCTGCCAAGCAGCCAGACCAATTTCAACCCCACCATTCCAGAGCAGCTTTGAAAGAGGCCATATGGTTGGAATTTAGGTACTTCTATCCTGAAATGCTGTGCTTGAGGTAGAGGGTCTTCCTGGATACATTTCTCCATGATGTAGCTAAAGTCAGCCTGGAGAGCTGATCTTGGTCCCTTAGGGCAGATATTGGTGCCACACAAACTCATGTGGTGATTCTAGGGGTGCAGCCATATATGCTCTTTGTAGGGAAAGGCACTTGGCCAACCTCAATCTGAGAAATGATTACAAAGACCAGTATGGATACATCCCCTGGCCAAGGAACAGTTTACCCACAAAGTCACCTTGACTCAGAGGGCCAACAGCATCTGTTCCAAAGGTAAATTGACACACATCAAAAATGGCAAGAGCACTGTTGACTTCTTCTCTCAAAAAAAATAGAGATGCATGTAGGCTGGGGGAGAAAGAATTATGATTTGGGTCAACGCAACCAGGCAAGAATGTTTATCTTCAATAAAGAAATTGAAAAGGAATCCTCTTGTGCAAGTGATTAATAAGAGGCTGAGCCTGGCAAGATTGGCCTGTTGTGATATCTTCCTGACAGCAAGCTCTTCACCAGTATTTCCAACCTAGTTTAACATGAAAACTACATGGATACAGAAGGGAGGGTGCCATTCATTTCAGGAAGGGCTGCAACTGCCATGGGAATTAGAATCCTAAAGTTTGGCAGAGTGAGGGCAGGTCAGTCTTTCCACTCAAGAAGCCTGGTCCCTTGACGATGCTAAGGACTAGGCTAAGTGGAAGATGAAATCTCTTTAGAGAGACCAGAACAGCAGCTGAGATGCCTTTGGTATCCTTTCTCAGGACTGCAAGCCTAGAGTCTCTTTACAGTGATGGAATGGGAGGTTGGGTTGGAAGGCAGTTTTCCCTTCTAAGAATCTGGGTTATTTCGAGTTCCATGAACTCTGAAATTCCTTCTTTTGCTGGCTGGGATAATGGAACTTCTTTTTTTATCCTTTATCTGCATCCTGCAAAAACCCCAACCCCTATAGCCAAGCCTAATTTGGTGGCTTCTCTTCCTTTAAAAAACTGTGTTTCTTTTGATGAGATTATAACTTTTTTAGAAAAAAGAAGAACAAAAATTCAAAAACAGCTCAGGCAGTCACAGTCTTAAGAGAGGAAGAAGGAAAAAATAAATCCTATCATTCCGGAGCTCAAGACTCTATGGCAGTGTTCATAACAGAACCTTTTGATTTTTGTTTTCAACAGAACAAATTTAATTATTACACTAAGGGGATTAGTAGTTTTGTCTTCAACTTAAGCTATGGAAGGAAGGTCAGGTTAAAAGGCACCCCATCTTGTTATGATGTTAAGATCCACAGCAATCGCTAGTGAAACATGTACTACTTGATCCTAAGGATAGTTAGCTGGAATGAACAGCTTATAATCATTTAATATAATGGTAGCAACTATGCCAAGGCTGAAAGGAATGGGGTTATGAAGGATCTGTACCACAATTTCACACTGCTAACAGCAAACAAACCACCTGTCCCCCTGTGGGAGGCAGTCCAAACTTGGCTACTCATCAGTGGTTCATCATTTACTGGAGGGAAGGGGCACGGGGTGCTAAGAGTTCAGCCTGTGCCACAGATGCATGAATACATAGATAGATAGATACACACACACACACCCCTATATATATAAAATCACTAACTCGGCAATTGGAGTAGGCACAAAATTACAGCATCCCAAACCCTGTGTGGGTCACAAGAAGAAACCCTAAAAGTAAAAACCAGAGTGCAGCAACAATAGCAGAACCCACTGCCTCCCTGGACAGATGTACTTGAGTTGAATGTGGCCATAGATGGCAGAAGAAAGTGAGAAAACAAAGGTGAAAAATCATAGGAATTTTCCTAGGCCAAAAGCATTTTCAACCCACAACCCCCACCCCTCTGCCCAACCTCTGATATCCATTCACACACTCAGGCCCCATGCCCCTACTCTGGAATTAATGATGACTACTTGGCTAGGTTTCCATTCACAGCTGTGGAGGAGTAGCTGGTGGGGAGAGAGACACCTTGCTTAGCCCTCTCCTTTGACAGGTCAAGGCTGGAAGGTCTGTAACAAATGGGCAGAGGCTGGGAGGGCACAAGCTGGACCCTGGACAGCTGAGGAATGCCATGGGTGATACCAACAGGCTTGGCCTGTGACAGAGGGCTAGAGCTGAAGCCTCCAGAACTAGAAGAGCAACTTGGCTCCTCAATAGGCATCAGCATATCTCGAGGTCTGGCTCTCATGGTCTGGGAGGCCTGTGGCTGGAGGTTATTGCATGAACCTTTGGGCAGGGGTAGGTGCGAAGGCCAAGCTAGCTGAGGCCCAGGTTCCCCAGATACTCTTGGCTTTGGCCCTGACAATGACAGTGACACTGACATGGCCACAGAAGGTACACAACAGGTTGCCTGCCCATATGGAGACTGACTGGAAGGCCCATCCATCTGGTCAGGGCTTATCCAGGCAGGGCCTGGCCCCAGTGGAAAAGAACAGGGAGCCCAGGAAGGCCAATCATAGACCCCTGGGGGTTCAGTATAAAGGGATAATGGACTATCTCGGCCCCATTCTCCTTCCTTTTCTTCATCTGAATTTTCTTGCTGTGCTTGAAGTTCATCAGACTCCAGGTAGCCCTGCACCAAGTAGGAATTAGAGAGCTCTAACTCCAGGGTCTCTGCAGTGTCAAGGGACCGGCTCCTTCTACTGAGGGCCATGGCGGCAGGTGGAGGCCTAGGGTGCATACCAGAAAGTCCCAAGTATCGAGGAAGGCTTCTCACACCCCAGGGCAGGCCTTGGTAGAATCGACTATGGTAGTTGCTGAAGGTGTGTTTGTGGAAGTAGCCCAGCTCGAAGGCTTCCAAGGAAGTTGCAAGGTCTTCATCATTGTGGAATTCATGGCTGTCCTCACACTTGCCTTCCCCATCCCGTTCCACATCAGCAATGTCAAAAGTCACCATGGGGGGCAGCTCAGGGAGGTTTTGAGTGAAGGATGAGTCAGAGTCAGAGCTGCAAGATATACTGGAGAAGACGTTCCCATTGCTGGTGAACTCCACCAAGGCCTGTGAGAAACTCACAGTGGCATTTCCTTCCTTCTCAACCTCCTCTTCCTCTGGCTCTTCAGGGGGTGGGTAAGTAGGGTAGGCCTTCCTGGGAGATCCTCCAAAATTTGCTTCTTGCATGTCTGGCTCAAACATAGCATCACTCTGGAAGAGCTGTATCAGGCAAGTACTTTGATCTTTCTTGGAGCAGGTTCCCTCAAAACGTTTCTCCAGAGGACGGAAGTCCCTCCAGTCTGGCTCACTGTTTGCAGTGGTGAGAAAAGCTGAGGTGGTTCGTCGGTGGGAAATATGAGAGGCCCCTGATGCCCCTGCCACTAGGCCCATCACTGATGGGCCCAATGGCCTCATCTGATACTCCAACACAGGCTTTTCCTGCCAGGTCTGGGCCTCTTGGACTTGAGCCTCTAGAGCACAAGCATCTTGGGCTTGGGCTTCTCGTGTCCAGGCTTCCTTGGAATGAGCTTCCCGAGTGTGGGCCTCTCTGGTATAGGCCTCCCTGGCATGATCCTCTCTGGTATAGGCCTCCCTGGTGTGGGCCTCCCAGGCATGAGCCTCTCGGGCACATGCCTCTTGGGCTTCAAGCTGCTCCTGACAGAGCTCCCAATACAATAACTGTTTCTGGATAGTCACTAGTCGTTCTTCCTCTGTCTCCATTGCCCCAGGTGGCCGGGAGGAAGAAAGGGGCTCAAAGTTCAAGAAGGGGTCAAATATGTCAGAGCTGTGGCCATGGAGGTCATAAAGGCAGTCATCCCCAGGAGGGGAGTTCTCAAGACTATCATCTGGCTCATAGAACTCATATAGGGCATCTCCGCTGTAGCTGTCTCTGGGTAGGCAATCCCTGTGAACAAGTCCTAGGGCCTCACCTGAATCATCTTCAAATGCAGGTGTAGTGGAGTCATAGTAACCTTCATCACTATTGGGGGCAGACTCTTGCTGGTCACTCTGAGGAGTCAAAAGTTCCCCAGGGGATAGGCTAGGATAAGACCTAACTGGGTCAAGGAGCATGTAGCCATAGTGGCCTGGGGATGTGGTGCGATGATAGCTCAGGTTCAGATTGTGCCTTGGGTACATTTGGGCACTTGCCCAAATATATTCTAAGTAATTATCTTCTTCTTCCTCTTCCTCCTTAGCCTCTTCCTCCCCTAATTCCACCTCCTGTTCTTCCTCTTCTTCCTCCTCCTCATCATCTGGCAAGGCCATCTCCTCCCCACCTCCTTGGTAGGTCACCAGGCAAGAACTTCGCTTGGTCCCATCTCGGTTGGCCCTCTGGCCCCCAGAAGCCATGCTATCTGTCATACTGTCCATGTCCTGTTCCGCTATAATGTCACCACAACCTGTCAGTGAGTCAAAGCTTTTCAGGGATGTGACATCACCAAACAGGAGGCTCAGCTGGTCCCCCACAGGGCAGTTGGGTTGATTTACCTCTTTTGCTACCACTTTCTCCCCTGTTTCTCGGATATGGGGCTCCTCTTGGGTATTGGCTTCAGGGGCAGGCTTGGGTTGCATGAGTGCTGAGGCAAAGCCCACTGTGGGATTTTCTGGATCTTTACAGGCTATTTTCTCAGTACCCGGTGGAGAAGGCTCTGGTGCTGGAGAATCTTTTGGCCCATGGACATTTTGAGGTTTGATATTTTCCTTTTGAGAGGTTTGGAAGATCTCATCAGCATGGAGCACCTGAGAGGCTGAGCTCACATGTTCATGAGGCCTAGCTCTGGCCTCCTCAGGCCCCTTGGCCTCTGGATCACTTTGCTCAGCCCCAGCAACCTTACTTTTCCGGTGACGCCGGATACTGCTAAAAAAGCCTTTTAGGCCTTTCTTTGGCTTGGGCAAAAATGGAACCTTCTCAGCCCCAGCTTTCTCTGTGACTCCAGCCATAGACATTTTGTATCTGGAGCCTCTCTCCAAAGCCCCATGGATACTCTGGGAACTGGGAAATTGGCAGAGTAACTCAGGCAAAGTTAGGGAGAAGCTGGTTCCTTCACTTTCAACATCTTCAGAGCCATGAGCTGCTTCACTCAGGCCTTCATGGGTCTTGCTCTTATTGAGAACTTTTTTGGAGCTGCCTTTCCCAGAACCTTTGCTTCGTCCTCCACCAAAGAAACTAGGCAGAGTACAGATACCTTTCTTGCCACCAAAGAGTTTCATGGCAGTTTTCTTCAGCCTACCTGGGCCAGAGGAGAGTGGTTCTGACATTGGTCCTTCTGTTACCTCAGCTGCCTTGTTCTTGGTTTCTTTCTCTGCCCCTTGATCATAGGTCTCCCCAAAGGCTGTAGCTCCTTTAACCTGAGTAGTTTCATCCTTTGGGGTCTCCATAGTGATGGGGACTACTCACATACAGTTCAGCTGGAAATGCAGCCTTGGGCTTCTAGGCTGAACATCATCAATCATGAAGCATCACAGTGGAGTCTGTAGGAGATGAGAGAGACAAAGACAAAGAGACAGATACTAGTGAGCAAGCATCCAGCCTGGGTTTGTTTTCACAGGTGTCTGTAGTCTCAGACTTGAACAGAACTAGAAAGAAAGTAATAGAAAGAAAGAACGCCAGAAAAACTTTAACCCACTCCATATGCTTAGCTGTTCAGGCCACCCTCAACTCAGGGGAGCACTGGGCAAGGGGACCCACAGATGTGTGAAAGGTCCATAGCACTACTGGCTGCAAGAGGGATTATCAGTTATCAAAAGGAGTGGGAATAGAGAGAAGCAAGAAAGGCAAGAGGGAGGTTGGCTGTAACGACACAGAATGTTTGATAATCATCTAACAAAATGGCCCACTAAGTCCTCACTGGGTTTTAGTGGATTCAGGACTCAATTTCACATTAGCCTGGGCTATCACTGACATTTTTCCTGGGGCTGGGAAGAGAAGTAGACCTGAACATTCACCTCCTGTTTACAAGCTTGCTAAATTGCCTGCAATACCAGGCTCAGACCTTCAGAACCCCAGAGTAGGAACCTCATGGACCCACAGAGGGCTGCAATCCAGGACCTGCTAAGATGATGTAGGGGCCTCAGGAAAGTAAGTCTCTGGGATTTATCATCCATCATCCAAGAGGACAATAAATACATCTCCTTCATAAAGGTTATGAAAGGGGTAGATCTAGGTCAGACTCTATTGACCTGTTAGAAAGAGATTTTAATGTTGCCCTCAGCAACTGGAACCCCCATATTCCACTTTAGAACCAGGATGCATGTTTCCCCTTTACTCTCTTCAGCTGGTTATTCTGGCCCCCATCTAGCTACCTAAGAAGGGAACTCCTTGAAGGCACTACTCAGGGGTGCCCAACGTGCAACCTGTGGGTCATTATATGATGATTTTGTGAGGATTTTTTTTGCTTATTTGTGGTGTCATGAAATCATGAAAAGTATGCACATACATTTTTATGCTAACCAGCTTTTGTTAGTACTTATGTATTTAATATGTGGCCCGAGACAATTCTTCCAATGTATGACAAAGGAAAAAAAAAAAAAAAAGGTTGGACATGATTCTTGTCCAAGAATTCTTGTCCTGCAATGATTCTTGTTCCTGTCCTGGGGGATAAGATCTTAATAGTTATTTAAATAAATAAACCTGGTACAAGCGACATCTTTCTGGTCTAGGCTCCCAATCCTCCAAACACTCAAATGCCAACAGAAGTGGAATAAGAAGAGTTAACCACTACCTACCCCCAACACATTTCCCCCACCCCAAAACTGGTATATTCTAGTGAATATAGCTGGTCAACAGCCAGATCAGTGACCAGCCTGCTCAAACACAATGGTCCCTCCTTGGAAAGTGTGTCCCCTTTCTGTACAGTAGAAACCAGCAGACAAAGGATCCAGAGATGAGAGGCAGAAGAGGGAGGGAAATAAGGAGAGGAAGGGAAAGACGGAGGAGGAGGGATGAGGAAAGCACTACTACATCCTGCATTGGTCAGAGAGCAGCTAGACAGCACATCAGCCCTGTGATTTATTGCCACAGCAGTAAGACTCACACATTCACCTGAAGTAGAAGACTATGGACCAGCACTGAGGGTAGAGAGAGGCTGGCAGCCACACTCTAGCCTCTGATCTCATTAGAGGAGCCCCTCCTGGAGCCCCCAATCCTGTCTTGCAAACACTAATTTTGTGCCTGCTACCTTGCTTGGGTTGATACTTGAATCATCAGTGCAATCCAAGCTTTCATCAAAAGCAGTCTACAGAACTGAATATTAAAATTAGAGAAAGATAATGGCTGGTTATCAAAAAAAGTAAAGGTGATCCCTTCTCTGCAGAGAATTGTATTGCAATTTTCTCAGGTTAGGGTTTTTTCTGTGTGATATATTTTGACATCACACTATTCCAACTCAGCCCGTGACTGAGAGTCCCATGATAGATAGTGTTCCCTCCCACTCATAAACACACACACACAATCACCCAGAGTTCTCTGAGCCAGGGTCTGGTCTGATGAGAATATGTGCCTTATCATTTATCTGAATCCCCCACTTTCCACAGCATAGATGTTTTCAACTAAGCCTTAAAATTACAGCCAGGGTTATCATCATGGTGTTGGGGATGGGGAATTTGGGAAGTCAGTAGTGGACTTGTTTGTGAAATTTCATTAACTTCTACAGAATTCAGCCCTAAAGGGCAGAACAAGAAGGGGTGACCCCCAGCCATTGCTTTTAGGGAGTTCCTAGACTAATAGAGAAAGTCTGATATGTAAAAGTATGAAGACCTCTGTTATTTATTAAGTTGAGTTGTGGAATATCACACTTTATACCTTGTTAACATGTCCCCAGGTAAATGAAGGGCAGAAAAATACCCACTGGGCTCTGAAAAGCTGCCTTGAGGAGGTCCCTGTCAAGCCACATGGAGTGGAAATGGTAGTGAATTAGAAAAAAAGGTGTATGAGACTAATAAGTATGGCTGAGCCTCAAGGAAGACCCAAGGGCAAAGTGACAGACTTTATGAGCCTAGACATCCTTTTGAATCAAAGCCTGACTTGTCCAGCTGGGTTTGGAACTGGAGCTCCTGGGAATAGGTAAACTGAACTACAAAGATGACTACTTTCCAGAACTTTGATGCAGTATCAAAGGAATCCCTTTGGGCTGCCACTTTCCCTCGCTCCTGTACTCCTTGGGGATAGAGGCCAGCCCATCCAATCACTCTCCATATTGCCCCCTTCCTAGCCACAGGTGTATGCAGTGTATAGCGTGTATGACTGGGGTCCAAGTCTTGCCAGTCTCTCATCTGCCAAGGGAACCTGAGCAGTACAAGGTAGCCCACTAAGGCTCAGGTACTCGTGAGATGTTTTGAGATCAAAAACAGCTCCTCGACCCATCCCCCTACCTCCCCAGTCCATCTGCAGTGGTGTGAGAATTAGACGCAATTAAAGGCACCAAAAAAGTACTCTGTAAGCTGTAAGTACAGTTCAAATGAGAAAGATTGCCATTACTGTTATTATTACTCCTTCCAGAGCAGATCCCAGTTTCTTAGGAAGTTACAGACAATGTGCAAAAAGGTGCTTATTTGGGAAAGCTTTTCACTATGGGGAGCTGAGGGACTAGCTGCCTTGGCCCATGCTGAGGGCCAAGGAGAGTGCAGGTGTGAGGAGATTTTAAAGGAGGGGGGTGGGGCCTTGGTGTGTGTCACACTTTATGGGGGCAAGACATGATTGCAAGAGGGACTTTACCTAACAATTGCAATCAGTGTAACCTGGCTTATTGTACCCTCAATGAATCCCCAATAAAAAAAAAAAAAAAAAAGACATGTATGGATCTATACAAAGTCCTCTGCTAAGAGAAGCTTAAAAGCCCTCTGTATGTGTATGTGTGTGTTGGGGGTGGGTAAAATAGGCAGGGTTATATCTGTTAGGGGCTTAAACCCTTCTTTTTCCTCCCTTAGAACAAAAAGCCTACCTGGTCTGTCCCAAGAGTTACCCTGAAAAGATCCTAGCCCACCAAAAACTTCCAGCAAGCTATGGAATCTTCCTCTCACTACACACAGTACAAAAACAAGACTCCAACCACCCTCAGTCCAGGTGCCATTTTTACCCAAGTGGGTCTCTGTCCCTTTTCATTAAACTTGGCCTAACCTCTCCTGGTCTCACCTCTGGGTATACAGACAAACCCCTTTCAATATCCACAGGACAGAGTTTCTCTCCCCCTAGTTCAGGCCCTCCTCCCAAGCAGGCTCAGGGTCATCTTTGTTGGCAAGGACCAGCTTTGAAACTAGGCCATCTCTTACCTCCGTGTCTTGTCCTGCTCAAAGCCCTCACAACCATCATAGTGTTTCTGCCTCTGTACTCCAGGACAATGGGTAGGAGGTTAGCATGGATCTCCCATAGCTGGCAGCCCCTTAACCAACCCCTACCTAACTAACTCCAGCACAAGCCTCTTCTCCATACTGCTTGCTACCCCAGGTTCGAAAGCTATCATTCCTAGGTTATACTGCTTTTACTTAGGACCACAAGTGCTCTCCAGATGTAGGTAGGGCAGAAAGTAAAAGGAACAAAAAGTGACATACTTTGCAGCTCCCCTAGGCTGGGGCTGCCTTCTTTCAGGGTTGCTGCCAAGAAAGTGGCATTGCCAAGCACAGGGCCCCCTACCTTCTGGTTTTTCAACCAGTGTGGCTAAGTTTCAGGTGAACTGGGGGTTAAGGGAGCCCTCCTAAGCTAGTCTGTGGTCCCCAGTCAGGGCTGTTTGTTGCAGCTGCTGTTACGATGGTAGGGAATAGGTTGCAACACAAAGAACTGAGGCCATCTCAGTTCCCAGGGCCAGCTTTGGGCCATTCTGGGACCAGTGGAAGGTTGGCTACAAGGTCAGAGCTTCTTCCTTCTCCCTCTACCCCAAAACCAGGCAGGAGACCAGCCACAAACCTACCCCAGAGACCCTTCCAGGGGAAGAGAAGATAGCTGCAGCCTCAAACTTGCACATTCTGCTCCTGGACCAGTTTCCTGGGGCCAGCTTGGCTAACTTAAAGGCTGATTTTAGAGGAAGAATGAGAAGTGTGTGGATTTATGCAGTAGCTCCAGAGGCATGGCCTTGACCAGTCCTGTTCTAAACAGTCTTCTAGGAGGCAAGCCTACTTTGGGCTCATCTGACCTTCTAGATGTTGTAGGGGGAGAGTAGGTAAGGGAGGAGTGGTGAGGATGGGGAATCTATCCACTTTCCCACCCCAGAGATCTATCCAGTTTTGCACTGAAATCAGCTCTGCCCAGCTGAGGGAAATTCAACAATTAATTTTATAGGTTTATACCTCAGTTTCCTCAACTGTAAAATGAGCCTCTTAACAGTGTCAATTTATTAAGGCTATTGTAAGGAGTAAAACCAATGCATATAAAGTACCAAATAAAATGCATGACACAGCAGAAGCTCAAAACATTACAGCAACTAATTTTTGTTAATATTTTATTCAAACTATGGTTGGACAATTTGTAGCAGTAAAACCACCACTCAGGGTTGAATAGGGTGCTTTCCAGGGCTCTATGAGTAAGTCACCAAATCTCGGTGAGCCTCCATTTTCCCAAAATGTTAAATGAATATGGCTGTGTGATCATCTCACAGGAAGCTTTACTTGCTCACTTAGCCAACTTTTGAAATTCAAGGACCCAAAAGAGTCAGTTACTAGCTAATGGCTCTAGACTATCTGGGATTTATAACTACCCTGCTTCTTTAGCCCTGGCCAGAAAGATCAAAAATTCTAGCTCATTTAAAAGTACTAACATCAAAGAAAATGCAAATTGACAGATATCCTCCACCCACTCAAGGAATTTATCAGATCACAAAAGACTCTCCAGTCTGGTGGGGGATGGTAAATTCTTGTCACAGACAAGGAAACTGTGCTTGGAAAGAGACTTATCCAAAATCATACAGTGAGATGGTAACAGAGCTACTCTAGCTCCCAGTCCTCTTGAGTTCCAATTTCATGTCATTCTGATGTACTGTGTGGGCTACCAATCAAAAGAAGACTGAGCACAAGGATTGTGAAGATTCCCCTCACACCCACAAGACCCATCAACTCCCACTTCAATCCCAACATGGTGCTAGCCCAGCTGGACCTTCTCTGCACTATTTCCAGTCCTCACTGGCTGACACTATTTAGGCCCCACCCAGCACATTCCAGAAAACCTGCTCACTTTAGAATCCAGGAGTGGACAACACAGCCTGTGGCTGCTTTCATCAACAACACTCCCACCACCACTTTTCCCAAACTACAGAACACGTCCCTCTATTCTTCTTTTCCTCAGGAGGTAAGTTTGAGGGGTCCAAAAAAGGCTTAAATAGAAACTTGCCAATGTGGACAAAGATGCAGAATTTGGGCTATTTAAAAAGGATGATCTCTGGGATGATCTGAAACTTGAATGATCTATTTTAAAGCCCACAGCAAATGCATGCTCTCAAAACTGTTTGTTCAGGGACTGGAATAAGGGATGCCTGACTTTAATCCCTTTGATGGAACTGTAGAGGTAGCTGTCAGAGCCACCACTCCCCTAACTTGTAGTCTTCCTGCCAAAGGGCACCTCCTCTCCAGGAGGCATCTTACCAATTCCAGATGTATGCAGCACAGACCCCAAACTGGGCCTTCTCTCCCCTTCCTCTTGTCTCCCACTAGCTCTTCAATTGACTTGTTTGTCAACTTAGCTTTATGTAATTTATTCTGCCAAACCTCAGTCTGACCATTTGTCTCTCTCAAATGAACCCTCCTTCATCTTACAGTCACTACATCTAGCACATAGCAAGAGCTCAAACAAAACTAATTCAATTTAATTCTAATTTAGCTGGAGTTTGTTGGCCAGAACAACAATGCCAGCTTTAGCTCTTACAGGCTGTGTTGTTCGAGAAAGTGGCCTAATCTCTCTGAGACTCAAATGCCTTATCTGTTAAATGAAGAAAATACTACCTATCATGCAGAATCAGGGTAAGAATTAGAGATGATTAGCATAAAGGCAAACTGATCACTAGGCACTAAACAGATATTCAATAAAGGGCTCTTGTGATGAGGCCACTTGCAGTCAGAAACTTCCTCTCCAACCCTTCAGCTGCCACTCCTCATCCTCTGGGGTAACACAAACCTCTTAGCTGATTTCCCTCTAGTCTCTCCTTGCCGCAACACCAAAATCCTTCCCTCTGCCTCTTTCTCTCCCCTCTGATCCACCCTGCTCACCTCTGCCAGATTCATTTTCTTCACAACCCAGATTTCAGAACATCACTCCTCTACTTAACAAATCACTCCACATTGCCTACAGAATCAGGGCCAAACCCCTTTGTCTGACCTCCAAGACCTGCTTTCCCTGCAGTGCTTCTTGCAGGTTTCTCGGCTCACTTGTCTGCCCTTGGCCCCAGCCCCGAATACACAGTCTTCTCCAGTCTGGGAACTACCACTTCTCCCTAGAAATGGGTCTTTTCTTGTGATTGTTCATGGTGCCCCAGCTTTCTCCTTAGGCTGCCTACCCTTCATGCCCAGCTCACTTTGAACAAAAAGGGCTTTGGGAGCCACCTACTTATCACTCCCCTCTCTGGCTCCCTTCTCTTTAAGATACCTTCTTAAAGGGCGGCACCTGTGGCTCAGTCGGTAGGGCGCCGGCCCCATATGCTGAGGGTGGCGGGTTCAAACCCGGCCCCGGCCAAACTGCAACCAAAAAAAAAAATAGCCGGGCGTTGTGGCGGGCGCCTGTAGTCCCAGCTACTTGGGAGGCTGAGGCAAGAGAATCGCTTAAGCCCAGGAGTTGGAGGTTGCTGTGAGCTGTGTGAGGCCACGGCACTCTACCAAGGGCCATAAAGTGAGACTCTGTCTCTACAAAAAAAAAAGATACCTTCTTAAAGAGAAATGTATCTGATATGGGTGCTATGCATGCAAAGGCTTCCTCTATGTCAGTATTAGCCCATCAAGGGTGGGATCAGACAGCCACTATCCCCTACTCCACAGTTGGTTCAGATGAAAAACAAGAGAGGAGGTAACCCCAGGGAAACAGATGTAACAGTTGAGGAAAGCCTTTGGAAGAGCATCTGGGACAAAGGAACAATGGAGACCCCTGACTTTCCTAGGTATCCATTCCCCTATAGTTACCATGCCCTGTTTGAGGTTAAATGAGGAAATTGAGGTTTGGGAGGACATCAGGAAAGTGTACTTTGAAGAAGCATTTGGACTTCTGTGTAGCCTTACACAAATCTCTTCCTTATTCTGGACATCAGTTTGATGAAAAACTAGAAATGAAAAACTGTTTAGGGAGTCCATTTGTTCCAGACTGCCTTGAGAGCTGGGGGAGGGGTGATCCTGTGCTCAGTTTTCTAGTAGCTACTGAATCAGGAGACATGGTAGGAGGCACTGGGTTAGCTTTAGGAGTCCTGTGCTTCGCTGGGAGGCCTGGGTACCTAGCTGGTTGAGCCTAGTCCGCCACTTCAGGACCAGGTACACTGTGGCCTAGACTTACTTCTTGCAGCACTCCCAACATTTTATTCTTTAAAAATGTAGTAGGCCTTGTCTGTGAATATTTCCAATATATCCAGAAAGTAGGGGGCCCAGAACTGGCCGGCTCAGCCCTCATACCCCTGAAGAGCTAAAGCCCCTTGCAGGGAGGGCTGAGCTGGTGAAGGAGGACTGCAACGTGCTGCTGAGCAGATTGGAAGGTTAATATATGCTTAGAACCCCAGCAGAAAGGAAAAAAATCTGTTAGGAGATGAAAGCAATGAAGGCTCCACAATAAGAAATGCAGATTGAAGAATGGCAATTCTTGCCAATCTTGCCCTGCAGCAATAATATGCTGGCATTTGACCCCACCAAGCCCCCTCATCCCATTTCCTTCTTTGTCTATTTTCCCCTTAATGGCAGAAAGAGATGTGGGAGAAGCAAAGCACCCTCACTTGGCTAGCACCTACACCTCTGCATTGGTTCTGGTTTCCCTGCCATTCATACACATGTACACATGTACAGGTTTGAAAAATAAGACCAATCAGAGGAGATAAAAGACTCTGAGATTATTTAATTCAGAGAACATAAGTTGGGGGCAGAGAGAGAATTTAATGTCTATGAAATCTCCAATGGATTCTTAAGAAGAAGAACACACACACACATACACAAATGCAAGGTTTAACTGCAGCATAAGAGGCTCAGATTAGTTCTGAGAAAGAACTTCCAGGTAGTGAGATGGATGACCCAGGAACAAGTGACAAAGGAGGGCCTAATCTTTATCAACCAGTTTATCTGCCTGGACTGGATTGAGGCAGGAAAACTGATGTGATTTAACATTGGGCATTCCCTCTTCTAGCCTTAGGTAGCCTGTTAAGTGAGGGAGTTGGAAACCCCCTCTCCCTCTTCAGTTCTACAAGCAACTCCTGACTGACCTGTCAGGCTTGCTGCTATTTTTTAGTAGAGCAGAGTTCTTTCTACACACTAAGAGCATAAATGTAATAGTTATAGAGGAAATTTTAACACCTCTGTTATAGTAGGAGGGAATCATTAGGCAAAAGGGAAATGAAAGGGGAGAGGAGCTCCCAGATGGAGACCCAAAGTTAAGTCAGCCCCCTTCCCTCTTAGGGAATGTGGGAAGTGAAATGAGGATGGTGGCTAATGGGATCTACTTGAACAGAGGACACTGGATACCATGGAACAGAAGCAAAAGCCACTGTACTTTAGGCAGCAGCCTTTCCCTATGTAGCTGTGTGACTTTAAGCAAGTCCCTGTTGCTTTTCAGGGCCCAATATTCTCATCTGTAAGCATAGAGGTCCAAACTGGTGCTCCCTGAAGGCCTGTCCAGCTGAGAGGAAGGAGTTTTCCAAAGGCAGAGAGAATACTTCCTAGCCCCACCACATTGGTATTTAGGCCAGCTTCCCTGTCCTTCCTGCCCTTGCCTCTGCAAGGCAAAAAGGAGGCTGAAATAGTGAAACTTCCCACTGGAGACAGCCAGCCCCCAGTTCTATTTCCCAAATAAAAAAAAAATGGCCCCTTACCTCTTACTTTCTTGACTTGCAGTATGCTTCCAATTTCTATCTAAGATCTTGTTTCTATTACAGCATATTTTTACACAAAAATATATCAAAACTTCAATTCCCTATGCTTTGACACCCCCTTCCCCTAAAAGGATCAGATCCTCATTCCACAGCCTAGCATTTGGGAACCCCTACCACAGGGCCCCAACCTCTTCTCTACCTCTAAGCCATACCACCTCACCAAGAAGACTCAGTCACCTAGCTCATCCAGCCTGCCACTCCCCCACCTACCTCCATTCCTAATTTTCTTTACCTTTGCCTAAAAAACCTGTACTTTCCAGAAGCTTCTCAGGATCATCCCCCTGCTTATAAAGATTTCTCATCTGTCTGTGCACTTTGCCTCTGGGCTCATGAATTAGCAACCAAAGATATGCCGAGTCTTGCACTGAAACAATGCAAATCCTGAGCTTGTTGTTGAGGGGATACATCACAAGTTTTCTTCTTGTACTTGCAATCCATTCACTTTCTTTGTCCTCATTAGGCATACTCAGTAAATATCTGAGATTTGAGTACCATTTCTCTAGTCACTTTCATATGGATCAGTGAGATGGATGCACAAGATGGACAAATACAAGTTGGAAAGCTAAACAAGGGCTTCTCAAAAACCCTACAAAGATAGGGAGTCCTTCCAAAGCAATCATTAACTACTCTGCACTGTTAGGCTTTGAGAGGATTGTGGCTGAGGTCCAGGTTTAATTTACTCCTCTAAAGGATTCCAAGAGAATCCAGACATCCACAATATCAGGAGAAAAAGCAGAGGCAGAGAAACTTAATTATAGTTAAACTCCTTTCATAATTTAAGCCTGAAATGCCCAGAAGAAGAAGGAAGTCCTAGAGAAGTTCCAAGAAAGAAGAGGTCATCATGGATGGCAAGAGGTAGGCAGGAAAGGCACCAAGGAGAAGTTAGGTCAAGAACTGGGGCCTAAAAGGACAGAAGATTTGGACAGGTATCTGCTGAGTGGGTTTGGGTATATGGAAGGGAGTAATATAGAGCAGATACATTAGGTGGCTATTGGCCTGAGACAAGGCAGAGGAGGGCAGGACCAGCCCTGGGCTGGAGATGCCCAGCTGCAAGCAGGGGTTTGTGTTGGGGCCTAGTTAGTCTGGGAAGAGGTGATTGTAGTATGGTATCCGTGGTCTTGGCTTGTGTCAAAAAAGTTCCCCAGCTAGTCTTCTCCTAAGTGAAGGATTTACTGTCTCTCACTGCCCTTTCTCAAAGGTTCTCAGGCTTTGCCTGGGCCCTGGAGCCCACAGGGCTTTCTACCCTCAGAGGTTGATCAAAATCCAAAAAGAGTCTGCCAAGCCCCTCAATGGCTCCCTCTCTCCAGTTCCTCAGAAAGGCCTAGAGAGCCTTTTACCAGAGACACACTCCAGGGTAGTGACTGCTGTGGGTGGGGCTGAAGGAGGAGAGCTGCACCGAGGGAGGGGACTCCGCTGGAATGTTCATGGGACAGGCAGTCCAACAGTGCAGTGCCCTCCACCCTGGCCATGTCCACTGCTGCAGCAGGCAGGCAGAGCCACAGAGGGAGGTATTTGTGTGTGGGACAAGGCTCTCCTTAACCCTGCAGCCCACGTCAAGGCGAGCCTGGCCAAACAGAGGCCAGCTCTGCAGGGCCAGTCCAGGGGTCACCTGGATGCCTAGGCTGTGCTGGGTTTGTCGGATACAGTCCCTCACCACCCGGGGAGCCTAGGCAAAGTCCGGTGTTCGGGTGGTCATCAGTGTCAGAGGTGTCTGCACCAAACAGTGACCCAATGGGCTGCATATTTTAAGTAACGGAGAAGTTATAGGGTTTGGCAACCTCGCTCATTACCTCTCTTGCACACAGAAACAGTGCGTTTCTACTACAACCATGGCCCCTTCGGCCTTTGGCACTGAAATCTCCCTACAACACCATCCTTATCACTATTTTTAAACAGGAGGCTGGAGAGAAAACTCTGCCAGTGACCTCCAAGGGAAAAGGAGACGAGATGAGAGGGGAGACAAAACTAGCTTGCATTTGCAGCTCTAACCCTAGGATCTGCAAAAGCTCTAGCTGCCAGCCCTCATGCCGGCGGGGGAGGGCGCCAGATGTGCCTGGAGGCCCAGGAGGAGTGGTACGCTGCTGGTTGGGGCCACAAGGCCAAGGTTCCGAAGGGAACTGGGCTGCCCACAGGCCCAAAAGCGCTCTTCTGGGAAGGGGGCAGACAGTGTAGCTATACCAATCCATACCAAAGACAAACTCCGTCTAGCCCTAGCCAGCTCGCCGGCTTCAGTATGCAGAGAGGAGGGAGAGGCTAGAAATGCTCAGGGGAGGGGAGGGGCAGCGGGGCCGCCAGGGTGAACTGTACCAGCGTAACACAGCTGTTCCAGCAAATGTGCTACAACAAAGCTGCACAGCTGTCGGCCTACAAATGTACCGCTTGGGGTACTTGCTGCCTGGCGGCGCCCTTCCTAAGACCGCGCGGCAGCACGTGTGGGCCCATCCCTTCCCAGAGAACCCGGAGGTATGGCCCCGGCTAGTCCGCCAGCCTGCCGGCCCTCCCCATCCCCCCTCAGCTACCGTCGTCTGTGCCCAGGAGACTCGCAGGCGCTGGGCCCCTCACCAGACAGTCTGCAAATTGGGTTCCAAGGCAAAGCGGAAAGCGGCTGAGACTATGATCCACTGACCCGTGCAGCCTTTAAGCCCTATTCCAGGCGACCTGAGCGGAGCACGCGGGAATGCACCCGACCACAGGCAGGCGGAGGCTCCGGGCTGAGCGTAAAGCTTACCCGGCCCAGTCAAGCTCTCAGCCCGGTTATTGTCTGTTGCGCCGCCCTGGGCCGGGCTGGAGCCTCGGCTGCAGCGGGTGCGACCGCCGCCACCGCGGTTCCAGTCAGCTCCTGCACTGACCCCCCTTCCTCAGGCTTTGGGCAGCCAAACTCCCTCCGCAGTACTCCACCGCCAAAGGGTAGGGCGTCTGCGCTCTGATTGGCAGTCATGTGACCCAATCGCTACTGTGGGAAGGCATGCCACGGCCCTCCCACTGTTTCTTTTGGCCTGTTTCTCTTTAAATGCAAATAAGTGCGGGTGTGTAGTCAGCAGTAGGCGGAGAGGGTGTGGAACCCCTTGGCTTCAACTCCCCACTCCCGCCCCCACGATGAGCGGGTCATCTGCATGGCTACACCTCTACTCCCAGGGCTCATCCCGCCTGATGGGGCTCACCGGATCCCTAGAGCTAGGTTTCAATTTTCACTCACTCTCATTTCCGTGGCCTCTGTGCATTCGCGCTACGGTGCCTTGGCGGCCACTAGCAGTTTATCCTGGAACTCAATGCCAGCAAGGAGAAATCTGACACACAGGTTGGGGATCCTGGGGTCACTGCAGAGCACCTTAACACCTCAGCTAGCGCATCCTTTGTCTTACAGCCAGCGCCCGGAGATTCACACCCTGAGGCCACCCAGAGGAAGGCTCACCTGACTGGAAAGCCAACTGCAGTGCTCCAGCTTCAGTTTTTTCCACCTCTGGCACACTAGAGCCCTTGGGGACCATAAAGGTCGACTTCCACAAGTTATTCTGCTGCTGCCCAGAGTAGGGAAGGCTCTTCCCCAAGGTTACCCAGAGGCAGATTAGGAATCCAGAACCCCAGGCTTCTTACCCACCTATGACTGCTTTCATTTTCTTCTCTGGGAAAATACCTGTTTCCATAGTTTAACCCTCACCCAAATTTTCCATCTTCAACAGAACAATGGAAGGAATCTCCAGAGGGTCTCCAAAGCCCTCCCCCCCACACCTTTCCCCCAGCCTTTTGTGAACCTGGCTTTGTTCAGGCCCCTGTCCGTGGATATTTAGAGAAAAATCTTGTCTGGACCCAGGCCTAGGTCAGGTTGAGGACAGAGTAAAGCAGCCTCTACCAGCCCTCCTGCTACTATGTGTGAGGTGTGGAATGTGGCAGGGGTCCACCCAAACTTGGATCTCTAACCTGTGGACATCAAATGGAATTTATGGCTGCCAGAGCTAGGTGAGCTGAGGAAACTAAGAATTCAGTTTTACCACTAGCTCAAGAATATCCAGAAGGCCCAACCCTATAACTCTGTGAGGATAGGGAGAAGAATTAGAAAACAATGCATGTGCTTATTGAATTGCAGGAGTGTTCTGCTCTACTGGGTACTGTTTGTCTTGAAAAGATCCAACTGCTGGAATGTTAAGAGGTGGATTGCTGCCTCTGCATGAAGAGAGCACTGATATGGCTGCTAGGGATTAGGCTCCAGCTCCCACTCAGTGTTGCTGTGACATTTTGACCAATTTATTTTCTTCTCTGGGCAAGTCTATCGCCCCATGTCCACAAGAATCAGGTAAGACTTGTCAGGATCCCTTGATCTCCTTGAGATCTGACAATTCAACCCAATTCTTTCTATAATCCATGGTGTTTCATGATTTTCCATGACATTCTATACAACTCCAACAAAACTCAACATTGAACATCAGACCCCCATCCTAGTCTTGAATCTAAATAAATGTCCATGAGTGGGGAGCTGCTGCTGGCTTATTATGCAACTTTGGCATAATCTCTTTGAAGAGATTCCTTTTCCACAGGGTGCAGGAGGCATCAGGGTATGTGCCTCCTCCCTAGCTTCAGTTTCCCTCTCTGGATAGCTAAGACTATAATGTTTCCCTAGAGCTGTCCTTTCTTGGTTGACAAAGTTCTGATTCTCATGTGTTAGGATTAATCTTTAAGTGTCTTTTCTTTTCTAATACCTCCATTATTGGTTTCTCCACCCCTTCATGCCTTTGGTTACTTGCCATCTGCTGACTCACATTTCACTCAGAACCTTGATTCTCTAAATTAAGGCAAGATTACAGTTTAGAGAAGGCAGTTTCCTAATCTGGAGCCCTGGGAAACAAAAGGTTACAATAGTTTGAGCAGTGGGACCAGGGAGAGAGTAAATGTGTAAAGTAGTCAGGTGGCAGGCTTAAAATGATCTTGGGCACTGTTGCAGTGCTTCTGCCACAGGGGCTAGTCTTTCATGCTTTTTGCCAGACACCAAACATTCTCTCATGCCGTTGAGCTTTAGCGTTGATAGACATTGGACTGAGCCCAAAAGAAATAGGACTTCAGGAAAATAAAAATACTCTTTGAAATGCTAAAGAGGCCTACCAGTTGGGCATGCCTCTTTGTGGTTCTGACAGTGCATGGAAAGCCCAAATGTGTGCATAAACTTGTGCATCAAAATCCTCATCACAGAGGGAACCCTCTAAGGACCCCATCCCACAAGCTGACTGACATATGATGAACTTGTTTGGTCAGGATAGGCATTGGGAATCCTCCTGCTGCTCAGTAGGAGCTTGTAGCTGCAGTGAAAAATCCATGAGAACATATGTGTGGGCTATGTGGAAGCAATGCCATAAACTCAAGTAGACAGACTGGGCCACATGATTATATGACTGTATCTTTCTTCACCAATTTTTCTATAAGTACCTCCTCTATGCTAGGCCTTGTGATAGGAATTGAAAGGAGGTAACTTTTGGGAGCAGGATGATAATATTTAGGGGAGACTTGGGGTTGGGGTTCTAAGAGGAGCTGAGAGCTAGGTTAGAGGTCTGACAACAGTGTTCTGGAGCATTACAGATGAAGAGATTCCTTTTCCTCAGGGTGCAGGAGGCATCAGAACAACATTCCATGGAGCCTTGATGATTGAGTCAATTCAGAAAAGTAGGGGCAGGATCCCTTCCCAAGCCAAAGCCCATTAGTGAGAGGATATAGTGAGTTTGTCAAAAGATAAGATTCTGGATGGCTGTGGCTAAGTATTTGTGTAGTGTGAAGAGGAAGAGCTGGAAATGAGATTAGAAATATAAGTCTGGGAACAAAGTATAAAAGACCATGACTACTTAGGTAAATTGAAGCTCAACTACCTAAGTTCATCCTTCCTTGGAAAGAAGTATTATGTAGTGGCTCTGCTGTAAGACTGCTTGGGCTTGGATGCCAGCCCTATCACTTAAAAGCAGTATCATCTCTGTGGGTTATTTACCTCTCCAATTCTCAATTTTCTCTTCTGCAAGAAGAGGATAATAATAGTGCCCATGTCACATAATTGTGATAAGAATAAAGTGAGTAGCCCAAATAAAGTGGCACAAAGCCTGGTACGTAAGAAGCTTTCAATAAATGTTGGCTACTGATGCTATTATTATTATTTTATATTGTTGTTCTGATCCAATCTACAGATATTCAATGTTATGGAATTCATAATATGACATTGAAACCACTTTTTGATATAAATACACAAGAGCCTGTGATTTCTTATGCACAGATTCCTTTTGATTGTCCAGACCAAGACTAAGTTTTCCCAGGGTAGAGTTTTTTGTTTATTTTTATATCCTCAGCACCCAACAAAAATTTTAGCATAAACTTGGTGGTGAGTATATATTTGCTGAAAATAGTTAAATGAGTCCTTTTCAGATCTAATATCAACTTTAGGTGCCAGCATCCACCAGGGAAGTGTGATGTTGATTCTCACTAAGCACCCCTTTGTGCTCAGCCCTGTGTTAAGATCCAGAATGGTTAACTGCACACAGTTTCTGCCTTCAAGGGCAACCAGTGTAGTGGAGGAAGAACAGTTCATCAGACCAATGCCCTTCAGTTTCTGACTTGGGCAAGACACTGCTGGATGGTTTTGCCATCCACTGAACTGAGGAATATAAAAATAGGGTTAGAAAAATGTAATGACTCTGTTTAGGACATTCTGAGTTTGACATGTCATAAATCCCACTTCAGGGATTTTGCATTTGCTATTCCCTCTGCCTACAATGTCTGTCTTCTGAATATAGACATAGGCTATACCTAATTTCCTACAGGTGTCTGCTCAAATATCACTAATAGTGAAACCTTCCCTAGACACTTAATATATAAAGTAGCAATCCCCATTCCCAACCTCCTTCATTCTCCAATCCCTTGATTGGCCTTTTATCTTATCCATAGCATTTACCACCTCCTGGCATATTATTTCCTACTATTTATTTATTTTAGTGCTTTTTTTATTGTCTGTTTCCTATCATAATAATGAAAGCTCTGTGAGGAATAACAGACAATGAACAAAACACATATGTAAAATATACACCATGTCAGATCGTGATAAATGGTATAGAGAAAAATAAAGCAAGAAGGGTACTCCCTGTACCAGTACCAGTACAGGTGTATTATTTTAAATGAGGAATTTGGGGTAGTCCTCACTGAAATGGTGACATCCAAGCAAAGGCCTGGAGGTACTGAGAGAGCAATCCATGAGGATATCTGGAGGAAGAACATTCCAAGCAAAGGGACAAGTACAAAGGACCTGAGGTGGTGACATGCTGGTATGGTAAAGGAATAGCAAGATAGCCAAGGCAGATGGAACAGAGTGAGGGAAGGGGAAAGTGGTAGGAGAGGAGGTCAGAGAGGACATGGGGGGCAGACAGTCATGTTTTGTGAGTCATCTAAAAGACTTTATACTTTGCAAAATTTTGATCTGGGGAGTCCTTAGTGAAACATCTAGGGAACTTAAACAGCAAGAGTAAAAGCAGGGAGGCCAAGAAGGGGACTCCATTAGCAATCCATCTAACAGATGATGGTGGCTTAGATTGGGATAGAGGCAATGGAGGTGGTGAGAAGTGGTTGGACTCTGGATGTATTCAGAAGGTAGAACTGGCTGGATTTGGTGACAACACTGCAGATGAAGAGTATGAGAGAGAAGAGTAAGGAATAGGAGCCCATAAAGTCCTGAGAGGAAGGGATTGTCAGAATGACACCAGAGCCCAGAGAGCTGGCTCTTTTGGGAGTCGAGGAAGGTACTGTGGTTTTATGAGAGATAGTTTTGCCAAGAGTGTATGTATCAGATTCTGCCCAGAGGTCCTGCAAGATAGAGGTAAAAAATATGCCATTGAATCTGGTTACCGTTGATGGGGACAAGGCATTTCAGGGCAGGGCTGAAGGGATACACAAGACTGGGTATTTTCTGAATATCCAGAAAATGGTCAGTGAGGAAAAGGAGAATGGAATACGGCCTCCTTGTTCCAGAAGTTTGATTCAAAGAGGTGGTGGCTAAAGGAGGCCCTGGGATTCAGGTTTGCTTTTATAAGATGGAAGGATGTGAGTTTGTTTATGTGCTGAGGGGAAAAAAAATCAATCAAGTAGAAGTTACAGGAAATAGGACCATTGATAAGTGAGGGTCCATGGATAGGGGTGAGGGATAGAATCCACTGCCCCTACAGATGACTTAGTCCTGGCTGGTAGAAGGGACTAAGACAAGAGGGAAGGATGGGCAGATTCAGTAGATTTGTTATTGGAAAGAGTTTAAGATGTCACACTTAATGACCTCTACCTGCTCTAGAATGTGGGAGACAAAATCCCCAGCTGACAATGAAAGGAAAAGCACTAATATGGGAGGTTCAAATAAGGTTGTTAATATTGGATAGGTTTCAAATAGCTACTGTAGAGAATGGAGAAGTTGATTAAAAAAGGCCCAGCTGGACTGTCACTGAGGAATGGAGAGCTACACCCTTCTGTAGCTTTGTGACATCCTGCTTAACTCAACTGTGTAACCTTGAGCAAGTTACTTAATCCTACTGAGCCTCAATTTCCTCAACTATAAAATGGGCATGAAAAAAACAAAGTAATTGAACTAAATGAGTTAATCCGTGTAAAGCAATTACTAAGGACACTGCCTGGCAGAGTGCTTGATAACGATTCTTTAGAATTCTTTTTCTTTTAAATTTATTATTAAAATTATTTTTTATTAAAATCATAATTATATACATTTATGGGGTATAATATGATGTTTTATATATATGTTATATATGTGTGTATATATAATACTTATATGTGTGTATATACATACATATGTGTGTGTGTGTGTATATATATGATGTGGCTTGATTAAATAAAGCTGGTTACCCTACTTATCTATCGTTTTTTATGGTGATGCATTCAAAATATAAAATGCATTATTGGGCAGGCCAGGGAGGCATGACCCGGGCTGCTGCATTCAGCCTGACCATGGCAATGGTGCCCCTGAAAGTGCATATCACTGGCCAGGGGAACTGGGATTCAGCTGTTGCAAAAATAACTGGTAATAATGTCAAGAAACTTCAGAAGTTTGCTCCTACCATCAAGATGTGGGTCCTTGAAGAAATGGTTAATTGGAGAAAACTGACAGACATCATAAATAATGATCATAAAAATGTAAAATGTCTTCCTGAAGACAAACTGCTAGAAAATGTTGTGGCTGCCCAAAATCTCAGTGAGGCGATGCAGGATGACCAGCTAGTGTTTGTCATTACCACCACCCCACCCCACCCCAGTTCATCCACAGAATCTGTGATGAGATCACTGGGAGAGTGCCCAAGAAAGCGCTGGGGATCACCCTCATCAAGGGTATAGATGAGGGTCCTGAGGGGCTGAACCTCATCCTCATGTCTGACATCATCTGAGAGAAGATGGCCATTGACATCAGTGTGCTGATGGGAGCCAACATTGCCAATGAGGTAGCAACAGAGAACTTCTGTGAGACCACCATCAGCAGCAAAGTAATAGAGAATGGCCTTCTCTTCAAAGAACTTCTGCAGACTCCAAATTTTCAGATCATTGTGGTTGATGATGCACTGTTGAACTTTGCGATACCCTTTAGAACATAGTGGCTGTGGGAGCTAGGTTTTGTGATGGCCTCCAGCATAGAGACAGCACCAAAGCTGCCATCATCTGCCTGGGACACATGGAAATGATTTCTTTCACCAGAATCTTCTGCAAGGTCCAGGTTTCTGCAGCCACCTTTCTGGAAAGCTGTGGAGTAGCCGACTTGATCACCACCTGCTATGGAGGGGGAAACCACAGGGTGGTGGAGGCATTCACCAAGACTGGGAAAACCATTGAAGAATTGGAGAAGATGTTGAATAGACAGAACCTCCAAGGGTCTCAGACTTCTGCTGAAGTGTTCCGCATCCTCAAGCAGAAGGGACTGATGGGCAAGTCTCCCTTGTTCACTGCAGTGTATCAGATCTGCTATGAAGGCAAACCCATTCAAGAGATGTCGTCTTGTCTCCAGTGTCATCCAGAGCATATATAAAGTGAATCATACAACTTGCTGGGGAAAATTCTGCCTTTTTAATCCGTCTTTTGGATTCATATAGAAACTGGGACATGACAACATGATGTTTGCTTGACTGTAATCCCATCATGGATGTTTGTGAACTTTTACAGGTTCATTTTTGAATTATGAGAGGGAATTCATTGGCTAAGATACACTGGTCAACAACCAAACACACATATGAATGTGTGAGTGTGTGTTTAGTTCTCATTCTGTGAATGTTTCTATGAACCAAATTTAAATGTCCTATTTAAAAATCATTTTTGAAATTCCCCCACTATGGCGTAGCTTATAAAATTGGAACTATCTCAGCTAAATGTGTTAGATGCAATTCATATGCATATGAGTGGGGGAATTTTTTTTTTCTTTCTTTGAGGTTGAAATTTACCTAGCATTAACATGGTAGTTAGAGTGGAGGAGTGAATGTGTTCAAAGATCAACAGATTTAACTTTTAAACACTAACTCAAAGTGAGCATAATTAACTACTTTGATTGTGGGTTGACTTTTTTTAATAATTAGATATTTTAAATTAGGTAATCCATTTATATATTTTCCTCTCACTGCAGTTCTCTGCAGTTTTAGCCTTTTCTCCTCTTTATTAGCTGCCAGAATATGCTTCTATAAAGGCTCAGTAGCAGCAGAATACAGAAAGCTCACCTGGGACTTTCCTGCTGTGACTGGCACATTATTCTGATTCACAACAGACACTGTATGACACTTTTGGTTAGTTGGTGCTTTTTTGCACACATTTCTCATAAGCCTCACAGATCCCCTGAGAGAGGATACTGTTATGCTCCTCTTGTAAAGATGCAGTCACTCTGCATGGTCACCTAGTGATCTGGGGAAGAACCAGGAATAAAGTGTAGCACCAAGGCACAAGAGAATCTAAGAAGAAGCCATGGGGCTGAGTAGGGTGGAGGCAAGATGGCCAACTGCAGCCAACTTTCCACAGAGGATCCTGTCCAGAAGGAGAGTTAAAGGACAGAAATTTAGCAAATAAGCTGATGGTTTGGAGCTGTGCCAAGAGAGAAGGTTGCAGAATGCACATTAACCCTGCTGAGGTGAGCTGCGACCCCAAGGAAACAAACAATAGATACAAAATCCATCACCAAGCACACGAGAGTCCCTTCCCCCATGAGAATGGCTCTCAGTATACTTCCTACAAACGAGCGAGCAGAGTTCTGATATCCTCCTATTTTATCCCACAGGAAAGACCCTCTAAAAACCAGAACTCCTTCCACAGAGAGGACCCACTAACACTAGTGACATTCTCCCGCCAGGCATAAAACTGTATAAATTCTCTATATGCAGTTCTGAACTCCCAGCACTCCCCTCCACTTTCACCCCGAGGTCTGGAAACCTGTCCCCCATGGAGTCTAGATTCTGGGGAGTTTTCTCAAGAGGTGTGTACAAGGTGTGGGCTGTTGGAAGGCTGTGCTGATTTTGTTACACAGGGGTAAAGAGAGGACTGTGGACTGAGAGGGAAAGGGAGAAGCTGTGCCTCATGACACAGAGCAGCAGCAGTGGCAGGAACAATAGGGCTCACACCCCTGGGGATATTTTGGAGAGACACTCCCTGCCTCTTGTGGCAACTGGTGGCAGCCACTGGTGGAACAGATCTGGGATGGAAATGCAGGCCCCATGGGTAAAGGGTATGCCTGAGGAGGTATCTGCCTGTGTGGGCGCAGCAGGGACAGAGACTAGAGTATGTGCGTGCAGAGATGGCATACTCCCAGGGTGGAGCTGAGTCAGAAGTGCTGCTTTAGTGAGCTTAACAAGCACCCAGCCCCCAGGAGATCATAGCTGAGACAAAAGTAGGCAGGGCAACTGCACCAGCCAGGGAGAGGCAATAATTGAGAGCTGAGCATGAGCTCTAACTGCACCCACCCCAACACAGAGTGCAGCAGAGACAGAGATGCCAGCTCTATGAGAATTGGCACAATGGCAGTGGCACAGGGCAGGGCTCAGCAACAGTTTCTGTGAACTCAAACAGAGCCTGGCCCACAGGGGAATATAGCCAGGACAGAATCACTAATTCTGCTAGAATGTAAGTGGCAACAACATCAATCTGGGGTGGGGCTGGAACTAAGTGAACCACCTCAGCTTCCGTTAAGCACCCAAAGTTGTCAGGTTTCAGCTCCCCCTGCTCACTGGTGGCAGAGTGCAGCGGTCTGGCCGAGGAGACATAGATCTCCCTGTGACTCAGGTAGGTGCAAATCCCTGGAGCATCTGCTCAATGGAGGGAACTGGGTCACAGCCCTGCCATGTTACCAGTGAGTAGGTGTGACAGAGGTGTAAGTTGGGGAAGGAGGCATCAAACTTCCCAGACTAATTCATTTGCTGGGTGGGTCCTTCTGACTCAAGTCATACTCAAGTTGCCAGCAGACTCCTGCTTTTGAACTCTCCCACTTGAGACTGGGTGCTGCCTGGGACAATTGACTTGGAACTCTTGACCTGGGCCAATCACAGAGGACTATCCAAAGTGATACTCTGGGTGTGTGGTTGTGGGAAGGTTTGATTTTCCTTTTGCAGTTGTTGCCCATGGAGGGGAGACTCAGTTGTTAGTATTTCTCTATAGCTGAGACTACAACCCAGAATTAATGATTCACTAGGGGTGGACAGAGCCCAGCTGAAAACAAGACAGAGCCACTTGGCCCCACAACACCAAGGAGGTCCTCAGTGTCTCAGGCCATAGAACTGTACAGGTCTTTTGCAAAGCTCTAGGAGAAAAGGTACAGACACCAGTCCCAGCACTTGGGCAAAGAGTGGTTAATCCCTACTCCAGGAGCCCTCATCTCAACATCACCTTATCTGCTCATCCAGCCAACGGTGTAAAATAATCATGGGGAGGAATCAGCAGAAAACTCTGGCAAATGTATAATCAGAGTAGATCAATTCCCCCAAGGAAAGACATGGCATATACAACAGAAGATCCCATTAATAAACAAATAGCTGGGATGTCAGAAATTGAATTCAGAATTTGGTTTGCAAATAAGATTAATAGAATGGAGGAAAAGTTAGAATTAGAAATTCAAGGAGCATTTCTAAAGTTATCTCAAAAATTGAATGAATTCAAAAACAAAATCACCAAGGGTTTTGACACGTTGAGACAAAAACTTGCAGTGCTCAAATATCTGAGAAATACAGTAGAATACCTCAGAAACAGAATGAAACAGGCAGAAGAAAGGATTTCTGACATTGAAGACAAAGCTTTTGAATGCTCCCATATGCTCACAGAGGAAGAAAAGTGGAGAGCCAAAACAGATCATTCTCTCAGAGAGCTCTGGGATAATTTGAAGAAAACTAATATTCATCTTATAGGAATTCCAGAAGGCAATGAGGTGGCTTCTAAAGGCCCAGATGCTCATGAAATAATCAAAGAGAACTTCCCACACATGCCAAGAGATTCTGAAATTCAGATAGCAGACAGTCTCAGAACACCAGCACAACTCCATCTGAATAAGACATCTCCTACACACATTATAATGAACTTTGCCAAGGTTAATATGAAGGAGAAAATTGTGCAAGCAGCCAGATATAAGAAAACCATAACCTACAAGGGGAAGAATATTAGAATGACTGCAGATCTCTCTGCTGAAAACTTTCAAGCTCAAAGAGAGTAGTCATCGACTTTTAATCTCTTAAAACAAAATAATTTTCAACCTAGGATTCTGTCCAACTAAATTGAGTTTCATTTATGATGGAGAAATTAAATATTTTAATGACAAACACATGTTGAAGAAATTTGCCATAAACCAGCTCTCCAGGATATCCTCAGACCTATCCTCCATAATGGCCAATGCAATTCTATACCACCAAGTAAACTCACTCAAAAATTTTTGAGCAAATTCCAACTTCCACAGTGGCAAAAGTATTAAAAATGTCCACAGGACTTTTGGAAAACTCTATACTCAAAATTCTACCAGGCTTATCAATATTCTCAATTAATGAGAATGGCTTAAATTGTCCTCTAAAGAGTCACAGGTTGGCTGACTGGATAAAAAAACTCAGGCCAGATATCTGCGGCATACAAGAATCCCATCTTACCTTCAAGGATAAATATAGACTTAGGGTGAAGGGATGGTCATCTATATTTAAGGTAAATGGAAATCAGAAAAAAGACAAGTGTTGCTATTTTATTCGCAGATACAATAGGCTTTAAACCAACAAAAGTAAGGAAAGACAAGGATGGTCACTTCATATTTGTTAAGGGTAACACTCAACATGATGATATTTCAATTATTAACATATATGCACCCAACCAGAATGCGCCTCAATTTATAAGAGAGACTCTAACAGACAGGAACAATTTGATTTCCTCCACCAGCATAATAGTTGGAGATTTTAACACTCCTTTGGCAGTGTTGGATAGATCTCCCAGTAGAAGCTAAGCAAAAAAAATATAGACTTAAACTTGACCATTCAACAATTGGATTTAACAGACATCTACAGAACATTTCATCCTAACAAAATTCAATACACATTCTTCTCATCGGTGAATGGAACATCCTCCAAAAGTGATCACATCTTAGGTAACAAGTCTAACCTCAGAAAATTTAAAAGAAAAGAAAATATTCCTTGCATCTTCTTGGACCATCATGGAATAAAAGTTGAACTCAGTAACAACAGGAATCTACATACTCACATAAAAACATGGAAGCTAAATAACCTTATGCTGAAAGATAGCTGGGTCAAAGATGAGATTAACAAGAAAATTACCTACTTTTTGGAACAAAATGATAATGAAGACACGAATTACCAGAACCTCTGGGATATTGCAAAGGCAGTCCTAGGAGAAAAATTTATAGCACTGCAAGCCTTCCTCAAGAGAATGGAAAGAGAGGAAGTTAACAACTTAATGGGAAAGCTCAAGCAACTGGAACAGAAAGAAAATTCGGGGGTGGGTAGAGGGAGGGGGATCGGTGGGATCAAACCTGTGGTGCATATTACAGGGGTATTTGCAAAACTTGGTAAATGTAGAATGTAAATGTTTTGGCACAGTAACTGAGATAACGCCGGAAAGGC
The DNA here is from genome assembly GCF_027406575.1 of Nycticebus coucang. NCBI lineage: Eukaryota > Metazoa > Chordata > Mammalia > Primates > Lorisidae > Nycticebus > Nycticebus coucang. The sequence goes on from NC_069804.1 coordinate 69,392,692, forward strand.
TATGTTAACCACTGTGATAAAAATGTGTCAAATGGTTTATGAAGCGAGTGTATGATGCCCCATGATCATATCAATGTATACAATTATGATTTAATAAAAAAAAAAAAAGAAAGAAAATTCCAATCCAAAACCCAGCAGAAGGAGGCAGAGCATGATGACGGACAGGACAGACGTGTAGCCCACCTCTCCCCAGCCACCAGGTGAGAGGAAAGGCGGTCTGGACCTTCCCTGTGTGTGGATTATTGGAGTGGACAGACAGCTGGAGACGCCCAGTGAACTGGTCGTTTGCTATATGTGAGGGGTAATTTAAAATCACAGAGTCTGTTGTAGAGATTCTTCCCTGCTTGGCCGTGCCAGCCAGCAGGCCCCTCCCCTATGGAGGTCAGCAGCTTGTAAATGATGACAAAAACCAATTGACAAATAATTAATCCTGAACTGAGGGAGGCATCTGAAAGGAGAGCCACTCAAAACCACGGGGAGCTAGGCAAACTGTTGGACAATTGAAGGGAAGGGATCCCGCCCGGGAAACAGACATTTTGAACTACCCAAAAGGGTGGGCACCTTTCCCCCAGGTGTTGGAGGGGGCTGGTGGTTCAGGCTGCGCGGCAAACAGGCGGGCGCCCATCCAAAAGGGAAACTCTGATCCATAAAACTCAGAATAAGTCCCCCGAGTGCTCCAACCATGGGAACCAGCTTGAAGCCTAGTACCTGGCTTGGTCTTCTGGAGCGGCGAAGCTACTGAAGCCGCAGAGTGGCTTTGGCTGCTGAAGCCACAGGAACCAGTTACAGGAGATAGAACCGCGAGCCCGCCAACGACCGCGCGAACTCAGCACCGCTCCCCTTATGGCCGATGATAGTCGCCAGTTTGCGGGGGAACCTGGAAACAGAGTGGAGGGACTTAGGAAGCATGGACACCTGCACTGAGTGGGACAGTCGATCGCAAGTGCTGTCTGGAAAAGAACAGCCGAGGTTGCACAATTCTTAGGCGACAAACATTTATGGAAACTCCAAAATGGGGATCAGCCATGTAAGGTGGTTACCATGGTAACGTTATAAACTGTAAACCAGGTATAAGTCTGGGAACCCCTCACAGCGCCACCTGCTGTCCAGAAAGTATATTGCAGTATGAATATATTCCTACGAAAGTTGATCGCTACAGCAGACATATAGATATTTATAGGTATATTTCTACACACAAGAATATTTTTGTAGTTGGTGCCTTTTTTTGTTTTGTTTTGTTTTGGTTTGGTTTTGGTTTTTGTGGGGTTTTTTTGTTGTTGTATTGTTTTTGTCTGTTTGTTCCTCACCATTTTCTTAGAGGAGATTTCGATAATTTTTTATTATTACTTTTTATATAGATATATTATTTTATTTCTATGTCTTCTCATTTTAATTTTTTCTTTCTTCTCATTTAACATTCCTTCCAACACCACTTTTCTCTCTCTTTTTTTCCTTTCTTTCAATTATTTTACAATTATCACTATTTTTATTGCAGTTGTTCTTATATTGCTGTTGTCATGGCTGTTGTCTGTATGTCTATGTGTTTCCGTCTGTCTCTGTATCTATGGGCCCATGTGCCTGGTAACATTTGTATTTGTTTATTTGTTCATTTGGTCTCAATGAGCTTGGTGTTACGACCTGCAACTCGGAGCTCCTAACACTCCCCTCCACTCTCACTCCGTGATCTGGAGACCTGCCCCCCCAGGAGTCCAGATTCTTGGGTGAACTCTCAAAAGGTGTAGACAGGACTTGGACTGAAGCTGGCCAGTGCTGACTCTGTAGCAAAGGAGCGAGAAGACGACGGTTGGCTGAGAAGGAATTACACTGGAGCGGTGGTGCCCCGAGGTACAGAGCAACAGCCATCTTCAGAAATAACAAGTCCCACCCCCAGATATCCCATAGCCTCTCCTCCTGTCTTCCTGGGCAACCAGATGAGGCCGAGCATCTTCTCAGATGGCAACCACCATGGAACAGACCTGGGACTGAAACACAGGCCCCGTGAGTAAAGGGTTTTCCTGAGACGGTACCGACCTGGGTGGAACACAGGGACTAGAAAACACCGCCGCAGAGCCGGGAAACTCCAAGGGTGGGGCTGATCCAGAGGACCGCGCTACTGAGCCTAAGACACACCTGGCCCTTAGGGGATCACCAGCCTATAGATAAAGGAGGCCAAGAGGCTACAGCCAATAACTTATTGTGCTGCGAATACAAACCCACAGGACTAATGACAGGGCCTGAGGCACAGGTTCTGGGAACTCAAATCAGCCTCTCCTCTGCAGAGGAATCTGGCAAGGTCATAAACAAACTCCCACAGGGTTGTTCCCTTCACCCAGTAACATAAAATAAGGGTGGTGCTGGAACTGAGTGAACACCTCCAGCCTCCATCAAGTGCCCGAGGTTGACAGGCCACCCCACCCCCTACTGGATAAAGACGGAGAATAGTGGCCTAGTCAAGCAGACAAAGACTACCCTGTGACTTAGGCAGGTGCAACCCCCTGGAGTATCTGCTTACTGCAGACAACTGACTGGGTCATAGCCCTGTGGGGCTAGCAGCAACTGGGTGTGACAGAGCTGCAAGGTGGGGAAAGAGGCATCAATCTTCCCAGACTGATCTATTTACTGGTGGCTCTTCATGACTCTATGCAGCGCTGGAGCAAGCCACTTTAGAGCAGTCACCAGACCCCTGTGATCTTGTTCCCAGGGACCTCTTGAACTCCCCCACCCAAGGCAGCTGCTGACTGAGACAATTGATTGGACATTTTGAACTGAGTCACTCACCTGGGGACTATCCAGGTGGTGCCCTGAGTGTGTGGTTATAGGAAGGTTTGATTTTCCTTTTCCATTTGTTGCCTGTGGTGGGTGGGGTGACTTAATTGCTGGTATTTCTCCACAGCTGAGACTTCAAGCCAGAGTAACTGTTTCACTAGGGTCACATAGAAACCAGCTGAAAACAAAACAGAACCACTTAGCCCCTCTACACCAAACAGGGCCCCAGTTTCTCAGGCCACAGCACTGTATGTGTCCTCGACAAAACACCAGAGGAAAACCAAAGGGAGTAAAACAATCATGGGGCGGAATCAGTGGAAAAACTCTGGTAACATGAATAACCAGAATAGATCCACCCCCCCAAGGAAAGATACGGCAGATGTAATTGAAGATCCCATTCATAAACAACTGGCTGAGATGTCAGAAATCGAATTCAGAATTTGGATGCAAGCAAGACTAACAAAACGGAATTAGGAATTCATGGAGAAATTCAAAATCTGTCTCAAGAATTTAACGAATTCAAAGACAAAACCACCAAAGACTTAGATACACTGAAGCAAGAATTTTCAGCCCTCAAAGATATGAAAAATACAGTAGAATCCCTTAGCAACAGAATGGACCAAGCAGAAGAAAAGATCTCCGACATCAAAGATAAAGCCTTTGAACTCTCCCAAACTCTCAAAGAGGAGGAGAAATGGAGAGAAAAAATGGATCATTCTCTCAGAGAGCTCTGGGATAACATGAAGAAGGCAAATATCTGACTCATAGGAATTCCTGAAACAGATGAAGTGGCCTCACTGGGCGCAGAGGCCCTTCTGCATGAAATTATGAAAGAGAATTTTCCAGACATGCGTAGAAAACCTGAAATTCAGATAGCAGACAGCTTCAGAACCCCAGCATGACTCAACCCCAATAAGACATCCCCCAGGCATATCATAATTAACTTCACTAAAGTTAATGTGAAGGAGAAAATTCTCAAAGCGGCCAGGCGAAAGAAATCTATTACCTTCAAAGGAAAGAACATTAGAATTACTGCAGATCTCCCTGCTGAAACTTTTCAAGCCAGAATAGGGTGGTTATCAACGTTTAACCTCCTCAAGCAAAATAACTTTCAACCCCAGGTCTTGTACCCAGCTAAACTGAGTTTCATTTATGACAGGGAAATTAAATACTTTAATGACATACATATGCTAAAGAAATTTGCCATAACCAAACCAGCTCCTCAGGATATTCTCAGACCTATCCTCCATAATAACCAACCCAATCCTCTACAAAAGTAAACTCACTCAGAAACTTCTGATCAAACTCCAATTTCCACAATGGCAAAAGGAATAAAAATGCCCACTAGATTTTCGAAAAACTCAATACCCCAAATTTCACCAAACTTATCAATACTCTCCATTAATGTGAATGGCTTAAACTGCCCTCTAAAGAGACATAAGTTAGCTGACAGGATACAAAAACTCAGGCCAGATATTTGTTGCATACAAGAGTCACATCTTAACTTAAAAGACAAATACAGACTCAGGGTGAAAGGATGGTCATCCATAACTCAGGCAAATGGTAACCAGAAAAAAGCAGGAGTTGCAATTTTATTTGCAGATACAATAGGCTTTAAACCAACAAAAGTAAGGAAGGACAAAAATGGTCACTTCATATCTCTTAAGGGTAAGACTCAATATGATGAGATTTCAATTATTAATATCTATGCACCGAACCAGAATGCACCTCAATTTCTAAGAGAAACTCTAACACACATGAGCAACTTGATTTCCTCCAACTCTATAATAGTTGGAGATTTTAACATTCCTTTGGCACTGATGGATCGATCCTCCAACAAAAAGCTGAGTAAAGAAATTCTAGATTTAAATCTAACCATCCAGCATTTAGATTTAGCAGACATCTACAGAACATTTCATCCCAACAAAACTGAATACACATAATTCTCATCAGCCCACGGAACTTACTCTAGAATCAATCACATCTTAGGTCACAAGTCTAACCTCAGTAAATTTAAACCAAAAGAAATTATTCTATGCATCTTCTTGGACCATCATAGAATAAAACTTGAGAGAGTAACAACAGGAATCTGCATACACATACAAAAACATGGAAGTTAAATAACCTTATGCTGAATGATAGCTGGGTCAGAGATGAGATCAAGAAGGAAATTGCCAAATTTCTTTTTTTTTTTTTTATTGTTGGGGATTCATTGAGTGTACAATAAGCCAGGTTACATTGATTGCAATTGTTAGGTAAAGTCCCTCTTGCAATCATGTCTTACCCCCATAAAGTGTGACACACACCAAGGCCCCACCCCCCTCCATCTGTCCCGTGTTCTGCTTCCCCCCCCATAACCATAATTGTCATTAACTGTCCTCATATCAAAATTGAGTACATAGGATTCATGCTTCTCCATTCTTGGGATGCTTTACTAAGAATATTGTCTTCCACATCCATCCAGGTTAATACGAAGGATGCAAAGTCTCCATTTTTTTTAATGGCTGAATAGTATTCCATGGTATACATATACCACAGCTTGTGAATCCATTCCTGGGTTGGTGGGCATTTAGGCTGTTTCCACATTTTGGGGATTCTAAATTGATCTGCAATAAACAGTCTAGTACAAGTGTCCTTATGATAAAAGGATTTTCTTTCCTTCTGGGTAGATTCCCAGTAATGGGATTGCAGGATCAAATGGGAGGTCTAGCTTGAGTGCTTTGAGGTTTCTCCATACTTCCTTCCAGAAAGGTTGTACTAGTTTGCAGTCCAACCAGCAGTGTAAAAGTGTTCCCTTCTCTCCACATCCACGCCAGCATCTGCAGTTTTGAGAATTTGTGATGTGGGCCTTTCTCAATGAGGTTAGATGATATCTCAGGGTAGTTTTGATTTGAATTTCTCTAATATATAGAGATGATGAACATTTTTTCATGTGTTTGTTAGCCATTCGTCTGTCATCTTTAGACAAACTTCTATTCATGTCTCTTGCCCATTGATATATGGGATTGTTGGCTTTTTTCATGTGGATTAATTTGAGTTCTCTATAGATCCTAGTTATCAAGCTTTTGTCTGATGGAAAATATGCAAATATCCTTTCCCATTGTGTAGGTTGTCTCTTTGCTTTGGTTATTGTCTCCAAACTGTACAGAAGCTTTTCAGTTTAATGAAGTCACATTTGTTATTTTTGTTGTTGTTGCAATCGCCATGACAGTCTTCTTCATGAAGTCTTTGCCCAGGCCACTATCTTCCAGTGTCTTTCCTATGCTTTCTTGGAGGATTTTTATTGTTTCATGCTTTAAATTTAAGTCCTTTATCCATCTTGAATCAATTTTTGTGAGTGGGGAAACGTGTGGGTCCAGTTTCAGTCTTTTACATGTAGACATCCAGTTCTCCCAACACCATTTATTGAATAGGGAGTCTTTCCCCCAAGGTATGTTCTTGTTTGGTTTATCAAAGATTAGGTGGTTGTAAGATGTTAGTTTCATTTCTTGGTTTTCAATTCGATTCCAAGTGTCTATGTCTCTATTTTTGTGCCAGTACCATGCTGTCTTGAGCACCATAGCTTTGTAGTACAGACTAAAATCTGGTATGCTGATGCCCCCAGCTTTATTTTGTTACAGAGAACTGCCTTAGCTATCCGGGGTATTTTCTGGTTCCATACAAAACGCAGAATCATTTATTCCAAATCTTGAAAGTACGATGTTGGTATTTTGATAGGAATGGCATTGAATAGGTAGATTGCTTTGGGAAGTATAGACATTTTAACAATGTTGATTCTTCCCATCCATGAGCATAGTTGTTCTTCCATTTGTTAATATCCTCTGCTATTTCCTTTCTGAGGAGTTCATAGTTTTCTTTATAGAGGTCCTTCACCTCCTTTGTTAGGTATATTCCTAGGTATTTCATTTTCCTTGAAACTATGGTGAAGGGAGTTGTGTCCTTAATTAGCTTCTCATCTTGAGTGTTATTGGTGTATACAAAGGCTACTGACTTGTGGACATTGATTTTATATCCTGAAACATTACTGCATTTTTTGATGACTTCTAGGAGTCTTGTGGTTGAGTCTTTGGGGTTCTCTAAGTATAAGATCATGTCGTCAGCAAAGAGGGAGAGTTTGACCTCCTCTGCTCCCATTTGGATTCCCTTTATTTCCTTGTCTTGTCTAATTGTATTGGCTAGAACTTCCAGCACTACGTTGAATAGTAAAGGTGACAGAGGACAACCTTGTCTGGTTCCGGTTCTAAGAGGAAAAGCTTTCCGTTTTACTCCATTCAGTAAAATATTGGCTGTGGGTTTGTCATAGATAGCTTCAATCAGTTTTAGAAATGTGCCACCTATGCCTATACTCTTCAGTGTTCTAATTAGAAAAGGATGCTGGATTTTATCAAATGCTTTTTCTGCATCTATTGAGAGGATCATGTGATCTTTATTTTTGCCTCTGTTAATATGGTGGATAATGTTTATAGACTTGCGTATGTTCAACCAGCCTTGCATCCCTGGGGTGAAGCCTACTTGATCATGATGAATGACTTTTTTGATGATAAGCTGTAATCTATTGGCTAGGATTTTGTTGAGAATTTTTCCATCTATATTCATGAGTGAGATTGGTCTGAAATTCTCCTTTTTGTTTGGGTCTTTTCCTGGTTTTGGTATCAGGGTGATGTTTGCTTCATAGAATGTGTTGGGGAAGATTCCTTCTTCCTCAGTTTTTTGGAATAATTTCTGCAGTACAGGAATAAGCTCTTCCTTGAAGGTTTGATAGAATTCTGGAGTGAAGCCATCTGGAGCAGGGCATTTTTTGGTTGGAAGATTTTTTATTATTTCTTTGATCTCAGTGCTTGAAATTGGTCTGTTCAGGAGCTCTATTTCTTCCTGGCTGAGTCTAGGGAGAGGGTGTGATTCCAAATATTGGAATCACAAATATTGGATTCCATTTCTTTCACATTGTCAAATTTCTGGGCATAGAGTTTCTGGTAGTATTCAGAGATGATCTCTTGTATCTCTGTGTGATCAGTTGTTATTTCCCCTTTATCATTTCTGATTGAGGTTACTAGAGATTTTACTTTTCCGTTCCTCATTAGTCTGGCCAATGGTTTACCTATTTTATTTATTTTTAAAAAAAACCAACTCCTTGTTTCATTAATTTTCTGAAGGATTCTTTTGTTTTCAATTTCATTGATCTCTGATTTGATTTTGGATATTTCTTTTCTTCTACTGAGTTTAGGCTTAGATTTTTCTTCTTTTTCCAATTCCATAAGATCTCTTGTGAGATTGTTGATGCACTCTCGTTCTGTTTTTCGAATGTAGGCATCTAAAGCGATGAATTTTCCTCTCAGAACTGCATTTGCAGTATCCCACAGGTTTTGGTAGCTTGTGTCTTCATTGTTCTTATGCTCAAGGAAGTTAATGATTTCCTGTTTTATTTCTTCCTGCACCCATCTGTTATTCAACAGAAGATTGTTTAGTTTCCATGCCTTTGGGTGGGGTCGAGCATTTTTGTTAGAGTTGAGTTCCACCTTTAGTGCCTTATGGTCTGAGAAGATACAAGGTAAAATTTCAATTCTTTTGATTCTGTTGATATTTGTTTTGTGTCCCAGGATATGATCAGTTTTGGAGAATGTTCCATGGGGTGATGAGAAGAATGTATATTCTTTATCTTTGGGATGGAGTGTTCTATATGCGTCTATGAAGCACAGTTGTTCTAGGGTCCATTTTAATCTCTTACATCCTTGTTTAATTTCTGTTTAGAGGATCTGTCCAGCTCTGTAAGAGGAGTGTTAAGGTCTCCTGTTATTATGGTATTATCGTATATCATATTGCTCAGACTGAGTAAGGTCTGTTTCAAGAATCTGGGAGCATTTAAATTGGGCGCATAAATATTTAGAATTGAAATGTCTTCTTGTTGTAATTTTCCCTTGACCAATATAAAGTGACCATCTTTGTCTTTTTTGACTTTAGTTGCTTTAAATCCACATGTATCTGAAAATAAGATTGCAACTCCTCTTTTATTCTGAATTCCATTTGCCTGAGAAATTGTCTTCCAACCCTTGACTTGGAGATTTAAGTTGTCTTTTGAAGCCAGGTGTGTTTCTTGCAGACAGCAAATGGATGGCTTCTGTTTTTTAATCCAGTCAGCCAATCTGTGTCTCCTCAGTGGGGAATTCAAGCCATTAACATTTATTGAGATAATTGATAAGTGTGGTAGTATTCTATTCGTCTTATTTGGTGAGAGTCCTTTGCTTAGTTTTATCTTTTGCATCAGTGTGGAGGTTAGGTTCTGTCCTTTAGTTTCTGAGTTCTTAGTTTGCTGCTGGTCACTGTGCAGAACAGGTTGAAGTATTTCCTGTAGAGCTGGTCTTGTTGTGGTGAATTTCCTCAATGTTTGTATATCCGTAAATGATTTGATTTCTCCGTCGATTTTGAAGCTTAGTTTAGCAGGGTACAGAATTCTGGGCTGGAAATTGTTCTGTTTAAGTAGATTAAAGGTAGATGACCATTGTCTTCTTGCTTGGAAATCTTCATTAGAGAAGTCTGCGGTCAGTCTGATGGATTTGCCCCTGTAGGTCAACTGGCGCTTACTCCTGGCAGCTTGCAGAATCTTTTCTTTTGTCTTGACTTTGGACAGGTTCATCACAATGTGTCCTGGAGAAGCTCAGTTAGAGTTGAGGCGACCTGGGGTCCGATACCCCTCTGAACGCAGTGTGTCAGAATCTTTGGTGATATTTGGGAAATTTTCTTTTATAATATTCTCTAGTATGGCTTCCATTCCTCTGGGGCATTCTTCTTCCCCTTCTGGGATTCCTATAACTCATATGTTGGAACGCTTTGAAAAGTCCCATAATTCTGACAGTGAACGCTCTGCTTTCTCTCTCTTCTTTTCTGCCTCTTTTACTGTCTGAGTTATCTCAAAAACTTTGTCTTCTACCTCTGAAATTCTTTCTTCTGCATGGTCTAACCTTTTGCTGATACTTTCCATTGCATCTTTAAGGTCCCTAATGCACTGTTTTAGTTCCTTCAGCTCTGCTGTATCCTTTTTATATTCTTCATATCGTTCATCTGTTATTTGATTCTGTTTTTGGATTTCCTTTTGGTTAATTTCCACTTTATTAGCAGTTTCCTTCATTGTTTCCATCATTTCTTTCATTGTTTTCAACATGTGTACTCTAAATTCCCTTTCTGTCATTCCTAACATTTCTTTATAGGTGGAATCCTCTGCATTAGCTACCTCATGGTCCCTTGGCGGGGTTCTTCTGGACTGGTTCTTCATGTTGCCTGGAGTTTTCTGCTGATTCTTCCTCATGGGTGATTTCTTTTATCTCTTTCCTTGCCCTAATTTTCCTTTCACTTCCTCTTGCTCTTTAAGTTCTCGTGCCTGTGGACTAAGGGTTACAGGACCAGAAGTGTGAGAAAGTTGAAGAGCAAAAAAGGGATGAAAGAAAGGAGGACCGAGTGATAAGAAAAAAAAAAGAAAAATAGAGAAAGGAGAGGGGGTGGGTAAAAGGAATATTGACAAAAAGAAGAGAGGCACAGAAAGAGGGAGACAGAGCAATATAGGTGCACAGTAGGGTACTTTGATACAACCTTAAAAAAAAACCCACCTTCTGGAGGTGCCCAGTTGGGTGGTTCCCTTAAGGTCAGCAGCTCTTTGCTAACCTGATCAGACACAGTACCCCACCTCCACCAAGTAGAGAGAAAAGACAAAAATGCTATAAATCAAACCAAAACAAGCAAACAGAAAACTTTGCGGGATAAAATTGGGTGGAAAACCAAATATAGCGGTAGAAACACTAGCAAAAATGAAGTTCTAATTATTGAAATAGGCAGCAATGGAAAATTATAATTCAACTAGAAAAATTGAGAAAGAAAAAGGATCTGTATGGAAAAGGTTGAAGTTAAAAATCAAAACAACATCAACAACATCAAAATAAACAAAAAAACAACCAAACCAAAAAAAAAAAAAAAAAAAAACACAACCAAAAGCAAAGCAGTATGTATATGTTGTTGAATATTGTCTGGATAACACTTGGTCTTCTGGGGTATGAGATGTTATTCACAGTTCTGATATGACTGGAGGCTGCTAGTTTCTCAAACCCCAGCAGGTAGACACCCTAAATCTCTCTTCAGCCCACTTAAAAGGCACTTTGAACTTGTTCACTTGCTGAGCAGAAGCTTTCCCAGGGAAGTGCTTGTCGCTGGAATCACCGCTAAAGTGGCTATCCACTTACCCTGTGTGCCAAAACTGGTCTCCTTCTGCCCCCGAGGGTTAGGGCTGCAAGGCAGCTCAGACCCCACTCTTAGGCTACTTGGTTGCTGGGTTACCAGCTCCCACCCAATTCTACCTCTGTGACCCTGAGGGCGGAGCTTGCCAGGGAAGATTGCTCACAATGGCTGCCTGTGACCCAGAGCCAAACACTATTAGCTCCGTCTGGCTCAGCGGCTCAGACTGGGGCCCTAGACAAAGGCTAAAGTTCTCCGCACTCCTGCTCAGGCTCTCCCCAAGGCAGTTCAGCTTAGTGCCAAGTCCAAAGACACCAAAACAGTTCACAGGTAAGGCCTTTCTGGTTTGCAGTCTCGCTGCTACTGAACTTACAGTTGCGAGCGGGTTTAGACGGATTGAACACACGGGACCAATTGCTGGTTTTCCACTGTTTTAGTCCTCCTCTTGGGGTCCAGAAGTTTCTTGCTGACTCCCTGTATCCTCTCATGGGTGATTATAGGCAGATCCCAGCAGCCAGAGATGCCTGGAGTCCTATCTCCCCAGACTCACGGTGCCCAGATGCAAGGAAGCTCTTACTCGGCTGCCATCTTGCTCCGCCTCCTCGGAAATTGCCAAATTTCTGGAACAAAATGACAATGAAGACACGAACTAGCAGAACTCCTGGGACACCGCAAAGGCAGTTCTATGAGGGAAATTTATAGCACGGCAAGCCTTCCTCAGGAGAACGGAAATAGAGGAAGTAAGCAACTTAATGAAACATCTAAAGAGACTGGAAATGGAAGAACACTCCAACCCCAAATCCAGTAGAAGAAAAGAAATAACCAAAATCAGATCAGAACTAAATGAAATTGAAAACAAAAGAATAATACAACAGATCAATAAATCAAAAAGCTGGTTTTTTGAAAAGGATAACAAAATAGTTAAACCTTTGGCCAACCTAATCAGGAAAAAAAGAGTAAAATCTGTAATCTCATCAATCAGAAATGACAAACATAAAATAATAACAGACTCCTCAGAAATCAAAAAAATCCTTAATGAATATTATAAGAAACTTGACTATCAGAAATATGAAAATCTGAAGGAAATTTACCGTTACTTGGAAGCACATCACCTTCCAAGACTTAACCATAATCAAGTGGAAATGTTGAACAGGACCATATCAAGTTCGGAAATAACATCAACCATACAAAATCTCCCCAAAAAGAAAAGCCCGGGACCAGATGGTTTTACGTCAGAATTCTACCAAACCTTTAAAGAGGAATTAGTACCTATATTACTCAACCTGTTCCAAAGGATAGAAAAATAAGGAAGACTACCCAACAGTTCTGTGAAGCAAACATCACCATGATCCCCAAACCAGGAAAAGACCCAACAAGAAAAGGAAATTATAGACCAATATCACTAATGAATATAGATGCAAAAAATATTCAACAAGATTCTAACAAACAGAATCCAGCAACATGTCAAACAAATCATATATCATGACCAAGTCGGTTTTATCCCAGGGTCTCAAGGCTGGTTCAAAATACGTAAATCTATAAATGTAATTCAGCACATAAACAAATTAAAAAACAAAGAACATATGATCCTCTCAATCGATGCAGAAAAAGCTTCTATGAACATCCAACATCCCTTCATGATCAGAACACTTAAGAAAATTGGTATGACAGGGACATTTCTTAAACTGATAGAAACCATCTACAGCAAACCCACAGCCAATATCATATTGAATGGAGTTAAATTGGAATCATTTCCACTCAGATCAGGAACCAGACAAGGCTGCCCATTGTCTCCATTGCTTTTCAACATTGTAATGGAAGTTTTAGCCACCGCAATTAGGGAAGAAAAGGCGATCAAGGGTATCCATATAGGGTCAGAAGAGATCAAACTCTCGCTCTTCGCAGATGATATTATTGTGTATCTGGAAAACACTAGGGACTCTACTACAAAACTCCTAGAAGTGATCAAGGAATACAGTGTCATCTCAGGTTACAAAATCAACATTCATAAATCGGTAGCCTTTATACATACCAACAATAGTCAAGTTGAAAAAACAGTTAAGGACTCTATCCCATTTACAGTAGTGCCAACGAAGATGAAATATTTGGGAATTTACCTAACAAAGGACGTGAAAGAGCTCTATAATGAGAACAATGAAACTCTAAGAAGAGAAATAGCTGAAAATGTTAACAAATGGAAAAACATACCATGCTCATGGCTGGGAAGAATCAACATTGTTAAAATGTCCATACTACCCAAAGCAATATATAATTTCAATGCAATCCCCATTAAAGCTCCAATGTCATACTTTAAAGATCTTGAAAAAATAATACTTCGGTTTATATGGAATCAGAAAAAACCTCGAATAGCCAAGACATTACTCAAAAATAAAAAAAAAGCAGGAGGAATCATGCTACCAGACCTCAGACTATACTACAAATCGATAGTGATCAAAACAGCATGGTACTGGCACAAAAACAGAGAAGTAGATGTCTGGAACAGAATAGAGAACCAAGAGATGAATCCAGCTAATTACCGTTATTTAATCTTTGACAAGCCAATTAAAAACATTCAGTGGGGAAAAGATTCCCTATTTAACAAATGGTGCTGGGTGAACTGGCTGGCAACCTGTAGAAGACTGAAACTGGACCCACACCTATCACCATTAACCAAGATAGACTCTCACTGGATTAAAGATTTAAACCTAAGATTTTAAACTATAAAAATACTAGAAGAGAGTGCAGGGAAAACCCTTGAAGAAATTGGGTTGGGTGAGTTTTTTATGAGAAGGACCCCCAGGGCAATTGAAGCTGCTTCAATAATACACTATTGGAACTTGATTAAACTAAAAAGCTTCTGCACAGCCAAGAACACAGTAAGTAAAGCAGGCAAACAGCCCTCAGAATGGGAGAAGATATTTGCAGGTTATGTCTCCGTCAAAGGTTTAATAACCAGAATCCACAGAGAACTCAAATGCATTAGCAAGAAAAGAACAAGGGATCCCATTGCAGGCTGGGCAAGGGATTTGAAGAGAATCTTCTCTGAAGAAGACAGGCGCACGGCCTTCAGACATATGAAAAAATGCTCATCATCTTTAATCATCAGAGAAATGCAAATCAAAACTACTTTGAGATATCATCTAACTCCAGTGAGAGTAGCCTATATCACAAAATCCCAAGACCAGAGATGTTCGCGTGGATGTGGAGAAAAGGGAACACTTTTGCACTGCTGGTGGGAATGCAAATTAATACTTTCCTTTTGGAAAGCGGTATGGAGAAAAGTCAGAGATCTAAAAATAAATCTGCCATTCAATTCTGTAATCCCTCTACTGGGCATATACCCAGAAGACCAAAAATCACAGCATAACAAAGATATTTGTACCAGAATATTTATTGCAGCCCTATTCATAATTGCTAAGTCATGGAAAAAGCCCAAGTGCCCATCGATCCAGGAATGGATTAATAAATTTTGGTATATGTACACCATGGAATATTATTCAGCCTTAAAAAAAGATGGAGACTTTACCTCTTTCATGTTTACATGGATGGAGCTGGAACATATTCTTCTTAGTAAAGTGTCTCAAGAATGGAAGAAAAAGTATCCAATGTACTCAGCCCTGCTATGAAACTAATTTATGGCTTTCACATGAAAGCTATAACCCAGTTACAACCTAAGAATAGGGAGAAGGGGGAAAGGGAGGGGAGGGATGGGGGACGCAGGCGGAGGGAGGGGGATTAATGGAATTACACCTGTGGTACATCTTACAAGGGTATATGTGAATCCTAGTAAATGTGGAATGTAAAGGTCTTAGCAAAATAACTAAGAAAATGCTATGAAAGCTATTTTAACTAGTGTGATGAAAATGTGTCAAACGATCTATGAACCAAGTGTATGGTGCCCCATGATCATACTAATGTACACAGCTATGATTTAATAAAAATAAATAAAAAAACCAGCAGAAGAAAAGAAATAACAAAAATTAGAGCAGAATTAAATGTAATTGAAAACAAAAGGATTATAATACAGATCAATAAAGCTAAAAGTTGTTTTTTTTTTTTTTTTAAAGGTCAATAAAATAGATAAACCTTTGGCTAGCCTAACCAGGAAAAAAAGAGTAAAATCTCTAGTTATATCAATCAGAAATGGCAAAGACAGAATAACAACAGACTCTTCAGAAATTAAAAAAAATCCTTAATGAATGTTATAAGAAACTATTCTCAGAAATATGAAAATTTGAAGAAAATACACCAATGCTTGGAAGCATGCCACATTCCTAGACTTAAGCAGAATGAGGTGGAAATGTTGAGCAGGCCAATATCAACTTCTGAAATATCATCAACTATACAAAATCTCCCATAAAAGGAAAGCCTGGGACCACATGGCTTCACATGAGAATTCTGCCAAACCTTTAAATAGGAACTAGTAACTATATTACTCAAACTTTCCCAAAATACACAAAAAGAAGGAATAATACCCAACACATCCTATGAAGCAAACATCACCTTGATGCCCAAACCAGGAAAAGACCCAACAAGAAAAGAAAATTATACACCAATATCACTAATGAATATTGATGCCAAAATATTCAATAAGATCCTAGCAAACAGAATCCAGCAACATATTAAACAAATATACACCATGACTAAGTATGTTTTATCCCAGTGTATCAAGGCTGGTTCAATATATACAAATCTATAAATATAATTCAGCACATAAACAAATTAAAAAACAAAGACCATATGATTCTCTCAATTGATGCACAAAAAGCTTTTGATAATATCCAGCATCCTTTCATGATCAAAACACTTAAGAAAATTGGTATAGAAGGGACATTTCTTAAATTGATAGAGACCATCTACA
Organism: Nycticebus coucang; assembly: GCF_027406575.1. Taxonomy (NCBI): domain Eukaryota; kingdom Metazoa; phylum Chordata; class Mammalia; order Primates; family Lorisidae; genus Nycticebus; species Nycticebus coucang. The sequence goes on from NC_069804.1 coordinate 69,408,536, forward strand.
GCAAACCCAGTCAGTATTGCATTGAATGGAGTTAAATTGAAATCATTTCCACTCAGATCAGGAACCAGGCAAGGTTGTCCATTGTCTCCACTACTTTTCAATATTATAATGGAAGTCTTAGCCATCACAATTAGACAAGAAAAGGCAATCAAGTGTATCTATATAGGTTCAGAGGAGATCAAACTTTCACTCTTCACAGATGGTATGATTGTATATTTGGACAACACCAGGGATTCTACCACAAAACTCTAAGAAATGATTAAAGAATACAGCAGCATCTCAGGTTACAAATTCAACACTCATAAATCTGTAGCCTTTATATACACCAACAATAGTCAACCTGAAAAAAAAAAAAGTCAAGGACTCTATAACTTTCACAGTAGCGCCAAAGAAGATAAAATATTTGGGAGTTTACCTAACAAAGGACATGAAAGATCTCTATAAACAGAACTATGAAACTCTAAGAAAAAGAATAGCTGAAAATGTTAACAAATGGAAAAACATACCATGCTCATGGCTGGGAAGAATCAACATTGTTAAAATGTCCATATTACCCAAAGCAATATACAATTTTAATGCCTTCTCTATTAAGGCTCCACTGTCATACTTTAAAGGTCTTGAAAAAATAATACTTCATTTAATACGGAATCAGAAAAAACTCAAATAGCCAAGACAGAAATAGCTCAGAAATAAAAACAAAGCAGGAAGAATCATGCTACCAGACCTCAAATTATACTATAAATCAATAGCGATAAAAACTGCATGGTACTGGCACAAAAGCAGAGAGATAGAGATGTATGGAACAGAATAGAGAACCAAGAGATGAACCCAGCTACTTACTGTTGCTTGATCTTCAATAAGCCAATTAAATACATTCAATGGGGAAAAGATTCCCTATTTAACAAATGGTGCTGGGTGAACTGGCTGGTGACCCGTAGAAGACTGAAACTGGGCCCACACCTTTCATCATTAACTAAGATAAACTCTCACTGGATTAAAGATTTAAACTTAAGACATGAAAGTATAAAAATACTAGAAGAAAGTGCAAGGAAAACTCTTGAACAAATCATCCTGGGCAAATATATTATAAGGAAGACCCCCTAGCCCCGGGCAATTGAAACAACACCCAGAATATATTACTGGTATCTGATCAAACTAAAAAGCTTCTGCACAGCCAAAAACACAGTAAGTAAAGCAAGCAGACAGCCCTCAGAATGGGAGAAGATATTTTCAGGTTATGTCTCTGACAAAGGTTTAATAACCGGAATCCACAGAGAACTCAAATGTATTAGCAAGAAAAGAACAAGTGATCCCATCTCAGGTTGGGCAAGGGACTTGACGAAAAACTTCTCTGAAGAAGACAGGTGCAAGGCCTACAGACACAAGAAAAAATGTTCTTCATCTTTAATCATCAGAAAAATGCAAATCAAAACTACTTTGAGATATTATCTAACCCCAGTAAGATTAGCCCACATCACAAAATTCCAAAACCAGAGATGTTAGCATGGATGTGGAGAAAAGGGAATACTTCTACACTGCTGGTGGGAATGCAAACCAATATGTTCCTTTTGGAAAGAATTTTAGAGATCACTTAATGATGTAAAAATAGATCTGCCATTAGATCCTTCTAGGTATATATCCTGAAGACCAAAAATCATTTTATAACAAAGATATTTGCATCAGAATTTTTATTGCAGCCCAATTCATAATAGCTAAGTCATGGAAGAAGCCCAAGTGCCCATTGACCCATGAATGGATTAATAAATTGTGGTATATGTACACCATAGACTATCTTGCAGCCTTAAAAAAGACAGAGACTTTACCTCTTACATGTTTACATAGATGGAGCTGAAACATATTCTTCTTAGCAAAGTATCTCAAGAATGGGAAAAAAAGTATCCAATGTACACAGCCCTACTATGAAACCAATTTATAACTTTTATATGAAAGCTATAACCCAACTATAGCTCAAGAAGAAGGGGAAAGAGGAGAGGGAGGGGAGGGGAGGAAGATGGTTGGAGGGAGGGTAATTGGCGGGAACACAACTATGGTGCATTTTACAAGGGTACATGTTAAATTTATTAAGTGTAGAATATAAATGTCTTAACACAATAACTAAGAAAATGCAGTGAAAGCTATGTTAACAAGTTTGATTAAAATATTTCAAATGGTATATAAAACCAGCACATTGTACTCCATAATTGCATTAATACACAGCTATGATTTAATAAAAAAAAAATAATAAAGAAGCCATGGGGCTGATTCCACCTCCACCCCACTGTCTATGGGAAGCACTGTGCACAGTCCTTCCTGAGGCTACAGGTGGGCTTCCTGAAGGTGATGTTTCTGCAGGTCATAACCTCCATGCCACCACTCCATGTGTGGTGTTTAGTCCAGCAATATCAGCTTCCCTTGGGTGTCTTAGAAATGCAGGTTTCTGGGTCCCACCCCCGACTCCTGAAGTGCTGTGCTAACTGGGCCTCAGGTTGTCTTCTGTGTGTTTCTGATGCTTAACGACAATCTGAGAACCACTACATTAGAAAATTTACTTTATCTTGTCACTCCTCAAACCATGTTCCATAGGAAGTAAGTGTCCTGTGGTTGTTCCAGGTGTTCTACAGGAAAAGGTGCATCTATACTCCCCTCTTGAAGGTATAGAATGTATCTTAACATGTCAGTGGAACCTGTTTATGTAAACTAGCAAGTCACAGAGATATTAGATAGAAAAAGTTAGATATTGGCATTTTTGACAAGGAAATTTGTCTACATTTCCAGGGAACACTGTTCTAGGCTGAGATGACCTTATGACAAGTCAAGTAGACCCTTCACTCCCTACAGGAAATTAGGATGAGTAACTACCTGTGGTATTGTTGGTTCTGAACCTTTACAGTTCAGGTCTGCCACAGATCTTTATCAAAGCTTTAAGGTGACACTGTCATACAACCAAATAGATGTCAACATCGCTGAAACACACATTATGTGGAATAAGTGCTTTTAATTCTAGAATGAGAATGGGAATTACTGCACCTTTTAAATGAAATTGGTTTCAGAATAGCATTATACAGTTACCTTACATATCAGTTGATAAGTGTTAAAGGAACCATGTGAATGTAATTTATATACTCATGAATTTCCAGTTACTTTGTAAGATTTGAGCCTGCTCTCCAACCCCAGTTTGGGATTTATTTTTCCTTCTCTACCTGAAATGATTATAGAATAGATTTTCATGGAAATTTTAAAAACTCTATCTAAAACATTTTGGGGGGCATTTTAATGCCCCATACACAGAAGTATATAAAAGCATACAAAATGTTACACATTTCAACAGTTAAGTTAATCAGTTTTTGCTTGTCTCATGATAAATCTTTTTTAAAGTTTGTAATTAGGTAAAAGAGTTATTTTTTAAGATACATAAATGTCTGTAAGCTAATTAGGGTGTCTATCAAGAAGGATAATGAGACATGAGGAATTAAGATTTTGTGTTTTATATATTCTCATCTTCATTCAGCTTCCTACTCTACGTTTTATACTTGAGTGTTTTTCCTGTAAACAAATGGCCTCAAAATTACCACTCTGAAATCTGATGACTGTACCTTTTGAACATACTTACAATATTCTGTACATTATGAGAAAAGGTAAATTTTGTAAGTTTATGCTTTGCCAACTGTAGATATATATTACTTTGAGAGTTATCTATTTTTATAATCATCTGCGGTTCATCATGTATTTTAATCCATATTTCTTATTATGGTATTAAGGAGGGAGACACCAAGATTAGAATTTTAGTTTGTACTATTTTAGCCAATCTGTGAATGTAAAAACTATGCTGTTGCCTTGATTTAATTCACCCTACTATAATGTAGAACAAATATCTGTTTTGAAATTCATTCCAGGAGATGGAGTGAGAGAAGGGAAAGAAGTGGGAAAAGGAAAGTGGAGGGAAACTAGGGGTCATGTGGTGCCTGAAATATAGTCCGTCATAGAATAGTTATTTAATTTATTATTTGTTAAGTGAATGAGTAGGAGATTCTATGAGATCAATCCATAGAGTTCCAAAAATATAACTTATAGGAAATCAGGCAACTGCAACTAGAGGGGGGGCCTGCATTTCCAGGTGAGGCTAAGGGTGCTAAAATGGAGAGTGAGTGCTGGTGTGACATTCAAGGAGGTGAAGGAACTGCAGGCCAGGGTTTCAAAGGCATCACTGGATCAGAGCCTGCCACCAGCCCAGCCTTTTCTATTCTACTGAAAAGAGGAAGTCTACTTGAAGACTTGTAAAGTGGGAACTAGCAAGCAACTGGTGCCTGGAAGCTAACATCTGTGCCTGGAGTAGGTGGAATTTGGAAGATATCAGGATGAAGTACATGATGGTTGGCTTGACTGTGGTAGAGTAGAGTTTCCTCAGGTCTAGGGAAACAGTGAAGCCACTTTAGAACTTGGAAATAACAAGCAAAAGTAGAGTCAGAGCCTCACTGAGCCCTAGGCAGAACAATGGGGAACTTTGATTTTCCCATATGTCTAGCCCCTCACTTTGGGCTTACCCCAGTCCCTTTTGTCTATCCTCAGTATCTCTGTCTGCCACCTTTCCCTACCTAGCCACATCATTCCTTAGTGACAGCTCAATCGTGCTGGCCAGGTTGGGGTGCCTGAAAGCTAATGGACTGCCACCCTTCTCAGTGAGAGAGAGCTGCCTGGGCCTAGAAAACAAAGTCAAGATTTTCCACCTCTGTGTCCCACAACTTCAGTGTTGTCACTCACATATGAGGTAGAGCATAGCATCTTGAGAAGGACCTTGGCTAGGGCAACAGAAGTCCCATAGGTTCTATGACCTTGGACAAATTTCTCCCCTTTCAGGCCTCAGTCTCCACATTTATACAAAAACTGTTCTTCTTACCTTACAGAATTATTCTAAGAAGCAAATGAAATGATGATGTGCAAATAATTTGTAAGCAGTAAAATGTTCTGTGCACACAAGAGAATGGTTAAGTTAATGCTATCAGATTTGTCCTGGGAAATCAGGGAACATGTTCTCCATATACTCAGCAATTCATTCCTATGAATATGCATGCACCATACTAAAAACTGAAATCCTCAAGTCCAAAAGACCAGGTTTTTCATAGCCTTCTTCTCATCTAGGCCCCAGCCTAGCTGCTGTTCAAATACACTGAAGTTAAAAGGAATAACATACTATGCTCTTAGCTGGGAAGAATCAACATTGTTAAAATGCCTATTCTACCCAAAGCAATCCACAGATTCAATGCAATATCAATTAAAATACCAATATTATACTTTGAAGCACTTGAAAAATAGTGCTTCGTTTTGTATGGAACCAGAAAAAAACCCGTATAGCTAAGATTATTCTTACTAATAAAAACAAAGCCAGAGGCCTCACTCTATCAGGCTTCAGGCTTTATTACAAGTCCACAGTAATGCAAACAGCATGACATTGGAATAAACATAGATAAATAGACATGTGGAACAGAATAGAAAACCAAGAGATGAAACCAGTCTCTACTTGTCACCTGATCTTTGATAAACCAAATAAAAGCATACATAGGGAGAAAGAATCCCTATTCAACAAATGGTGCTGGATGAACTGGATAACCATATGTAAAAGACTAAAGCTGGATCCACACCTTTCACTACTTACAAATATTCACTCAAGATGGATAAAAGATTTAAATCTAAGACATGAAACTATAAAAATCTTAGAAGAAAGTGTAGGAAAAGTTCTTGATGATGTTGAACTAGGGAAAGATTTTATGACAAAGACTTCAGCAACCATTGTAACAACAAACATAAACAAATGGGACTTAAAGCTTCTGCACAGTAAAGGACACAACAATTAAAGCAAAAAGATTATCTTCAGAATGGGAAACGATATTTTCAGGGTATGAATCTGACAAAGGGTCGATAACTACTATCTACCCAGAGCTCAAATTAATCAACAGGAAAGAGCAAACAATCCCATATACCACTGGGCAAAAGATAGGAACGGAACCTTCTCTGATGAAGACAGATGAACGGCTAACAAATATGTGAAAAAGTGCTCATCATCTCTTATTGTTAGAGAAATCCAAATCAAAACCACCCTGACATATCACCTAACCCCAGTGAGAACAGCCCATATCACTAAGTCTCAAAGCTACAGATACTAGCACGGATATGGAGAAAAGGGAACACTTTTACACTGTTGATGGGACTGCAAACTATACAGCCTTTTTAGAAGAAAGTATAGAGAATCCTCAACAAACTCAAATTAGACCTTCCACTTGATCCTGCAATCCCATTACTAGGCATCTACCCAGAAGAAAAATAAGTCATTTATCATAAGGACATTTACACTAGATTGTTTATCAGAGTTCAGTTTATAATCACCAAAATGTGGAAACAACTTGAATGCCCACCAACCCAGGAATGGATTAACAAGTTGTGGCATATTTATACCATAGGATACAATTCAGCCATTAAAAAAGATCAAGACTACATCTTTGTATGAACCTGAATAGAGTTGGAACACATTCTTCTCAGTAAAGTATCACAAGGATGGAGAAGCAAGAATCCAATGTGTTCAGTTCTAATACGAAGCCAGTAGAGGATCTAATACATGTCCACATAAGAGAAAAACTCAAATTAATTCAAGATGGGGGGCAAGGGAACAAGAAAGTGGGAAGAGGGTAGGAGAGAAGGCAATGGGGGTGCTCCCATTTAATGGGCACAATATTAGGGTGTATGGCACACCTCTAGGGGGTACGACACAATTATAAGAGGTATTTTACCTAACAAATGAAAACAGTGTAACCTAATTCTTTGTACCCCCAATTAATTTGAAACAATAATTAAAAAAATACACTGAACTCAAACCAAACTGCCCTATGTTTTCGTACTTCTATGCCATTGCTCACTGAGTTCCCCAAGTAATACCTTTTGCTCTTTGCTGATTAAAATTCTTTCCACCTTTCAAAGCAAAGATCAAATGCCACCTCCTCTATCAGACTTCTTGTCAAGTTAGTATCTGAAGTGGAATATCTCTCTTGTTTCTGGGGTCCCCTGGTCCTTTTTACATTTTGGACCTAATCCTTGAGGGCCACATTTTTAAAATAAAGCAAAAGACTTTTCCCATTGCAGGAAAGGGTATAGGCCAATTAGTGGCATGTGCAAAGCAGAGCCATGACTCAGGTTCATGGGAATGTCAGGAAGGAAGAAAGGGAGGCCTCTTAGTTTAGGTAAGGTAATTTTTAAACAACAGAAATTTATATCTCAGCTGAGTTTAGTTGCATATACCTGTTGTCAGGAGGCTGAGGTGGGAGGATTGCTTGAAGTCAAGAGTTTGAGTCCAGGCTTGGCACCCATAGTACAGTGGTTATGGCACCACCCACATACACTGAGAGTGGTGGGTTCTAACCCAGCCTGTGCCAGCTATACATCAATGACAGCTACAACAAAAAATAGCTGGGGGTTGTGGCAGGCACCTGTAGTCCCAACTACTTGGGAGGCTGAGGCAAGAGAACTGCTTAAGCCCAAGAGTTTGAGGTTGCTGTGAGCTGTGACACCACAGCACTCTACCACAGGCAACATAGTGAGACTCTATCTCAAAAAAAAAAAAAAAAGTAGAGACAACAACCAAAGAAAATAGACAGACAACCTACACAATGGGAAAGGATATTTGCATATTTTGAATCAGACAAGAGCTTGATAACTAGGATCTATAGAGAACTCAAATTAATCCACATGAAAAAAGCCAACAATCCCATATATCTATGAGCAAGAGACATGAATAGAACCTTCTCTAAAGAAGACACAAATGGCTAACAAACATATGAAAAAATGCTCACCATCCATAATTATTAGAGAAATGCAAATCAAAACCATCCTGAGATATCATCTAACCCCAGCAAGAATGGCCCACGTCACAAAATCTCAAAACTGCAGATGCTGGTGTGGATGTGGAGAGGGCACTGCAAACTATACAGTCTTTTTATAGAGAAAGGAATACTTTTAGACTGCTGGTGGGAATGCCAACTTATACAACCTTTTTTGGAATGCAATGTGGAGAATCTTCAAAGAACTCAAGCTAGACCTCCCATTTGACCCTGCAATCCCATTACCGGGCATCTACTCAGAAGGAAAAAAATCCTTTTATCATAAGGACACTTGCACAGGACTGTTTATTGCAGCTCAATTTACAATTGCCAAAATGTGGAAACAGCCTAAATGCCCACCAACCCAGGAATGAATTAACAAGCTCTGGTATATGTACACTGTGGAATACTATTTAGCCACTAAAAAGAAATGGAGACTTTACATCCTTTGTATTAACCTGGATGGAAGCAGAAAACATTATTCTTAGTAAAGCATCACAAGAACGGAGAAGCATGAATCCTATGTACTCAATTTTGATATGAGGACAATTAATGATGATCAATGACATGATGGGGTGGGGGAAGGGGAGAGCAGAGAGAGAAAGAAGGAGGGAGCGGTGGGGAAAGGAAGAACAGAGAGAAGGAAGGAGCGAGGGGGTGGGGTCTTGGTGTGTGCCACACCTTTTGGGGGCAAGACATGATTGTAAGAGGGTCTTTACCTAAACAAATGCAATCAGTGTAACCTGGTTTCTTGTACCCTCAATGAATCCACAACAATAAAAAAGTAAAAAGGAAAAGAAAAGAAAAGAGTCCACCCTGGGCAACACAGTGAGACTCTGCCTCTAAAATAATTTTTTTTTAAATAAAGAAATTTATTTCTCACAGTTTTTGAGGCTAGTAATTTCAAGATCAAGGTACCAGAAAATTTGGAGTCCCATTGCACTAAGGGCCCGTTCTTAGTTCATTAACATACTTTCTTGCTGTGTCTTCACATGGTCAAGAAGGCAAGCTGTCTCTTTGGGGCCTCTTTTATTTGGTCACTAATCCCATACATGACTTCACCTCCCAATGATCCCACATATTCATTCTATCACATTTAGGATTAGGTTCCAACATATGAATTTGGGGGGAACCACAACATTTGGACCATAACAGGAGGGAAGGAGGGAGGATGGGAGGGATTGGGAGGAGTGAAGGAAGCAGTGGGAATGAGGGAGGAGACAGGGAGAAAGGTAGAAAAGAAAGGAGGAAAGGGGCCTAACTCATCTGAAGTAGTTAAGACTTGGCCTTCCTGAAAGTTAGTGGCTGTGGTGGGAGGTGAGAGGAGGGTTAGGAGCCTGGGCACTCACCTGGGGTCAATGCCAACAAGGAACTAAAGACCAAGGAGGAGTTTTCACTCCAGGAATATTAACACCTCTGTTTCCTCTTCATACTTCCTATGGAAAATTGCCATCAGAATTTGAGATGATCCATTCAACCCCTGGCTCAGTGTCTCAATAGGAATGGTAATGCCTGGGGGTGGGGAAAGGACTAAGGTGTAGATGGACTTTTTTTCAGTCCCTGACTTTTCCTCAGTCTGTGACCTGACTCAGGCTGTGGAGCACATGAGAGTGTTAAAAGTTCCTGGTGCAAGCATGGGAGCATCTGAAGCTTGGTGACATGCCACCAAGCAGCTCTGTGTTCTCACAAGCAGGGTTGGGAAGCAGTCAAGGAAATGTTTATGTATAGATTAGAAACCAACAAAATTGCTGGGAAAAAATTGTTGAGGAAAGAACCTGCAAGACGTGAGAACTGTTACTTGTGATAATTGCTACTTGTTGAAAACAGCCTTGTAATATTTTCCAATAAAAACCCTACAGGTGCTGAGAGGCTCCCTCTATGTGGAGTGAGGGTGAGCCTCTCTCCTTGCAGCATGTACTGATCATCTGTGTCCTGTGATCCATTTTCTCCAAGAAACTACATTTTCCACAGGGAAACTGCAACATATGGTGCAGAAAGCAGGGTCAGCCAGCAGGATCCTGGACTCGGACTGGAAGGGAATTTCTGCTCAGGGGTAAATGAAACTTTTGGAATTATTAAAGGAGAGATAACTGAGAACAATGGGGCAGTCTCCCTCGTTAGAATCTCATTAGGTGAAAGTCCTCAGAACTCTCCTGCAAAGTACAGGAGCAAAAGTGAAAGAAAAGAATTTTGAGGAATTATTTAAATATGTAAACAAGCACTGCTATTGGTTTCAGCCTTCAGGTAGAGCTGTTTTGAGTTTAAAAATGTGAAAACAGGTGATGAAAGCATTGCGCCATGTTCAGCAAGGTGATAAAATTTCTGTGTAGGTGTGGTCTCTTTGTAATCTTGTTACTTTAGCTCTGCAGCCATTGCAGTCTGAAACAGAAAATAAGTCTCACCAACAGTCAGTTTCTGACTGTGAATTAACTAAGAAAAAATCATATTATGAGGGAAGAGGCTATGAGTATATTGATCCAATGCCCTCCCGACCATTGCCTCTGTTGCCAAAACAGAAAAAAGAGGCAATGGAAAAGAAGGAAAAGAAAGACATTTCACAGAATTATGAGATGCAACCTGAAATTGAATCTAAAGCAGAGTGTTGTAATATTCATAAAAAGGAATCCAGTTCTGAATATTCATCTGAAAGTGAATTTGAGGGGACAGATGCACCTCCTAATCATAAGATATTGGTAGCACAGTTATCTGAACTGTCCAAATGTTTAGATAACATTCATTTACCTAAATTAGACTCACAAAAGATCTTTGAAAGTAATTCAAAGAGTGGAGAGGGGCCTTAATGATACCCTCTGTCCCTCCTGCTCCAACGTTACCGGAGCCCCACCATTGAAGATCCTCATTTGTTCAAGCTGTATTGGAAGGAAGGAAAGCAGGAAATATTGATGCTTTTGATTCTCAAATTTTGGGGCTCTATCCAGTTACAATTACAGAGCTCCCACCCAATGTACAATATCCTCAAGGGGCTGTTCAGTATAGTTATGATCCCCTCACTTTTAAAACTATCAAAGATCTCAAGCAAGCTATTACTCAATATGGCATGCAATCTCCTTTTGTTAAAGGCTTACTTCTAGGATTGGCTTCAGAAATGAGACTCATTCCCTATGATTGGGATGCAATCGCTCACACAATCAGGTCAATACTTGCAATTTCGTACTTGGTGGAAGGAAGAGGCAGCCTTGTTAGTCAGACAGAATCAGGCTAGAGGCATGCCAATCACAGAGGATCAATTAGCGGGCAATGGACCATGGCTTGGCATTCAGGCTCAGTTACAATATGATGATGTTGCTATCATACAAACTCGTCTGTGCTGTATGAGGGCTTGAGAAAGAGTTCAAGCCCTCAGTGACCCTTAACTCATAATAAATTAGAGGCCCACTCAAATATTATACAGGAACAATTAAAAGGAGGTCATATAGAACCTTCCACAATTCCATGGAATTCTCCCTTTTTTTGCAATAAAAAAGAAATCAGGAAAATAGAGAATGCTTACAGACTTAAGAAAGGTTAATTCTACCATTCAACCCATGGGTCTATTACAGCCTGGCCTGACATCTCCTTCTATGATCCCTACAGAGTTGCATTTGCATATTATTGATTTAAAGGATTACTTTTTTTTTTATTTATCTGCACCCTGAAGATCGCCTTCACTTTGCCTTTTTGGTGCCTTCCCTTAATCAATACAAGCCTTATGATAGATATCAATGGTATGTATTTCCACAAGGAATGCTTAATAGTCCCACCTTATGCCAACACTTTGTTAACCAGCCTCTGCAGGAAATAAGAAAGTGGTTTCCTTCTGTTCTTATAATTCATTATATGGATGATGTTTTGTTTGCCCATGCAAAAGTCTCCACATTACAAAATATATTAAAATGTGCTTCTTCCATTTTACAAAAGTATTGTCTGCAAATATCTCCTGATAAAATTCAAACTCAACCTCCTTTTTCATATTTAGGCTATAGACTTGATTCTCAGAAAGTATGGCCTCAAAGAATGGAATTAAATGCTGATAAACTTAAAACACTTAATGACTTTCAAAAGGTCTTAAGAGATATTAATTGGCTTAGACCTTCTTTATGTATCCCAACCTATGCCTTAATTCATTTATTTTTAGAGGGTGATCCAGATCTTAACAGCCCTGGCCAGTTAACCCTTGCAGCAAAAGAGGAGCTTTTGGTAATTTCTCAGCAATTTGCTGCTCACTATCTTGATTGTATAGATCCTAACTCACCAGTTCCTTTCCTTGTTCTTCCCTTGGAACATTCTCCAACTGGCCTCATTTATCAAACTATTTTAATTTTAAAATGGATATTTTTGCCTAATAAAACATCAAAGGGATTATCTACACATTTGGAGAAAATCTGCCACCTAGTGTTAAAAGGTTGTTTTTGCAATAAACAATTACTGGGGTCTGATCCAGTCTCTATTAAACTCCCATTAACAGAACTACAGATTCATGATAATTGGAAAATTAATCTGGATTGGCAAATTGCTTTTTCCTTGTTTCTTGGATCTATTAGTAATGCTTATCCAAAAGACAAGCGTATTCAGTTTCTAAAGAAAACCTCTTGGATCTTGTCTATATGTGTATGTTCTGCTCCTCTTTCTCACACAGATACTTTTTACACAGATGCTGATAAACTTGGTATGATAGGATATTCCAATGGCACAATTTCTAAGGTTCAGCAAGGACCCTATTCTTCTGTTCAGAAGAATGAGCTTTATGCCATTTATCTTTTATTATCAGACTTATCTGTTCTCAACATAGTTACTGATTCACAATATGCTAAAACTGTTGTTTTTCACATTGAAATTGTTTATCTCCTGCTATCACATAATGATGAATTGATTACATTGTTTTCTAAACTCTAAACCCTCATTCATTTGCATTCTAACCCTCTTTACATTACTCATGTTCATGCTCACACAGGAATTCCTGGTTCTATGGCCTCATCTAATGATTACATTGACAAATTATTGATTGGATCTGTATTTACTGTGTCACAATTTCACGCAGACACTCGTGTTAATGCCAAAGGCTTAGCACAACAATTCTCTATTCCTATCAAACAAGCAAAACATATTATCTCACTGTGTCCATCTTCAGTCAGCTTAATAATCCTATTTATTCCCCTAGAGTAAATCCCCGTCGTCTTCATCCCAACCATATATGGCAGATGAATGTTACTATTATTCCCTCTTTTGGCAAGCTAAAGTATGTACATCACTCACTGGACCCTTTTTATGGTTATTCTTGGGCTTCAGCTCTCCCTGGTGAAAGGTCCACACATGTTATCACTCATGAAACTTTTAATCGTATGAGACACCCTGCCAACATAAAGACAGATAATGCACCCAGTTATCTGTCCCGTCCATTTCAAACTGTTCTTTCAAGCTGGAATATCAGTCACTCTACTGGTATCCCTTACAATTCACAAGGTCAAGCTATCATTGAACACAAACAGCACACTCTCAAAGAAATGTTATAGAAACAAAAAGGTGCAGATGGCTTCAACACACCAAGATTTCTCTTATAGAAAGCATCTTCACATTAAATTTTTGAATAGAGCTGAGGACTCTACTACAGCAGCAGAATGTCACTGGAGACATATAAACCCTCAGCATTCAGTTGAACTTAATCAACCCATATATTATAACACTCTTGATAATTCATGGAAACCTGGTATAGTCTTAAGAAGGGGGCAAGGTTTTGCTTATGTCTCCACAGAGTCAGAAGGCAAGCAGTGGTTACCTGCACGCTGGATCAAACTGCGTCATGAACAAAAGACCGTGGCATGACTTCAATGAGGCACTCCTTTCAGAGGATCTTCAACATCTCACCCTAAAATGCTCTACAAGGCTGTGCCCTCTACTGTCAACAACTCGTACCACCCTGCCTACCAGGGGGCAGGTGAAGAAGCTCACCCACATGGCTGAAAGCATTGTCCATCAACAAGGCAAGCCAGTTACACCTGAGCATCTTTTTGTGACCATGCTGGCTTTTCTTTCTACCCAGGTAAGAACTGTAAATAGAAGTAGTATAGTTAATTTTACATATTGGGCTTACATTCCTAATCCCCCTTTAAATAGGGCCATATCATGGAATGATCCAACCATACCAGTGTATGTTAATGATTTCAGCTGGATGCCTGGACCTTACAATTCCCATGGGCCACTGAGACCTGGGGAAGAAGGCATCATCACGGGCAATTATACTGTAGGTATTCAAGGAATCCCTGTTTGTATAGGTAATGAAAGTCATTGATTAAAATGCAAGAATGAGGCTTGGTTCTCCATTGTGAGAAGTAGTACTGAGGCTAAAGAAACCAAATCAATCTACATTTTACAAACAAAAGATGAAAATGTCATGAGAGTCACGAAGGATCTGCTCCTCCTGACCTCCCACACTGTTCCATGGCCATCACTACACATCTATATGAGTGGATACAGTGGATGCTTTGTCGTGGAGAGGTAACTTGAATATAAGTTAATACTTCCTATGGAAGAGTCATTGATTGGGAAACCCATGGGACTGCTGGAGACAAGGAGTGGGAGCAGATTTAAGATGGCATAAAGATGATAATGGTATATCTACCACAGCCCATCATTCCCTTGTATAGCATGGGGAAGGTATGTCCCCGCCAATGCCATCCATGAGTAGCCCAACTCAACAACATCTTTGGAAATTAACAACTTTTTTATCATGATTATATGCTTGGAAAGGAGATATCATGCATAATACTGACAACTCTTTTACTTTAACCTTTCATAGAAATGAATCCCATTATGTACAAGCTTGTGCAAAACTGCCATATTTTTTAATGAGGGAACCTGTCCAGTGGCATCACCAAAAGACTGTTATTTCTTGCATGAATTGTTCCTTTTTCACATGCTTTAATTCTTCAGTCCCTTTTTATCACAGTCAGGAAAGTATTTATATTTTAAGGGCTCAAGTCAGAGTGTGGATACCAGTTCAGATGCAGAGACCATGGCAAGATTCACCTATAGCCTTGCTGTTTTAATATCTTGTGGACTATACCAAGAAACAGACCAAATGGAAGAGTACGAATGGATGATTGGACTGATGACATCCATTATCACTGGACTGATTGCTATCACTGCTGCTGCAGCAACTGCTGTGTAGCTTTACACCAATCCATATAAACTTTACAGTTTATTCAAAATTTGCCTAAAAATTAAGAAAAATTATGGACTACCCAGTGCAAAATAGACTCTGAAATTAATAACAAATTAACAGATTTAGAAGAAGCCCTGGTATTGTTGGGTGATCAAATTGTAAGTCTACAAAGACAAATCAGATTACATTGTGATTGGAATATTAATACATTCTGTGTAACCCCTGTTCCTTGGAATGACACTCATTTTAATTGGAATAAAGTTAGAAAGCATTTGTTCATTAGTACTAACATGACTGAAGAAATGCTAGAATAACAACAGCATATTTCAGAAACGTTTGCACATCAGGTACAGCTGTTATCAGGAACAGATGTATTGCAAAGCATTTCTGATGATATTAGTCAACTATCTCCTATTAAGCAATTGAAAGCATTGAGTAGTGCTTCTTTCATTTTTATATTATTAATCATTGGCATTATTGTGTTTTTTTTTTTTTTTTGCATAGTCTGGAGAAGAATCTCAGGAAAGTCACAAAGAATGAAACAAAAGGCCACAATTTTTACTTAATGCTTTACAAAGATCACTCAAAACAAAAATGGGGAAATGTAGGTTGAGGTTCCATTAAAAAAATAGAATGTGTCAAACAATCTATGAACCAAGTGTATGGTGCCCCATGATCATATTAATGTACACAGCTATGATTTAATAAAAATTAAAAAAAAAATAAAATAAATAAAACCATCCCTGTGTGTGGGGGAAATAGAAATTATTCTTTGTATCTTCTCAGACCATCATGGATTAAAAGTTGAACTCAGTAACAATAGGAATCTGCAAACTCACACAAACACACGGAAACTAAATAATCTTATGCTAAATGATAGCTGGGTCATAGATCAGATTAAGAAGGAAATTACCAAATTTTTGGAGTGAAATGATAATGAAGACATAAACTACCCGAACCACTGGGATACCGCAAAGGCAGTCCTAAGAGGGAAATTTATAGCATTGCAAGCCTTCCTCAAGAGAACAAAAAGAGAGGAAATCAACAACATGATGGGACAGCTCAAGCAACTTGAAAAGGAAGAACATTCCAACCCAAAACTCAGCAGAAGGAAAGAAATAACCAAAATTAGAGCAGAATTAAATGAAATCAAAAATAAAAGAATTATACAACAGATCAATGAACCAAAAAGTTGGATTTATGAAAAGATCAATAAAATAGATAAAACTTTGGCTAACCTAACCAGAAATAAAAGAGTAAAATCTCTAATTTCATCAATCAGAAATGACAGAGACGAGATAACCACAGACTTCACAGAAATTAAAAAAATACTTAATGAATATTTAAAAAACTCTTCAGAAATATGAAAATCTGAAGGAAATTGACCAAAATTCGAAATCATGCCACCTTCCTAGACTTAGCCAGGAAGAAGTGGAAATGTTGAACAGGTATATATCAAGTTCTGAAATAGCATCAACTGTACAAAATCTTTTTTTATTATTATTATTAAATCATAGCTGGGTACATTAGTGCAATCAAGGGGTACAATGTGCTGGTTTCATATACAATCTGAAATATTTTCATCTAACTGTTTAATATATCCTTCATGATATTTCCTTAGTTATTGTATGTAGACATTTGTATTCTGCATTTAGTAAGTTTGACCCGTACCCATTCTAAGATGCACTGTAGGTGTGGCCCCACCCACTAACCTCACTCCAGCCCAACCTCCCTCCTCCCCTCCCCTCCCTTGGCCCTTTCCCCATATTCTTGTGCTATAGTTGGGTTATAGCCTTCATATTAAAGCTATAAATTAGCTTCATAGTAGGGCTGAGTACATTGGATACATTTTCTTTCATTCTTGAGATACTTTGCTAAGAAGACTATGTTCCAGCTCCATCCATGTAAACATGAAAGGGGTAAAGTCTCCATCTTTCTTTAAGGCTGCATAATATTCCATGGTATACATGTACCACAATTTGTTAATCCATTCTTGGGTCAATGGGCACTTGGGCTTCTTCCATGACTTAGCAATTATGAATTGGGCTGCAAAAAACATTCTGGTATAGATGTCTTTGTTATATTGTGATTTTTGGTCTTCTGGGTATATACCTAGTAAAGGAATTATAGGCTCGAATAGCAGGTCTGTTTTTAGATCTCTAAGTGTTCTCCAAACATCCTTCCAAAAGGAATGTGTTAGTGTGCATTCCCACCAGCAGTGTAGAAGTGTGCCCTTTTCTTCACATCCACTCCAACATCTCTGGTTTGGGATTTTTTTATGTGGGCTAATCTTACTGGAGTTAGGTGATATCTCAAAGTAGTTTTGATTTGCATTTCTCTGATGATTAAGGATGATGAGCATTTTTTCATGTGTCTGTAGGTCGTGTGCCTGTCTTCTTCAGAGAAGTTTCTCTTCAAGTCATTTGCCCACCCTAAGATGGGATCACTTGTTCTTTTCTTGCTAATAAGTTTGAGTTCTCTGTGGATTCTGGTTATTAAACCTTTGTCGGAGGTATAACCTGCAAATATTTTCTCCCATTCTGAGGGCTGTCTGCTTGCTATACTTACTATCCTTTTGGCTGTGCAGAAGCTTTTTAGTTTGATCAGGTCCATGTATTTTTGATACTGCTTCAATTGCCTGGGGAGTCCTCCTCATAAAATATTCACCCAGGCTGATTCCTTCAAGAGTTTTCCCTGCACTTTCTTCTAGTATTTTTATAGTTTCATGTCTTAAGTTTAAATCTTTTATCCAGTGAGAGTCTATCTTAGTTAATGGTGAAAGGTGTGGGCCCAGAATCAGTCTTCTACAGGTCGCCAGGCAGTTCACCCAGCACCATTTGTTAAATAGGGAATCTTTTCCCCACTGAATGTTTTTAATTGGCTTGTCAAAGATCAAATAATGGTAAGTAGCTGGATTCATCTCTTGGTTATCTATTCTGTTCCACACATCTACCTCTATGTTTTGTGCCAGTACCATGTTGTTTTGCTCACTATCGATTTATAGCACAGTCTCATGTCTGGTAGTGTGATTCCTCCTGCTTTGTTTTTATTTCTCTGTAATGTCCTGGCTATTTGAGTTTTTTCTGATTCCATATAAAACGAAGTATTATTATTTTGGAGATCTTTAAAATGTGACAATGGAGCTTTAATAGGAATTGCATTAAAATTATATATTGCTTTGGGTAGTATAGACATTTTAACAATGTTGATTCTTCCCAGCCATGAGCATGGTATGTTTTTCCATTTCTGAACATCTTCAGCTATTTCTTTTCTTAAAGTTTCATAGTTCTCTTTATAGAGATCTTTCACATCCTTTGTTAGGTAAACTCCCAAATATTTCATCTTCTTTGGCAATACTGTGAAAGGAATAGTCCTTGACTGGTTCTTTCAGCTTGGCTATTGTTGGTATATATAAAGGATACAGATTTATGGATGTTGATTTTGTACCCTGAGACATTGCTATATTCCTTGATCACATCTAAAGTTTTGTAGTAGAATCCCTGGTGTTTTCCAGATATACAATCATATCATCTACAAAGAATGAAAGTTTGATCTCTTCTGACCCTTTGTGGATACCCTTTTCTTCCCTAATTGCAATGGCTAAAACTTCCATTACAATGTTAAAGAGCAAAGGAGACAATGGACAACCTTGCCTGTTTCCTGATCTAAGTGGAAATGATTTCAATTTAACTCCATTCAACATGATATTGGCTGTGGGTTTGCTGTAGATGGTCTCTATTAGTTTAAGAAATGTCCCTTCTATACCAATTTTCTTAAGTGTTCTGATCATGAAGGGATGCTGGACATTATCAAAAGCTTTTTCTGCATCAATTGAGAGAATCATATGGTCTTTATTTTTTAATTTGTTTATGTACTGAATTACATTTATAGATTTATTTATGTTGAAGCAGTCTTGAGACCCTGGGATAAAGGCCACTTGGTCATGGTGTATAATTTTTTTGATGTGTTGTTGGATTCTGTTTGTTAGAATGTTATTGAGTATTTTTGCTTCTATATGCATTAGTGATATTGGTCTATAATTTTATTTTCTTGTTGGGTCTTTTCCTGGTTTAGGGATTAAGGTGATGTTTGCCTTGTAGAATGTGTTTGGTAGTATTCCTTCTTTTTCTATATTTTGGAAGAGGTTTAGTAATATAGGTAGTAGTTCTTCTTTAAAGATTTGGTAGAATTCTGACGTGAAGCTGTCTCATCCTGAGCTTTTTATTTAGGGAGATTTTGTATAGTTGATGCTATTTCAGAAGTTGATATAGGCCTGTTCAATATTTCCACTTCGTTCTGGCTAAGTCTTGGTAGGTGGTGTGCTTCCAAGTATTGGTCAATTTCCTTCAGATTTTCATATTTCTGAGAGTAAAGTTCCTTGTAATGTTCATTAAGGACTTTTTGAATTTCTGAGGGGTCTGTTATTTCATGTTTAGCATTTCTGATTGATGAAATTAGAGATTTTACTCTTTTTTTCTTGGTTAGGTTATCTATTTTATTGATCTTTTTAAGAAAACACTTTTTGATTTATTGATTTTTTGTATAATCATTTTGTGTTCAATTTCATTTAATTCTGCTCTAATTTTGGTTATTTATTTTCTTCTGCTGGGTTTTGGGTTGGAATGTTCTTCCTTCTCCAGTTGCTTGAGATGTCCCATTAAGTTGTTAACTTCCTCTCTTTCCGTTTTCTTGAGGAAGGCTTGTGGTGCTATAAATTTCCCTATTAGTACTGCCTTTGCAGTATCCCAGAGGTTCTAATAATTTGTGTCTTCATTGTCATTTTCTTCCAAAAATTTGGTAATTTCCTTTAAAATCATATGACCAATCCATCCTTCAGCATAAGGTTATTTAGCTTCCATGTTTTTGTATGAGTATGCAGATTCCTGTTGTTATTGAGTTCAACTTTTATTCCATGGTGGTCTGAGAAGATGCAAGGACTAATTTTTATTTTTTTTAATTTGCTGAGTTTAGACTTTTGACCTAGGATGTGATCAATTTTAGAGTATGTTCTGTGGGCTGATGAGAAGAATGTGTATTCAGTTTTGTTGGGATGAAATGTTCTATAGTTGTCTGTTAAATTCAGATGTTGAATTGTTAAGTTTAAATCTAAAATTTCTTTGCTTAGCTTATTTTTGGAGGATCTATCCAACACTGCTAAATGGGTGTTAAAATCTCCGACTACTATGGACCTGGAGGAAATCAAGTTGCTCATGTCTGTTAGAGTTTCTCTTATAAATTGAGGTGCAGTCTGGTTGGGTGCATAAATATTAATAATTGAAATCTCATCATATTGAGTATTACCTTTAACAAATATGAAGTGTCCATCCTTATCCTTCCTTATTTTGGTTGATTTAAAACCTATTGTATTTGAGAATAGGATTGCAACATCTGCTTTTTTCTGCTTTCCATTTGCCTGGAATATAGATGACCATCCCTTCACATTAAGTCTATATTTATCTTTTAAGGTAAGATGGGATTCTTGTATGCAGCAGATATCTGGCCTCAATTTTTGTATCCAGTCAGCCAACCTGTGCCTCTTTAGAGGACAATTTAAACTATTCACATTAATTGAGAATATTGATAAGCCTTTTGAAAGTTCGGTGGATATTTTTAATCTTTTTGCAACAGTGGAAGTTGGAATTTGATCAAAAGTTTCTGGGTGAGTTTACTTTTGTGGTGGAGGATTATGCTGGTCTTTATGGAGGATAGGTCTGAGAATATCCTGTAGAGCTGGTTTAGTTATGGCAAATTTCTTCAACATGTGAATGTCATTAGAGTATTTCATTTGTCCATCATAAATGAAACTCAGTTCAGTTGGATGCAGGATCCTGGGTTGAAAGTTATTTTGTTTTAGGAGATTAAAAGTCAATGACCATCCTCTTCTAGCTTGAAAGGTTTCAGCAGAGAGATCTGCAGTTATTCTAATATTCTTCCCCTCTAGGTTATGGTTTTCTTTTATGTGGCTGCTTTCAGAATTTTCTCCTTCATATTAACTTTAGTGAAATTGATTATGATGTGTCTGGGAGATGTCTTATTCAGACTGAGTCGTGCTGGAATTCTGAAACTCTCTGCTATCTGAATTTCAGAATCTCTTGGCATGTCTGGAAAGTTCTCTTTCATAATCTCATGAAGAAGAGACTCTGTGCCTTGTGAAGCCACTTTGTCATTTTCGGGGATTCCTATAATTTGAATATTGGTTTTCTTCAAATTATCCCAGAGCTCTCTGAAAGAGTGATCTGTTTTTGCCCTCCATTTCTCTTCCTCTTTGAAAGTTTGGGAGCATTGAAAAACTTTGTCTTCAATGTCAGAAATCCTTTCTTCTGCTTGCTCCATTCTGTTACTGAGGGATTCTACTGTGTTTCTTAGAACTTTGAGGGCTGCAACTTCTTGTCTCAATGTGTCAAAGTATTTGGTCATGGTCTTTAAATCATTGAATTCTTGAGAGATCTTTTGGATTACTGCTTGGAATTCCAATTTGATCTTATTCCCTATCCAGATTCTGAATTCGATTTCTGACATCTCAGCCATTTGTTTATGCATGGGATCTTGTGCTGTGTCTGCCTTTTTGTTCCTTGGGAGAGTTTATCTACTCTGATTATTCATATTGCCAGAGTTTCCCCCTTGATTCCACTTTATGATTTTTTTTCACCATTGCCTCTAGCTGTCCTCAGAGTTGGGGAGGTGTATCTCCAAAATTAGACCTCAACGGGTTCTCTCTATTGTTGCTGGATTTTTGTAGGGGAGACCCCATGTAACTTCTCTGGGGCTGCCCCAGCCAGGGAGTTATAGCTGTGGGAACAGCACCAGAGTGTGGCACACCTTGATTCAGCAACAGGGAGGGGGTGGTGCACATGGTTCTGGGAGTGACTGGCACCCGGTGACTTTGGCACAGAAGGTCCAAGGCTCCAGCAGTCTCTAGCCAGGAGGAGGGCTCCACACAGAGGCAGGGAGGGTTCCTGAGGGAGAGCACAGTTTACACAGCTACCAGAGTCCCTGGCAAGATCGGCAGGCCAATATGCAGGCAGGGAGGGTACGGGAGGAAGGACGTGGGTTGTATGGCCCTTGGAGTTTCTGGCTAGGGCATGTGGAGGCCTGGCAGTGTGAGGCATAGGGCCGCGTGGTTGCTGGTGAGTCCCTGGTGAGTGCAGGCATGCAGAGGCCTGGATGGCATGGGGCATGGGGTCACATGGTTGCCAGTGGCCTCCCTGGCTGGGGCGGGCACGGGTCTGCGCGGTTGCCGGCAGAGTTCCTGGTGGTGGTGGGGCTTGATACATCCTGAAGTCTCTTGATGGGGTGGGGTACTTGGTCCGGCAGATGGGGGCGGGCACTGCTCACGAACCTCCTCCCTCAGTCTCAGCAGGGGTTAGACTTCTGGTTCATCAGGTAAGGGGGGAAGGGTGTGCTGGAAGTTCAGAATGGCAGGGAGGACTTTAGTTCAATTTTTCTGCCTAGCAAGAGAGTGTTCAGTGTCACAGCAGGGTCCCTCTTAGGAAGTAGTCCCCACTTCCCACAGCACTCACCCATGGGATTAGACAAGAGGTCCACAGTTCACCGCTTCTCTGTAGAAAACCTGCTGGAGCAAACAAAGAGAAAAAAGAAAGGAGACAGAAAAAAAACAAACAAAAAAAAACGAGCTTTCTTGGGGGAGGGGACAGACAATTTTCCTTTCGGATGAATTTTGTACCTGAAGCTTGGTTTCTTAGAGTTGTAGCTTGCCTTAGCAGAGGTGACCTGCAGTTATCATTTCTCTCTCGGCTGGGCTCCCAGTCTTAAGCTTAATTGGGCTGTTTCTGGACGTTGTCTTTCCTTTTGGACAGGAGCCTCTTTCAGAAGCTGTGTTCAGTCAGCCATCTTGAACCTCAAGTATACAAAATCTTCCAAAAAGAGAAGCCTGGGGCCAGATGGCTTCACATCAGAATTCTACCAAATTTTTAAAGAGGAACTAGCACCAATACTACTTAACCTTTTCCAAAACATAGAAAAAGAAGGAATACTTCCCAACACATTCTATGAAGTAAGGATCACTCTGATCCCCAAATCAGGAAAAGACCCAACAAGAAAAGAAAACTATAGACCAATATCTCTAATGAATATTGATGCAAAAATATTCAATAAGATCCTAACAAACAGAATCCAGTAACACATATAACAAATTAAAAAACACATCACACCATGACCAAGTAGGTTTTATTCCAGACTCTCAAGGCTGGTTCAATATACATAAATCTATAAATATAATACATCATATAAACAAATTAAAAAACAAAGACCATATGATTCTCTCAGTTGATGCAGAAAAAGGTTTTGATAATATCTAGCATCCTTTTATGATCAGAACACTTAAGAAAATAAGTATAGAAGGGACATTTCTTAAACTGATAGAGGCTGTTTGCAGCAAACCTAAAGCCAATATTATATTGAAAGGAGTAAAATTGAAAAGATTTCCAGTCATATCAGGAACCACGCAAGGTTGCCCATTATCTCCACTGCTTTTTAACATTTTAATAGAAGTCTTAGCCATTGCAATCAGGCAAGAGAAGGCAATCAAGGGTATCCATATAGGGTCAGAGGAGATAAAACTTTCACTCTTCACAGATGATGTGATCATATACCTGGAAAACCCCAGGGACTCAACCACAAAACTCTTAGAAGTGAGCAAGGAATACAGCAGCATCTCAGGCTACAGAATCAATACTCACAAATCAGTAGCATTCATATATACCAACAATAGTCAAGCTGAAAAAACAGTCATGGACTCTATTCCCCTTTCAGTAGTGACAAAGAAAATGAAATATTTGGAAGTGTATCTAACAAAGGATGTGAAAGATCTCTATAAAGATAACTATGAAACTCTGAGAAAAGAAATAGCTGGAGATGTCAACAAATGGAAAAACATATTATGCTCATGGCTGGGAAGAATCAACATTGTTAAAATGTCCATACTAACCAAAGCAATCTACAGATTTAATGCAATCCCCATTAATGCACCTCTGTCATACTTTAAAGAACTGGAAAAAGTAGCACTTCATTTTATATGCAATCAGAGAAAAACCTTGAATAGCCAAGACATTACTCAGAAATAAAAACAAATTAGGTAGAATCATGCTACCAGACTTCAGACTATATTACAAATCAATAGTGATCAAAACAGCATGGTATTGGCACAAAAATAGAGAGGTAGATGTATTGATCAGATGAATACAAGAGATGAATCCAGACACTTATTGTCATTTGATCTTTGATAAGCCTACCAAAAACTTAAATTGGGGGAAAGACTCTCTATTTAACAAATGGTGCTGGGTGAATTGGCTGGTGACTTGTAGAAGACTAAAACTGGACCCACACCTTTCACCTCTAACAACAATTGACTCTCACTGGATAAAAGACTTAAACCTAAGACATGAAACCATAAAGATAATTGGAGAGAGTGCAGGTGAAACACTTGAAGAAATTGGCCTGAGAGAAAACTTTATGAGGAGGACTCCCAGGGCAACTGAAGTAATACCAAAAATACATTACTGGGATCTGATCAAACTAAAAAGCTTCTGTACTGCCAAGAACACAGTAAGCAAAGCAAGTAGACTGCCCTCAGAATGGGAGAAGATATTTGCAGGTTATATTTCTGACAAAGGTCTGATAACCAGAATCCACAGAGAACTCAAACTTATTAATAAGAAAAGAATGAGTGATCCCATTTCTCTATGGGCAAGAGACCTGAACAGAAGCTTCTCTGAAGAAGACAGGCACATGTTCTACAGACACATGAAAAAATGCTCATCATCTTTAAGTATCAGAGAAATCTAAATCAAAACCACTTTGAGATTCCATCTAACTCCAGTAAGAGTGGCCCACATAACAAAGTCCCAAAACTATGGATGTTGGTGTGGATGTGGAGAAATGGGAACTCTTCTTAACTACTGGTGGGAATGCAAGCTAATACATTCCTTTTGGAAAGAAGTTTGGAGAACACTCAGGGATCTAAAAATTGACCTGCCATTGGATCCTGCAATTCCTCTACTAGGAGTATATCCAAAAGACCTACAATCACTTTGCAAAAAAGATAT
Organism: Nycticebus coucang; assembly: GCF_027406575.1. Lineage (NCBI taxonomy): Eukaryota > Metazoa > Chordata > Mammalia > Primates > Lorisidae > Nycticebus > Nycticebus coucang. Next base: position 69,433,621 of record NC_069804.1, read on the forward strand.
TTGCACCAGATTATTCATTTCAGCTCAATTCATATTAGCCAAGTCATGGAAGAAGCCCAAGTGCCCATCGACCCATGAATGGATTAATAAATTGTGGCATATGTATTCCATGGTATACTATGCAGCCTTAAAAAATATGGAGACTTTACCTCTTTTATGTTTACATGGAGGGACCTGTAACATATTTTTCTGAGTAAAGTATCTCAAGAATGGAGGAAAAAGTATCCAATGTACTCAGTACTTCTATGAAACCAAATTATGTTTACCCACACTTTCTTATGAAAGATAGAACACAAAACTATAGCTCAAGATGAAGTAGAGAAATGGAGTGGGAGGTGAGGGGAGGAGGGAGGTTTCATAGAAGGAGGCTAAATGGTGGGACCACACCTATGGAGCATATTGCAAGGGTAAAAGTCAAATCTATCAAGTGTAGAACATAAATGTCTTAACACAATAATCAAGTAAATGAGCCAAAAGCTATATTAATTAGTTTGAAGTAAGCACGTCAAATTGTATAAAAAATCAACAGATTACCCCACATATGCATAAATGTATTCATAAAAAGGGGGGGAATGTAGATGGACTTTTTCTCAGTCTATGACTTTTCCTCAGTCCGTTGACCTGACGCAGGCCATGGAGGACATGAGAGTGTTAAAAGTTCCTGATGCAAGCACGGGAGCATTTGAAGCTTGGCGGCATGCCACCAAGCAGCTTTGTGTTCTCACAGGTCGGGTTGAGAAGTAGTCAAGGAAATGTTTATGTATAGATTAGAAACCAACAAAGTTGTTGGGAAAAAGTTGTTGAAGAAAGAACCTACAAGCTGTGAGAACTTTTACTTGTTGTGATAACTGCTACTTGTTGACAAAAGCCTTGTAATATTTTCTAATAAAAACCCTGCAGGTGCTGAGGGGCTCACTCTCTGCAGAGTGATGGTGAGCCTCTCTCCTTACAGCATGTACTGATCATCTGTGTCCTGTGATCCGTTTTCTCCGAGAAACTACAGTTTCCAAAGGGAAACTGCAACACTAAGACACCAGGACCTGCAGTTGTCTCTGCCCATAAGTACTACAATCAACTGAAGAAAGAACTATTGGGAGTAATCTAGAGAGCTGGGCCACCAATATCTTGGGCACTACACTTTGTTGGGTTCTCAATTTCCTCTCTAGGAAACAAGGCTGAGAGTTTTAGTCTTTCCTATTTGCCTAGAATTTGGTATACTCTTATAACTTCCTTCAATGCAAGTTCTTTGAAATGCCCAGAGTGTCTATGTTCTTTCTTGGATCAACCAGAGACTCTGTGTCCCAGATGCCATGGGGAGGCCACCCTGGCTGGGCCTCATTTAAAAAATTCCTGGAGATCTATAACAGATGGGGCTGCTGAGGTTGACTTCTAATTCCCAAGAGCCCTAAGGTAATGGTAGGCAGCATCCTGGACTAACCACTCTTCAGGATCCCACATTGAAAGAAAGGTAAAATAAAGCTCAGGATGCCTACCCTGAAGTCCTTTGTCTGTGTATACAGCTCAATCCTTGAGTTCTTATGTGCCTTGGGGAACAACAGTTGCACTCTCTCTCCAGAGTGCCTAAGAATGAAAGCCTGGAAGCTGAGAGAGATAGGAGCTCAGAGATAGATGTCCAGTCTTCTCACCTTCCTTTTCTAAAGTCTCTCTCAGGTACTCGTATTGGGGAAGAGTCAAGGGTAGGGTGAGAGAGAGAGAAGAGGCAAGTCAGTTCAAGACATATGCTCCACCTCACTTTCCCCTTAATAGAGGACCATGAGGTAGGGGGCCATCAAAGCAGCTCCCAGGAAGAGCTCTAAAACATCTAAAGTGCTTCCTGGGAGGGAGACAAGATGGCGGACTGAAGCCAGCTTTCAACAGAGGCTCCCGTCCAGAAGGAGAGTTAAGGGACAGGAATTTAGTAAGTATCCTGGTGGACTTGAGCCTCACCAAGAGAGAAGGTTGAAGAACGCACATCAACACCGCTGAGGCAAGCTGTGATCACAAGGACGCAAACAAAAGGTACAAAATCCACCACCAAGCGGACGGGAGTCCCCCTCCCCCATGAGACCGGCTCAAGAGCCCCACAATTGAACAAGCGGGCAGAAATTAAAGGCCCTCCCACTACACTCCAGGGAGAGACCTTCTAAAAACTGGACCTACCTCCCCTACTAGGGTGCCGTGGCGTTCTCCTGCCGGGCATAAAACTGAATAAAACTTTGGGAATCCTTTGCCGGCAACCCTGAATCCCCGGCGCTCCCCTCCCGCCCACTGAGGACTGGAGGCCTGTCCCCCAGGAGTTCGGATCCTTGGGTGATTTCTCAAGGGGAGTGGACAGTCCCAGAGTTGCGACTGGTCAGCATTGACTCTGAGGCGCGCGAGTGAGGAGAGGGCACCGGGCTGAAGGGGAGTCACGCCTTGGCGGCACTTCCCTGCGGTGCAGTGCAGCAACCCTTCCCAGGCACAAGACTGAATAAGACTCTAGCTACCCTGCTGAGAGCTGAGAGCCTCTACTCTCACTCGGGGTCTGAGGGCCTATCCCCCAGGAGTTCGAATCCTTGGGTGATTTCTCAAGGGGAGTGCACAGTGCCTGAGCTGCGTCAGGTCAGCGCTGACTCTGGGACACGTGAGCGAGGAGAGGGCACTCTGCTGAGGGGAAATCAAGCCTTGGCGGCACTTCCCTGCGGTGCAGTGCAGGAGCCCTCCCCGGGCCGTAGTGTTGCGTAAAACTGAATGAAACTCTAGCTTCCCCCCCCCACTCCCAATAGGGGTCTGGGGGCCCATCCTCCAAGAGTTCTGATTCTTGGGGGATCTCTTGCGGGGTGTGGACCAGCACAAACTGCGGCCGCTCAGTGCTGACTCTGGGGTGCAGGACAGAGGAGAAAAGGGTCGCCTGAGTGCCCACACGAGAGCAGCAGTTCCCTGGAGGTAGATCAACAGCCATTTTTTCTTTAACGGCAGAACGCTCACTTCTGGATATTCTGAGGCCACACCCCCTGTCTCCCTGGGCAACCAGAGGAGGCCACCGGTGAGCGGGGGATTTCCTGACACGGCTTACAAACCCGGGAAGCTTCCAGGGCGGGGCCGACTCAGAGAGGTGGTCGGACGCAAATCTCCAGCAGCAAAGACGTTTGAACTCAAAACAGCCCGTCTTCTGTACGCGATTTCGACAGGAACAGAGACAGAACCCTGCAAAGCTGTCTGTTCTGTTCTGTTCTGTTCTCTTAGCAGCATCCATCAGGGACGGGGCTAAGCCTGAGTGAACACCTCCTTCCCATCACCTGCATCAAACACTCAAAGATGGCAGGCCCCATCTCCTCCTGCTAGATAGCGGCAGTCTGGAGGGGCCTGGCAGACTTCCTTGTGATTCAGGCAGGTGCAAACCCCTGGAGTGTCTGTTCACTGCAGGCAACTGGGTTAGCCATCTGCAGAGATACCAGTGACTGGGTCCGACGGAGGGGCAAAGTGGGGAAGGAGACGTCAACCTTGCTAGACTGCTCTGTTTGCTGGGTGGCTCCTCCTGACTCCACACTGCACTGGGGTGAGCCGTGTCAGAGGAGTCACCAGGCCCCTGTGATCCAGTTCCCAGAGACCTCTTGAACTCTCCCACCCGAGACAAGTGCCGATTGAGACAGGTGATTTGGACCTTTTGAACTGGGCTAATAGACTGAGGACTTTTCAGGCGGTGCCCTGGGTGTGCGATTGTAGGAAGGTTTGATTCTCCTTTTCCAACTGGGGCCAGAGGTGGGCAGGCGGGGTGACTTAATTGCTGATTTTTCCACACAGCTGAGACTTCAAGCCAGAGTAGAAGTTGCAATAGGATCAAACCGAAACCAGCTGAAAGCAAGACAGAACCACTTTGCTCCACCACACCAGACAGGGCCCCAGTTTCTCAGGCCACAACACTGTACGGGCCCTCGATAAACCCCCACGGGAAAAACCAAAGGGAGTAAAATAACCATGGGGCTGAATCAGCGGAAAAACTCTGGTAACATGAATAACCAGAATAGATCAACCCCCCCAAGAAAAGATACGGCAGATGTGATTGAAGATCCCATTCATAAACAACTGGCTGAGATGTCAGAAATTGAATTCAGAATTTGGATTGCAGACAAGATTAATAAAATGGAATTAGGAATTCGAGGAGAAATTCAAAAATTGTCTCAAGAATTTAACGAATTTAAAGACAAAACCACCAAAGACTTAGACACACTGAAGCAAGAACTTACAGCCCTCAAAGATATGAAAAATACAGTAGAATCCCTCAGTAACAGAATGGAGCAAGCAGAAGAAAGGATTTCTGACATTGAAGATAAAGTCTTCGAACGCTCCCAATCTCTCAAAGAGGAAGAGAAATGGAGAGCAAAAACGGATCACTCACTCAGAGAACTCTCAGATAATTTGAAAAAAAGCAACATAAGGATTATGGGAATTTCTGAGAACGATGAAGTCGCCTCCGAGGGCACAGAGGCCCTTCTGCATGAAATTATGAAAGAAAAATTTCCAGACATGCCTAGAGAATCTGAAATTCAGATAGCAGACAGCTTCAGAACCCTAGCACGATTCAACCCCAATAAGTCATCCCCCACACATATCATAATTAGCTTCACTAAAGTTAACATGAAAGAGAAGATTCTCAAAGCAGCCCGGTGAAAGAAAACTATAATGTACCAAGGTAAGAATATTAGAATAACTGCAGATCTCTCTGCTGAAACTTTTCAAGCCAGAAGAGGCTGGTCATCAACTTTTAATCTCCTAAAGCAAAAAAACTTTCAACCCAGGATCTTGTATCCAGCTAAACTGAGTTTCATCTATGATGGAGAAATTAAATACTTCAATGACATTCATATGTTGAAAAAATTTGCCATAAGTAAACCAGCTCTTCAGGATGTTCTCAGACCTATCCTCCATAATGACCAACCCAATCCTATACCACAAAAGTAAACTCACTCAGAAACTTCGGATCAAACTCCAACTTCCACACTGGCGAAAGGATTAAAAATGTCCACTGGACCTTTGAAAAACTCGATACCCAAAATTCCACCAGACTTATCAATACTCTCCATCAATGTGAATGGCTTAAACTGTCCTCTAAAGAGGCATAGGTTAGCTGACTGGATACAAAAACTCAAGCCAGATATTTGTTGCATACAAGAGTCACATCTCAACTTAAAAGACAAATACACACTCAGGGTGAAAGGATGGTCATCCATATTTCAGGCAAATGGTAATCAGAAAAAAGCAGGTGTTGCAATTTTATTTGCAGATACAGTAGGCTTTAAACCATCAAAAGTAAGGAAGGACAAGAATGGTCACTTCATATTTGTTAAGGGTAATACTCAATATGATGAGATCTCAATTATTAATATCTATGCACCCAACCAGAATGCACCTCAATTTATAAGAGAAACTCTAACAGACATGAGTAACTTGATTTTCTCCAGCTCCATAATCGTCGGAGATTTCAACACTCCCTTGGCAGTGTTGGATCGATCCTCCAGAAAGAAGCTGAGCAAAGAAATCTTAGATTTAAACCTAACCATCCAATATTTAGATTTAGCAGGCATCTACAGAACATTTCATCCCAACAAAACTGAATACACATACTTCTCATCATCCCATGGAACTTACTCCAAAATTGACCACATTTGAGGTCACAAGTCTAACCTCAGTAAATTTAAAGGAATAGAAATTATTCCATGCATCTTCTTGGACCATCATGGAATAAAACTTGAATTGAGTAACAACAGGAATCTGCATACCCATACAAAAACATGGAAGTTAAATAACCTTATGCTGAATGATAGCTGGATCAGAGATGAGATTAAGAAAGAAATCGCCAATTTTTTGGAACAAAACGACAATGAAGACACAAACTATCAGAACCTCTGGGACGCTGCAAAGGCAGTTCTAAGAGGGAAATTTATAGCACTGCAAGCCTTCCTCAAGAGAATGGAAAGAGAGGAAGTTAACAACTTAATGGGACATCTCACGCAACTGGAAAAGGAAGAACATTCCAACCCCAAACCCAGTAGAAGAAAAGAAATAACCAAAATTAGAGCAGAATTAAATGAAATTGAAAACAAAAGAATAATACAACAGATCAATAAATCAAAAAGCTGGTTTTTTGAAAAGGTCAATAAAATAGATAAACCTCTGGCCAACCTAATCAGGAAAAAAAGAGTAAAATCTCTAATATCATCAATCAGAAACAACAAAGACGAAATAACCACAGACTCATCAGAAATCCAAAAAATCCTTAATGAATATGACAAGAAACTTTATTCTCAGAAATATGAAAATCTGAAGGAAATAGACCGATACTTGGAAGCACGCCACCTTCCAAGACTTAACCAGAATCAAGTGGAAATGTTGAACAGACCCATATCAAGTTCAGAAATAGCATCAACTATACAAAACCTCCGTAAAAAGAAAAGCCCGGGACCAGATGGGTTCATGTCAGAATTCTACCAAACCTTTAAAGAGGAATTAGTACCTATATTACTCAACCTGTTCCAAAATGTAGAAAAAGAAGGAAGACTACCCAACACGTTCTATGAAGCAAACATCACCCTGATCCCCAAACCAGGAAAAGACCCAACAAGAAAAGAAAATTATAGACCAATATCACTAATGAATATAGATGCAAAATATTCAACAAGATCCTAACAAACAGAATCCAGCAACACATCAAACAAATTATACATCATGACCAAGTTGGTTTTATCCCAGGGTCTCAGGGCTGGTTCAATATACGTAAATCTATAAATGTAATTCAGCACATAAACAAATTAAAAAACAAAGACCATATGATTCTCTCAATTGATGAAGAAAAAGCTTTTGATAATATCCAGCATCCCTTCATGATCAGAACACTCAAGAAAATTGGTCTAGAAGGGACTTTTCTTATACTCATAGAGGCTATCTACAGCAAACCCACAGCCAATATCATATTGAATGGAGTTAAATTGGAATCATTTCCACTCAGATCAGGAACCAGACAAGGCTGCCCAAGGTCTCCATTGCTTTTCAACATTGTAATGGAAGTTTTAGCCACCGCAATTAGGGAAGAAAAGGCGATCAAGGGTATCCATATAGGGTCAGAAGAAATTAAACTCTCGCTCTTCGCAGATGATATGATTGTGTATCTGGAAAACACTAGGGACTCTACTACAAAACTCCTAGAAGTGATCAAGGAATACAGCAGCGTCTCAGGTTACAAAATCAACATTCATAAATCGGTAGCCTTTATATACACCAAAAACAGTCAAATTGAAAAAGCAGTTAAGGACTCTATCCCATTTACAGTAGTGCCAAAGAAGATGAAATATTTGGGAATTTACCTAACAAAAGACGTGAAAGATCTCTATAAAGAGAACTATGAAACTCTAAGTAAAGAAATAGCTGAAAATGTTAACAAATGGAAAAACATACCATGCTCATGGCTAGGAAGAATCAACATTATCAAAATGTCCATACTACCCAAAGCAATATATAATTTCAACGCACTCCCTATTAAAGCTCCACTGTCATATTTTAAAGATCTTGAAAAAACATTACTTCGTTTTATATGGAATCAGAAAAAACCTCGAATAGCCAAGACATTACTCAGAAATAAAAACAAAACAGGAGGAATCACACTACCAGACCTCAGACTTTACTACAAATCGATAGTGATCAAAACAGCATGGTATTGGCACAAAAACAGAGAAGTAGATATCTGGAACAGAATAGAGAACCAAGAGATGAATCCAGCTACTTACCACTATTTGATTTTTGACAAGCCAATTAAAAACATTCAGTGGGGAAAAGATTCCCTATTTAACAAATGGTGCTGGGTGAACTGGCTAGCAACCTGCAGAAGACTGAAATTGGACCCACACCTTTCACCATTAACTAAGATAGACTCTCATTGGATTAAATATTTAAACTTAAAACATGAAACTATAAAAATACTAGAGGTGAATGCAGGGAAAACCCTTGAAGAAATTGGTCTGGGTGAGTATTTCATGAGGAGAACCCCCCGGGCAATTGAAGCAGCTTCAAAAATACACTACTGGGACTTGATCAAACTAAAAAGCTTCTGCACAGCTAAGAACACAGTAAGCAGAGCAAGCAGACAGCCCTCAGAATGGGAGAAGATATTTGCAGGGTATATCTCTGACAAAGGTTTAATAACCAGAATCCACAGAGAACTCAAACGCATCAGCAAGAAAAAAACAAGGGATCCCATCGCAGGCTGGGCAAGGGATTTGAAGAGAAACTTCTCTGAAGAAGACAGGCGCATGGCCTTCAGACATATGAAAAAATGCTCATCATCTTTAATCATCAGAGAAATGCAAATCAAAACTACTTTGAGATTTCATCTAACTCCAATGAGACTAGCCTATATCACAAAATCTCAAGACCAGAGATGTTGGCGTGGATGCGGAGAAAAGGGAACACTTCTGTACTGCTGGTGGGAATGCAAATTAATACATTCCTTTTGGAAAGATATATGGAGAACACTCAGAGATCTAAAAATAGATCTGCCATTCAATCCTGTAATTCCTCTGCTGGGCATATACCCAGAAGACCAAAAATCACAACATAACAAAGATATTTGTACCAGAATGTTTATTGCAGCCCAATTCATAATAGCTAAGTCATGGAAAAAGCCCAAGTGCCCATCGATCCACGAATGGATTAATAAATTGTGGTATATGTATACCATGGAATACTATGCAGCCTTAAAGAAAGATGGAGACTTTACCTCTTTCATGTTTACATGGCTGGAGCTGGAACATATTCTTCTTAGTAAAGTATCCCAAGAATGGAAGAAAAAGTACCCAATGTACACAGCCCTACTATGAAACTAATTTGGGACTCTCACATGAAAGCTATAACCCAGCTACAACTTAACAACAGGGGGAAGTGGGAAAGGGGGGGTAGAGGGAGGGGGATCGGTGGGATCACACCTGTGGTGCATCTTACAGGGTTATTTACGAAACTTGGTAAATGTAGAATGTAAATGTTTTGGCACAGTAACTGAGATAACGCCAGAAAGGCTATGTTAACCACTGTGATAAAAATGTGTCAAATGGTTTATGAAGCGAGTGTATGATGCCCCATGATCATATCAATGTATACAATTATGATTTAATAAAAAAAATAAAGTGCTTCCTGGGTACATATTATCCGGGCTTTCCTCTTCTGCCACTTCACATTGCATCTCTTTCACTTATCACTCACATACCCACCCACAGTTTTGCTGGGGAAATACAATAAGATCCTGTGGAAGGATGAAGATTTGGCAAAATGAATGTGCCTGCATTTAAATTGATATCTGTGCTTCTCCAGAGCCTGTTTTCCTCATAAGCCTACCTTTCTCTACATCGCAGGGAGTTTGCCCCTGCAGGCTATGTTTCCAGGCCTCCAAGTCAACTACTTTCTGGTTGAGTTCAACCAATGGGAGGCACTGGTGTCAGGAGAAATGGAGAGGCCCAGGTATCTCAGCTTTCTCTGCCTTGAGTGGTGGCTCTGCTGTGCTTCCTCTATGGTTCCTGATGTCAACATACTTACAATTCTGTGTAATTCCAGCTCCTGGCCCAGGTCACACCACCTCATCCCATTTTCCCTTCATCATTCTCCTCCCCCTGATCTATCCTGTATTGCAAGGGGGCTAGTCCCTATAAGTGGTGTCCCAGGCCCTCATATTAGCTGACTTCAAGTTTTCCCAATGAGAAAGACCTTAGAGGTCGTTTGGAGGGCAGGAATAATGGAAAGAAGAGGGTATTTCTTCCTTTCCTCTGGTTTAGGCAACATATCTCAGCTGTAATTCTAGATCCTGTAGACAGACCTATAATTACACTTTCCATCAGGTGACCCATGTTGCTGAACTCTGGAAATACCTCCTCTCTTACTCCTTCAGTCTAGGGGTGATGCTGGCTTTCTGCTGTCTCTGATTTCTGGGTTACCTGCTTGTCTTGCTAGTATTCTCAGCCTGTCACATATGTAACCGATTTCTTTCCTGCATTAAATTCCTTAGAATAGATATTTGGTAGTTTGTTTTCCTGGGTATATCTTGACTATATATTGGACTAGTGACAAGGCAGATTCTGATTCAAGGTGAGGGAATGGTTTGCTTCTTGGTCACTTTACACAAAGTAATAGGGGACAGACCCTGAAAAGGTGCTTTGTTATAGCCAGAGAAGTGAAGGGAGGCGTAGAGATGGGCAAGTTTATACTACTCTTCCACCCACTTGGATTCTTTAGGACCTTGCTTCCAGGTAGCACAGCTCCAAACTTGCTAGGATCTTGGTGGGGAGGTACAGCCATTGGGTTAGATATTTTGTTTGTTCGTTTGTTTTTCTCTTTGCTTTTTTGCTCCTTCAATGCCCAACACTTCTGTGCCCATCAGATGCAATACCATTTGTCATGCTGCTTCATAGCCAAACCTCTTCCCTTGGTAGCCTCCCCACCACACGTAAACACACCAGACACAACAGCCATTAGGACTTATTTTATTGAGGATTTTATTGTGGAGGATAATACAGGATAGCAGTTCCAGATAAGTGGATGGAGCTGTAGTGGCTGGAGCTGTGGATCCAGCTATTTGGATCCACAGGTTTTTTTTTTTGGAGGCATCATGGATTCCTGTGCAGACTGTAAGATTACAGTTGGTGTTTGAGGTAGCTAATCAACACAGGAGGAATATCCAGCTGGTCAATGGCTTGTGGCTGACCAGCTTGGCGCAGGGCTCTGTGGATGACTAAACGGGCCTGTGATAGGAGTGACTGTGGAGTGACTGCAGCAAGGAGAAATAGGTCATAAGGATTAATTTTCATTGTAATTCTCCCACCTAAGCCTACATATACCCTGCCCTGGCTATAACATCCCTAATGCCTTATTCCTTCTAATAAATATCCCTCCCTTTGCCCCCATTGCATGGTACCAATGGTGACATACTGAGGCATAGAGAAGGCATGTTTAAGGCCACAAAATGTTCATTAGTAGAGCCAGGACCAATATTTGGTCTAGTGTTACCCCCTACATCATCTTAGTGGCCCCTTCTTTAACATGGTTAGTTCTTCACTGGGGTTCTAGGAGTAGAAGGAAGATGGATTTTTCTCCAATTTATTTGAAAGGATTGGCTTGGACAATAATTTGGAGCCTTGGGTCCTCCAAGGCAGAAGGCCTGCCCACCACTCACCTCGCGCCTGTAGCAGCAATGCAATGCCTTTATCATCTTGGGAGGTCAGGTCCAGGGAGAGAGATGGAAGATAGATGTTAGCACCGAAGTCTATCAGCAGCTGGATGTACTCTGGCTCACAATTATGGTATAAGCAGATTTCAAGGAGGGTACGTGGCTGTGGGATACGTGCTAGTAGGCTCTGGTCATTGCAGTTGTAATCAGGGTCTGCCCCGTAGAGCAAAAGTAGGCGGAAACAGTCAAGATGCCCATAGACTGCAGCTAAATAGAGGGGGCCAGAACATGAAGCTATGTTCGATGCCCAGACTGGTAGTTTAGCCTTGACGTTGGCCTCTGCTCCATGGCCTAGGAGCTCCTGAAGGATAGCAATGGCACCATCACGGGCGGCTGTGAGCACAGGAGAACAATTGTTGTAGATACTACCACTAGGACAGGCACCAGCTTCCAAAAGAACATGCACACAGTCTAGATGGCCATGACTGACAGCAGTAAAAAGTGGTGTTTGTGCCTTGACATCCAAGCTGTCAATGTCAGCACCATGTGCCAGGAGGACTTGCAAACAGCTCAAGTGGCCATAAGAAGCAGCTAAGCGCAAAGGTGTCCCAGGAACGCCCCAGCCACTCCTGCTGTTGATGAAACGTTTGTAACGCTCCTGGTGCAAAAGCTGGTCCAAGGTATAGGAGTCGTTGTCATACACTGCTTGATTGAGAGCCTGCTTCTCCCCTGTGTCGGTGTCCTCATCCTCCTTGTCGGGCTGCAGGAGGGAGAATATCTTGGTGATGTCCATGAAGTTCATCTTGGCTGATTGGAACAGGACAACTCTCATTATGAGCAGGGATATATGCCAGATCTGTGGGTGATAAAAAGGGGGAGAGACTAAGGGTTTCCATCAAAAAGCTGGATGCCAACCTCTAACCCCTCTCTCCCTGTCCTTAACCATCAGGCTACTCACCCATGGGTGTCCCACTTCTCACTCCCATACCCACTGTCTTATTGTAGGCCCTGGAGATGCTGCCACAACTGGTGAGGTCACTCGACAGGTTTGCATATACTGTTCTACCTGCACCTCAAACTCCTACTTCTGGTAATCCTTTCCCAATCTTCTCCTTCTCCAGCTTAGGAATTCTGAAGAATCACAAGTAGACATCAGCTATGAATTTCTACATCATATTTCCACTAATCTGTGCTCCATTAGTGTGTAAACTGCAGGGTGAGGACCCGGTATTCATCTTGTATTCCTCCACTCCTAACAGGGTCTGTATCATGGCGAGGGATTTGGTAGATGCATCTCCCCCAGTTCAGAACATATGGATTAAAGAGGTGGTTCTGGCCTGGCAGTTGCTAGGCCAACAGAATTGTGCTTTGTGGTGTTAAGCTGCCATCCCTGAGCATTCTGACATCAGTCTCTTGGGGAAGGCTCTCAACTTCCTCTCTTAGCCTTTTAGATGAAGTTAAACCTCTACACTAACCAAATCTCCTTCACCTGAGACTTCTGTAACCTACCCTCAGACATAAACCCCATGCTTCCTGAGAACATCCATGCTCAGGAAATAAGTATCGAATGACATTTACTGGCGAAATGAAGAGGAGGCATTATAGAGAACACATTCCAAGTAAAATGAAAGCAGATAGATGGAAGCAAACAGTTGAGGTTTCCAGGGCAAGTTTTCCTCTCTTATGACAACTGGCTACTCTCCCAGGACCACTTCAATCTAGGTATCCCTGTGATTGCTATCAGAAATCCACTTCTCCATCCCTCTGGCTCAAGCCTCTTTCCGTCTCCTCTGTCTGACCCAGCCTGGAGCTTTGCTTCAACCTTTAACTCTTCTCTTCCCATAATCCTCAGGTCCTAAAAAACCAACCATGGTCCAATGACTGACTCAACCTAACTGTTTCTAGTACTCCAAAGTCAAGGTCACCCACCTCGGTTTGTAATGTTATCAGAGTGAGCTGGTAGATTTTTTAGAGCTCCAGTCTCCCTACTCCCCCGTACCCTGCAGCCAAGGTCTCAGGGCCTCATATCTCCTTTTATTTACTGTCCACCCCCAATCCCTCTTTGTTATCCTGGGACCTCAGGTATTCACCTCATGGAAAGAAAATTGTGAGGTGGGTGGGTGGGGTCACCCTCAACTTTAAGCCCCACCCCACCCACCAGCATCAGCTTCATATATGGTCTACATATTTATGCATTCTTAGGACAAAATGGGAAGAACAGGATTTTGGAAATTAGGCAGACCTAGGTTTACAACTTGGTGCTCCCAATTCAATTTCTAGCTCAGTAACCTTGGGCAAGTCTCTTCCCTTCTCTGGGACTCAGTTTCCTCATCTAATACAGAAAGCATAGTCTCTGCCTCATGAGGCTTTTAGGAAGAAGAGAGCTATCATATATTCAACCTTCAAAAGTGAGCTTAATTTCTCTGTATCTTCATGTTTCACACACTGGTTCCTCCCCTTCAACCATCTCAGGAAACAAGACAGAAAACTTTTATGGTCCTTTGTTCCACCTTTGCTACCTTTTTCTCATCTCTTCTTTTTTCACCAAACTTACCACAAGAGTTGTCTACTGCCTACTTTCCCAGATTTCATTCCCTTCTCCACTCTGTATAGCCCGTCTCCACCCACCTCAATAATACACCAAGAAAGCTTTTCAAAAGGTCATCCTTGTGGTTCAATCCAGTGGATGTTTCTCAGCTCTTTCCTTTCCTGACTTTTCTTGGACATCTGTCCCTACTGACCACTTGTGCTTCCAGACTTCTCCCTCTGCTTCCTAGCAAGCACACTCTACTGATTTTTCCTCCCCTAAAATATTTATATTCCCCTGTTCTCTCCTCCATCCTCTTCTCTCCAATCCCAGCACTTTAGCTATCATCTTTATTCTGATAGTTCCAAGCCTCTCTAAGCCCTCAGCTCTCTCTTTAGCTCCAAGTGTATATACACTGAGTTTCTTCACACACTTGAAAGACAAAAGTATCAGACCACCATCATATCCATATCTTATTTCCTCACCATCTATCTGCTCAAATCAAACCAAAAATCTAAGAATCATCTCAGTCTTCTTACCTGTTTATTCCACTTCCATTCAATCCTATCAAGGCCTATGGATTTTTCCTCCTGAAAAATTCTCCAGGCCATTCATTCCCCTTCAGGGCCATTCTCATTGCTGGTGCCTTACCTAGGCCCCTACTGTCCTTTACCTCAACAGTTTTAGTAGTGTCCTATGTAGTAGTTTCCCTCTTAAATATTCTCTCCGCATTGTGGCTAAAATGATAATTAAAAAAGACAAATCTGGTCTATACCAAGCCTCTATTAAATACCTTATTGTCATCCCTTTCTTTCAGGCTACACTCAAATGCCTTAGCCCAGCTCACAGTTTCACTTCCTACTGCTCCTCTACTTATATCCTGTGATAAAGGAGGAGAAACACTGGCTCTCTTTATACACCATGCTTCTTTTTGATACATGCTGTTCCTTCTGCTGAATTTATTCCTCCAGAGTCTTTGCTCTTATAGCACTACGGCATTCATCATACTGTACTATAACTCCAATGTAGGTTTGTTTTGCACCAATTGAAGATGGAGAGACCATGTGGGGTCTTGGAGTTATTCAATCCTAGGTCTACCATGCAGTAGCTGTAGTGACCTTCAGAAGGTCATTTAATGTATGGATTAAAGAAGTGCCCATTTTGTCATCTATAAAGAGAGGACAATAATAGTACATGCCTCAGAGGGCTATCGTTAGGATAAATTAATTAGTACAAAGTTAAGTATGTAGAATAGTACCTGCACACAGTTCTCTGTAACTATTTTTACTATGGTGATGATTATTACTTAATTCTTCAATTTCTATGGCTATTACTCCATACTTAACGTCCTAGAACTTCAGAGCTGGAATTTATCTTTTAGATAGTTTAATTTTGTCAATTTAGAGATGGGGAAATGCAGGTTCGAGGGGAGCAGTGACTTTCCTAAGGTCACATGGCTGTTATTGTCAGTTGTTTTATTAACAAGAACCCAGAACACACCTGTAATCTTGTGCTTTTCAAAGCCATTTCAGGTAGTGGGATAGGTAATATTATCTTCATTTTGTGAATGAGGAAGCTGAGGCCAGGAAGGGTAAGGAATTTGCCAGCTACCTTGCATCAAGGCAATAGTAAGAGTCCGAAATAGAATCCAGGTTTCTCTCATTCTTCTCCTGTTCTTTCTATTGCAACACAAAATCAAAACACATAGCCCTCCCTCTTGCCTCAGGCAGAGTCACACTGCAGTTCCCAGGATCCTGAGTTTTTGAGTGTCATGCTGAATTCTAGGGATTTTGGTAATGGAAGGTTCCTTTACAAATCATTTCTTCTGATGGCTGGTAGAGATTCCCTTCTTACTATTTTATTTTCAGGACTAGGATCTGGGAGATGAAGAGGGAAGGGAGTGGCAGAGGGAAATGCTGAAGCTCTCACAAGAGATCATAGCAGGGCTTATAATGAGCCTCCAGAAGGAGATCAAGCCATGGCCTCCATGGCTTGCTGGCTTTGGCACTAAGCCATGGCCTCCAGGTGGCTTTGGCACTTGAGCAAATTGTCCCTCCATTAGATAAGGACAAGAAAACCAAGCTAGTCTATCATCTAACCTCATCTTGCTATGGTTTATTAATCAAAGAGTTATTATGTGCAAGGAGCCCCTTCCTGATCCCAGAAGTGCAGGAATTTTATTTAAACCTTTTTTTATGAAATTGGCCTGTGACAAACTGGTGAAGTCTGTGACCCCTTTCAGAATGGTTTTTAGTACATAAAATAAAATAAATAGAATTAAAGGAAAACAATTATATTGAAATACTACTATCAAAATATTTTTAAAATGGCATAATGTAGTAATAGATGTTCTTTATTAACACATTAAATAATGAGATCTAGTAATAATTTCTAAGTGGCGATGAGCATAAATGACATTTCAAGATCTCTACCACACCTGTAATATGATATGAAATGTCTATGATTTCTTCTGGTGTCAAGTTATAGGAACTGGTAATACTACCACCATTTGCTGCCTGCATTCATCCTTGAAGGAAATGATAAATTTCAGTTTGAGGTTATGTGGGAAAAAAAGTAATTTTTTTCCCATCCAAGCTTCTAGACCCCCTGAATTCCATCTAAGGCCCTCTTGGGGCCTGTGAATCCAGATTAAAAACTCCTATTGAAAAGTGGCTGGTTTCTGTGTGCCCTAGAACAGTCCTTCAAGAATTTTAATAGACAAATTCTAAGCCTAATCTTTCTCCTCCCACTCAGAAACACTGCCCTTGTGCCCTTAAACCCACTCCACTGCACCCAGATACACAGAAGTCAAGAGCACATAGGGTCACAAAGACAAACCTCCACCCTCTCTGTAATTGTATAACCACAAATACCCTCAAGAAGTAGGCCCCTTCAGAAACCAGGTCCTAGATCTAGGCAGATACACCCTTTTGGGACAAACAAGGCAGGAAGCTGGCCTTCTGCCTTCTAACAGTGGGTTTTCCTACCCACCTCCCAAGAATCCTCTCAGGTCCCAGAGCCAGTGGGAACAGACTATAAAGGGTGGTTTTTAGAGGTTCCTGAATAGCATAGGGTCCTAGGCTCCAGGTACTCACGGGGCTTCAGCCTCAGGCCACGCTGACGAGGGTCGCTGTCCCTGCTTCTCAGTGAAGCCTTGGGGCCCTACTGGGCCCTCTTAGGGAGCCCCTATTGCCCCAACTTGGAGCACATGGGGCCCTCAGTTCCCAACACTGCTGAAATGCTAAGCATCAGGTCCTAGGCTGACTTAGTTCAGGAGGCTAATAATAGGCTACACTCCATCCCCCAACCCTGGGCCAGCTGTGTTATCTAAGCAGTGCCATTCTGACAGTGATCCTAGAGAAGACGGGGGGGTGGGTGGGTGGGGGTGGTGGGAGAGTGAGGGTGGGGGGGTAGGGGTGGCAGAGACATCTCCCGGGAAATCTTGAAATGACTGGCAAACAGGTGCCTGGCGATATTAGGCCTCCTGCTTTCAGCATGTTCTGGTATACCCCTCTTCACCATTCAAATGGCTGCCAGGGTGAGGCCCTCGAGCAGTGGGTATTCCCAGCCTTCCACTAAGGGGCCCAAGAAGGCCAAGACTCAGTCTAGCACACTTTCCTCTGAGCTAGTGCCTCTTTGTTTCTCTTTCAAACTTAGCTTCTCTGGGTTTCCTTTTTACTTTCTTGAGGGCTCAGCAACTCACTGCCCAGAGTGAGAAGGGGAAACTGCTATATCTGTACGTGTTTTCAGTCAGCTTTTCTAAAGCTTTAGAGGCCCTGGTCATTTATGTATAAAGTCCACTAACCCACCAGCATCAGCGTGAAGAAAAAAGTGCTCAAAGCCTTCCACTCTCCTCACCCCTAAGGCATCACCAACATTGTCCATCACTGGGAGATCAGCTCTTAAGGGTATCATTTTATCTCCCTGGTTATCTTTAAATCAGAAAAGTGGTAGGGAGATACTGTTAGAACAAGCCACATTATCTATTTTGTGTTATACAAAATGAAACTGGGAACCAGCATCCTGTCTCCCTCTGGGAGGAAAAACCAGCCAGCATTAAGTATAAAAATCACACCACAAACAATCTGATCAAGTCTGAGAAACTCTTTATGGAGAAACTATCAAGTAGCCTTTACGTGTAAGGTTCTAGACGCAGGAAGGACACAGAGAAAAGTAAGATGTGATGTCCCTTAATGTTTCACAGTTTATCAGGAAAAATAGACATGGCAGCAATTATATTTCATATAATGCAAAAATGCCAGAACTAAAATCTGCCTTGGATGCCTGTGATAATACGTGTCCATTTCAATATCCCAAATTAATCTAGGAGGGTATTGCAGAGTTCTGTGTACTTATATCCCCAACGAAAACAATTATAATTTAAATTTTCCTGCACAAAGAGTTCAGTCTATTCAGAACACTGAACCCAGGATCTAAGAGCCCTTTTCTTCCCCCTTTCAATCACAAGGTTTAGGATTTAAGTCAGGTAAAATGAAGAGCCAGTGAGGGGACCAGAGTGATATAAAATACTAGCATCCCTGTGTCCCATGATTACTTTCATGTTAGAATCTGCACATTGAAAGGGAATTCTCACATCTCTGAGAGATATCCATTGATGACTTCAGCTTGAATGCTTCTAATAATAGGGAATTCTCTACATTCAGAGGCAGAACATCTCATTCTTTGATAATCAACTCGGTCCTTCTACTAAGCCCATATCTATATCTGTAAAGTAGGACCTCTGAGATCTTATCTTTTGCTCACTCACAGGACCCCAGAGAACATTGTCACCTTCTTTGCCCAAAATCAGTCATCTAGGGTCTGAACCCAGGTATTCTGTCCTCACGTCACCTTATCTCAGGGAAAACAGCCCCAGCTCCTTCAACTGTTTCTTTGAAGCTGGTAACTACCCAGTATCTTCCCCAGTCTTGTCTACCACACTTACATAGCGGTCATGCAGCCTGCTTGTGCAATGATAGTGCTAGGAAGTTCACAGGATCCAGGTGACTCCTTCGGAAAGTGTGGGAGTGTCCCAGTGATCAGTAACTCCAAAGATTAGAAACATTCTGGTACAAATATCTTTGTTATGTTGTGATTTTTGGTCTTCTGGGTATATGCCCAGCAGAGGAATTACAGGATTGAATGGCAGATCTATTTTTAGATCTCTGAGTGTTCTCCATATATCTTTCCAAAAGGAATGTATTAATTTGCATTCCCACCAGCAGTGCAGAAGTGTTCCCTTTTCTCCGCATCCACGCCAGCATCTCTGGTCTTGAGATTTTGTGATATAGGCTAGTCTCATTGGAGTTAGATGATATCTCAAAGTAGTTTTGATTTGCATTTCTCTGATGATTAAAGATGATGAGCATTTTTTCATATGTCTGAAGGCCTTGCGCCTGTCTTCTTCAGAGAAGTTTCTCTTCAAATCCCTTGCCCAGCCTGCGATGGGATCTCTTGTTTTTTTCTTGCTGATGCGTTTGAGTTCTCTGTGGATTCTGGTTATTAAACCTTTGTCAGAGTTATACCCTGCAAATATCTTCTCCGATTCTGAGGGCTGTCTGCTTGCTCTGCTTACAACATAACAAAGATATTTGTACCAGAATGTTTATTGCAGCCCAATTCATAATAGCTAAGTCATGGAAAAAGCCCAAGTGTCCATCGATCCACGAATGGATTAATAAATTGTGGTATATGTATACCATGGAATACTATGCAGCCTTAAAGAAAGATGGAGACTTTACCTCTTTCATGTTTACATGGATGGAGCTGGAACATATTCTTCTTAGTAAAGTATCCCAAGAATGGAAGAAAAAATACCCAATGTACACAGCCCTACTATGAAACTAATTTGGGACTCTCACATGAAAGCTATAACCCAGCTACAACTTAACAATAGGGGGAAGTGGGAAAGGGGGGGGTGGGTAGAGGGAGGGGGATCGGTGGGATCACACCTGTGGTGCATATTATAGGGGTATTTGCGAAACTTGGTAAATGTAGAATGTAAATGTTTTGGCACAGTAACTGAGATAACGCCGGAAAGGCTATGTTAACCACTGTGATAAAAATGTGTCAAATGGTTTATGAAGTGAGTGTATGATGCCCCATAATCATATCATTGTATACAGTTATGATTTAATAAAAAAATTAAAAAAAAAAAAAACAAAGATTAGAAACAGCAAAAAACATTAGTATCAATTTCAACTCAGTTTGTGCTAATGGCCTGTATATTTTCACTGTCTCAGGCTTCATGCAATTCTGATTATCAGTCAATGAATAAGTTATTTTGATGCCAAAGATGACAGAGAAGGGTATTTATTCTTGAAAAAAAGATTTTTTTTTTCTCTTTGGAAGTCTTCATTTAGGTTTTCGCAAAATACAAAGTTCAAAACATAATCATCTACATCCACCACAAAATGGAATCAAGTAAGTGGTTAGCACACAAACATAGTGATCTTTTTCATTTTTAAAAATATAAATAACAAATGTTCAAGGTTTTACAACTTTCTCCTGTGTGTGTGTGTCTTTATGGCTTTATGTTGCAGACCCTTCATTAACGGTGCCTGCCCGCCTGCAAGGCCACTGTGGATACATTCCTGAGGGTGACACACACTGATCCATGTTCCTCCACTTGTTAGAAACTAAATGATCAAACACCCTCCAATCAGTTCTCACAGTTTCATTAACTCTCTTCCTGCTACAGAGCACTAACAGAAAGGGGACTGTCCAGCAGCATTCAGCTCTCAGTCAATCATGGAGGGCCAGAAAGGAAAACCAGGCTTCCTCCAGAGAGGATTCCTCTCCTTTTACCCCAAAGAGCCCCCCAAACCTATATAGTTTAAATTGTGGTTCATACTGAAACATTTTTCAGATTCAATAGTGTTGAGAGAAACGGTGATTTTTGGTTGGGTACTTTTTAAGAGGTTAAAGTGGAGAGGTTAATGTTGGCAAAGTGCTGCTGAATGTACAGCCCCTGACAGGCGCGGCTTCGCTGGTGAGGTCTGGGGGCAGGGCGAGGGTCCCCGCCCTGGGTATGAAATCCGAGGGCAGGCTCTCCAGCAGACACTTGATCTGATCCTGGCCCAGCTTGATCTTGTCCAGCTTCCGCTGCTCGATGAGGACTGCCAACTTCATCTTCACGAAGTGCTGGTAATCCTGGAGCTGCTCTGTGGACAGGTAAGTGGCCAGGATGTCCAGCACCATGCTCTCCCTCTGGTCCAGCTTTTCCATGAGCTCCCGGGCGTCCTCGTGCTGCCCGGCCAGGATCTTCCGTTTCTCATTGAGGGAGCTCCTTTCTTCATTACCGGCATCTTCTCCAAGGCTGCTAAGGACGTTCTCAACCCAGGCCAGGCGCCCCGAGAGGGACAGCAGCAGGTTCACCATCTTGTCCAAGTCCCCTATGAACATTCTGTACTTGTCGAGCTCATTGGGCTTGCAGAGCTCACTGATCAAGGCCTCCACCTCTTCCCCCAGGGCGTTATTGAGCTTGATTGAGGAAGTGGAGCAGGCAGATGTCAACGAAAAGAAGGCAGAGCTCATCGAAAGCCTCACGCACAAACTCGAGACCCTCCAGGAGGCCAAGGAGAGCCTGCTCATGGACATCAAGCTCAAACAAGATTTTTAATAGAAAATTTTATTGAGATAATTATAGACTCACTTGCAGTTGTAAAATTAATAGAGATCCCACGTATACCATCCAGTTTCTTACAGTGGTAACATCTTGTAAGACTATAGTACAATATCTCATGTGTGATACTGACTTGACACAATCCACTTATTTATTTATCCTAGGTTGCTGGGTGTGGTGGCTCACGCCTGTAATCCTAGCACTCTGGGAGGGCAAGACAGGTGGATTCCTTGAGCTCAGGAGTTCAAGACTAGCCTGAGCAAGAGCAAGACCTGGTCTCTACTAAAAATAGAAGAATTAGCCTGGTGTCTGACAGGCACCTGTAGTCCCAGCTACTAAGGAGGCTGAGGCATGAGGATCTCTTGAGACCAAGAAACTGAGGTTGCTGTGAGTGGTGATGACACCACAGTACTCTACCCAGGGCAATAGAGTGAGACTCTACCTAAAAAAATGAAACAAAACAAACAAAAATATCACAATATTTTTCTTAGGCTTACTTGTATTAATTTGTGCAAGTGTGCATGTATTTCTGTATAATTTTGTCACATGTAGGTTATATATACCTGTAGTTCCCAACCTCCAGGCTGAAGACCAGTACCAATTTCATGGCCTGTTAGGAGCCAGGCCCCACAGCATCACTGCCCAAGTTTTACCCCCCTGTCTTGTTCCCCCTACCTCTCCGGATCCATTGAAATATTGTCTTCTATGAAACTGGCCTCTGGTGCCAAAAAAGTTTCCAGTTTGTGACCTGTTAGGAACCCGGCCACTCAGAAGGAGGTGAATGAGTGAGCAAAATTTCATCTGTGTTTACAGCAACTCCCCAGTCACTCCCCATCACTGGTATCAGTCAGTGGCCTGAGCTCTGCCTCCAGTCAGATTCCCCACTCCCTCACAGTCCATGAAAAAAATTTTCCATAAAACCAGTTCCTGTTGTCAAAAAGGTTGGGGACTGCTGGTATATAGCACCTATAGCACTGCTGGTATATAGCACCTAAGGCAATATACAGATTAGTTCTATCCCATTTAGGATAACTCATGCTGCCCTTTTTATGGTCACGTCCACTTCCTTTCTACTTCTCTGGCCTTGGTCCCAAATGCCTGGAAACTTCTAATTTATTCTTCGTTTCAAAATTATACAAATGAAATTATACAGTATATAGCCATTTTGAATTAGCTTTTTCACTCAGCATGCAATTGAAAGTCATCCAAGTTGTTATATCAAGTTTGTTTCTTTTTATTGTGGAGTGAGATTCATGGTGTGTGTGTAGCATAATTTGTTTAGCTAGTAACCCATTCATTGAAGGATATCTGGGTCATACCTAGTATAATGTCATTTATCAGGTTCCCAAAATTCTCATCTATTCATAGTTTAATGAGAGATTATATTAGGAAAGGATGTTGAATTTTTTTAAATGATGTTTTATGAATCAATTGATGTGATCATGTTATTTTTTTGTTCTTTACCAATAGAGTGGATTATGTTCATTGATTTTCAAATGTCAAACAAAATATGGTACATACAATGTTTGTGCATTGGGAATGTTGTTTGTGCACTGAATTGTACATTGTCATTATCCATTTCCAGAAGTTTTTAATCATCCCAATTGTAAAGAAACTTTATAACCATTAAACAATAATTCCCCATTTTCCAACCCCCCTTCCACTATCTAATCTACTTTCTGACTCTATGTATTTGCCTATTGTAGATGCTTCATGTAAGTGGAATCACACACTATTTATCCTTGTGTGCTTGGCTTACTTTACTTATTATAATGTTTTCAAAGTTCATTCATGCTGTAGCATGTATTAGAACTTCATTCAGTTTTAAGACTGAATAGTGTTCCATTGTAAGTACGTACCATATTTTGTTTATCCATTAATCCATTGATGGACATTCAGGTTGTTTTCATTTTTTGGTTATCATGAATAATGCTACTACGAATATTTCTGTACAAGTTTTGGTGTGAATATGTTTTAATTTCTCTGGTATATACAAGTATACCAAAGAGTGGGATTTCAGGGTCATATGGTCATATGGTAGCTCTATAATTTTTTGAGGAACTGCCATGCTGTTTTTCATTGCAGGTACACTATTTTTCAATTCCCATCAGCAATTGCTGGAAGTTCAAATTTCTATACATCGTAACTAACACTTGTTATTTTTCTTGTTTTTGATTATAGCCACCCCAATAAGTATGAAATGATATCTCATTATAGTTTTGATTTTGATTTTTGTAGTTACTAATGACGTTGAGCATCTTTTCATGTGCTTATTGGTCATTTATATATCTTCTTTAGAGATATGTCTATTTAAGTAATTTGCTCATTTTTTTTTTTAATTTGAGAAGATAGTTATATTTGTTAGCTAGATTACATTTGAAAACATAAAGGTAGGTGCACAAAGAGCTGTTGGACAAAGTCTCAGATATCAAAAATAGTATTATATTTCCCTGGCTGCTCTACTCGGAGGGCACTCATGCCCACTCCTAGGTGGATGTACTCTGGCATGCAACCATGTAGTGTATGACATTGTATTACTCTTGTGTTGCACATGGAGTACAGGCCTATATGCATCTGACATCAAAGCAGTAAACTATTAAACACTAAGAGCACTAGAGCCAAATGCCAAAACTCAATGTTGGTAACTACCAAATTATGCAATAGAATGGTCAGAAAAATAACTCTTTAAATACTGTGTAAAATATAGGCTCTTAGGCTGGGTGTGGTGGCTCATGCCTGTAATCCCAGCATTTGGGAGGCCAAGGTGGGTGGATTGCCTGAGGTCACAGGTTGGAGACCAGCCTGAGCCAGAGTGAGACCTTGTCTCTAAAAATAGCTGGGTAAAAAACAAATAAACAAACAAACAAACAAATAGCTGGGTGTTGTGGTGGGTGCCTGTAATCCCAGCTACTTGGGAGTCTGAGGCAAGACAATAACTTCAGCCCCAGAGTTTGAGGTTACTGTGAACTGTGATGCCACAGCACCCTATTGAGGGTGACAAAGTGAGACTCTGTCTCAAAAAAATAAAAATATCGGCTTGACGGCCATAGCACAGTGGTTACAACGCCAGCCACATACACCAAGGGTGGAGGGTTCAAACTCGGCCCAAGACAGCTAAAGGGCAAAGACAACTTCAACAAAAAATAGCAGGGTGTTGTGGCAGGTGCCTGTAGTCCCAGCTACTTGGGAGGCTGAGGCAAAAGAATTGCTTAAGCCCAAGAGTTTGAGGTTGCTGTAAACTGTGATGCCACTGCACTCTATCGAGGGTGACATAGTGAGACTCTGTCTCAAAAATAAATAAATAAATAAATAAATAAAATAAAAAATAGGTGCTCATTTCGGCAACACATATACTAAAATTGGAACGATACAGAGAAGATTAGCATAGCCCCTACACAAGGATGACACACAAATTCGTGAAGCGTTCCATTTGAAAAATAATAATGAAATAAAAAATAAAAAATTGAGATATAGTCTTTCTCACCTTCTCTAATTACATCTCCTAACAACATTTGCTTGCCATATTTTTTTTTGAGACAGAGGCTTTTCTATTTTGAAAAAAAAAACTTATTTTGAGAGAGATTGTATCTAATCTGGAGGTCACTTTAGGTAGTAATGACATCCAATGACATCCAAGACTTAACAATTTTAAGTCTTCCTACCTATGAATACAGAATATATTTCCATTTATTTGTATCTTTAATTTCTTTCAGCAATATTTTATAGTTTTGTTGTGTATATTATTCACCTCCTTGGTTAAATTTATTCCTTGGTATTTTATTCTTTTATATGTTGTTGTAACTGGAATTGCTTTCTTAAATTCTTTTTCTGATTGCTCATTGTTAACGTATAGAAGCACAACTAATATTTGTGTGTTGATCTTGTATTCTGCAATTTTGCTGAATTTATTAATTTTACCAGGTGTGTGTGTGTGGTCTTTGGTTGTCCTTACATATAAGACCATGTAATCTGTGAGCAGAAATAATATTACTTCTTTTCCAATTTGAATGCCTTTATTTCTTTTCCATATCTAATATCTCTGGCTACAACTTCCAGTACCATGTTGAAAAGCAGCAATGAAAGTGATTTTTTTTTGTCTTGTTCTTGGTCATAAGGAGAAAGTTCTCAGTATTCGTCATTGAGTATGGTGCTATTTTTTTGTTTTACATAAATATCTTTTATTATGTTCAGAAAGCTCTCCTTAGTTTTTATTATGAAATGGTGTTAGATTTTGTCAAATTGACTTTCTGTGTCAATTGAAATAATCACATTTTTTCTTCATTCTATTAATGTGATAGGTTACATTAGTTAATTTTCTCATGTTTAAACATACTTATATTCCTGGGATAAATCCCATTTAATCATAGTATGTAATTCTTTTAACATGCTGTTGGATTTAGTTTTCTAGGATTTTGTTGAAAACATTTCCATCTATGTTCATGAGGGGTCTTTGAAATTTTCTTTCCTTGTATGTCTTTATCTAGCTTTGTATCAGGACAATCCTTGCTTTGTAGAATGATGTCAAAGTGAGTATTCCCCCCTTCTATGTTTTGGAAGAGTTACAAAAAGATTCATGTTAATTATTCCATAAATGTTTAGTAGAAATCATTAGTAAAGCTGTCTGGTCCTGGAGTTTTCTTAGTTGTGTAGTTTTTTATGTCTGATTTAGTCTTTACATATGTGTCTAATGAGATAGTCTCTTTTTTCTTGGGTCAGTTTAGGTAATTTGTGTATTTTTAGAAATTTGTCCATTTCACTCTACATTACCTAATTTGTTTGCATACAATTGTTTATAGTAGTCATTTGTAATTCTTTTTATTTCTGTATAATTGGGTGTAACGTCACCACTTTTATTTCTGTTTTTCTTTTAATTTAATTTATTTGTTTATTTTAAAGACAGGATCTTACTCTGTCACCAAGGATGTAGTGCAGTGGTGCAATCAGAACTCATTGCAGCATAGAACTCCTGAGCTTCAAATGATCCTTCTGCTTCAGTCTCCTGAATAGCTGGGACTACTGGCACATACCACCATGTCTGGCTTATTTACTTTTTAATATTTTGTTGAGATGGTGTCTCACTGTGTTGCTCAAGCTGATCTTGAACTTCTGGCTTCAAGTAATCCTCCTGCTTTGGCCTCCCAAAGTGCATAGATTATAGACATGAACCACTGTACCTGACCTCCATTTTAAATTACTTGTGACTTTTCTGTTTTAGTTTTGTTGAACTTTCCAGTTTCTTTCATATATTTTTGTGTTTAATTTATACCTATGCATTTCCTTTTTTGATGTTAATGTAAATAGTATTGTTTCCAATTTCAAATTTCAGCTGTTCATTGTTAGTATACAGAAATCAGTTGACTTTTGTATATTAACCTTATACCCTGCAAAGTCACTATAATTGCTTATTATAGAATAGAAATATTCTATAATTATTATATTTATATTTATATTCTATAAATATTCTATAATATATTATAGAAACCAGGAGGTTTCCTCGTTTTATTCTTTGGAACTTTCTACACAGAAAATCATCTACATTCAAAGACAATTCTATATCTTCTTTCTTAGTTTGTATATCTGTTATTTCCTTTTCTTGTCTTATTACATTAGCTAGGACTTCCATTATAATGTTTAACAGATGGGATGAGGATAGACATTCTGCCCTTGCTTCTGATATTAGTAGCAAAACATCTACTTTTTCACCATGAAGGATTTTGTTAGCTGTATTTTTTGATGTTCTATTTCAAGTTCAGGAATTCTCTACTATTCCTAGTTTTATCATGAATGGATGTTGGATTTTGTCAAATACATTTTCTGTATCTATTAATATAATCCTAAGCTTCTTTCTTCTATAGCCTGTTGATGAAGTGGATTACATCACTTGATTTTTGAACGTTGAACAAGCCCTGCATACCAGGAATATAGCCCACTTGGTAGTGGTGTATGTGTAATTCTTTTTATTCATTATTGGATCCTATTTGCTAATATTTTATTTTCTTGTAATGTCTTTGCCTGGATTGGGTATTAGAGTAATTCTGGCCTCATAGAATGAGTTACAATGTAGCCTTTCTGCTTCAATTTTTTTTTTTTTTTTTGAGACAGAGTCTCAAGCTCTCACCCAGAGTAGAGTGCCCTAGTGTCACCACTCACAGCAACCTCCAACTCTTGGGCTTAAGTGATTCTCTTGCCTCAGCCTCCCAAGTAGCCAGGACTACAGGCGCCAGCCACAATGCCCAGCTATTTTTGGTTGTAATTGTCATTGTTGTTTGGCAGGCCTGGGCTGGATTCGAATCCGGCCAGCTCCAGTGTACGTGGCTGGCACACTAACTGCTGAGCTACAGGCGCTGAGCCAATTTTCTGAGATCATAGAAAATTGATGTAATTTCCTTCTTCTGTGTTTGTTAGATTGAGTCAGTGAACCCACCTTAGACTGGTGTTTTCTATTTTAAAATGTTATTAGTTATTAATTCAATTTGTTTAATAGATATAGGCCTACTCAGATAATCTATTCTTGTGTAAATTTTGAAAAATTGTGTCTTTCAAAGAAATGATCCTTTTCATTTAGGTTATCAAATTTGTAGACACAGAGTTTTTCCTTTGTTACTATTTTCTATTCATTGTGCTTGCTGTTTTTCTTCACTTTTTCTCTGATGTTAACTAAGCATTTTATATGATTCCACTTTACCCCTTTCTTAACATATCATATATTTCTTTTTTTTTCTATTTTAGTGGTGAATTGATGATGTAGAAATTCATAACTAATCTAAGTCCTCTTTCAAATAACATTATACCACTTCACAGGTAGTACAAGTACCTTGTATCAGAATAATCCCTATTCCTCCCTTCTCTCCATCATAACATTGCTATTATTCATTTCATTTATCTATAAGGTGTAATCATCAAATACATTTTTGCTATTATTATTTTGAACAAGATGTTATCTGTTAGATTTGTTAAGAATAAGAAAATTCAAAGATTTTATGATCATTTAAATTGTCTAATACTTTTCTTTCTTTTTTTTTTTTTGCCTGGGGCTGGGTTTGAACCCACCACCTCTGGCATATGGGGCCGGCACCCTACTCCTTTGAGCCACAGGTGCCACCCCTTGTTTAATGCTTTTCAATTTTTCATATAGACATATAGACCCTAGGTTTTGACCTTTATAAGTTTCCTTCCTCCTAAATAATTTTTAAAACTTTTTTTTGCAAGGTATGTATGCTGGTGACAAATTCCCAGTTTTTATTGATCTGAGCAGGTCTTTATTTTTTTCTTTCCTTTTTTATTGTGGTACAATATACATAACATAAGATTCATTATTTTCTTTTTTTTTTTTTTTTTTTTTTTTTTTTAATTTTTTTATTAAATCATAAGTGTATACAATGATATGATTATGGGGCATCATACACTCACTTCATAAACCATTTGACACATTTTTATCCCAGTGGTTAACATAGCCTTTCCGGCGTTATCTCAGTTACTGTGCCAAAACATTTATATTCTACATTTACCAAGTTTCGCAAATACCCCTGTAATATGCACCACAGGTGTGATCCCACCGATTCCCCTCCCTCTACCCACCCCCCCTTTCCCACTTCCCCCTATTGTTAAGTTGTAGTTGGGTTATAGCTTTCATGTGAGAGTCCCAAATTAGTTTCATAGTAGGGCTGTGTACATTGGATATTTTTTCTTCCATTCTTGGGATACTTTACTAAGAAGAATATGTTCCAGCTCCATCCATGTAAACATGAAAGAGGTAAAGTCTCCATCTTTCTTTAAGGCTGCATAGTATTCCATGGTATACATATACCACAATTTATTAATCCATTCGTGGATCGATGGGCACTTCGGCTTTTTCCATGACTTAGCAATTATGAATTGGGCTGCAATAAACATTCTGGTACAAATATCTTTGTTATGTTGTGATTTTTGGTCTTCTGGGTATATGCCCAGCAGAGGAATTACAGGATTGAATGGCAGATCTATTTTTAGATCTCTGAGTGTTCTCCATATATCCCTCCAAAAGGAATGTATTAATTTGCATTCCCACCAGCAGTGCAGAAGTGTTCCCTTTTCTCCGCATCCACGCCAACATCTCTGGTCTTGAGATTTTGTGATATAGGCTAGTCTCATTGGAGTTAGATGATATCTCAAAGTAGTTTTGATTTGCATTTCTCTGATGATTAAAGATGATGAGCATTTTTTCATATGTCTGAAGGCCGTGCGCCTGTCTTCTTCAGAGAAGTTTCTCTTCAAATCCCTTGCCCAGCCTGCGATGGGATCCCTTGTTTTTTTCTTGCTGATGCGTTTGAGTTCTCTGTGGATTCTGGTTATTAAACCTTTGTCAGAGTTATACCCTGCAAATATTTTCTCCCATTCTGAGGGCTGTCTGCTTGCTCTGCTTACTGTGTTCTTAGCTGTGCAGAAGCTTTTTAGTTTGATCAAGTCCCAGTAGTGTATTTTTGAAGCTGCTTCAATTGCCCGGGGGGTTCTCCTCATGAAATACTCACCCAGACCAATTTCTTCAAGGGTTTTCCCTGCATTCTCCTCTAGTATTTTTATAGTTTCATGTCTTAAGTTTAAATCTTTAATCCAATGAGAGTCTATCTTAGTTAATGGTGAAAGGTGTGGGTCTAATTTCAGTCTTCTGCAGGTTGCCAGCCAGTTCACCCAGCACCATTTGTTAAATAGGGAATCTTTTCCCCACTGAATGTTTTTAATTGGCTTGTCAAAAATCAAATAGCGGTAAGTAGCTGGATTCATCTCTTGGTTCTCTATTCTATTCCAGATATCTACTTCTCTGTTTTTGTGCCAATACCATGCTGTTTTGATCACTATCGATTTGTAGTAAAGTCTGAGGTCTGGTAGTGTGATTCCTCCTGTTTTGTTTTTATTTCTGAGTAATGTCTTGGCTATTCGAGGTTTTTTCTGATTCCATATAAAACGAAGTAATGTTTTTTCAAGATCTTTAAAATATGACAGTGGAGCTTTAATAGGGAGTGCGTTGAAAGTATATATTGCTTTGGGTAGTATGGACATTTTGATAATGTTGATTCTTCCTAGCCATGAGCATGGTATGTTTTTCCATTTGTTAACATTTTCAGCTATTTCTTTTCTTAGAGTTTCATAGTTCTCTTTATAGAGATCTTTCACGTCTTTTGTTAGGTAAATTCCCAAATATTTCATCTTCTTTGGCACTACTGTGAATGGGATAGAGTCCTTAACTGCTTTTTCAATTTGACTGTTGTTGGTGTATATAAAGGCTACCGATTTATGAATGTTGATTTTGTAACCTGAGACGCTGCTGTATTCCTTGATCACTTCTAGGAGTTTTGTAGTAGAGTCCCTAGTGTTTTCCAGATACACAATCATATCATCTGCGAAGAGCGAGAGTTTGATCTCTTCTGACCCTATATGGATACCCTTGATCGCCTTTTCTTCCCTAATTGCGGTGGCTAAAACTTCCATTACAATGTTGAAAAGCAATGGAGACAATGGGCAGCCTTGTCTGGTTCCTGATCTGAGTGGAAATGATTCCAATTTAACTCCATTCAATATGATATTGGCTGTGGGTTTGCTGTAGATAGCCTCTATCAGTTTAAGAATAGTCCCTTCTAGACCAATTTTCTTGAGTGTTCTGATCATGAAGGGATGCTGGATATTATCAAAAGCTTTTTCTGCATCAATTGAGAGAATCATATGGTCTTTGTTTTTTAATTTGTTTATGTGCTGAATTACATTTATAGATTTACGTATA
Source organism: Nycticebus coucang (assembly GCF_027406575.1). Classification (NCBI taxonomy): domain Eukaryota; kingdom Metazoa; phylum Chordata; class Mammalia; order Primates; family Lorisidae; genus Nycticebus; species Nycticebus coucang. The sequence continues at coordinate 69,464,708 of NC_069804.1, forward strand.
TTGAACCAGCCTTGAGACCCTGGTATAAAACCAACTTGGTCATGATGTATAATTTGTTTGATGTGTTGCTGGATTCTGTTTGTTAGGATCTTGTTGAATATTTTTGCATCTATATTCATTAGTGATATTGGTCTATAATTTTCTTTTCTTGTTGGGTCTTTTCCTGGTTTGGGGATCAGGGTGATATTTGCTTCATAGAACGTGTTGGGTAGTCTTCCTTCTTTTTCTACATTTTGGAACAGGTTGAGTAATATAGGTACTAATTCCTCTTTAAAGGTTTGGTAGAATTCTGACGTGAAACCATCTGGTCCCGGGCTTTTCTTTTTAGGGAGGTTTTGTATAGTTGATGCTATTTCTGAACTTGTTATGGGTCTGTTCAACATTTCCACTTGATTCTGGTTAAGTCTTGGAAGGTGGCGTGCTTCCAAGTATCGGTCTATTTCCTTCAGATTTTCATATTTCTGAGAATAAAGTTTCTTGTAATATTCATTAAGGATTTTTTGGATTTCTGATGAGTCTGTGGTTATTTTGTCTTTGTTGTTTCTGATTGATGATATTAGAGATTTTACTCTTTTTTTCCTGATTAGGTTGGCCAGAGGTTTATCTATTTTATTGACCTTTTCAAAAAACCAGCTTTTTGATTTATTGATCTGTTGTATTATTCTTTTGTTTTCAATTTCATTTAATTCTGCTCTAATTTTGGTTATTTCTTTTCTTCTACTGGGTTTGGGGTTGGAATGTTCTTCCTTTTCCAGTTGCGTGAGATGTCCCATTAAGTTGTTAACTTCCTCTCTTTCCGTTCTCTTGAGGAAGGCTTGCAGTGCTATAAATTTCCCTCTTAGAACTGCCTTTGCAGTGTCCCAGAGGTTCTGATAGCTTGTGTCTTCATTGTCATTTTGTTCCAAAAAATTGGTGATTTCTTTCTTAATCTCATCTCTGACCCAGCTATCATTCAGCATAAGGTTATTTAACTTCCATGTTTTTGTATGGGTATGCAGATTCCTGTTGTTACTCAATTCAAGTTTTATTCCATGATGGTCCGAGAAGATGCATGGAATAATTTCTATTCCTTTAAATTGACTGAGGTTAGACTTGTGACCTAAAATGTGATCAATTTTGGAGTAAGTTCCGTGGGCTGATGAGAAGTATGTGTATTCAGTTTTGTTGGGATGAAATGTTCTGTAGATGTCTGCTAAATCTAAATACTGGATGGTTAGGTTTAAATCTAAGATTTCTTTGCTCAGCTTCTTTCTGGAGGATCGATCCAACACTGCCAAGGGAGTGTTGAAATCTCCAACGATTATGGAGCTGGAGGAAATCAAGTTACTCATGTCTGTTAGAGTTTCTCTTATAAATTGAGGTGCATTCTGGTTGGGTGCATAGATATTAATAATTGAGATCTCGTCATATTGAGTATTACCCTTAACAAATATGAAGTGACCATTCTTGTCCTTCCTTACTTTTGATGGTTTAAAGCCTACTGTATCTGCAAATAAAATTGCAACACCTGCTTTTTTCTGATTACCATTTGCCTGAAATATGGATGACCATCCTTTCACCCTGAGTCTGTATTTGTCTTTTAAGTTGAGATGTGACTCTTGTATGCAACAAATATCTGGCTTAAGTTTTTGTATCCAGTCAGCTAACCTATGCCTCTTTAGAGGACAGTTTAAGCCATTCACATTGATGGAGAGTAAGGATAAGTCTGGTGGAATTTTGGGTATCGAGTTTTTCAAAGGTCCAGTGGACATTTTTAATCCTTTCGCCAGTGTGGAAGTTGGAGTTTGATCCGAAGTTTCTGAGTGAGTTTACTTTTGTGGTATAGGATTGGGTTGGTCATTGTGGAGGATAGGTCTGAGAACATCCTGAAGAGCTGGTTTACTTATGGCAAATTTTTTCAACATATGAATGTCATTGAAGTATTTAATTTCTCCATCATAGATGAAACTCAGTTTAGCTGGATACAAGATCCTGGGTTGAAAGTTTTTTTGCTTTAGGAGATTAAAAGTTGATGACCAGCCTCTTCTTGCTTGAAAAGTTTCAGCAGAGAGATCTGCAGTTATTCTAATATTCTTACCTTTGTACGTTATAGTTTTCTTTCGCCGGGCTGCTTTGAGAATCTTCTCTTTCATGTTAACTTTAGTGAAGCTAATTATGATATGTCTGGGAGATGGCTTTTTGGGGTTGAATCGTGCTGGGGTTCTGAAGCTGTCTGCTATCTGAATTTCAGATTCTCTAGGCATGTCTGGAAAATTTTCTTTCATAATTTCATGTAGAAGGGCCTCTGTGCCCTTGGCTGCCACATCATCAGCCTCCGAAATTCCTATAACCCTTATGTTATGTTTTTTCGAATTATCTGAGAGCTCTCTGAGTGAGTGATCCGTTTTTGCTCTCCATTTCTCTTCCTCTTTGAGAGATTGGGAGCGTTCGAAGACTTTATCTTCAATGTCAGAAATCCTTTCTTCTGCTTGCTCCATTCTGTTACTGAGGGATTCTACTGTATTTTTCATATCTTTGAGGGCTGTAAGTTCTTGTTTCAGTGTGTCTAAGTCTTTGGTGGTTTTGTCTTTAAATTCGTTAAATTCTTGAGACAACTTTTGAATTTCTCCTCGAATTCCTAATTCCATTTTATTAATCTTGTCTGCAAACCAAATTCTGAATTCGACTTCTGACATCTCAGCCAGTTGTTTATGAATGGGATCTTCAATCACATCTGCCGTATCTTTTCTTGGGGGGGTTGATCTATTCTGGTTATTCATGTTACCAGAGTTTTTCCGCTGATTCCGCCCCATGGTTTACTCCCTTTGGTTTTTCCCCTGGGGTTTTATCGAGGGCCCGTACAGTGTTGTGGCCTGAGAAACTGGGGCCCTGTCTGGTGTGGTGGAGCAAAGTGGTTCTGTCTTGTTTTCAGCTGGTTTCTGTTCGATCCTATTGCAACTTCTACTCTGGCTTGAAGTCTCAGCTGTGTGAAAAAATCAGCAATTAAGTCACCCCGCCTGCCCACCTCTGGCCCCAGTTGGAAAAGGAGAATCAAACCTTCCTACAATCGCACACCCAGGGCACCACCTGAAAAGTCCTCAGTCTATTAGCCCAGTTCAAAAGGTCCGAATCAACTGTCTCAATCGGCACTTGTCTCAGGTGGAAGGGTTCAAGAGGTCTCTGGGAACTGGATCACAGGGGCCTGGTGACTCCTCTGACACAGCTCACCCCAGTGCAGCGTGGAGTCAGGAGGAGCCACCCCGCAAACAGAGCAGTCTGGGAAGGTTGACGTCTCCTTCCCCACTTTGCCCCTCCGTCGGACCCAGTCACTGGTATCTCTGCAGATGGCTAACCCAGTTGCCTGCAGTGAACAGACACTCCAGGGGTTTGCACCTGCCTGAATCGCGAGGAAGTCTGCCAGGCCCCCGCAGACTGCCGCTATCTAGCAGGAGGAGATGGGGCCTGACATCTTTGAGTGTTTGATGCAGGTGATGGGAAGGAGGTGTTCACTCAGGCTTAGCCCCGTCCCTGATGGATGCTGCTAACAGAACAGAACAGAACAGACAACTTTGTGAGGTTCTGTCTCTGTTCCTGTCATCGCCTACAGGAGACGGGCTGTTTTGAGTTCAAACGTCTTTGCTGCTGGAGAATTGCCTCTGAACACCTCTCTGGGTCGGCCCCGCCCTGGAGGCTTCTGGGTTTGTGAGCCGTGACACCGGTGGCCTCCTCTGGTTGCCCAGGGAGACAGGGGGTGTGGCCTCAGAATATCCAGAAGTGAGCGTTCTGCCGTTAAAGAAAAAACGGCTGTTGATCTACCTCCAGGGAACTGCTGCTCTGGTGTGGGCACTCAGGCGACCCTTTTCTCCTCTGTCCCGCGCACCAGAGTCAGCACTGAGCGGCTGCAGTTTGTGCTGGGTCCACACCCCTTAAGAGATCCCCCAAGAATCAGAACTCTTGGGGGATGGGCCCCCAGACCTGGATTGGGAGTGGGGCGGGGGGAAGCTAGAGTTTCATTCAGTTTCACGCAATACTACGGTCCGGGGAGGGCTCCTGCACTGCACCGCAGGGAAGTGCCGCCAAGGCTTGATTTCCCCTCAGCGGAGTGCCCTCTCCTTGCTCACGTGTCCCAGAGTCAGCGCTGACCTGATGCAGCTCAGGCACTGTGCACTCCCCTCGAGAAATCACCCAAGGAGCCGAACTCCGGAGGGATAGGCCCTCAGACCCCGAGTGAGAGTAGGGGCTCTCAGCTCTCAGCGGGGAGGCCAGAGTCTTATTCAGTCTTGTGCCCGGGGAGGGCTCCTGCACTGCACCGCAGGGAAGTGCCGCCAAGGCTTGATTTCCCCTCAGCGGAGTGCCCTCTCCTCGCTCACGTATCCCAGAGTCAGCGCTGACCTGACGCAGCTCAGGCACTGTGCACTCCCCTCGAGAAATCACCCAAGGAGCCGAACTCCGGAGGGATAGGCCCTCAGACCCCGAGTGAGAGTAGGGGCTCTCAGCTCTCAGCGGGGAGGCCAGAGTCTTATTCAGTCTTGTGCCCGGGGAGGGCTCCTGCACTGCACCGCAGGGAAGTGCCGCCAAGGCTTGATTTCCCCTCAGCGGAGTGCCCTCTCCTCGCTCACGTATCCCAGAGTCAGCGCTGACCTGACGCAGCTCAGGCACTGTGCACTCCCCTCGAGAAATCACCCAAGGAGCCGAACTCCTGGGGGATTGGCCCTCAGACCCCGAGTGAGAGTAGGGGTTCTCAGCTCTCAGCGGGGAGGCCAGAGTCTTATTCAGTCTTGGGCCCCGTATGCCCGGGGAGAGTTGGTGCACTGCACCGCAGGGAAGTGCCGCGAGGCGTGACTCCCCCTCAGCCCGGTGCCCTCTCCTCACTCGCGGGCCTCAGAGTCAATGCTACCAGTCGCAACTCGGGGACTGTCCACTCCCCTTGAGAAATCACCCAAGGATCCGAAGTCCTGGGGGACAGGCCTCCAGACCTCAGTGGGCGGGAGGGGAGCGCCGGGGATTCAGGGTTGCCGGCAAAGGATTCCCAAAGTTTTATTCAGCCCTATGTCCGGCAGGAGAACGCCACGGCACCCCAGTAGGGGAGGTAGGTCCAGTTTTTAGAAGGTCTTTCCCGTGGAGTGTAGTGGGAGGGCCTTTAATTTCTGCCCGCTTGTTAAATTGTGGGGCTCCAGAGCCGGTCTCATGGGGGAGGGGGACTCCCGTCCGCTTGGTGGTGGATTTTGTACCTTTTGTTTGCGTCCTTGTGATCACAACTTGCCTCAGCGGTGTTGATGTGCGTTCTTCAGCCTTCTCTCTTGGTGAGGCTCAAGTCCACCAGGATACTTACTAAATTCCTGTCCCTTAACTCTCCTTCTGGACGGGAGCCTTTGTTGAAAGCTGGCTTCAGTCCGCCATCTTGTCTCCCTCAATGAGATTCATTATTTTCAAGTGTACAATTCAATGGTATTAAGTACATTCACATTGTGCAACCATCACTAACATTTATCTCAACTTCTTTTTTGTGTTACTGAAATACAATTCTCTACCCATCAGACACTAATTCCCATTTATTTTCCCTCAGACTCTACTTTGTCTCAATGAATTTGACAACTCTAGTTACTTCATGTAAATAGAATTATACGGTATCATCCTTTTATGAATAATTTATTTCACATAGCATAATTGTCTTCAAGGTTCATCCATGGTGTAACAGTTGTCAGAATTTCCTTCCTTGAGGATTTTACATCAATATTCATAAGGGACATTGGTCTGCATTTTTCTTGTCATATATTTGTCTGGGTTTGGTATTAAGGTAATGCAGCCTCATAAAATAAGATGAGAATGGTTCCCTTCTCTTCAAGTTTTCAGAATAGCATAGGAAGTATTGGTAAGTAAGTCTAATATTGGAAGTAAGTCTAATATTACTTTTTATGTGTATACCAAATTTTGTTTATCCATTCATCCCTTAATGGACAGTTGTATAGCTTCTACCTTTTAAAGCATGTGTTAACATTGTTGTAAAAGCATCTTTTTGAGTACCTGCCTTCAATTCTCATGGATATACCTAGAAGTGGAACGTTTCCAAATCCTCACTGATATTTGTTATTTTATATATATATATATGTGTGTGTGTGTATATATATATATATATTTTTTTTCTTTTTTTGGAGACAGAGTATATTGCCCTCGGTAGAGTGCCATAGCATCACATCTCACAGCAACCTCAAACCCTTGGGCTTAAGCAATTCTCTTGCCTCAGCCTCCTAAGTAGCTGGGACTATAGGTGCCTGCCACAATGCCCAACTATTTTTTGTTGCAATTGTCATTGTTGTTTAGCTGGCCCGGCATGGGTTTGAACTCGCTAGCTTCATTGTATGTGGATGGCACCAAGCTATATATATATACATATATATATATATACACATATATATATTCATAATTGCCATTCACATGGGTGTGAGATGTTGTCTCATTGTGTTTTTTAATTTTCTTTATTATTAGTGATGTTGAGCATCTTTTCATGTGATTATTGCACATTTGTATATGTGGCTTATTTAGAGACATGTCTATTCAAGTCCTTTGCTCAATTTTTTATCAATTATTTTTGTTGTTAAGTTGTAGATATTCTATGTTAAGAATACTTCATCAGGGGGCGGTGCCTGTGGATCAGTCGGTAAGGCACCGGCCCCATATACCGAGGGTGGTGGGTTCAAACCCGGCCCCAGCTGAACTACAACCAAAAAATAGCTGGGTGTTGTGGCGGGCGCCTGTAGACCCAGCTACTCGGGAGGCTGAGGCAAGAGAATCACTTAAGCCCAGGAGTTGGACGTTGCTATGAGCTGTGTGATGCCATGGCACTCTACCGAGGGCCATAAAGTGAGACTCTGTCGCTACAAAAAAAGAATACTTTATCAGAATATGTGATTTTCAAATATATTTTGTCACTATCTGAGTTGCCTTTTCACTTTGTTTATAGTGTTTTTGATTATATAGTTTTTAATTTTGATGACGTTTAATTGGCCTTTTTTTTTTTTTGCCCATACGTTGGTTATCGTATCCAAGAAATAATTGTCAAATGATTGTCATGAAACTTCTACCTATATTTTCCTTCAGAAATGTTATAGTTTTAGCTCTGTGTAGGTCCTTATTATATTTTGAGTTAATTTTTGTACATGGTGTAAGGAAAGGGCCCATGTTCAATTATATATGTGTATATTCAGTTTTTCCAGCACCATTTGTGGAAAAGACTGTTCTTACCCAAACTGAATGATACTAGCAACCTTATTGTAATCATTTGACTATGTTTGTGAAAATTTTTCTCAGGATACTACACTGTTTTGATTACTGTAGCCTTCCAGTAAGTTTTGAAATCAGGAAGTATGAGATCACTAGCTTTGTTCCCCCCACCAAGATGATTTTGGCTGTTAAGGGTCCTTTGAAATTTATATAAATTTTAGTATTAGTTTTTCTATTTCTCAAAAAAAAAATGACTGGGGTTTTGATAGGCATTGCATCGAGTATACGGATTGCCTTAAGTAGTATTCACATTTCAATAACATTGTTTTCCAATTTAAGAACATGGAATGTCTTTTCAATTGTGTCTTCTTTTTCATAGTTTTCAGTGTACAAATCTTTGACCTCTTTGGTTAAATTCATTCTTAGGTATTTTATTCTTTGACATGCTATCATAGTAGAATTGCTTTCTTAATTTTCTTTTGAAACTGTTTATTATTAGTGTAAAGAAATATAACTAATTTTTGTGTGTTTATTTTGTATCCTTCCTTTTTTTATTAAATCATAGCTGTGTACATTGATATGATCATGCGGCATCATACATTAGCATCATAAACCGTTTGACACATTTTTATCACACTGGCTGACATAGCCTTCTGGTCTTTTTTTAGTTATTGTGCTAAGACATTTACATTCTACATTTACTAAGATTCATATATATCCTTGTAAGAAGCACCACAGGTGTGATACCACCTGTCCCCCTCCCTCCACCCACCTCTCCCCAAACTCCCCTCGCTTTCCCCCTTCCCCCTATTCTTAGGTAGTAACTGGGTTATAGCTTTCATGTGAAAGCCAAAAACTAGTTTCATAGTAGGGGTGAGTACACTGGGTACTTTTTCTTCCATTCTTGAGATACTTTACTAAGAAGAATATTTTCCAGTTCCATCCATGTAAACATAAAAGAGGTAAAGTCTCCATCTTTCTTTAAGGCTGCATAATATTCCATGGTGTACATATACCACAATTTATTAATCCATTCGTGGATCGATGGGCACTTGGGCTTTTTCCATGACTTAGCAATTATGAATAGGGCTACAATAAACATTCTGGTGCAAATACCTTTGTTATGATGTGATTTTTGGTCTTCTGGGTATATGCCCAGTAGAGGAATTACAGGATTGAATAGCAGTTCTATTTTTAGAACTTGAAGTGTTCTCCATGTATCATTCCAAAATGAATGTAATAATTTGCATTCCCACCAGCCGTGCAAAAGTGTTCCCTTTTCTCCGCATCCATGCCAACATCTCTGGTCGTGGGATTTTGTGATATAGGCTAGTCTCATTGGAGTTAGATGATATCTCAAAGTAGTTTTAATTTGCATTTCCCTGATGATTAAAGATGATGAGCATTTTTTCATATGTCTGAAGGCCGCATGCCTGTCTTCTTCAGAGAAGTTTCTCTTCAAATCCCTTGCCCAGTCCGTGATAGGATCCCCAGAATCAAGTGGAAATGCTGAACAGGCCCATATCAAGTTCCGAAATAGCATCAACCATACAAAACCTCCCTAACAAGAAAAGCCCGGGACCAGATGGTTTCACATCAGAATTCAACCAAACTTTTAAAGAGGAATTAGTACCTATATTACTCAACCTGTTCCAAAAGGTAGAAAAAGAAGGAAGACTACCCAACACGTTCTATGAAGCAAACATCACCCTGATCCCCAAACCAGGAAAAGACCCAACAAGAAAAGAAAACTATAGACCAATATCACTAATGAATATAGATGCAAAAATATTCAACAAGATCCTAACAAACAGAATCAAGCAACACATCAAACAAATTATACATCATGACCAAATCGGTTTTATCCCAGGGTCTCAAGGCTGGTTCAATATACGTAAAATCTATAAATGTAATTCAGCACATAAACAAATTAAAAAACAAAGACCATGTGATCCTCTCAATCGATGCAGAAAAAGCCTTTGATAATATCCAGCATCCCTTCATAATCAGAACACCTAAGAAAATTGGTATAGAAGGGACATTTCTTAATCTGATAGATGCCATCTACAGCAAACCTACAGCCAACATCATATTGAATGGAGTTAAATTGGAATCATTTCCACTCAGATCAGGAACCACACAAGGCTGCCCATTGTCTCCATTGCTTTTTAACATTGTAATGGAAGTTCTAGCCACCGCAATTAGGGAAGAAAAGGCGATCACAGGTATCCATATAGGGTCAGAAGAGATCAAACTTTTGCTCTTTGCAGATGATATGATTGTGTATCTGGAAAACACTAGGTACTCTACTACAAAACTCTTAGAAGTGATCAAGGAATACAGCAGCGTCTCAGGTTATAAAATCAACATTCGTAAATTGGTAGCCTTTATATATACCAACAATAGTCAAGTTGAAAAAACAATTAAGGACTCTATCCCATTCACAGTAGTGCCAAAGAAGATGAAATATTTGGAAATTTATCTAACAAAGGACGTGAAAGATCTCTATAAAGAGAACTATGAAACTCTAAGAAAAGAAATAGCTGAAAATGTTAACAAATGGAAAAACATACCATGCTCATGGCTGGGAAGAATCAACTTTGTTAAAATGTCCATACTACCCAAAGCAATATATAATTTCAACGCAATCCCCATGAAAGCTCCACTGTCATACTTTAATGATCTTGAGAAAACAATACTTCGTTTTATATGGAATCAGAAAAAAACCTCGTATAGCCAACACATTACTCAGAAATAAAAACAAAGCTGGAGGAATCACGCTACCAGACTTCAGACTAAACTACAAATCGATAGTGATCAAAACAGCATGGTATTGGCACAAAAATAGAGAAGTAGATGTCTGGAACAGAATAGAGAACCAAGCGATGAATCCAGCTACTTACCGATATTTAATTTTTGACAAGCCAATTAAAAACATTCAGTGGGGAAAAGATTCCCTATTTAACAAATGGTGCTGTGTGAACTGGCTGGCAACCTGTAGAAGACTAAAACTGGACCCACACCTTTCACCATTAACTAAGATAGACTCTCACTGGATTAAAGATTTAAACCTAAGACATGGCACTATAAAAATAGTAGAGGAGAGTGCAGAGAAAACCCTTGAAGAAATTGGTCTCGGCAAGAATTTTATGAGGAGGACCCCCCGGGCAATTGAAGCAGCTTCAAAAATACACTACTAGGACTTGATCAAACTAAAAAGCTTTTGCACAGCCAAGAATACAGTAAGTAAAGCAAGCAAACAGCCCTCAGAATGGGAGAAGATATTTGCAGGTTATGTCTCTGACAAAGGTTTAATAACCAGAATCCACAGAGAACTCAAACGCATTAGCAAGAAAAGATTTTGTATCCTTCCTTTGATGAGTATGCAAAACTATTTTTGTGGAATTTTTATGGTGTTTGCAAAAGGGATAACTTTACTTCTTCTTTTAAAATTTGAGTATCTTTTATTTCTTTTTCTTGCCTAATTGCTCCAGCTAGGTCTTTTAGTACTATATTGAATAAAAATTGTGTAAGTGAACATCTTGGTCTTGTGTCTGACTTTATAAGCAACACTTTCTCCATATATGGCCCTTATTGTGTTGAGGTAGTTTCCCTCTATTCTTATTTTGCTGAGGCTTATTTTTTAACAAGAAATGATAATGACTTTTATCAAATTCTTTTTATGAATTGAAATGACCATGTGATTTTTTCCCCTTCATTCTGAATTGATGCATTGATTTATTTTAGTATGCTGAAACATTTTTGCATTTCAGGAATAAATCCCACATAGAGGACCGATAATCTTTTTAATATGCTGTTGAATTGTTTGCTATTATTTTCCTGAGGATTTGTACATCAGTATTTATAAGGGATATTGGTCTGCATTTTTCTTGTCATGTATTTTTCTGGATTTGGTATCAAGGTAATACTGGCCTCATTAAATAAGGTGAGAAGGGTTCCCTTCTCTTAGAAGTTTTCAGAATAGCATAGGAAGTAATGGTATTAATTCCTTTTCCTTTTGAGTTACAATTCACTAATGATGCCATCTGGTACCCAGTTTTTCATCCTTTTATTTTTATTTTTTTCAAAGACAGAGTCTCACTTTTCACCCTCGGTAGACTGCCATGATGTCACAGCTCACAGCAACCTCCAGCTCTTGGGCTTAGGTGATTCTCTTGCCTCAGCCTACTGAGTAGCTGGGACTACAGGTGCCTGCTACAATGCCTGGCTATTTTTTCTTGCAGTTTTTTGGCCGGGGCGGGTTCGAACCTGCCAACTCAGTATATGGGGCCAGCACCCTACTCACTGAGCCACAGGCGCCACTCCTGAGCTTTTCATCCTTGAGAGACTTTTCATTACTAATTCAATCTCCCCACTATTTATATGGTCCATTCAAATTTTTATTTCTTCATGATTCAGTCTTGATAAGTTGTTTGTTACGAGGAATTTGTTAATTTCATCTAAATTAGTCAAATTTTTGAAATACAGTTGTTTCTAATACTCTCATATAATTCTTTTTGGCTCTCAAAACTTAGTATCAATGTCAACTTTCATTTCTGATTTCTGTTAAGTCTTATCTCTCTATATAAATCTAGTTAAGGATATGTAAATTTTGTTGATCTTTTCTAGAAATCCTTTTGGTTTCATTGATTTCCTCTATTGTTTTTCTGTTTTATTTATTGCTGTTCTAACTATTTCTGATTTCATTCCATTATGATCAAAAACACACTTGGGGAAGAGAGAACAAGATGGCGGCCGAGTAACAGATTCTTTGCATCTGGGCACCGTGAGTCTGGGGAGATAGGACTCCAGGCATCTCTGGCTGATGAGATCTGCCTATAATCATCCCTGTGAGGATACAGGGAGTCAGTGAGAGACTTCTGGACCCCAAAAGGAGGACAAAAACAGTGGAAAACCAGCAAGTGGTCGTGTGTGTTTAATTGGTATAAATCCACCAGCAACTGTAAGTACAGTAGCAGCGAGACTGCAAACCGGAAAGGCCTTTCCTGTGAACTGCTTTGGTGTCTTTGGACTTGGCACTCAGTTGAACTGCCTTGGGGAGAGCTTGAGCAGGAGTGCGGAGTACTTTGGCCGTTGTCTAGGGCCCCAGCCTGAGTCAATGAGCCAGACGTAGCTAATAGTGTTTGGCTGCGGGCCACAGGGAGCCATTCGGAGAGAAATGCCCTGGCAAGCTCCTCCCTCAGGGTCGCAGAGCAAGAATCGGGTGGAAGCTGGTAACCTAGTGACTGAGAAGCCTAAGGGCAGGGACCGAACCACCTTATAGCCCTAACCCTCAGGGGCAGAGTGAGACAGGTTTTGGCACATCGGGTAAGTGGATAGACACTTCAGCAGTGATTCCAGCGACAAGCACTTTCCTGGGAAAGCTTCCGCTCAGCAAGTTTACAAGATTAAAGTGCCTTTTAAAGTGGCTGAAGAGAGATTTAGCGTGTCTACCAGTGGGGTGTAAGAAGTCAGCGGCCTCCAGTCATATCAGCACTGTGATTAACATCTCATACCCCAGAAGACCACAGGTTGCCCAGGCAATATTCAACAACATATATATATACTGCTTTGTTTTTGGTTGTGTTTTTTTTTTGTTTGTTTGTTTGTTTGGTTGTTTTTTTGTTTATTTTGACGTTGTTGATGTTGTTTTCTTTATTAATTTCAACCTTTTCCATACAGATTTATTTCCTTCTCAATTTTTCTAGTTTAATTACAATTTCCCATTGCTTCCATTTTCAATAACTAGAACTTCATTTTTGCTAGTGTTTCTACCCCTATTATTTGTTTTTTCACCCAATTTTATCCCATAAAATTTTCTGTTTGCTTGTTTTGGTTTGGTTTATAGCATTTCTGTCTTTCCTCTCTACTTGGTAGAGGTGGGGTACTGTGTCTGATCAGGTTAGCAAAGAGCTGCTAACGCCAAGGGAACCACCCAAGTGGGCACCCCCAGAAGGTGGGTTTTTTTTAAAGTTGTGTCAAAGTACCCTACTGTACACCTATATTGCTCTGTCTCCCTCTTTCTGTGCCTCACTTCTTTTTGTCAATATTCCTTTTACCCACCTCCTCTCCTTTCTCTATTTTGTTTTGCTCATTCCTCCTTTCTTTCATTCCTTCTTGCTCTTCAACCTTGTCATCCTTCTGGTACTGAACCAAAAGGACTCATCAAAACCTTAGTCCACAGGCACAAGAACTTAAAGAGCAAGAGGAAGTAAAAGGAAAATTAGGGCAAGGAAACAGATAAAAGAAATCACTCATGAGGAAGAATAAGCAGAAAACTCCAGGCAACATGAAGAACCAGTCCAGAACAACCCTGCAAGGGACCACGAGGTAGCTATTGCAGAGGATTCCACCTATAAAGAAATGTTAGGAATGACAGAAAGGGAATTTAGAATACACGTGATGAAAACAATGAAAGAAATGATGGAAACAATGAAGAGAACTGCTAATAAAGTGCAAAATAACCAAAAGGAAATCCAAAAACAGAATCAAATAAGAGATGAACGATATGAAGAATATAGAAAGGATATAGCAGCGCTGAAGGAACTGAAACAGTCAATCATGGAACATAAAGATGCAAAGGAAAGTATCAGCAACAGGTTAGACCATGCAGAAGAAAGAATTTCAGAGGTAGAAGACAAAATTCTTGAGATAACTCAGATAGTAAAAGAGGCAGAAAATAAGACAGAGAAAGCAGAACGCTCACTGTCAGAATTATGGGACTTTATGAAGCATTCCAACATACGAGTTATAGGAATTCCAGAAGGGGAAGAAGAATGCCCCAGAGGAATGGAAGCCATACTAGAGAATATTATAAAAGAAAATTTCCTAAATATCACCAAAGATTCTGACAAACTGCTTTCAGAGAGATATCGGACCCCAGGTCGCCTCAACTCTAACCGAGCTTCTCCAAGACACACTGTGATGAAACTGTCCAAAGTCAAAACAAAAGAAAAGATTCTGCAAGCTGCCAGGAGTAAACGCAAGTTGACCTACAGGGGCAAATCCATCAGAGTGACTGTACACTTCTCTAATGAAACTTTCCAAGCAAGAAGACAATGGTCATCTACCTTGCATCTACTTAAACAGAACAATTTCCAGCCCAGAATTCTGTACCCTGCTAAGCTAAGCTTTAAAATTGATGGAGAAATCAAATCATTTCTGAATATACAAACATTGAGGAAATTCGCCACAACAACACCAGCTCTACTGGAAATACTTCAACCTGTTCTACACACTGACCATCACAATGGATCAGCAGCAAAGTAAGAACTCAGAAATTAAAAGACAGAACCTAACCTCCACACTGATGCAAAAGATAAAACTAAGCAATGGACTCACATAAAATAAGACAAATAGAATACTACCACACTTATCAATTATCTCAATAAATGTTAATGGCTTGAATTCCCCACTGCAGAGACATAGATTGGCTGACTGGATTAAAAAACACAAGCCATCCATTTGCTGTCTGCAAGAAATACACCTGGCTTCAAAAGACAAATTAAAACTCCGAGTCAAGGGTTGGAAGACAAATTTTCAGGCAAATGGAATTCAGAAGAAAAGAGGAGTTGCAATCTTCTTTTCAGATACATGTGGATTTAAAGCAACTAAAGTCAAAAAAGACAAAGATGGTCACCTTATATTGGTCAAAAGAAAAATACAAGAAAAAGACGTTTCAATTCTAAATATTTATTCACCCAGTTTAAACGCTCCCAGATTCATGAAACAGACCTTACTCAGTCTGAGCAATATGATATCTGATAATACCATAATAACTAGAGACTTTAATACTCCTCTTACAGAGCTGGACAGATCCTCTAAACAGAAATTAAACAAAGATATAAGAGATTTAAATGAGACCCTAGAACAACTGTGCTTGATAGACGCATATAGAACACTCCATCCCAAAGATAAAGAATATACATTCTTCTTATCACCCCGTGGAGCATTCTCCAAAATTGATCATATCCTGGGACACAAAACAAATATCAACAGAATCAAAAGAATTGAAATTTTACCTTGTATGTTCTCAGACCATAAGGCACTATAGGTGGAACTCAACTCTAACAAAAACGCTCGACCCCACACAAAGGCATGGAAATTAAACAATCTTCTGTTGAATAACAGATGGATGCAGGGAGAAATAAAACAGGAAATCATTAACTTCCTTGAGCACAACAACAATGAAGACATAATCTACCAAAACCTGAGGGATACTGCAAAAGCAGCTCTGAGAGGAAAATTTATCACTTTAGATGCCTACATTCGAAAAACAGAAACAGAGCGCATCAACAAACTCACAAGCCATCTTATGCAATTGGAATAAGAAGAACAATCTAAGCCTAAACTCAGTAGAAGAAAAGAAATATTCAAAATCAAATCAGAGATCAATGAAATTGAAAACAAAAGAATCATTCAGAAAATTAATGAAACAAGGAGTTGGGTTTTTGAAAAAATAAATAAAATAGATAAACCATTGGCCAGACTAACGAGGAATAGAAAAGTAAAATCTCTAGTAACCTCAATCAGAAATGATAAAGGGGAAATAACAACTGATTGAACAGAGAAACAAGAGATCATCTCTCAATACTACCAGAAACTCTATGCCCAGAAATTTGACAATGTGAAGGAAATGGATCAGTATTTGGAATCACACCCTCTCCCTAGACTTAGCCAGGAAGAAATGGAGCTCCTGAACAGACCAATTTCAAGCAGTGAGATTAAAGAAACAATAAAAAAGGTTCCAACCAAAAAATGCCCTGGTCCAGATGGCTTCACACCAGAATTCTATCAAACATTCAGGGAGAAGCTTATTCCTGTACTGCAGAAATTATTCCAAAAACTTGAGGAAGTAGGAATCTTCCCCAACAAATTCTATGAAGCAAACATCACCTTGATACCAAAACCAGGAAAAGACCCAGCTAAAAAGGAGAATTTCAGGCCATTCTCACTAATGAATATAGATGCAAAAATTCTCAACAAAATCCTAGCCAACAGATTACACCTTATCATGAAAAAAGTCATTCATCATGATCAAGTAGGTTTCATCCCAGGGATGCAAGGCAGGTTTAACATATGCAAGTCCATAAACGTTATCCACCATATTAACAGAGGCAAAAATAAAGATCATATAACCCTCTCAATAGATTCAGAAAAAGCATTTGACAAAATCCAGCATCCCTTTCTAATTAGAACACTGAAGAATATAGGCATAGGTGGCACATTTCTAAAACTGGTTGAAGCTATCTAGGACAAACCCACAGCTAATATTTCACTGAATCGAGTATAACTGAAAGCTTTTCCTCTTAGAAGTGGAACCAGACAAGCTTGTCCTCTGTCACCTTTACTATTCAACATAGTGCTGGAAGTTCTAGACAATACAATTAGGCAAGACAAGGAAATCAAGGGAATCCAAATGGGAGCAGAGGAGGTCAAACTCTCCCTCTGCTGACGACATGATCTTATCCTTAGAGAATCCCAAAGACTCAACCACAAGACTTCTAAAGTCATCAAAAAATACAGTAATGTTTCAGGATATAAAATCAATGTCCACAACTCAGTAGCCTTTGTATACACCAATAACAGTTAAGATGAGAAGCTAATTAAGGACACAACTCCATTCACCATAGTTTCAAAGTAAATGAAATACCTAGGAATATACCTAACGAAGGAGGTGAAGGACCTCTATAAAGAAAACTATGAAATCCTCAGAAAGGAAATAGCAGAGGATATTAACAAATGGAAGAACATACCATGCTCATGGATGGGAAGAATCAACATTGTTAAAATGTCTATACGTCCCAAAGCAATCTACCTACTCAATGCCATTCTTATCAAAATACCAACATCGTACTTTCAAGATTTGGAAAAAATGATTCTGCATTTTGTATGGAACCATAAAAAACCCCGTATAGCTAAGGCAGTTCTTAGTAATAAAGTTAAGCTTGGGGCATCAGCATACCAGATTTTAGTCTATACTACAAAGCCATGGTAGTCAAGACAGCATGGTACTGGCACAAAAATAGAGAGATAAACACTTGAAATCGAATAGAATACCAAGAAATGAAACTAACATCTTACAGGCACCTAATCTTCGATAAACCCCAAATAAGAACATACGTTGGGGGAAAGACTCCCTAGTAAATAAATGGTGTTGGGAGAACTGGAAGTCTGCATATAAAAGACTGAAACAGGACCCATACCTTTCCCCACTCACAAAAATCGATTCAAAATGGATAAAGGACTTAAATTTAAGGCATGAAACAATAAAAATCCTCGAAGAAAGCACATGAAAAACACTGGAAGATATTGGGCTGGGGAAAGACTTCATGAAGAAGACTGCCATGGCAATTGCAACAACAAAAATAAACAAATGGGACTTCATTAAACTGAAAAGCTTCTGTACAAGTAAGGAGACAACAACCAAAGCAAAGAGACAACCTACACAATGGGAAAGGATATTTGCATATTTTGAATCAGACAAACGTTTGATAACTAGGCTCTATAGAGAACTCAAATTAATCCACATGAAAAAAGCCAACAATCCCATATATCAATGGGTAAGAGACATGAATAGAACCTTCTCTAAAGAAGACAGAGAAATGGCTAACAAACATATGAAAAAATGCTCATCATCTCTATATATTAGAGAAATGAAAATCAAAACAACCCTGAGATATCATCTAACCCCAGTGAGAATGGCCCACATCACAAGATCTCAAAACTGCAGATGCTGGCGTGGATGTGGAGAGAAGGGAACACTTTTACACTGCTGGTGGGACTGCAAACTAGTACAACCTTTCTGGAAGGAAGTATGGAGAAACCTCAAAGCACTCAAGCTAGACCTCCCATTTGATCCTGCAATCCCATTACTGGGCATCTACCCAGAAGGAAAAAAATCCTTTTATCATAAGGACACTTGTACTAGGCTGTTTATTGTAGCTCAATTTACAATCGCCAAAATGTGGAAACAGCCT
Organism: Nycticebus coucang; assembly: GCF_027406575.1. Taxonomy (NCBI): domain Eukaryota; kingdom Metazoa; phylum Chordata; class Mammalia; order Primates; family Lorisidae; genus Nycticebus; species Nycticebus coucang. The sequence goes on from NC_069804.1 coordinate 69,482,887, forward strand.
AAATGCCCACCAACCCAGGAATGGATTAACAAGCTGTGGTATATGTATACCATGGAATACTATTCAGCTATTAAAAAAAATGGAGACTTTACATCCTTCGTATTAACCTGGATGGAAGTGGAAGACATTATTCTTAGTAAAGCATCACAAGAATGGAGAAGCATGAATTGTATGTACTCAATTTTGATATGAGGACAATTAATGACAATTAAGTTTGTGGGGTGGGAGGAAAAGCAGAAAGAGGGACGGAGGGAGAGGGGTGGGGCCTTGGTGTGTACCACACTTTCTGGGAGCAAGACATGATTGCAAGAGAGACTTTACCTAACAATTGCAATCAGTGTAACCTGGCTTATTGTACTCTCAATGAATCTCCAACAGTAAAAAAAAGACACTTGGTATATAATTCTTTTAAAATTTAATAAGACATGTTGTGTGGTCTAACATATGATCTACCATGGAGAATGTTTCATGTGCACTTGAGAATGTGTACTTTGCTCTTGTTGGGCCAAGTGTTTTGTATATATCTGCCAGGTGGCAATTGTTCTATAGTCTTGTCTATGTCCTCTTTTTTTTTTTTTTTTTTTTTTGAGACAGAGTCTTAATCTGTCACCTGGCCTCAACCGGGTGTAGAGCAACCTCAAACTCCTGGGCTCAAGCACGCCTTCTGCCTTAGCCTCCTGAGTACCTAGGATTACAGGCACAAACCACCAACATCTGGTTAATTTTTCTATTTTTAGTAGAAATGTGATCTTGCTGGTCTCCATTCCTGACCTAAGACAGTTTTTTTGACTCAGCCTCCCAGAGTGCTACAATTAGGCTAGAACATAAGTCACCACACCCAGCCAAAGTCCTCTATTTTCTTATTGATGTTTTGTCTGGCTGTTCTATCCATTATTTAAAGTGCACTATTGAAGTCTTCTACTGTTATTTTAGAACTTTTTCTACCTACAATCCTGTCAAGGTTTATTTAATATATTTAAAAGCTCTTATTTGAGTGCATATACAATTGTTACCTTCTTGGTGAATTGACACTTTTATCACTATATAATGAACTTTTTAACATTTCTTTCACTTGAAATAGTTTATGACTTAAAGCCTATTTCATTGGATATTAGTATAGCCACCCATGTTATTCTTTACTTATAATATGAATGGGCTATCTTTTTCTAGTCTTTTACTTTCAACCTATTCATATTCTTAGATCTAAAGTGAATCTCTTGTCCTTTATATGTGGAAGATCCATATAGTTGGATCTTGCTTTTTTTTTTTTTAATACATCCTTCCAATATGTCTTTTGATTGAGAAATTTAATTGACGTGCATTTAACTTATTTTTTTTTTCTTTTGAGACAGGGTCTTGCTTTGTTGCCTGGGATAGAGTGCACTGCTGTCATCAACCTCCTGAGCTCAATCCTTATGCCTCACTCTCCCAAGAAGCTTGGACTATAGGCACATGTCATTGCGCCCAGCTAATTTTTATATTTTTTTTTGTAGAGAGACGATCTCACTCTTGTTCAGACTGGTCATTAATTCATAAACTCAAGCAATCCTACCAATTTGACCTCCCAGAGTGATAGGATCACAGGCATGAACCACCAGACCCAGCCATGTTATAGCTTTTTTGTGCCTCATTTCCTTCATTATTGCCTTCCTTTGCGTTCAGTTGAAATTCTGTAGTGACAAATTTTAAATCTTTTCCCATTTCCTTTCATATTTATTTATTTTTTTCAATTGTTGAGGATTCATTGAGGGTACAAGAAACCAGGTTACACTGATTGCATTTGTTAGGTAAAGTCTCTCTTAGAATCCTGTCTTGCCCAACAAATGTGTGGCACACACCAAGGCCCCACCCCTCCCTCTTTCCCTCTCTGCTCTTCCTTTCCCCACTGCTCCCTCCTTCTTTCTCTCTCTGCTCTTCCCTTCCCCCACCCCCACCGTGTCCTTAATTATCCTCACATCAAAATTGAGTACATAGGATTCATGCTTCTCCATTCTTGTGATGCTTTACTAAGAATAATGTGTTCCGCTTCCATCCAGGTTAATAAAAAGTATGTAAAGTCTCCATTTTTTAAAATGGCTGAATAGTATTCCATGGTGTTCATATACCACAGCTTGTTAATCCATTCCTGGGTTGGTGGGCATTTAGGCTGTTTCCACATTTTGGCGATTATAAATTGAGCTTCAATAAACAGCCTAGTACAAGGGTCCTTATGATAAAAAGATTTTTTTTTCCTTCTGGGTAGATGCCCAGTAATGGGATTGCAGGGTCAAATGGGAGGTCTAGCTTGCGTTCTTTGAGGGTTCTCCATACTTCCTTCCAAAAAGATTGTATTAGTTTGCAGTCCCACCAGCAGTGTAAAAGTGTTCCCTTCTCTCCACATCCACGCCAGCATTTGCAGTTTTGAGATTTTGTGATGAGGGCCATTCTCCCTGGGGTTAGATGGTATCTCAGGGTGGTTTTGATTTGCATTTCTCTAATAATTAGGGACTATGAGCATTTTTTCATATGTTTATTAGCCATTCATCTGTCTTCTTCAGAAAAGGTTCTATTCATGTCTCTTGCTCAGTGATATATGGGATTGTTGGCTTTTATCATGTGGAATTTGAGTTCACTATAGATCCTAGATAATCAAGCTTTTGTCTGATTCAATATATGCAAATATCCTTTCCCATTGTGGAGGTTGTCTATTTGCTTTGGTTGTTGTCTCCTTAGTGGTACAGAAACTTTTCAGTTTAATGAAGTCCCATTTGTTTATTTTTGTTGTTGTTGCAATTGCCATGGCAATCTTCTTCATGAAGTCTTTCCCCAGGGCAATATCTTACAGCATTTTTCCTATGCTTTCTTTAAGAATTTTTACTGTTTCATGCTTTAAATTTAAGTCCTTTATCCATCTTGAATCAATTTTTGTGAGCAAAGAAAGGTGTGGGTCTAGTTTCAGTGTTGTACATGTTGATATCCTGTTCTCTCATCACCATTCATTGAATAGGGAGTCTTTCCCCCACTGTATGTTCTTGTTTGATTTATGGAAGATTAGGTCGCTGTGAGATGTTAGTTTCATTGCCTGGTTTTCTATTCAATTCCAAATGTCTATGTCTCTATTTTTGTGCCAATACCATGCACTCTTGACCACTGTGGCCCTGTAGTACAGCCTAAAATCTGGTATGCTAGTACCCCCAGGTTTGTTTTTATTAGTAAGAACTGCTTTAGCTATGCAAGTTCTTTTCTGGTTCCATACAAAACACAGAATCATTTTTTACCAAGTCTTCAAAGTACAATGTTGGTATTTAATACGGATGGCAATGAATAGGTAGATTTCTTTGGGAAGTATAGACATTTCAACAATGTCAATTCTTCCCAGTCATGAGCCTGGTATGTTATTCCATTTCTTAATATTCTCTGCTATTTCCTTTCTTAGGGTTTCATAATTTTCTTTGTAGAGGTCCTTCAACTCTTTTGTTATATATATTCCTAGCTATTTCATTGTCTTTAAAGCTATGGTGAAGGGAGTTATGTCCTTAATTAACCTGTCATCTTGACTGTTATTGGCAAATACAAAGACTACTGACTTCTTGACATTGATTTTATATCCTGAGACATAACTGTATTTTTTGATGACTTCAAGGAGACTTGTGGTTGAGTCTTGAGGGTTCTCTAAGTATAAGATCATATCATCAGCAAAGAGGGAGAGTTTGATCTCCTCTTCTCCCATTTGGATGCCCTTTATTTCCTTGTCTTGCCTAATTGTATTGGCTAGAACTTCCAGCACTATGTTGAATAGTAATGGAGATAGAGGGCAACCGTGTCTGGTTCGAGTTCTAATTGGAAAAGCTTTCAGTTTTACTCCATTCAGTAAAATATTAGCTATGGGTTTGTCATAGATAGTTTCTTTTTTTTTTTTTTTTGCTTTAAATTATTTTATTGGAATTCTTCAGATAAAACCAGACAGATGTATATCTGATAAAGTGAAAGGTATCTATCTACTTGTCACATAAGTGCCCCCAAATTTCTAGGTGAGATTTTTCTCCAATATGACTGCAGCTGCTCACACAGGTTAATACAGGAAAGAAGTTCCTAGAATCTGCTCAACACCAGCTAGAAGACATCCTTTGTGACAGCAAATTCCTAAAATTTCATAAAAGGAACACATATTAAAAGAACGTGGTCAATTGGCAGTAAAAACATGAAGGTGGACATGTTGGGAAGCACCAGACAGATGGGAGGCTGTGAGTGGATCAGGTGGTTTCAAAGATCCTCAGAGAAAAGCTCAGAGACTCTATAGTCTAACCAGGTCGACATTACCACTCTGGGGTTGGAACCAAAAGGACACTCACCACAGTAACTGGGGAGAAAGGGCAATGGCTCTCCACCCGTCACAGCCTGAAGGTCAGTAGATAGTTTCAATCAGTTTAAGAAATGTGTCACCTATGCCTATACTCTTCAGTATTCTAATTAGAAAAGGATGCTGGATTTTATCGAATGCTTTTTCTTCATCTATTGAGAGGATCTTATGGTCCTTTTTTTGCATCTGTTGATATGGTGAATAATGTTAATGGACTTGCTTGTGTTAACCAGCCTTGCATTCCTGGGATGAAACCTACTTGATCATGATGTATGATTTTTTTGATGCTAAGCTGTAATCTATTGGCTAGGGTTTTGCTGATAATTTTTGCATCTTTATTCATTAGTGAAATTGGTCTGAAGTTCTTTTTAGTTGGATCTTTTTCTGGTTTTGTTATCAGGGTGATGTTTGCTTCGTAGAACATGTTGGGGAAGATTCCTTCCTCCTCAATTTTTTGGAATAATTTCTGCAGTACAGGAATAAGCTCTTCTTTGAAGGTTTGATAGAAGTCTGGTGTGAAGGCAGCCTGACCAAGGAATTTTTTTGTTGAGAGATTTTCTATTGTTTCTTTGATCTCAGTGCTTGAAATTGGTCTTTTCAGGAGATCTATTTCATCTGGGCTAAGCCTAGGGAGAGAGTGTGATTCCATTTCCTTCACATTGTCAAATTTCTGGGCATTGAGTTTCTGGTAGTCCTCAGAGATAAATCTTTTGTATCTCTGTAGCATCTGTTGTTATGTCTCCTTTGTCATTTCTGATTGAGTTTACTAGAGATTTGACTTTTCTATTTCTAGTTAGTCTGGTCAAAGGTTTATCTATTTAATTTATTTTTCAAAAAACCAACTTCTTCTTTCATTAACTTTCTGAATGATTCTTTTGTTTCCAATTTCATTAATCTGTGATTTAATTTTGGATATTTTTTTCTTCTGCTGTGTTTAGCCTTAGATTGTTCTTCTTTTTTCAATTCCATGAGATAGCTTGTGAGTTTGTTGATGTGCTTTCTTTCTGATTTTCGAATGTAGGCATGTAAACTGGTATGTTTTCCTCTCAGGACTACTTTGGCTGTATCCCAAAGGTTTTGGTAGCTTGTGTCATTTTTGTTGTGCTTAAGAAAGTTAATGATTTCCTCTTTTATTTCTTCCTGCACCCAACTGTCATTCAGCATATGGTTGTTTAATTTCCATTCTTTTATGTGGGGTTGAATGTTTCTGTTGGAGTTGAATTCCACCTTTAATGCCTTGTGGTATGAGAAGATACATGGTAAAATTTCAATTTTTTGATTCTGTTGAAGTTTGTTTTGTGGCCTAGGATATGGATCAATCTTGAAGAATATTCCATGGGGTGATGATAAGAATGTATATTCTTTATCTTTGGGATGGAGCATTTATATACATTTATCAAGTCTAGTTGTTCTAGGGTCCCATTTAAGTACATTAAATAGATCTCCTGATCTCTTTATATCTTTGTTTAATTTCTGATTAGAGGATCTGTCCAGCTCTGTGAGAGTGTTAAAGTCCCCTTTCATTATGGTGTGGTAGGATATCATATTTCTCAGAGTAATTAAGGTCTGTTTCAAGAATCTGGGAGCATTTAATTTGGGTGCATAAATATTTCAAATTGAAATGTCTTCTTGTTGTATTTTTTCCTTGACCATTATGAAGCGATCATCTTTGTCTTTTTTGACTTTATTTGCTTTAAATGCACATATATTTGAAAATTAGATTGCAACCCCTCTTTTCTTCTGGATTCCATTGCCTCAAAAATTGTCTTCCAACCCTTAACTCTGAGATTTTTTTTTATTTTATTTATTTTTATTTTTGCAGTTTTTGGCCAGAGCTGGGTTTGAACCAACCAACCCGGGTGTATGGGGCCGACACCCTACTCATTTGAGCCACAGGTGCCACCCTTAACTCTGAGTTTTAATTTGTCTTTTGAGGCTAGGTGTGTTTCCTGCAAACAGCAAAGGATGGCTTGTGTTTTTTAATCCAATCAGCCAATCTATGCCTCTTCAGTGGGGAATTCAGGCCTTTAACACTTATTGAGATAATTAATAAGTGTGGTGCATTCTATTCATCTTATTTTGTGAAAGCCCATTGCTTAGTTTTGTCTTTTGCATCACTGTGGAAGCTAGGTTCTGTCCTTTAATTGTCTGGTACTTAATTTGCTGGTGATCCATTGTGATGGTCAATGTGTAGAACAGGTTGAAGTATTTCCTGTAGAGCTTGTCTTATTGTGGCAAATTTCCTCAAGGTTTACATATCAGTAAAAGATTTGATTTCTCCATCAATTTTAAAGCTTAGCTTAGTGGGGTATAGAATTCTTGCCTGGAATGTGTTCTGTTTAAGTAGATTAAAGGTAGATGACTATTGTCTTCTGGCTTGAAAAGTTTCATTAGAGTAGTCTGCAGTTACCCTGATGGATTTGCCCCTGTAGGTCAATTGGCGCTTACTCCTGGCAGCTTGCAAAATTTTTTCTTTTGTCTTGACTTTGAACAGATTAATCACAATGTGTCTTGGAGAAGCTATATTAGAGTTAATGCCATCTGGGGTCAGATATCCCTCTGAAAGGAGTGTGTCAGAATCTTTGGTGATATTTGGGAAATTTTTATTTATACTATTCTCTAGTATGGCTTCCATTTCTCTGGGGGCATTCTTCACCTTCTGGGATACCTATAACTCATATGTTTGAATGCTTCATAAAGTCCCATAATTCTGTCAGTGAACGTTCTGTTTTCTCTCTCTTCTTTTCTGCCTATTTAACTATTTGAGTTATCTCAAGAGCTTTGTCCTCTACTTCTGAAATACTTTTTTCTGCATGATCTAATCTGTTGTTGATACTTTCTGTTGCATATTTAAATTTCCTAATTGACTCCTTCAATTCTATCAGCTCTGCTACATCCTTTCTATGTTCTTCATATCATTCATCTCTTATTTGATTCGGTTTTTGGATTTCCTTTTTGTTATTTTCCACTTTCTCTGCAATTTCCTTAATTGTTTTCATCACTTGTATTTTAAATTCCCCTTATGTCATTTCTAACATTTCTTTATAGATGGAATCCTCTCAGTGGCTACCTCACAGTTGCTTGGTGGGGGGAGGGGTGCTATGGACTGACTTTTTGTGTTGTCAGAATTTTTCTGCTGATTCTTCTTCATGAGTATATTCTTTTATCTGTTTCCTTGCCATAATTTTCCTTTCACTTCCTCTTGCTCTTTAATTTACTGTGCCACTGACCTAAGGTTTGGATGCATTATTTTGGTATAGGACCAGAAGGGTGAGAAGATTAAAGAGCAAAAAGAGAAAAAAAATATTTAAAAAAAGAAAAAGAAAAAAAGAGAAAGGAGAGGGGGTGAACAAAAGGCGATATTGACAAAATGAAGGGAGACGTGGAAAGAGGGAGATACGAGTGATATAGGTGTATAGTAGGGTTCTCTGACCCAACCTTAAAACAAAAACCCAACTCTGGGTGTGCTGGGTTGGGTGGTTCCCATGAGGTCAGCAGGTCTTTGCCAGCCTGTCACACATAGTACCCACCTACATGAAGTAGAGAGGAAAGACAAAAATACTATAAATTAAACCAAAACAAATAAACAAAAAACCTTATGGGATGAATTTGGGGGGAAACCAAATAATAGGATGAGAAACACTAACAAAAATGAAGTTCTAATTGTTGAAGAAGTCAACAATGTAAAATTGTATTTAAACCAGAAAAATGAAAAAAATAAGATAAAGGAAAAGAAAAAAAAAGAAAAATCTACAAGGAAAATGTTGAAATTAAAAAAAGAAAAGCCAAGACCAAAAACAAAGCAGTTTATATGTATATCTATCTATCTATCTATCCATCTATACACACACACACAAACACACACAGACACACACACACATATATATATCTTGCTGTATATTTTCTGGGCAACAGGTGATCTTCTGGGGTAGGAGATGTTAATTTCAATGCTGATTACAGCTGTATGAGATGGAGACTGGAGGACTCTACTGATTTCTCAAGCTCCTCTGGGTTGAGATCCTAAATCTTCTCTCAGCTTGCTTAAAAGGACACTTTAAACTGTTACCCTTGGCTAAGCAGAAGCTTTCCTAGGAAAGCATTTGTCGCTGGGATTTCTCCTGAAGTGGCTGCCTGGTTATCCAGTGCATGAAAACCAGCCTCACTCTATGCCCCTGACAGCCAAGGCTGTAATTTGCCAAACACTGAAATCTCCGTGTCTCAATCCCTCAATTACTGGCCTGAGGTCTCCTGGCCCTATCTCACAATGAGACCCTGAGGGAAGAGCCTGCAGGGGCAGTTCTCCCACTATGTCTCCACAGGTGGCTCATAGCTGAACAATATTAGCTCTGTTCTGGCCCAGTGGTTAAGTCCAAGGCCCTAGACAATGCTTAAAGTCATCTGCATTCTTGCCCAAGTTCTCCCAAGGTAGTTCAACCAAGTACCCAAGTCCAAAACCAAATAGGAAAACAGCCTACAGGTAAGGCTTTTCCTACTTGTAATCTCGCTGTTGCTGTAGTTACAGCTGTGGGTGGCCTCTGACCGAATGAACACAATGCTACCACTTGCCAGTTCTCCACTGCTTTTGTCCTCCTTGTGGGGTCCAGAAGTCTTTTGATATCTCTCTGTGTCCCCAAAGTGATGATTCTGGGCAGATCCCACCAGCCAGAGATATCTGTAGTCATCTCTCCCCAATCTCAATGCGCTCGGTTGCAAGGAAACTGTTACTCAGCTTCCATCTTGCTCCTCCTCCCCCAACTGAGGCCTTCTAATAGAAACTATTACTAATTTGTAGGGAGGCTGAGGCAAAAGGATCACTTGAGCCAAAGAGTTTGAGGTTGTTGTGAGCTACGACACAATAGCACTCTTCCCAGGCTGACAGAGAGAGACTCTGTCTCAAAAATATATATATTAATAATTTGCCAGTCATATACAAGAACCATAATGGAGCCAGATATTACAGTCCTAGTAAAGGCTTGAGATGACTTGCTTCCTGGTCAAAATCTCATGACAGACTCCAAAACAGAACCACCCAGCCGAGTCACTCCAGAATTTCTGCCTCACAATAACTGGATGAGATAATAAATGTTTATTATTTTCTTGAAGATACTAACTTTTGAGATATTTGGTAACATAGCAACAGATAATTAATCTATAGGTTTTCAAAAGTTTAGCAGGGGTCCTCAAACTGCGGCCATGGGCCACATGAGGCGGTGTGATTGTATTTGTTCCCATTTTGCTTTTTACTTCAAAATAAGATATGTGCAGTGTGCATAGGAATTTGTTCATAGTTGTTTTTTTTTTTTTAAAACTATAGTTCGGCCCTCCAATGGTGCGAGGGTCAGTGAACTGGCCCGTTTAAAAAGTTTGAGGACCCCTGGTCTAGAGTATCTAGCTGCTGTGATCTGGATATGGTTTGTCACCACCAAGTTTAATGTTGACGTTTGATCCCCAGTGTTGGAAGTGGGACTTGGTGGGAGATGTTTGGGTTAGATTATTAGGTGAGGGTCTGTTGACTGCTGGGGGAATCATGTGATGATTTAAAGAATGACAGGCAAGATGAGAGAGAGAGAGAAAGAGAAGGAGAAGGAGGAGTAGAAGGAAAAGGTGGAGGAGGAGGAAGAAGAGGAATTTTGGATTCATTTGGATCCCTCAGGAATAGCTTGGTGCCATTCTCCTGAGAGTCAGTGAGTTCTACTTCGTAGCTGCCCCAAAATCTGGTTGTTGAAAAGATCCTAGCACCTCCCTCTCTCCCCCTTCCTTCCTCACCCCATGTGATGTCTGCTCTCCTTTTCCTTCCACCATGAGTGGAAGCTTCCAAAGCCCTAACCAAAAGCAGATGCTGGCACCATGCTTCTTGTACAGTCTGTGGAAATGGAAGCAAAATAAACCTTTTGTCTTTATAAATTTCCCAGCCTGGGGTATTCCTTTATAGCAATGCAAAACAAAGACACCTGGAAAACCTTGTTAGTTAAAGGAGCTTGGCAAGTAACAACCACAACACTGGTATCTACTTCTATTCCCAGACCAAATTCTCAGCTAAGGAGTCCTTAGAGGGTATGTACTTCAAGTTTCAGGTTACAGATGGTGAAATAGTGGTCTCAGGGCATATGGCCAGCTGGTGAAAAAGAGTGCCTGTCTTCCAATGTCTTTCTATTATCTCATACTATGAGCATTCACATACATCTTGGCCTGCAAAGTTGGCAGTAGAAAATAATCAAGACAGCAGTCCCTGAGAGTGCTCTCCTGCAGTGCCTGGTGGGAAGGCAAATACTAGGTTAAAGGCTATATGTATATCTGTCCTCTCCTCCTCTTCCACTTCCTTCTCCTCCTCTTCATTTTCCTTTTACTCCTTTTTATCCTCCCCTCTCTCTCATCTTGCCTGTCTTTCTTTAAATCATTACATGATTCCCCCATCAGCCAACAGACCCCCACCTAATAATCTAAACAGTTATCTCCCTTTAATGACAAAGTTTCATTTCTTGAACTAAGAAGAAATGCCAAGCCCAGGGAGAGAAGAAAAATTCTGTGAATATGCCAGGGGTCCTCAAACTGCGGCCCGCAGGCCACTCGAGGCAGTGTGATTGTATTGATTCTCTTTTTTTTTTTTTTTACTTCAAAATAAGATATGTGCAGTGTGCATAGGAATTTGTTCATAGTTGTTTTTTTTTTAAACTGTAGTCCAGCCCTCCAACGGTATGAGGGACAGTGAACTGGCCCCCTGTTTAAAAAGTTTGAGGACCCCTGTAACTCACAGCTGAGGTATACATATCAAAGATTTATATTCCTGAACTTGAAACTACTAGGAGTAGCAATAGAGGGTAAGAAAGGAGAAATGCTATAAAGTGGAGGAAAGTGGAGATACATACACATATTTGGGAATTATGGGCTTCCCTCATCAACATTCACCCTAGTGAAAATGATAAATAGCATGAGCCCTCACTCTACCTTGCTTGTGTCATACTATTTGTTTTCAATGACTCTCAAATATACTTTTTAACTAGGGTATAAACCATTAAGAATAGTTTAACCCACATTTCCCAAAGTTTATTCTGGATAACCACCTTTACAGATGCTATTATGTTAAAAAAATGTTTCATAGTGAAATAACTTTGGGAAATACCAAATTTTGTGATTGGAGAAAGGTGTGGGTCCAGTTTCAGTCTTTCACATGTGGATATCCAGTTCTCCCAGGATATTTATTGAATAGGGAGTCTTTCCCCCAGTGTATGTTCTTGTTTGGTTTATCGAAGATTAGGTGGTTGTAAGATGTTAGTTTCATTTCCTGGTTTTCTATTTGATTCCAAATGTCTATGTCCCTACTTTTATGCCAGTACCATATGTCTTGGCCCCTATGGCTTTGTAGTACAGCCTAAAATCTGGTACGGTGATGCTCCTGGCTTTATTTTTATTACTAAGAACTGCCTTAGCTATACAGGTGTTTTTCTGGTTCCATACAAAACGCAGAATCATTTTTTCCAAATCTTGAAAGTACGATGTTGGTATTTTAATAGGAAGTGCATTGAATAGGTAGGTTGCTTTGGGAAGTATAGACATTTTAACAGTGTTGATTCTTCCCAGTCATAAGCATGGTATGTTATTCCATTTCTTAATATCCTCTGCCATTTCCTTTGTTAGGATATCATAATTTTCTTTATAGACGTCCTTCACCTCATTTGTTAGGTATATTCCTAAGTATTTCCTTTTCTTTGAAGCAAAGGTGAAGGGAGTTTTGTCCTTAATTAGCTTCTCATCTTGACTGCTATTGATGTATACAAAGGCAACTGATTTGTGGACATTGATTTTATATCCTGGGACATTACTGTATTTTTTGATGACTTCCAGTAGTCTTATGATTGAGTTTTTTGGGTTCTTTAAGTATAAGATCATGTCATCAGTAAAGAGGGAGAGTTTGACCTCCGCTGCTCCCATTTGGATTCCCTTTATTTCCTTGTCTTGCCTAATTGTATTGGCTAGAACTTCCAACATATGTTGAAAAGTAATGGTGACAGAGGACAACCTTTTCTGGTTCAAGTTCTAAGTGGAAAAGCTTTCGGTTTTACTCCATTCGATAAAATATTAGCTGTGGGTTTGTTATAGATAGCTTCAATCAGTTTCAGAAAAGTGCCACCTATGCCTATACTCTTCAGTGTTCTAATTAGAAAAGGATGCTGGATTTTATCAAATGCTTTTTCTGCATCTATTGATCATACGATCTTTATTTTTGCTTCTGTTAATATAGTGGATAATGTTATGGGCTTGCATATGTCAAACCAGACTTGCATCCCTGGGTTGAAACCTACTGGATCATGATGTATGGCTTTTTTGATAAGCTGTAATTTATTGGCTAGGATTTTGTTGAGAATTTTTGCATCTATATTCATTAATGAAATTGGTCTGAAATTCTCCTTTTTAGTTGGGTCTTTTCCTGGTTTGGGTATCAGGGTGATGTTTGCTTCGTAGAATGTGCTGGAGAAGATTCCTTCCTCCTCAGTTTTTTGGAATAATTTCTGCAGTACAAGAATAAGCTCTTCCTCGAAGGTTTGATAGAATTCTGGCGTGAAGCCATCTGGACCAGGGCACTTTTTTGTTGGAAGCTTTTTTATTGTTTCTTTAATCTCAGTGCATGAAATTGGTCTGTTCAGAAGCTCTATTTCTTCCTTTCTAAGTCTAGGGAGAGAGTGTAATGCCAAATATTTATCCATTTCCTTCACATTGTCAAATTTCTGGGCATAGAGTTTCTGGTAGTATTCAGAGATGATCTTTTGTACATCTGTGGCATCAGTTGTTATTTCCCCTTTATCATTTCTGATTGAGGTTACTAGAAATTTTACTTTTCTATTTCTAGTTAGTCTGGTCAAAGGCTTATTTATTCTATTTATTTTTTCAAAAAACCAACTCCTTGTTTCATTAATTTTCTGAATGATTCTTTGGTTAACATGAGGGTTGCATAGTACAATATCTCAAAGTTATAATAATGTATTTAAAATTAATACTACCTTAACTTCAGTTATAAACAAAAAATACCTTTTACAGCCCTGTCTTGTCTACTTTGTGACAGATATCATAAATTGCATCTTTATATTATGTGCCCATTGACATAGATGTGCTGTTAAATATTTTCTTTTAAATTAGGTATAAAATGAAAAGGTGTTATAAACCAAAATTACAATACTTGTTTTTATTACTTGCCCATATATTTACCTTTCGTGGATAACTTTATTTTTGAATGATTTTGTGTTACTCTCTAGCATCCTTTCATTTCAACTTGAAGGACTCCTTCAGTATCTTTATTATATGGCAGGTCTTATGATAATGAAATCCCTAGGCTTTTGTTTTCTGGGAATGTCTTAATTTCTCTCTCAGTCTTGAAGGACAGTTTTGCCAGATATAGAATTCTTAGTTATGGGGGGGGGGGCAGAGAGGAGATTTTTCAGCACTTTATAACCTGCGCTCTTCCAGCCTTGATGGTTTCTTCTGAGAAATCCACTGATAATCTACTGCAGGATCCACTATATATGATGAGTTGCCCTTCTTTTGCTCCTTTCAAGATTCTGTCTTTCAATAATTTAATTACAATAGTCTTGATGTGGGTTTCTTGCCCTGTTTCCTACTTGAAATTCATTGATATTCATTTATATATATTCATTTATATACCCATTTCTTTCCAAAAACTTGGAAAGGTTTGGGGCATTATTCCTTCAAATAATCTCTCTTACCTTACTCTTTCTCTTCTTCTGGAAATTCTATTATGCACATTTCTGTCTGCTTCATGGTGTCTCATTAATCCCGTAGGTTCTGTTCACTTTTCTTCATTCTTTTTCGATTTTGGCTCCTCATGCTTGGTAACTTCAAGTGACATGTTTTAAAATTTTCTGATTCTATTAAGTCTAATATTACATTTCTCTAGTGATTTTTTCAAAACAGGTTTTGTGTTTTTATAGCCCATAATTTATTTTGTTTCCCCTTAAAAAAAAAAAAAAGACCGATCATGTTGGATTTTTAAATTTTGTTCACCTGCTTTCCTGATTTCAGTTAGCTCTTTGAACATATTTAAAGCAGTTATGTTAAAGTCTTTGTTTAGCACAGCTAAGTCTCTCCTTGACTTCTGAAGGATAATAGAATTCCAGATCGGTGCTTTTCTTCTTCCCATACTTTAAAATATTTCATTCCATTATCTTCCTATTGATATGGCTTTGATGAGAAGTCTGATGTAATTCTTATGCTTGCTACTCTAAAGGTAAGATTTTCTTTTTCTTCTGGCTCTTTTCAAGAATTTTTTTTTTTATCTTCGAATTTCTGCAGTTTGAGTATGATATTCCCAGGTTTAAATTTTTTGTTATTTATTCTTTGTGGTGTTCAAGATACAGCTTCTATCTGTGTCTGTGTTTGGTGTCCACCATTAATTTTGGAAAATTCTTGGTCATTATTACTTCAAATTTTTGTTCTGTTCTTTTCTCTTTCTTCTCCTTCTGCTATTCCCATTATACCTTCATGAAATGTTATACTATACCACATAAAAGTATGTTATACCTTTTGCAATTGTTCCAGTTCTTGGGAATTCTGTTATTTCTTTTTATTCTATTTTTCCCCTTGCATTTCACTTTAGGAGGGTTCCTTTGACATGTCTTTTTAATTTTTTTTTTTTAATTTCAGATTAATATGAGTTCACAGAGTATTAGGTTACATCATTTGCATGTGTTAAGTAAAGTCCATGTTGTAGTTGAGCTCTTCACTCATATGTGCCATATACCCCTATTTTAGCACTAAAAGTTTTATTCTTAGATAAATTCTCTTCATCTGAATGGCTAAATGACCTATGATACCAGATGCTACTAAAGTTATGTAAACACATACATATACAAATAGTCTTTACATGAATTACATTCCAAAAGGACTGAACTTGTTAACTGTTTCTAAGCCCGAGGCTCTATTATACTACAATACAGAACATCCTCTGCTTGAGAACTAGGGTATATGCTCTGCATTCCCATCCGCATTCACAAAATACAGAAACTACCCTGTCTGCATATGCAAGTGAGGTGCAGACTTAGAGATACTTAACATGAACTGGTGTGGCCAGTTGCATATGAGCTGGAACCTGAGAACATGAGTCTGAACAATAATCATCTAGTGACTTTGGTGTATATATTGTCACCTGACTGGTGAGGGACCCAATGATGCTTCAGCTACAGAAACAAAAAGGAGCTCAGGACTCATCTGCCTTAGGGACATATTAAGGGGAGAGAATATCAGTTATCACTTTGACTCTACAAAAGAAAAAATCCAGGACCACATGCTCCAGCAGATAAAAGTGTTGACAAAGAAAGTACATGACTTATAGCATTCTTAAATGTTTCTACCAGATAGCCTTAAAAGAAAAATACATTAGTCACAGTACTACCTGGAAAAGATCTTTTCTGGACTTTATTGTGAATAATTAAATCTCAAGGATCACATGAAATCTTAAATAACGAATACTGATTATTACAGACATAATAAAAACTCCTTTGTTTAACTGGCCAGGTATATTTTTGTATTATTCTCTCTTCCCTGCTGCCCTCCTGACTACCTTATCTACAACTGGGATTCTATGAGGCTGGAATTAAGGCCCTCTACAGTTAGTGTAGGATAATATTTAGAAATAAACTTATCCTACATCAAGCACACAAAGTAAATTCAGTGTGAGTTTAAAATGACATGCTTTTCTTCCAGAGGCTTAAGACGCTTGGACCCCCCTGGGTTACTCACAGAGTTAGGCTCTTTGGAAAATTCCTTAGGCCTTTTCTCTGAAGCAGTACACTCCGTGAAGCCTGAGATCCAAGGGCATGCTGCCCTTCCTCAGAGATACGGGCCAGAGGGTTGACATATGTTAACAACATATTGTCAGAGGTCTATAGGTGGTCTGCCCTGAAGGAAGGTCACAGTCATTACTTCATACTGAGTAAACTGAGTGAATGCTTGAAGATATTCTTCTATTAATTCTGTTCCCCTATAGCTGTTTTTGTCTTTGTGCCCTGCTCGGAAAACTAGTCACTGTTTAGAGGAAGAGATTTACTACACAAGTGGTTACATTGATATGATAAATTTCCTTTCAAGTTCAAATTCAGCTAATAGATAATGGATTAGGTGTGTACGTGACTGGAAGAGTATAAAACTTAAACGTGGAATAAAGAACTTTGCTATATGCCATCCCACGGTGTATAGTCTGTTTCTTGACTTAATAATTACAGGAGCGAGTTTACACCTACAGCAAAGCTGCTGCTCGTTCGCGTCTCGGTTCACGCAACAGTTAGGAATACAAAGTTATGAAAATGGTTGAAAGACAATAAAGCTTTTGAGGAGAAACAAGATTTTAGGTCATCCCCAAAGTTTCAGAAAACACTAAGGGACAGGGCACCAGACTAAATGTGGAAGACATTGGTTTTACACAACTTCTGAACACATTTTTGTTCAGCTCTTACAAGATACATGGGTCTAAATTGGACAGCTACTTTCAAAGTACACTGGTCCTTTGTGAAGAGAAGTCACAAATCACAGAGCATATAACATGTTTTTATTTGCACTGATATCTAAAGGAGACATGGGCTGCCACAACTGATGATAACACCAATACTGCCTATTTAAGGGAAAGGGACTATCAGTCCCGTCGCCAGGGGATCAGAGTAGACATGATGGGCTTGAAAAGTAATTCCCCCCCCCTTTGGAAAAGCATCAAATGCTTTGAAAACAGCCTTTAAAAAGACAAGAAAATAAGAGTCCTTTATGACCCTAAATCTTTCCTGTTACCCTTTGTCTTTTTGGTGTCACCTGACAGCCTGACCAGTTCTTCACATTTGCATTTATGTATATAAATGTATGTGTGTGTATATATGTATATATAATTTTTATATATAAATATATTTATATTTTTCCTATTATATATATATACACACACATATATACAAAATAGGAAAAAATCCAAAGCTTAAGCCATGCCTATTTTTTTGTTTTAAAATGTGTGTATCAAAAGTCAGGTTTAGATTTGGCACTTAGAAAGCAAACAGATTTGGATGGAATAATATCTACCTGTATTATATATAGAATTTTGGAAGAGAGAGGGAAAGCTGTGTTATGGATACCACTAAATCATACACACTGGTAATTAAGAAACTGGAAACTATCTAGGTATAAACCAATCCGGAGTAAAGTAAACCCCTTTTGAGAAAAGTATTTTTCTCAAAGGCAATGTACCTTGCCCTACACAACTGTTCGAAAAAGCCCACTTTATAAAATATTCTCATGGAAGATTCCCCAATGATACCTCAAAGCCTAATTAGCATCAAGAAAAGGTGTTATCTATTTATAAAATTCATTATATAACAAAGATCTGCGTATTCTTAGTTATTATACTTCTCTTCCAGGAAATTCAGACCAAGCTTAAATATTTGCTAATTTTGTTTGAAAAGCATCTCTTAAAAATTTTGGACTCCTTTTGACTGGAAGCTTTCTGGAAACGTCTTACTTCTAGTGAAGTGTGAGGTGGTATCTCAGGCAAAAGGTGCTTCATGCATGTTTGCAGGGAATGATAACTGAATTGCTGGTAATTAAACATACATGTAATTTCTTTCATTTTTTTTTTTTAGTTTTCTTTTTTTTTTATTAAATCATAACTCTATACAATGATATGATTATGGGGCATCATACACTCACTTCATAAACCATTTGACACATTTTTATCACAGTGGTTAACATAGCCTTTCCGGCGTTATCTCAGTTACTGTGCCAAAACATTTATATTCTACATTTACCAAGTTTCGCAAATACCCCTGTAATATGCACCACAGGTGTGATCCCACCGATTCCCCTCCCTCTACCCACCCCCCCCTTTCCCACTTCCCCCTGTTGTTAAGTTGTAGCTGGGTTATAGCTTTCATGTGAGAGTCCCAAATTAGTTTCATAGTAGGGCTGTGTACATTGGGTATTTTTTCTTCCATTCTTGGGATACTTTACTAAGAAGAATATGTTCCAGCTCCATCCATGTAAACATGAAAGAGGTAAAGTCTCCATCTTTCTTTAAGGCTGCATAGTATTCCATGGTATACATATACCACAATTTATTAATCCATTCGTGGATCGATGGGCACTTGGGCTTTTTCCATGACTTAGCAATTATGAATTGGGCTGCAATAAACATTCTGGTACAAATATCTTTGTTATGTTGTGATTTTTGGTCTTCTGGGTATATGCCCAGCAGAGGAATTACAGGATTGAATGGCAGATCTATTTTTAGATCTCTGAGTGTTCTCCATATATCTTTCCAAAAGGAATGTATTAATTTGCATTCCCACCAGCAGTGCAGAAGTGTTCCCTTTTCTCCGCATCCACGCCAACATCTCTGGTCTAGAGATTTTGTGATATAGGCTAGTCTCATTGGAGTTAGATGATATCTCAAAGTAGTTTTGATTTGCATTTCTCTGATGATTAAAGATGATGAGCATTTTTTCATATGTCTGAAGGCCGTGCGCCTGTCTTCTTCAGAGAAGTTTCTCTTCAAATCCCTTGCCCAGCCTGCGATGGGATCCCTTGTTTTTTTCTTGCTGATGCGTTTGAGTTCTCTGTGGATTCTGGTTATTAAACCTTTGTCAGAGTTATACCCTGCAAATATCTTCTCCCATTCTGAGGGCTGTCTGCTTGCTCTGCTTACTGTGTTCTTAGCTGTGCAGAAGCTTTTTAGTTTGATCAAGTCCCAGTAGTGTATTTTTGAAGCTGCTTCAATTGCCCGGGGGGTTCTCCTCATGAAATACTCACCCAGACCAATTTCTTCAAGGGTTTTCCCTGCATTCTCCTCTAGTATTTTTATAGTTTCATGTCTTAAGTTTAAATCTTTAATCCAATGAGAGTCTATCTTAGTTAATGGTGAAAGGTGTGGGTCCAATTTCAGTCTTCTGCAGGTTGCCAGCCAGTTCACCCAGCACCATTTGTTAAATAGGGAATCTTTTCCCCACTGAATGTTTTTAATTGGCTTGTCAAAAATCAAATAGCGGTAAGTAGCTGGATTCATCTCTTGGTTCTCTATTCTATTCCAGATATCTACTTCTCTGTTTTTGTGCCAATACCATGCTGTTTTGATCACTATCGATTTGTAGTAAAGTCTGAGGTCTGGTAGTGTGATTCCTCCTGTTTTGTTTTTATTTCTGAGTAATGTCTTGGCTATTCGAGGTTTTTTCTGATTCCATATAAAACGAAGTAATGTTTTTTCAAGATCTTTAAAATATGACAGTGGAGCTTTTATAGGGAGTGCGTTGAAATTATATATTGCTTTGGGTAGTATGGACATTTTGATAATGTTGATTCTTCCTAGCCATGAGCATGGTATGTTTTTCCATTTGTTAACATTTTCAGCTATTTCTTTTCTTAGAGTTTCATAGTTCTCTTTATAGAGATCTTTCACGTCTTTTGTTAGGTAAATTCCCAAATATTTCACCTTGTTTGGCGCTACTGTGAATGGGATAGAGTCCTTAACTGCTTTTTCAGTTTGACTGTTGTTGGTGTATATAAAGGCTACCGATTTATGAATGTTGATTTTGTAACCTGAGACGCTGCTGTATTCCTTGATCACGTCTAGGAGTATTGTAGTAGAGTCCCTAGTGTTTTCCAGATACACAATCATATCATCTGCGAAGAGCGAGAGTTTGATCTCTTCTGACCCTATATGGATACCCTTGATCGCCTTTTCTTCCCTAATTGCAGTGGCTAAAACTTCCATTACAATGTTGAAAAGCAATGGAGACAATGGGCAGCCTTGTCTGGTTCCTGATCTGAGTGGAAATGATTCCAATTTAACGCCATTCAATATGATATTGGCTGTGGGTTTGCTGTAGATAGCCTCTATCAGTTTAAGAAAAGTCCCTTCTAGACCAATTTTCTTGAGTGTTCTGATCATGAAGGGATGCTGGATATTATCAAAAGCTATTTCTGCATCAATTGAGAGAATCATATGGTCTTTGTTTTTTAATTTGTTTATGTGCTGAATTACATTTATAGATTTACGTATATTGAACCAGCCTTGAGACCCTGGGATAAAACCAACTTGGTCATGATGTATAATTTGTTTGATGTGTTGCTGGATTCTGTTTGTTAGGATCTTGTTGAATATTTTTGCATCTATATTCATTAGTGATATTGGTCTATAATTTTCTTTTCTTGTTGGGTCTTTTCCTGGTTTGGGGATCAGGGTGATATTTGCTTCATAGAACGTGTTGGGTAGTCTTCCTTCTTTTTCTACATTTTGGAACAGGTTGAGTAATATAGGTACTAATTCCTCTTTAAAGGTTTGGTAGAATTCTGACGTGAAACCATCTGGTCCCGGGCTTTTCTTTTTAGGGAGGTTTTGTATAGTTGATGCTATTTCTGAACTTGATATGGGTCTGTTCAACATTTCCACTTGATTCTGGTTAAGTTTTGGAAGGTGGCGTGCTTCCAAGTATCGGTCTATTTCCTTCAGATTTTCATATTTCTGAGAATAAAGTTTCTTGTCATATTCATTAAGGATTTTTTGGATTTCTGATGAGTCTGTGGTTATTTCGTCTTTGTTGTTTCTGATTGATGATATTAGAGATTTTACTCTTTTTTTCCTGATTAGGTTGGCCAGAGGTTTATCTATTTTATTGACCTTTTCAAAAAACCAGCTTTTTGATTTATTGATCTGTTGTATTATTCTTTTGTTTTCAATTTCATTTAATTCTGCTCTAATTTTGGTTATTTCTTTTCTTCTACTGGGTTTGGGGTTGGAATGTTCTTCCTTTTCCAGTTGCGTGAGATGTCCCATTAAGTTGTTAACTTCCTCTCTTTCCGTTCTCTTGAGGAAGGCTTGCAGTGCTATAAATTTCCCTCTTAGAACTGCCTTTGCAGTGTCCCAGAGGTTCTGATAGCTTGTGTCTTCATTGTCATTTTGTTCCAAAAAATTGGTGATTTCTTTCTTAATCTCATCTCTGACCCAGCTATCATTCAGCATAAGGTTATTTAACTTCCATGTTTTTGTATGGGTATGCAGATTCCTGTTGTTACTCAATTCAAGTTTTATTCCATGATGGTCCGAGAAGATGCATGGAATAATTTCTATTCCTTTAAATTTACTGAGGTTAGACTTGTGACCTAAAATGTGATCAATTTTGGAGTAAGTTCCGTGGGCTGATGAGAAGTATGTGTATTCAGTTTTGTTGGGATGAAATGTTCTGTAGATGTCTGCTAAATCTAAATATTGGATGGTTAGGTTTAAATCTAAGATTTCTTTGCTCAGCTTCTTTCTGGAGGATCGATCCAACACTGCCAAGGGAGTGTTGAAATCTCCAACGATTATGGAGCTGGAGGAAATCAAGTTACTCATGTCTGTTAGAGTTTCTCTTATAAATTGAGGTGCATTCTGGTTGGGTGCATAGATATTAATAATTGAGATCTCGTCATGTTGAGTATTACCCTTAACAAATATGAAGTGACCATTCTTGTCCTTCCTTACTTTTGATGGTTTAAAGCCTACTGTATCTGCAAATAAAATTGCAACACCTGCTTTTTTCTGATTACCATTTGCCTGAAATATGGATGACCATCCTTTCACCCTGAGTCTGTATTTGTCTTTTAAGTTGAGATGTGACTCTTGTATGCAACAAATATCTGGCTTAAGTTTTTGTATCCAGTCAGCTAATCTATGCCTCTTTAGAGGACAGTTTAAGCCATTCACATTGATGGAGAGTATTGATAAGTCTGGTGGAATTTTGGGTATCCAGTTTTTCAAAGGTCCAGTGGACATTTTTAATCCTTTCGCCAGTGTGGAAGTTGGAGTTTGATCCGAAGTTTCTGATTGAGTTTACTTTTGTGGTATAGGATTGGGTTGGTCATTGTGGAGGATAGGTCTGAGAACATCCTGAAGAGCTGGTTTACTTATGGCAAATTTTTTCAACATATGAATGTCATTGAAGTATTTAATTTCTCCATCATAGATGAAACTCAGTTTAGCTGGATACAAGATCCTGGGTTGAAAGTTTTTTTGCTTTAGGAGATTAAAAGTTGATGACCAGCCTCTTCTGGCTTGAAAAGTTTCAGCAGAGAGATCTGCAGTTATTCTAATATTCTTACCTTTGTACGTTATAGTTTTCTTTCGCCGGGCTGCTTTGAGAATCTTCTCTTTCATGTTAACTTTAGTGAAGCTAATTATGATATGTCTGGGAGATGGCTTATTGGGGTTGAATCGTGCTGGGGTTCTGAAGCTGTCTGCTATCTGAATTTCAGATTCTCTAGGCATGTCTGGAAAATTTTCTTTCATAATTTCATGTAGAAGGGCCTCTGTGCCCTTGGCTGCCACTTCATCAGTCTCCGAAATTCCTATAACTCTTATGTTATTTTTTTTCGAATTATCTGAGAGCTCTCTGAGTGAGTGATCCGTTTTTGCTCTCCATTTCTCTTCCTCTTTGAGAGATTGGGAGCGTTCGAAGACTTTATCATCAATGTCAGAAATCCTTTCTTCTGCTTGCTCCATTCTGTTACTGAGGGATTCTACTGTATTTTTCATATCTTTGAGGGCTGTAAGTTCTTGTTTCAGTGTGTCTAAGTCTTTGGTGGTTTTGTCTTTAAATTCGTTAAATTCTTGAGACAGTTTTTGAATTTCTCCTCCAATTCCTAATTCGATTTTATTAATCTTGTCTGCAAACCAAATTCTGAATTCGACTTCTGACATCTCAGCCAGTTGTTTATGAATGGGATCTTCAATCACATCTGCCGTATCTTTTCTTGGGGGGGTTGATCTATTCTGGTTATTCATGTTACCAGAGTTTTTCCGCTGATTCCGCCCCATGGTTTACTCCCTTTGGTTTTTCCCCTGGGGTTTTATCGAGGGCCCATACAGTGTTGTGGCCTGAGAAACTGGGGCCCTGTCTGGTGTGGTGGAGCAAAGTGGTTCTGTCTTGTTTTCAGCTGGTTTCTGTTCGATCCTATTGCAACTTCTACTCTGGCTTGAAGTCTCAGCTGTGTGGAAAAATCAGCAATTAAGTCACCCCACCTGCCCACCTCTGGCCCCAGTTGGAAAAGGAGAATCAAACCTTCCTACAATCGCACACCCAGGGCACCACCTGAAAAGTCCTCAGTCTATTAGCCCAGTTCAAAGGTCCGAATCAACTGTCTCAATCGGCACTTGTCTCGGGTGGAAGGGTTCAAGAGGTCTCTGGGAACTGGATCACAGGGGCCTGGTGACTCCTCTGAGACAGCTCACCCCAATGCAGCGTGGAGTCAGGAGGAGCCACCCTGCAAACAGAGCAGTCTGGGAAGGTTGACGTCTCCTTCCCCACTTTGCCCCTCCGTCGGACCCAGTCACTGGTATCTCTGCAGATGGCTAACCCAGTTGCCTGCAGTGAACAGACACTCCAGGGGTTTGCACCTGCCTGAATCGCAAGGAGGTCTGCCAGGCCCCGGCAGACTGCCGCTATCTAGCAGGAGGAGATGGGGCCTGACATCTTTGAGTGTTTGATGCAGGTGATGGGAAGGAGGTGTTCACTCAGGCTTAGCCCCGTCCCTGATGGATGCTGCTAACAGAAC
This sequence comes from Nycticebus coucang, assembly GCF_027406575.1. Lineage (NCBI taxonomy): Eukaryota > Metazoa > Chordata > Mammalia > Primates > Lorisidae > Nycticebus > Nycticebus coucang. The sequence continues at coordinate 69,506,789 of NC_069804.1, forward strand.
AGAACAGAACAGACAACTTTGTGAGATTCTGTCTCTGTTCCTGTCGTCGCCTACAGAAGACGGGCTGTTTTGAGTTCAAACGTCTTTGCTGCTGGAGAATTGCGTCTGAACACCTCTCTGGGTCGGCCCGGCCCTGGAAGCTTCCCGGGTTTGTGAGCCGTCACTGGTGCCCTCCTCTGGTTGCCCAGGGAGACGGGGGGTGTGGCCTCAGAATATCCAGAAGTGAGCATTCTGCCGTTAAAGAAAAAACGGCTGTTGATCTACCTCCAGGGAACTGCTGCTCTGGTGTGGGCACTCAGGCGACCCTTTTCTCCTCTGTCCCGCGCCCCAGAGTCAGCACTGAGCGGCCGCAGTTTGTGCTGGGTCCACACCCCTTAAGAGATCCCCCAAGAATCAGAACTCTTGGGGGATGGGCCCCCAGACCCCGATTGGGAGTGTGTGGGGGGGAAGCTAGAGTTTCCTTCAGTTTTACGCAATACTACGGTCCGGGGAGGGCTCCTGCATTGCACCGCAGGGAAGTGCCGCCAAGGCTTGATTTCCCCTCAGCAGAGTGCCCTCTCCTTGCTCACGTGTCCCAGAGTCAGCGCTGACCTGACGCAGCTCAGGCACTGTGCTCTCCCCTCGAGAAATCACCCAAGGAGCCGAACTCCTGGGGGATAGTCCCTCAGACCCCGAGTGAGAGTAGGGGCTCTCAGCTCTCAGCGGGGAGGCTAGAGTCTTATTCAGTCTTGTGCCCGGGGAGGGTTGGTGCACTGCACCGCAGGGAAGTGCCGCGAGGCGTGACTCCCCCTCAGCCCGGTGCCCTCTCCTCACTCGCGCGCCTCAGAGTCAATGCTGACCAGTCGCAACTCGGGGACTGTCCACTCCCCTTGAGAAATCACCCAAGGATCCGAAGTCCTAGGGGACAGGCCTCCAGACCTCAGTGGGCGGGAGGGGAGCGCCGGGGATTCAGGGTTGCCGGCAAAGGATTCCCAAAGTTTTATTCAGCCCTATGTCCGGCAGGAGAACGCCGCGGCACCCCAGTAGGGGAGGTAGGTCCAGTTTTTAGAAGGTCTCTCCCGTGGAGTGTAGTGGGAGGGCCTTTAATTTCTGCCCGCTTGTTCAATTTTGGGGCTCTTGAGCCGGTCTCATGGGGGAGGGGGACTCCCGTCCGCTTGGTGGTGGATTTTGTACCTTTTGTTTGCGTCCTTGTGATCACAGCTTGCCTCAGCGGTGTTGATGTGCGTTCTTCAGCCTTCTCTCTTGGTGAGGCTCAAGTCCACCAGGATACTTACTAAATTCCTGTCCCTTAACTCTCCTTCTGGACGGGAGCCTTTGTTGAAAGCTGGCTTCAGTCCGCCATCTTGTCTCCCCTTCCATACATGTAATTTCTAAAGATACACATGTCTAGCATATGTACCATAAGTTTTACATTCTGTTTTATTTATTTATTTTATTTTTGAGGTAGAGCCTTAAGCTGTTGCCCTGGGTAGAGTGCCATGGCATCGCAGCTTATAGCAACCTCCAACTCCTGGGCTCAAATGATTCACCTGCCTCCACCTCCCAAGTATCTGGGATTACAGGTTACTGCCACAACGCCTGGCTATTTTTTGGTTGCAGCCGTAATTGTTGTTTGGCTGGCCCAGGATGGATTCAAACCAACCAGGTCAGGTGTATGTGGCTGGCACCTTAGCCATTGAGCCACAGGCACCAAGCCAAGTTTTACATTCTTGCTGTTAGTTCTACATAGAGTTTTAGGTTTTCTTTCATACAACTCACCTTATTCCTGAATTTCTTCTTTAAAAAGTCAGGTAACTTAAGTTTGTTATTTAAGACTGCTTTATTTATTACCATGGTATATCTGTCATTCCATCAACTAAGTAAATAATTAATTATTTTTTTAAAAGGTGTCCATGCAGAATCTGAGCATGGCCAGAAACACAGGAACAGAGCCTGCCTCATCCTTAGAAAAGATAAACAGCGGCCCCAAGCCCAAGAAACTTAAGTAGAAAACAGAAAAAGGTCAAGTTCGTAGATGAGACCATGGAAAGTGGTAAAATATATTCCTATTTAAGTAGAGCAGTCACATAAGAAAGGAATTTCTGCTTGGGGAAAATTGAAGGCTAAGCCAGTGGGAGCAGGGGTCACATTTCTTAAACATTCTTTTTACAGTGTAGGTGCTACATAAGAGTATGAAATGAATGTCATTTATAGATCAACTTTTTAGTATTCCTGACAACTTTCTTTAGGAGTCTCCTGTCTATTACCTGGCTTTTACCAGTGCATAAATATTTGGATCCCACCCTTTTCTTCTCTCAAATTTTTAAATCTAACTGTAAAACAGGACAGTTTTTGGTGTTGAGAATATATAGGGGTTTTCACAAGGTTGTCTTCAGTTTTGTGTATGTTATACACAAGTAATAATGGGACATGTTGGGAATAAAGAAATCAAAGACCAAATAAATTGACCTCGTACACCTTGAGGCTGAAATCGATCCCATGGCTTTAGAGGAAATAAGATAGTCCTTTTAAATTTTGTTTTTTGTTTTCAGAAATATCAAGGCTGTTGTTTACCGCTACTCAATTTAGAATTACATCAAAAAGATCTTCTTTTCACCATTGAATAATTTTATTTTGGATCTGAAAAATAAGGTAGGGTACTATGCCCTTGTACAAGTCTTTAGAAATAAACCTGAGACTCTCTCTCTTTTTTATTTTTGAGATAGAGTCTCAGTCACACTGGGTAGGGTGCTGTGGTATCATCATCGATCACGTAACAGAAACCTCAAACTCTTGGTCTCAGGTGATCCTCTTGTGTCAGCCTCCCCAGTAGCTGGCGGTATAGGCACCATGATGCCATACTATTTTTTTCTATTTTCAGTAGAGTCAGGGTCTTGCTCTTGCTCAGGCTGGTCTCAAACTCTTGAGCTCATTCAATTCACCTGCCTCAGCCTACCAGAGTGCTAGGATTACAGGTGAGCCACTGCGCCCAGCCAAATCTGAGACTATTAAACTAGTTTATAGAATTTGCAAAAACTGCTGTCTTGCCATTTTCCTTTTTACTTTCTTCCCCTGGAGGGAAAAAAAAGAAACTCAAAATACTGCATCTGGAATATCATACTCATTAAATGGACTGGAAAATACAGATTAAGACATAGAAGAAAGCCATGGGTATAAAAGCAGGATCCAGAATAGGCTTGAGAGAGGATACCTGAGAAGGGTGAAGTCTAGGAGAGCAGGTTTTCTCAAGGAGACCACAAGGAGACATCCCCGCAGTGTCCTCTCCATGGTGACTCAGCTCTTGGGAATTTGTAAACGTGAAATCCTGTAGTTCTGTAGGGGCTGGAATAGCATCTCCCACTTGATTCAAACTGGCCAATGAGAAGGGGACCTACGGGTTAGAACTTTTTGACTGTTGATAACAAGGGAAAGACCAAGCCAGTCGGGCAGCATGGCCACTTGGAATTCTTCTATGTCATAAGATAAAGGCCAGCCAGTAAATAAAGCCCTTCCTCTTATAAACATGGTGTTTGGGTGCTCTTTGTCTCCACTGGGCCATCTTCTTGCAACAGGCTCACCTGTGGCAGATTGGTACCATTATCCTTTTTGATAATTTCCTTCATAAAGCCAGGGCTAGATGTAGCCTCCAGATCAAAATGATGCGCACAAACCCCAATTTTTTTCCAGAAGAAAGTATCATGACAACTGGCAACATCTGATGATTTAGGTTATACAAGGCAAGTACCAAATTATGGACAGAGGGGGTAAGAGAAGATACAATAGGAAATCATCTGATACTTTAATATTACAGGATTGAGGCAGCTATCAAAAAGAGGGAAGTAAAAAACTGGACCAAATTTATGAATGGAAAAGACCCAATGAATTAAAAACTTCTTTAAAAACAAAAAATTAAAACAGCTACCAATAGGGGGTAAATAGAAAAATGGCTCCAATTTACATGTGAAAAAGACAACTAAAATGATTTAGAATTCTTCTGAATAGGAAGGTTGTTTTGGGTCCATAGTTTAGCTAGGGACAAGAAAATCAAGGAGCTATCCTGGCTCTCCTCTTCTACGTTTAAATTAAAAGGCATCTCTTTCCTCCAGGGAAAAGTACTTAATGAAGTGATCCTTTACATATTCTTGTGTTCACAATTGGGTCTGAAAGAGATGGCTCTCTAAGCTATCTAATTTTTGAGCTTAAACCAGACATGGAGCATTTGAAACAAACATTTGGGTGAAGACCTAGATTCTGCTGGCATTAGGAATTCTGGAAATGCTATTGTACAGGATGACCCAAACTGCCCAAGGTGTACTCTACCCCTAGCATGTGGAAGTAACAAATCCATGACTAAATCTTCAATAGGAAAGATGAAAAATAGCAAGCGTATCAACTTAAAGGGGAAGATCTGGTGTTTAAACAACAACACGTTCTTTTCCCTAGGAGTATCTGTATCTACTTTAAGAATGGACTTTAGTCAAAAATGTGTATTAGTATAAGGTTACAAACTTAGTAGACTTTAAAAATAGTGTTTAAAAATACACAACTTCTTGTAATTTCTTGATAAACAAAACCATTGGTCTTCATAAAAAGACCTAAAAGAGGCCTACTTTAAAAAAAACCCAGATGGGCACAAAGACCATGTCTCAGCCAGGGTCGTAGAGATGAGATTTTCAGTTGCTTCCTGAACTGAAGCTGAGAATGCTGCTAATTTGAATTAATGTTATTAATTCAAACCCCACTAATTTGAAATTTTAGACCTTAGTGGATTCACATTTACTTATAGGCTATGAAAAGGGAGACTGTCTGAGTGTTATAACAAGACTTGGCTGGGGAGAGCAAGTATTGTAGCTTAAAAAAAAAACAAAAAACTTTCCTTATAAATTCAACAGAACCAAACACTCATGCTAACAATTAAGAATCTTTTTATTTTTCAGGCAAATGTTGGTCTCTGTTGGCAATAATGTTAGCTAACATCCCACAACTAAGCATACCTAAAAGTAAAATTTTCTTTTATTCTGTAATTCACAGTAACCTACTACATACCATCTCTCCATCCCCTCAACAGGGTCTTAATTGTCCACTTGGTCAGTATTTCCACTTCACTTTCATGCTACAGCAGTGAGGATGGAAAAATAGGGGAGGTTGATAAATAAGGAAAATAATGGAACCAGCTCAATAACCATCCCAGCTGAGGCAACGTTTATAAAATTAAGCCCTGTTTTAGAACAATAACATATTATTCCTCTTGCCTACATTCTGGTTTGCTTAACATGCACATACTAGTTGCTTAATTAGTGATGGCCCTAAAATCCCCTTCCAGACTCCTATGTAGAGGGAGGTATGCCTAGCCTCACCCATTTAAACCAACTAAAAAAGCAGCATAGTCCTCTTTGGAGCAAGATCATTGTGCTGCAGGTGCACCTAGTATGGAAGCAGAGTAACTAGCTCATTGTTGCTTGGAGGAGCCTGCCTCTTTGGTGCAGGCCTTGAAGATAGCTGCATCCTCAGTGATGGTCAAGCACCCAGAGAAACCTCTGGCCTCAGAGATACCCATGTCTCCAGAGAGCACTTGGCCTCAGAAATACCCATGTTCTTAGAAATACCAGTGACCTCAGGGATGTCTCTGGCCCCAGAGATACCTAAGTCTCCAGAGAACCCCAAAGCTTCAAAGATGCCCATGTCTCAAGAGATTCCTATGTCTTCAAAGATATCTGTGTCTCCAGAGATACCCACTTATCCAGAGATACTTATGGCCCTAATGCTTCCCATAGTCCCACAGCAGTCATAGTGGAGGTCTGCACACAGGCTTTTTACTTGATCCATCCGAGCTCAGAGGCCTCTTTTCCTGGACAGAGTGCCATTCTCCATCAAGGTTTCAGGTCTCATCAATACCCATAAAGCCAAGAGGATTGCTCAAAGGACTTCCCAGATGCTGGGATAATAAATTCCCTAATTGAGAGCAGATACAGACCTCTTCTGGTGGCTCATCATGGGCTTTCAGTTTCTGCCTTGGGAGTAAGGAATAGTTGAGAAGAATAAGAAACAGAAGAAAAACTAGACAAATATAACACTGATTGAAATATCTTTGCTTCATCACTTGCCATAGTGTTTTAATAGCCATACCATTAAAGAACCTCAAAAGTCTTATGTTTACAAAAGTCCTCTTTTCTGATGAATGTAATTGTAATAATGGGAAGAAGGAGGGTAAGGGAGAGATCATTAACATTTATTGAATACTTCTCTGTGCTGGGCACTTTACATACATATTTTCTTTTATCCTAATAAGAAACCTGTTAGGTATGAGTTATATTTTACCAATGAGGAAACCAGCTTAGAGAAGTCAGTCACCCAAATTCACACATTTAGGAAGTGGAAAGCTAGGATCTAACCCTGTATCTTAATGTCAAAGATACAGACTATGACCTGCTACCTGCAGGAGCTACTTTCCTTTTCAGAGATAATGCAATGATTCACTGATACTTTACCATAGTCATTTCTTGGGGTAGTGAGGCTCCTTTGAAAATCTAAAGAAAATGATGGACCTTCTCTTTAGAAAAATGGATGTGTGCACAAGAGCACACATGCACAGCTATTAGGTATAATTTAATGGAGTTCACAGACTCTAAAGCCCATTTATGACCACCTATGAGTTCATGGACTCCAATTAAGAGCTTCTGCCTTAGAATATAGAAATATCATATTTACTGCTCTGGAAATCACAAAATTATGGTGATTTATAATAATAGCAACAATCCTTGGACTGGATGGGTACATGGCTGGGGGAATCATTTAAACTTTTCATTTTATACTTTATTGTATTTTACACTTTCTAACTTTATACTTGTACTGCCTTTTTAAAAAAATGCCAACAGGCTTGTCTGGGTGATGATATTATAGGCCATTTTGTTTTTCTTTTCCATATTAAAAAAAAATGAAAGTTAATAACATTCACTTCAAAAGGAACTCTTTCCAGAGAGTGATCTAAGTCTATTTGACATTAATTTAGTTCTCAGGGACCAGGCAACAATAAGTGAGAAGGCTGGAACTAGAGTAGGGGTTCTGCTCTAGTTGCCCCGTGGAAGAGGCTGCTAATAGTTAAAAAGGGAGGCAGAGGCCCTAAGAGAAAGTATGGTTGGGCCTTCCCAGGATTGCTTATTTCCTATGATTTTAAGTCATGCTTTGGTCATCCCCCATCCACTTTTTTAAGGGAATCAAGTAACTGGCTGTTGCTTCTCAAGAGTACATTAAAAAGTTTTAGATCTTATGTAATCACAACACATTTATTTTCAAAATAAAGGGATAGTTCTGTACTTACAGGGAGCCAAAAAGCTATATCATATCTGGCCTACAGTGGGTTCACACTCAGTTGTTAAATAGCACACCTTAAGAATTCTTTTCTAAGAGGTGCCTTTCCCTTGTCTTTCACACAAACCCTTAGGATCCCTGGATTCCATAAGCATCTCAACATTTTTCATTATTTTAAAAAGAAATCTTTGTGGATTTGTTTAACTTGTAATTAAAAACAAATTACAAATTTTGGTTTTTCTGGTATTGTAAAGCATGATCACATAATGAGCAGAGTTTGCAATCTACATGGGAAGAAAATAAGAATTTTCTTCTATAAAGGTTTCCTAATTGGAAATACAGCAGTTTCATTGTTCTTATCAGTACATCCAAGATATTATACTTATTCTCTTGCTAGATAACAAATGCCTGCTTGATTTCCCTGTCATTCCCTATTGTTCCTCCTAATAATTCCATTCAGACCCAAAAAGGGTTGAAGAAAACTAACCCACTTGTTTAACTAGATGAATGAGATATTTGCCACACTTTAGAAATAAGTAAAGGAGTTGTGCCTGAAGCTTTTTAGACACAAGACAGTTGGAAGTCAAAGAGAATAACAAAATCAGCCAGGCAGATTTCCACAAGTACAACTGAACTTCAAGCCGGATGGGCTTACTCAGAAGGAACAAGAAGACCTCTTTTTAGAACTTTTCTCCTCACCTTTTTTAGTTCATGCACATCGGCCTCTAGCATTACTCCCCATTTCTTAATTTCCAGGAGATTCTCTACCACACTCTGCTTGGGCTGCAGCCCTTTGTCAAAGCGATTATACATTCTGCACCAGAACCTTAAATAAACAAAAGAAAAAAGAAAAGTGGGTTAGTTTAGCTGGAGGAATCAATTACTTATGTTTTCCTTGTGCTAAGAAAATATTAGCCCAGTAGGTGGGAAGTCTCAAAAGTAATGTAATTTGGTAAGACTGAACCTACTCATAATTGAAGAATAAAGTTCTCAGCAGAAAGATCTTTGTTCAAGGATCTTCAGATTTGCACAGACCTGAGGTAATTTTTAAAAATCAAATTAAATGTTTGAGATGATTATAGATTCACATCTAGTTTTATGAAATAATAAGAGGGAGTAGAGACATTAGCAAGATGGCAGAACGGGAAGCTTAGACTTTCTTTCCTTCCATGGACACAGTGACTCAACTGCAACACAAGGATCAATTTCCTTTATAAGAAATCTAGAAACTAACTGAAAGGTTTCTGCACCCTGGGTGGGTGTGAAACCAGACACATTGAAACTGTAGGTAAAGAAGAAACACCCAGTCATAATCCCAAACCCCAGCACAGTGTGCCATAGGATTGGGAAGGAACCACCAGTCCCAGCTTCTACCTAAGAAGAGAAGAAGTTGTACCTGCAATATCTAATACCCACAACTTCTTTTGGTGCTACCTGAGAGCCTGAATTCTTTATTGCCTACTTCAGAGGGCTGAAGGGGTCTGGTCTGGCATATTATAGTATCCTTGGGGCTACCAGAGAAGAAAGTGGCAGTTTGAGTTAGTATGCAGACAGGTACCACAACTCCTGTCCCTTGCTTAACATGGAAAGAGTGGGTAAAAATTGCCAGGTCTCAGCTTCTCCATGGGGAGGGAAAGAGTTGAGCCATGTACCTAGCAATCCAACTTCTCCGAGACCTACTGAGGGAATGGCTTCTGTGCCACCTGTCTAGGAGCACTGATGGGATTGGACATAGTCTGGACAGATGGGGGCCACTAAGAACAAATATAGCAGTTTAGACTAGCACAATTGTTTGAAAGGCCCCATAGAAGGTCTGGTCCGGTTAACTGGCAAAACTCTTCTGTACAAAGCCAATCCAAACGTCTGGGAAATGTGGATTTTGTTTCTAATGTACAGATATAAATACAAAGAGTCAAAGAAAATGACGGTAAAAAATACAATACAAACAAAAGAATAAGCTAAAATTCCAGAAACTTACTTTAATGAAATGGAAATATATAAATTACCTCACAGAAAATTCAAAGTAACCATCATGGAAAAGTTCAATGAACTCAGAAGAACAACCCATAAACAAAATGAAAATTTCAACAAAGAAAATTCAAAAAAGAATGAAAAAAAAAAAACAACCCAGAATTTTTAAAGCTGAAGAATGCTGTAACTGAAGTGAAAATATTCAATAGAAGAGTTCAACAATAGACTAGACAAGCAGTAGAAACCATAAGGAAACTCAGAGACAAATTATTTGAAATTACCCAGTCAGGGCTCAGTGCCTGTTGCTCAGTGGTTAGGGCACCAGCCACATACACGAGGGGCTGGTGGATTCAAACCTGGAACAAGCCTGCTAAACAACAATGACAACTACAACAAGAAAATAGCCAGGTGTTGTGGCAGGCACCTGTAGTCCAAGCTACCTGGAAGGCTGAGGCAAGAGAATTGCTTAAGCCCAAGAGTTTGAGGTTGCTGTGAGCTGTGACGCCACAACACTCTACCCAGGGCAACATAGAGAAACTCTGTCTCAAAAAAAAAAAAGAAAGAAATAAAGAAAAGAAAAGAAATTACCCAGTTAAGGGAGCAAACAAACAAACAGATAAAGAATGAAAATTAGCAGAGACGGGGGGGGGCGCAGCAAGATGGCGGCTGAATAACAGCTTCCTTGCATCTGGGCACCGTGAGTCTGGGGAGATAGGACTCCAGGCATCTCTGGCTGGTGAGATCTAACTATCATCACTCCTATGAGGATACAGGGAGTAAGCGAGAGACTTCTGGACCCCAAGAGGAGGACTAAAACAGTGGAAAACGAGCAAGTGGTCGCGTGTGTTCAATCCGTCCAAACCCGCCCACAACTTCCACAGTCATAAGAACTTAAAGAGCAAGAGGAAGTGAAAGGAAAACTAGGGCAAGGAAACAGATAAAAGAAATCACTCATGAGGAAGAATCAGCAGAGAACTCCAGGCAACAGGAAGAACAAGTCTCGAACAACCCCACCAAGGGACCATGAGGTAGCTACTGCAGATGATTCCACCTGTAAAGAAATGTTAGGAGTGACAGAAAGGGAATTTAGAATACACATGTTGAAAACAATGAAAGAAATGATGGAAATAATAAAGGAAATTGCTAATAAAGTGGAAAATAACCAAAAGGAAATCCAAAAACAGAATCAAATCAGAGATGAACGATATGAAGAATATAAAAAGCATATAGCAGACCTGAAGGAACTGAAACAGTCAATTAGAGAACTTAAAGATGCAATGGAAAGTATCAGTAACAGGTTAGACCATGCAGAAGAAAGAATTTCAGAGGTAGAAGACAAAGTTCTTGAGATAACTCAGACAGTAAAAGACGCAGAAAAGAAGAGAGAGAAAGCAGAACATTCACTGTCAGAATTATGGGACTTTATGAAGCAATCCAACATACGAGTTATAGGAATTCCAGAAGGGGAAGAAGAATGCCCCAGAGGAATGGAAGCCATACTAGAGAATATTATAAAAGAAAATTTCCCACACATCACCAAAGATTTTGACACACTGCTTTCAGAGGGATATCTGACCCCAGGTCGCCTCAACTCTAACCGAGCTTCTCCAAGACACATTGTGATGAACCTGTCCAAAGTCAAGACAAAAGAAAAGATTCTGCAAGCTGCCAGGAGTAAGCGCCAGTTGACCTACAGGGGCAAATCCATCAGAGTGACCGCAGACTTCTCTAATGAAACTGTCCAAGCAAGAAGACAATGGTCATCTACCTTTAATCTACTTAAACAGAACAATTTTCAGCCAAGAATTCTATACCCCGCTAAGCTAAGCATAAAAATTGAAGGAGAAATCAAATCATTTACGGATATACAAACATTGAGGAAATTCGCCACAACAAGACCAGCTCTACAGGAAATACTTCAACCTGTTCTGCACACTGACCACCACAATGGATCAGCAGCAAAGTAAGAACTCAGAAATCAAAGGACAGAACCTAACCTCCACACTGATGCAAAAGATAAAACTAAGCAATGGACTCTCACCAAAGAAGACGAATAGAATACTACCACACTTATCAATTATCTCAATAAATGTTAATGGCTTGAATTCCCCACCGAAGAGACATAGATTGGCTGACTGGATTAAAAAACACAAGCCATCCATTTGCTGTCTGCAAGAAACATACCTGGCTTCAAAAGACAAATTAAAGCTCCGAGTCAAGGATTGGAAGACAATTTTTCAGGCAAATGGAATTCAGAAGAAAAGAGGAGTTGCAATCTTATTTTCAGATACATGTGGATTTAAAGCAACTAAAGTCAAAAAAGACAAAGATGGTCACTTTATATTGGTCAAGGAAAACTACAACAAGAAGACATTTCAATTCTAAATATTTATGCACCCAATTTAAATGCTCCTAGATTCTTGAAGCAGACCTTACTCAGTCTGAGCAATATGATATCTGATAATACCATCATAACGGGGGACTTTAACACTCCTCTTACAGAGCTGGACAGATCCTCTAAACAGAAATTAAACAAAGATACAAGAGATTTAAATGAGACCCTAGAACAACTGTGCTTGATAGACGCATATAGAACACTGCACCCCAAAGATAAAGAATATACATTCTTCTCATCAACCCATGGAACATTCTCCAAAATTGATCATATCCTGGGACACAAAACAAATATCAACAGAATCAAAAGAATTGACATTTTACCTTGTATCTTTTCAGACCATAAGGCACTAAAGGTGGAACTCAACTCTAACAAAAATGCTCAACCCCACCCAAAGGCATGGAAATTAAACAATCTTCTGTTGAATAACAGATGGGTGCAGGAAGAAATAAAACAGGAAATCATTAACTTCCTAGAGCATAACAACAATGAAGACACAAGCTACCAAAACCTGTGGGATATTGCAAAAGCAGTTCTGGGAGGAAAATTCATCGCTTTAGATGCCTACATTCGAAAAACAGAAAGAGAGCACATCAAAAATCTCACAAGAGATCTTATGGAATTGGAAAAAGAAGAACAATCTAAGCCTAAACTCAGTAGAAGAAAAGAAATATCCAAAATCAAATCAGAGATCAATGAAATTGAAAACAAAAGAATCATTCAGAAAATTAATGAAACAAGGGGTTGGTTTTTTGAAAAAATAAATAAAATAGATAAACTATTGGCCAGACTAACTAGAAATAGAAAAGTAAAATCTCTAGTAACCTCAATCAGAAATGATAAAGGGGAAATAACAACTGATCCCACAGAGATACAAGAGATCATCTCCGAATACTACCAGAAACTCTATGCCCAGCAATTTGACAATGTGAAGGAAATGGATCAATATGTGGAATCACACCCTCTCCCTAGACTTAGCCAGGAAGAAATAGACCTCCTGAACAGACCAATTTCAAGCACTGAGATAAAAGAAATAGTAAAAAAGCTTCCAACCAAAAAATGCCCTGGTCCAGATGGCTTCACTCCAGAATTCTATCAAACCTTCAAGGAAGAGCTTATTCCTGTACTGCAGAAATTATTCCAAAAAACTGAGGAAGAAGGAATCTTTCCCAACACATTCTATGAAGCAAACATCACCCTGATACCAAAACCAGGAAAAGACCCAAACAAAAAGGAGAATTTCAGACCAATCTCACTCATGAATATAGATGCAAAAATTCTCAACAAAATCCTAGCCAATAGATTATAGCTTATCATCAAAAAAGTCATTCATCATGATCAAGTACGCTTCATCCCAGGGATGCAAGGCTGGTTTAACATACGCAAGTCTATAAACGTTATCCACCATATTAACAGAGGCAAAAATAAAGATCACATGATCCTCTCAATAGATGCAGAAAAAGCATTTGATAAAATCCAGCATCCTTTTTCTAATTAGAACACTGAAGAGTATAGGCATAGGTGGCACATTTCTAAAACTGGTTGAAGCTATCTATGACAAACCCACAGCCAATATTTTACTGAATGGAGTAAAACTGAAAGCTTTTCCTCTTAGAACTGGAACCAGACAAGGTTGTCCTCTGTCACCTTTACTATTCAACGTAGTGCTGGAAGTTCTAGCCAATACAATTAGGCAAGACAAGGTAATAAAGGGAATCCAAATGGGAGCAGAGGAGGTCAAACTCGCCCTCTTTGCTGACGACACGATCTTATACTTAGAGAACCCCAAAGACTCAACCACAAGAATCCTAGAAGTCATCAAAAAATACAGTAATGTTTCAGGATATAAAATCAATGTCCACAAGTCAGTAGCCTTTGTATACACCAATAACAGTCAAGATGAGAAGCGAATTAAGGACACAACTCCCTTCACCATAGTTTCAAGGAAAATGAAATACCTAGGAATATACCTAACGAAGGAGGTGAAGGACCTCTATAAAGAAAACTATGAACTCCTCAGAAAGGAAATAGCAGAGGATATTAACAAATGGAAGAACATACTATGCTCATGGATGGGAAGAATCAACATTGTTAAAATGTCTATACTTCCGAAAGCAATCTACCTATTCAAGGCCATTCCTATCAAAATACCAACTTCGTACTTTCAAGATTTGGAAAAAATGATTCTGCATTTAGTATGGAACCGGAAAAAACCTCGGATAGCTAAGGCAGTTCTCTGTAACAAAATAAAGCTGGGGGCATCAGCATACCAGATTTTAGTCTGTACTACAAAGCCATAGTGCTCAAGACAGCATGGTAATGGCACAAAAACAGAGACATAGACACTTGGAATCAAATTGAAAACCAAGAAATGAAACTAACATCTTACAACCACCTAATCTTCGATAAACCAAATAAGAACATACCTTGGGGGAAAGACTCCCTATTCAATAAATGGTGTTGGGAGAACTGGATGTCTACATGTAAAAGACTGAAACTGGACCCACACCTTTCCCCACTCACAAAAATTGATTCAAGATGGATAAAGAACTTAAATTTAAGGCATGAAACAATAAAAATCCTTAAAGAAAGCATAGGAAAAACACTGGAAGATACTGGCCTGGGGGAAGACTTCATGAAGAAGACTGCCATGGCAATTGCAACAACAACAAAAACAAACAAGTGTGACTTCATTAAACTGAAAAGCTTCTGTACAGCTAAGGAGACAATAACCAAAGCAAAGAGACAACCTACACAATGGGAAAGGATATTTGCATATTTTCAATTGGACAAAAGCTTGATAACTAGGATCTATAGAGAACTCAAATTAATCCACATGAAAAAAGTCAACAATCCCATATATCAATGGGCAAGAGACATGAATAGAACTTTCTCTAAAGACGACGGACAAATGGCTAACACATGAAAAAATGTTCATCATCTCTGTATATTAGAGAAATGCAAATCAAAACAACCCTCAGATATCATCTAACCCCAGTGAGAATGGCCCACGTCACAAAATCTCAAAACTGCAGATGCTGGCGTGGATGTGGAGAGAAGGGAACACTTTTACACTGCTGGTGGGACTGCAAACTAGTACAACCTTTCTGGAAGGAAGTATGGAGAAACCTCAAAGCACTCAAGCTAGACCTCCCATTTGATCCTGCAATCCCATTACTGGGCATCTACCCAGAAGGAAAGAAATCCTTTTATCATAAGGACACTTGTACTAGACTGTTTATTGCAGCTCAATTTACAATCGCCAAAATGTGGAAACAGCCTAAATGCCCACCAACCCAGGAATGGATTAACAAGCTGTGGTATATGTATACCATGGAATACCATTCAGCCATTAAAAAAAATGGAGACTTTACATCGTTAGTATTAACCTGTATGGAAGTGGAAGATATTATTCTTAGTAAAGCATCACAAGAATGGAGAAGCATGAATCCTATGTACTTAATCTTGATATGAGGACAATTAATGACAATTAAGGTTATGGGGTGGGGAAGCAGACAGATGGATGGAGGGAGTGGGGTGGGGCCTTAGTGTGTGTCACACTTTATGGGGGCAAGACATGATTGCAAGAGGGACTTTACCTAACAATTGCAATCAGTGTAACTGGCTCATTTTACCCTCAATGAATCCCCAACAATAAGAAAAAAAAAGAAACAAAAAAAATAAAAGAAAAATAGCAGAAACAGCTTAAAGGACATATGGGACATCATCAATAGAGTAAAATATGCATTATGAAGGTCCCAGGAGAAGAGAAAGAACCAGAAAACTTATTTAATGAATAGGTGAAAACTCCCTAAATCTTGGACAGGAAATGGACATTTAGATCTAGAAAGCCCAAATGATCCAAATAAGATGAACTCGACGAAATCCTCAGAAACATATGATAATCAAACTATCAAAATTCAAAGACAAAGAGAGAATAATAAAAGCTTAAATAAGTTGAGAGTTAAAAAGTACTAGAACAGCCTTACAAGAAATCTAAGGGCAGTTCTTTGAGCTGAAAGAATTCTATACAGCAGCCTAATAGCCTAAAAAGTATAAAACTTGTTGGCAAAGGGTAAATTTTTTTTTTTTAACGCAATGTTTCAAAGACGTATGGGTCACAATTATAAAACTCTCTTATGGAAAACACAGGGTAAAACTTGGCGTTGGATTTGGCAAGGATATGAGACCCCAAAGCACAGGTAACAAAATAAAAATAGATAAACCATCTATATTAAAATGTAAAACTTTTGTACATCAAAAGAAACCACCAGGAAGGTGAGAAAGCAACCTACAGAATGGGAGAAAATATTCACAAATCATATACCTAATTAAGAGTTAATACCTGGCTCAGTTCCTGTAGCACAGTGGTTAGAGTGCCAGTCACATACACCAAGGCTGGCGGGTTTGAACCTAGGCCGGGCCAGCTAAAACAATAATGACAACTGCAACAAAAAATAGCTGGGCACTGTGGAGGGCGCCTGTAGTCCCAGCTACTTGGGAAGCTGAGGCAACAGAATTGCTTAAGCCCATGAGTTTGAGGTTGCTGTGAGCTGTGATGTCACAGCACTCTACCGTGAGGGTGACATAGTGAGACTCTGCCTCAAAAAAAAAAAGAGTTAATATCCAAAACATATAATAAACTCCTACAATATAACAAAAATTAATTTACAAATGTACAGAGGACTTTAATAGACATTTCTCTAAAAAGACTCAAATGGGCAATAAGTACATGAAAGATGCTCAACATCACTAACCATGCGGGAAGTAAAAACAAAAACAACATGATATATCATCTCACACCTATGAGAATGGCTACTATCAAAAAAAAAAAAAAAGAAAGGAAAAAGAATAAGTATTGATGAAGATGTGGAAAAACTGGAACCTTTGTGGCACTGCTGGTAGGAACACAAAATGGTGTATGGTAGTTACTATGCCGAACACTATGATTGTTCCTAAAAAATTAAAAATGGATTTAACATATGATCTAACAATTCCACATCTGGGTATATACAAAAGAATTGGAAGCAGGGACTCCAAAAGACACACCAATATTCATAGCAACATTATTCACAAAAGACAAAAGGAGGAAGCAACCCAAGTGTTCATTGACAGATGAATGAATGGATAAACAAAATATGGTATATACAACTAATTAAATATTTAACCTCAAAAAAGAAAGGGAATTCTGACATATGACATGTGGATGACCCTTGTGGATATGCTAAGTAAAACAACCAAGATACAAAATGACAAATATTGTAGATTCCTCTCATGTAGATTCCTAGAATAGTCAAGTTCAGTGATAGAATGTAGAATGGTGGTTGCTAGGGATTAGGGGGAAGGGAAAATGAGAAGTTGTTTAATGGGTAAATAGTTTTGAGACAGGATACCCGGGAAGGGTGAGGTCTAGGAGAACAGGTCTTCTTAAGGAGACCACAAGGATAGGTTCCTCTCCATGGTGACTCAGCTCTTGGGAATTTGTAAACTTAACTTGGAAATTTCCACTTCTGTAAAATCCTGTAGTTCTGTGGGGACTGAAATAGCATCTCCTGCTTGATTCAAACTGACCAATGAGAAGGGTACCTATGGGTTGGAACTTTTTGACTGCTGATAAAAAGGGCAAGACCAAGCCAGTCAGGGAACATGGCCATTTGGAATTCTTCTATGTCATAAGCTCCCAGCCAGTGAATAAAGCCCTTCCTCTTATAAACATGGTATTTGGGTATTCTTTCTCTTCGTTGGGCCTCATCTTCCTGCAACAGTTTCAGTTTTGCAAGATGAAAAAGTTCTAGAGATCGGTTGCACAACAATGTTAACATACTTAACACTATTGCACTATACACTTAAAAATGGTCACAATGGTAAATTTTATGTTATGTATAATTTTACTACAATTACAAGTACATTTAAAAAAAGAAATGAGACAAAATGCCCACAGCTGCTTTACCCAGTTTCCCCAATGTGTAACCACAGTACAATATCACAACAAGGATATGACACTGGTAGTCAAGATACCAACAATTCCATCACCCTATGGTAAATTTCAGTTGTCCTTTAGTAGCCATACCCATCTTTCCCCCTCTATCTCCCACTCTGTCCTTAACCCTTGATAATGATTAACCTGTTGTTCAAATCTTTTTTTTTCTTTGTAAGTAATTTATGTAAATAAAACCACAAAATAGGCAACACTTTGGAGGTTAACATTTTTTCATTTAACATATTCTCAGAAAGGTGTTGTTTGTATCTAGTTTGTTCTTCTCTATTGCTGAGCAACAGTCCATGGTACAGATGTACCACAGTTTGTTTAAATATTCACTTGTTAATGGACATCTGGGTTGTTTATCATTTTTGGCTATATGAATAAAATTGCAATGAATATTCATGTACAGGCTTTTTTGTGAACAGAAAGTTTTTATTTTTTTTCTGGGATATATGACCAGGAGTGCAATTAGTGCAATTGTTGGAACATATGGTATTTACAGGTTTAGTTTTTTTTAGGAAACTGACAAACTGCTTTCCAGAGTGGTTCTACTATTTTACATCCCTATTATAGTATAAATGAGCCAAAGATGGTCTCTGTATATAAGCCCTATGTGGTTAATTTCTTCATTGCAGGCTGGGAACCCATTGGATCAAAAGCCCACCAGCACCAAATTCAAATTTTTACACATATAACTGTTTTAATCAGCCCAAGTATGCATTTTTTTAGCCAATAAGAGCTTGCCTGTCTTGCATTTCCTGTAAAACTGCACTCAACATTTGTTAGCTGTAGATAAAATTAACCTAGGGTAATAAAGACCCCAAATTACTGTTGTCTTTTGGAGTACTCTGATTCAGTAACTTCCTTTCAGACTGATTAATGACCTAGATACCTAGGTATGTAATCCTTCTTTCTGATATCCTTCTTCTTTGAAAAGGAGTTTCTTTGCCTTACTCCCCTCCCCTTCTCCATGCTGGCCTCTGTACTCATGCAACTGACTTATGCAAACGTGTTAAAATGTTGTACCTTCTAAAACCTTACTGTGTGCTACTGCAACCTTATGGACACATCTTTACCTTGATAAGCACTAAAATCCCTCAAACTTAGTACAATGGCAACAAAGATGAAATTTTTGTGGTGACCAGAAAATCAATATGGGGTAAACAAAGTGAGGAGGACAATTAATTGGCAAATCAATGTTGGATGACCTTAAGTGTTTGGGACTCAGAATTTAGAACACCTCTGTATAAGCTTGGCATGGCATTGTTCTATGCTGTGTTGCATGCTGTATTTTTCAGTCTCTCTGCTATGCCTCATGAGCCTAGATAAGTGGTAGTATCATTATTTGAGCAAATCCATGTCATCAGAACTGACTTTTGGGGTCACAGACACCAATCACCCAGGGAAGGAGGTCAGCCCATCTACCTGAGTCCACTAGGCAGGGACTGGATAATTTAAGAACATTAGGCTTGAATTAGAAACAGTGCATACCTGTGGACCACATATAGATTACCATTGACCCAATAATGGGCTATACTGGATGGTGATTCAGCATACTCTGAGTTGTGAGAATGACCTTGTCCCTGAGGACTGCTATGGCAGACAAACAAGCTGATAAGGCAGAAATGTCAGTAAGTAGCTTAGTATGACTCTGTTATCATGACACTTAATTATGCTGCCATGGATACTGTCATTCTAGTCCTTCAAGGGAAGTTCCCCACCCTTTGGCTGAGCTGAATAAACATTACTTGAACTGACAAAGCAAGGAAATTTATATCGCATCCCTGCCAGGACCCAAAAGGAAGTAGCTATCCTACTTAAAAGGTACTCCAAACCAGGAAGTAGGTGTACATTGGGCCTTGCTTTTTGCTGGGACCTTCCCAGAGAAGAATTAGGAGCTCAAACTCTCGGGGGAGATGAGTTGGAGAAGATCCTGGGGAAGTAGACTAGTGCCTTTTAAAGAAAAAAGCAGCAGGGTGTCACCATAATAGAGATTGGGACAATTTACCTTTTGTTTTGCCAGTAACCAGCAGCTAAGTAAAGACAGAAACACAAAAGAAAAGGGGCTAGTTCTTATTGGGAAGAGAAACCGTGCCCTCTCTTGCCCTTAGGTTCAGTCTCTCCTTAAGAACCTGACCCAGGAACCAAATGAAAAAGGGGATGCCTGATTATATATATAAAACATATCCTAGGCAGTGCCCATAGCTCAGTGGATAGGGCGCCAGTCACATACACTGGGGCTGGCGGGTTTGAACCTGGCCCAGGGCTGCTAAAGCAACAATGACAACTGCAACAAAAAAATAGCCGGGTGTTGTGGTGGGTGCCTGTAGTCCCAGCTACTTGAGAAGCTGAGGCAAGAGAATTGCTTAAGTCAAAGAGTTTGAAGTTGCTGTGAGCTGTGAGTCCACAGCACTCTACCCAGGGCGACAGCTGGAGACTCTGTCTCAAAAAAAAAAAAAAAAAGTATCTTGGAGGGAGCAAGCTCCACCTAATACGGAAATTAAGCAATTGGCTGCCAGAGTACAAATGAAAAAATGGTGTCAATGCTATAAGATCTCACACAATAAGTGTGGAAGGTAGGAATGACCCTCAAAGGAGTCTTTGGACCTCAGTCCACATATCTTGTTGAAGTGAACTTTTATGGCTTGGAGGGCTACCCATTCTATTTTTAGCCTCATAAAAATAGAGACCAATGGAAAACATTAACCGAGGCCAAAGATCTCCATTAACTGTGGATGCTGAAGTGTGCTTATGAGGCAACATGTGGTGTGGAGCATGATGACTTGGCAAATCCAGAGGAGGCAAAATTGAGTCCTGAGCTTACCCACTTGTTTCTCAAGGAAGGTTCTGACAAGTTCTCTTTTAGGGCAAAAATGGCTAATGTTAAAATAATTTAAAAGGTCATACCTGTGCTGGACTTAATAGACACTCATGAAGGATAAATTCAAGTGTTGTCTGTTAATTCTGCTGATGTTATCCCATATGTCTAAATTACTCTCAACAGAGCTGCTACCCCTCCCCAGGCCAAGCAAACTGCTATAGTCAGGCCCCGGTTCAGCCAAAACCCTGAGATGAAATATAAGTTCATATTGGATCCTAAGGGACTTTTGCCCCTAAGGGGCATAAACTGGATCATCTTTCATAAATCGGTGGCACAATTACAATTGCTTAGTAGGGTTAGATTAAAATCTGCAGAAGGCATTTCAAGACAGCTTTACCTTGAAAGCCTACCCAGATCTCCTCTAAGGTTAGGGACCTGCCCTTGCTCCCTATAGTTATCTAATAGTTGCAGAAGCTGGCTGCTTCTAGCAATCACCCTTTGACTACATTAACTGTATTTTGGCTTGAAAAACTAAACGACACTGGTAGGCTCTGTTGGATATAGGTGCTCATATCGCCCTAATCCGAGGAGTAAGTCAGGCTCTAGAACTTTTTTCACCCCTAACCTTGCCCAGGGGTTTATCAGCTTGAAAGAAAAATTATTTAAAGGATCACTATTTAACTATTAAAATGAGCCTAATTCTGCTAAAAGATGCTTTGATTCTTTTTTTATTTTATTTTTTATTTTTTTTATTGAATCATAACTGTATACATTGATATGATCATGGGGCATCATACACTCGCTTCATAGACCATTTGACACATTTTTATCACAATGGTTAACATAGCCTTTCCGGCGTTATCTCAGTTACTGTGCCAAAACATTTACATTCTACATTTACCAAGTTTCGCAAATACCCCTGTAAGATGCAACACAGGTATGATCCCACCGATCCCCCTCCCTCTACCCACCATACCACCCTGAACGCACCCGATCTCGTCTGATCTCGGAAGGATGCTTTGATTCTTGTTGTGCCACCTGAGACTATCCCTTTTCTCATTATTTAAATAGACTTCCTTCAGTCACCAAATAATCTCATGAAACAAACCTAATGTGCCACCTGCTGAGAACCAGTTAACCTTCCCTTCTACCTGTATAGGTGGTAAATATGGCACAGTACCAGCTAAGACAATGCACTGAAGCATTAGTGTCTATAACAGCTGACTTAGTTAAAGAAAAGGTATTGATTCCTATTCTCCCACGTTTTAATTCTCTGGTATAACCTGTACTTAACGCTGGTAATAATAAATGGAAGTTAGCTATAGAAAGGTTAAAGCTGTGCTCTTTATTAGTACACCTTTATAAGATATCACTACAGTAATGTATGACATTCAAAATAACATAGGTAAATGGTGTGGAATTACAGACTTGGTCTAGGCAAGTCTATTATTAAGAATGTTATATTCAGTAAACATTTTTCAGGAAAGTCAACTACCAATTTGCCTTCACTTTTGCAGGTCAATAGTACACCTTTTCTGTGCCTGCGAGATACTTAAATAGTCCTGTGGCTGTACATATGCAGACAAGACCTAGATGCATGCCCCACATTCCCACCAGAAATTAAGCTTTCACATTATACTGGGGTTTAGGATTTCAATGTATGAATTTGGGAGGACATAAACATTCAGTTTATAGCAGATGGGTAACTGCTCTGCATAGGGTATATGATCTTTTCCAGTCTGTTAAATTTTAAGGCTACCTTAGGAACTCACGAAGGTGAACTATTTCTAATCTAGCAAAAGTTCCCAGTGCTCCAAGCTTCCATGCTGGTAAAGAAGGTCCAACATTTGATAAGAATGTTTGGATTCTAGGCACCAACACACTCTTCAACACCAATATTTGCTACTGAGTCACCTATAAGTCTAACTACTTAGTGAGAACATGAGCAACAGCAGGTGCTAGATAAACTAAAGGAGGCTATCACTATGGCTCTCTCACTAGTCTTCTGAAGAAAAGCCTTAAAATGAGAAGTTTCTGACACCCCCAAATTTTTTTTTCTAGAGCCTCTTGACCAAATGGACAGTTAAACCAAAATGTAAGAACTAAAACTGCAGAGTTCTCAGAATGTAAAAGGGGAAAATCTTCATGACACTGGGTTTGGGAATGATTTCTTGGATATGACAACAAAAGCACAAGCAATAAATTGATACAGTGTATTTTATCTAAATTTTTGTGCATCAAAGGACACTATCAAGAGAGTAAAAAGGTAACCAGAGAATGGAAGAAAATATTTACAAATCATATATTGTAATGAATATTCAGAATATATAAATAACTGAAACTCAACCACAAGAAATAAACAACTCAATTCAAAAATGGGCAAAGGACTTAAACAGACATTTTTCCAAAGAAGATACACAAATGTCCAATAAACACACAAAAATATGCTCAACGTCATTAGTCATTATTAATCACCATTAACCACATCATCCACATCAGGATGCCTACTGTCTAAAAAAAAAATGAGGAAAAAACTATCAGCAAGGATAAAGAGAAATCGGAACATCTGTACATTGCTGGTGGGAATGTAAAAATGGTATAGCCATTGTGGAAAACAATTTGGTAGTCCCTCAGAAAGTTAAATATAAAATGACCACGTGATCTAACAATTTCACTTCTAGGTATATACCCAACAGAACTGGAAGCAGGAACTCAAATAGACACTTGTAAATCAAGGTTTAAAAGCAGAATTATTCACAAAAGCCAAAACGTGGAAGCAACCCAAGTGTCTATTAGTGCACAAACAAAATGTATATCCATGAAGTGGAATATATTAGCCTTAAGAAGGAATGAAGTTCTGATACATACTATAACATCAATGAACCCTGAAAACAATGATCCTAATACATCAATTATTATTATTTTTTGAGACAAAGTTTTGCTTTGTCGCCCTTGGTAGAGTGCCATGGTGTCATAGGTCACAGCAACCTCAAACTCTTGGGCTCAAGCAATTCTCTTGCCTCAGCCTCCAGAGTAGCTGGGACTATAGGTGCCTGTCACAAAGCCTAGCTATTTTTAGAGATGGGGTCTCACTCTGGCTCAGGCTGCTCTCGAACCTGTCAGCTCAGGCAATCCGCCTGCCTTGGCCTCCCAGAATGCTAGGATTACAGGCATGAGCCACCTTGCGTGTGGCTAACATACTAATTGTTGATAAAAGAAAAAGATTGGGAGAGATGGGTAAATTACCTTACTATACGCAGTCTGAAAGAAATTCACTTAAATAATAATGACATAGGTAGGGTGAAAGAAAAAAGATGGAAAGAGATATAAAAACATACATTAACGCAAGAGTGGCATTAATATCACATAAAGTATACTTTAGAAGAAAGAAAATTACCATAGACAAAGAGAGACATTACATAGTGATAGAAGTATCAATTAAAAAAACAGCAACATTAAATATAAATGCATCAGGCAACAAAGATATAAGATATGAGAAGCAAATACTGATAGAGATGAAAGAAATAATAAACAAATTATAGATAGGGCTGGAAATACCAATACCCTATTTTCAATAATTGATAATAATAGAATAATAATTGTTCTATCAATAATTATACAGATTGGGTGTGGTGACTCACACCTATAATCCTAGCACTTTGGGAGGCTGAGACAGGTGGAGACTCTATCTCTACTAAAAACAGAAAATCAAGCTGGAAGTTGTGGGTGATGCAAAAAAAAAAAATCTCTTGAGCCCAAGAGTTTGAGGTTGCTGTAAGCTATGACATCAGGGCACTCTACTCAGGGCCACAGTATAAGACTAGCTCTCAAAAGAAAAAAAAAATAAAAACACAAAAATACTATTATATAGAAAATCAGCAAGGACACAGAAGAACTTAACACAATCAGAAGGATCTAATCCACATTTATACAATGTTCTACCCCCAAACAGAAGACTATACATTGTTTACTTTCATCTGATAAAGACTTCATTTATCCATTCCTAAAGAATATTTTTACTAGTTATAGAATTTTGAATTGATTGTTCATTTCTTTCAGCACTTGAAAATGGTGTGCAACTTCCTTCTGGCTTCCATGACTTTTCTGATGAGAAATATGTTGTCTTTTGAATTGTTTTCCCTCTGTAAGTCAGGTGTAATTTTTTTCTTGCTAGTTATAAAAATTTTTTTAGCTTTCAAAAACTTGGCTACAATGTATCTTAGTATAAATTTACTTTGGGTTTATCCTGTTTGATGTTCAATTGGCTTCTAGAACCATAAGGTGTATGTCTTTCAAGACACTGGGACATTACTGTCACACAGGTCCCTGAGGTTCTGCTTACTTATTATTTTTTTTACTTATTAATAGTTTTCTCTAAGATTGGAAAGTTTCTATTGTTCTAGCTCAACTTCACAGATTCTTTCCTATTTCCTTAACATTCTGTTGTTGTGCCCATCCATTCAGTTATTTCATGATCTTCAGGAAACTCAGCAAAATACAGGACAACACAGATAGACAACTCAGTGGAATCAGAAAAATAATCCATAACCTGAATTATAATAGAAATTCAACAAAGAGATAAAATAAAGGACCAAAGAAAAATCATAGAAATAAAGAACTCAATGAATTAAATAAAAAGTATGATTGAAAACTTCAATACAGACTAGATCTGATAAAATAATTTATGAAGGTGAAGACAGGTCTTTGAAATAATCAAGTCAGAGGAAAAAACAGAGAAAAGAATGAAAATGAATGAAGAAGATGAAGATGATATTTATAGGACACTATAAGCAAGTAAATTGTTGCATTTTGAGTGTTTCAGACTGAGAAGAGATGGAGAAAGATTAAACTTATTTAACAAAGTAATGGCTGAAAATGTTCTAAGTTCTAGGAGATATGTGGACAACCAGATACATGAAGACCAAAGGATCCCATATAGATTCAACCAAAAGAAGTCCTCTCTGAGGCACATTATAATCAAACTATCAAAGGCAGAAGACAAAGAGAATTCTAAAAGCAGGAAGAAAAAAGTGTCAAGTCACATACACAGGAATCCCCATTAAGTCACCAATAGACTTCTCAACCAAAACACTGAAGGTTAGGAGATAATAGGATATATTCAGAGTACTGAAGGGAAAACAGTTCATCCAAGAATACTATAAAGAATACTATACCATTTTGGAACACATGGAAAAAGGCAATGTAGAAGAAAAAGAAAATTTAAAAATATTATATCCTGCAAAGCTATCCTTCATAAATGATGAAAAACAAAGCTTTTTGTTTGTTTTTTCCCAAACACAAGCAAAAGTTGAGGGAATTCGGCAGAACAAGACTGGCCTTAAAGAAATGCTCTATGGAGTGCCTCAGCTGGAAATGAAAAGACAATAACTACTGAGATGAAAACATAACAAACATATATACCTCACTGATAGAAATAAAGTCATGATCAAATTCAGAATACTATGTTACTTTAATGGTGGCATATAATCATCTTTCAAGTCTCTAATATGCCGGTGAAAAATCTAAATGGTCAATAATAATTACATGTCCAATAAGTTGTTAAGGAAAATATGATACAAAAAGATCTAAATAAAAGCAACAAAATTATACACTGGGGGGGAAGTCCAAAGTATTTGTATACAACAACCTTTAAGATGTTTTCAGCTTAAAATAGTGAGTATAAAATTCCTTTTATTTATTTTATTTTATTTTTTTGCAGTTTTTGGCTGAGGCTGGGTTTGAACCCACCACCTCTGGCATATGGGGCCGGCACCTTACTCCTTTGAGCCACAGGCACTGCCTTTTTAAAGCCTCAGAGCAACCAAATAGAAAAAAATTACAACAGATACATAAACAATCAAACAAACAAAATAAAAAGAGTCAAGTTTTATTACTATACAAAACCACCAAAACACAAAGGGAAACAATAGGATAGGAGTAAAGAAACAGAGGATTTAAAAACAACCAGAAAACAACAAAATTGGGAAAGCGAGTTCTTATCTATCAACAATAACTTTAAAAATAAACAGAATAAATTCTCCAATTAAAAGATACAGAGTGGTTAAATGAATAAAAAAAAGACCTAACTATAGGATTTCTACAAGAAACCAACTTCATCTATAAGGATATATATACACTGAAAGTAAAGAACATAAAAATGATGGTCTATCAGGGGTCCTAAAACTTTTTAAACAGGGGGGCAGTTCACTGTCCTTCAGACAGTTGGAGGGGTGGATATAGTTAAAAACAAAAACAAAAAAAAAAACTATGAACAAATTCCTAGGCACACTGCACATATCTTATTTTGAAGTAAAAAAAAACAAAATGGGAAGAAATACAATCACACCACTGCATGTGGCCCATGGGCCTTAGTTTGAGGACCCCTGTAAAATGGAAACAAAAAGATAGTAGGAGTAGCTATAACAAATAAAATAGACTTTAAGTCAAAAACCACAAAAAGAGGAAAGAAGGTCATTATATAATAAGGGGGTCAATTCTACAAGAGGATTTAAGAATTGTAAATATATATGCACCAACACCAGAGCACCCAAATAAATAAAGCAATTATTGTAGCTCTAACTGGAGAGAGAGACTACAATACAATAATAGTATATAACTTCAACATGCCACTCTCTGACAGAAAATAAACATCAGATTTAAATTACACACTAAACCAAATGGACCTAACAGACATTTATAGAACATTCCACCCAACAGCTGCAGAAATACACATTATTCAAGAGCACATAAAATATTGCCCATGTTAGATCGTGTATTAGGCCACAAAACAAGCCTTAACAAACTTATAAAAATCAAAATTATTCCAAGTATGTTTTCTGAGGACAATGGCATAAAACTAGAATAGGAGAAAGTTCAGAAACATTACATATACATGAAAATTAAACAACATGCTCTTGAACAACCAATGAGTCAATGAAGAAATGGAAAGGAAATTTAAAAATTTCTTAAGGCAAATGAAAATAAAAACACAATGTACCAAAACCTCTGGCATATAGAAAAAGCAGTTGTAAGAGGTAAGTTTGAAACAATAAGCTCCTAAATCAAAAAAGAAGAAAGATCTCAGAAACCTAATGCTACACCCAAGATAAAACACCTTCTGGGGGCAAGACATGATTGCAAGAGGGACTTTACCTAACAAATGCAATCTGTGTAACCTGGCTTATTGTACCCTCAATGAATCCCCAACAACAACAAAAAAAATAAAAAGAAATGTCAACCAACTAAACCTAAAATTAGAAGAAGGAAGGAAATAACAAAGATCAGAATATAGAAAAGATAAGAAATAGAGACAATAAAACAATAAAAAAAAATCAGTGACAGAGTTGCTTTCTTGAAAAGATAAACAAAACTAACAAACCTTTAGGCATATAATAAGAAAAGGGAGAAGACTCAAGATCAGAGAAGAAAAAAGCAGCATTGTAACTGATATCATAGAAATATAAAGGAGTGTGAGACATTATTGGAAATAATTATGTGTCCCCAAATTGGATAACTTATAAGCAACAGATGAATTTTTGACACATGCAAACTTCCAAGATTTAATAATAAAGAAATAGAAAACCTGAATGAAGTAAAACCAAGTAATGAAATCAAAACAATACTAAAAAGTCTCCCATCAAGGAAAAGCCCAAGACTTGATGGCTTCACTGCTAAATTTTACCAAACATTTAAAGAACAAATACTAATTCTCCTAAACTACTCAAAATAAATTGAAGAGGAGGGGTTATTTCCAAACTCATCCTATGAGGCCACCATTATACTGATACAAAAAACAAAGAAGGACACAACAAAAATGAAAACTATACACCAATGAACATGAATGCAAAAATCCTCAAAATACTAGCAAACATATTTTAACAGTACATTAGAAAACAAAACAAAACAAAACATTCACTCTGATCAAGCAGGATTCATCCCAGGGATGCAAGAGTGGTCTAACATATGCCAAGCAATAAATAAGATGCATCTTATTAATAGTATGAAGGACGAAAATCATATGACCATTTTAATGGAAGCAGAAAAAAAAACATTTGAAAAAATTCAACATTCTTTTAACAAAAACTCTAAAATTAGGTATGGAAGATATGCATTTCAAAATTCAACATCTTTTCATGATAAAAACTCTTAACAAATTAGGTACAGAAGGTATGCATTTCAATACAATAAAGTCCATTATCACAAATCCACGAATAACATCACACTAAACAGCAAAAAGTTAAGATTTTGCCTTAAGATCTGGAACAAGACAAAGTTGTCTATTTCTACCATTTCTATTCTAAATAGTACTGTAAGCCCTATACAGAGCAAGTAGGCAAGAGAAAAAGATAAAAGACTTCCACATAGCAAAGGAGGAAGTCAAAATATCCCTGGTTGCAAATAACATGATTATATACAGTTGCTACTCGAAAAATGCAGGGGTTAGGTGCATTGACCCTTGCACAGGGGAAAATCCGTATAACTTTTTTTTTTCCATATCACTTAAATAATTTATTTTTAGCTTTGGAGAATTTATAAAAAATTAACATATGACTTTATTACTTCTTAGATTAGTTTGCCATACCCAACAAATTTTTTCCTGTGACAGCAGTTGTGGGGCATCATTTTTTCAGGGAACAATGTGTGTACGTATGTGTGTGTATGTGTATAAATTTTGCATATCTTCAGTATTTTTTTATTTTTTAAAATGCAGCTGTGCTTGCAAATATATCTTAATTCTTGTGATAGCTTTAAACTACTAATAAACTCAGGGGACCTTCAATGGGTAAAGTTGTTTTACATAGTTTAAAGCTGGAAAAGCGTTGGGCCTTTTGTCAAGAGGTTACCTTGATCATTTAGTGAACCAATAAAATTTTCAAATGAGTGACTTGAATGTTTAGCTCTTAGGCAATCTGTCGAAGTTGATGAAGTTGAAATAAATCTTTTGGCTGCTGACCTGTTGCTCATTCCAGAACCGTGCTGGGATCACTCAAAATCTAGTTCCCAAATTCACCAGACTAAGTTCCAAGCATGCTATATTTTATAATTTCAACTATATCCTCAACAGCTTCTTTCACCTACTTCCTCTCTCAATTCCAACCTTGCTTATGCCTCTGTTAGATGAATCAAAGATTCTAGCTGCCTAGTGGTGATTGGTGAGCTTTTTAAACTTTGACTGTTTCTGGAGATCCAGGTAAAAGTCTTGAAGAACTTGTGCAGCTTCTGTGGATAGCCTTGGGTAGACATAGGGCCTAGCATATCCAGAGTACTTTCTCAGCAGCTGGTGGGGAATGGGATCTATTGTTTCTCCAGGAACCACCTTTAGTCTTTCTGATAATTGTTTCTCAGAAATCACTTCAAGTATAGAAGTATTTGATTCTTGACTACTCATAGGAGCTACTGTAGCACTGCTAACAGTTCCTTGATTTCCAGCTCTTATTGCAATCACATGTTCGAGAGTAAAGTATCATGATGCCCATTTGGTGTGTCTAACAGGATGAAGATCAAATCAAATCTTGATAGAAGAGCACTTTCCATTTTAAATTCTCAGAAACTGTTTTGGCTTTATTGTAGTGTCTTCCAACTGTATTTGCAGCTGCAATAATGGAAGTTCTTGCAGGAAGGCTGCAAACCACACCAGCCTTAGTAAGACTAATACTTTGTGATTCCATGGCTTCTAACAAGGCTTAATGTTGATTCTCTATCTTATCAAATTCATCTATTCCACAAATACCTTGATCAGCAGGCACCAGCTTCCAGAGCAAAATCTCCAGAGAAACTATCTTTTGAAAAAGTTACATTCAGACCAGAGGTGGTCATGGTATTATTACACATGTACATGACAAGTGGAGCAGCAATGCATACTGCCTGCAGCATCTGACTCTTTCCTAAGCCCGGATCTCCAAAAACAAGGATGTGTAGGTCTCCTCAAACATAATTCTGTTTTTCTCATCTGTATATTTGTGACTTCCTCCAAAGAGTGCTAAAGCCAAACCTGCTTTAACAAGTTCATGATCAAAAATGACAGGGCAGATTAAAATCTTATTGGGTGACCTGGGGTGGAGGCAAGATGGCTGACTAGAGCCAGCTTTCCAGAGAAGCTCCCGTCCAGAAGGAGAGTTAAAGGACAGAAGTTTAGCAAGTAAGCTGATGGTTTGGAGATGAGCCAAGAGAGAAGGTTGAATAATGCACATCAACCCTGCTGAGGCTACCTGCAAAACCAAGTATATAAACAATAGGTATAAAATCTATTGTCAAGCGGATGGGACTCCCCTCCCCCATGAGAACGGCTCACAGTATACTTTCAACAAACAAGCGAGCAGAGTTCAAACGTCCTCCCATTTTATCCCACCGGGGAGACCCTCTAAAAACAGGACCTTCTTCCCCTACTAGGGTGCCACGGCACTCTCCTGCCAGGCATTAAACTGCATAAAACTGTATATATTCTCTACCTGAAATTATGAATTCCCAGCATTCCCCTCCACTCTCACTCCAAGGTCTGGAAGCCTGTCCCCCATGGAGTCCAGATTCTTGGACATTTTCTCAAGAGGTGTGGACAGGGCATGGGCTGTTCCAGGTCTGTGCTGATTCTGCAGCATGGGGGTAAGGACAACAGAGTGGACTAAAGGAACCATATGGGAGAGGGAGAAGTGGTACCCCGTAGCACAGAGCAACAACAGAGGTGGGAACAATAGGGCTCACACCCCTGGGGACATTTTGGGGAGACACTCCCTGTCTCTCTGGGCAACCAGAGAAAGTCGGGCATCTTCTCTGGTGGCAGACACTGGCAGAACAGATCTGGGATGGTAATGCAGGCCCCATGAGAAAAGGGTATGCCTGAGACAGTACCTGCCTAGGCGGGGCATGGCGGGGACTAAGAATAGAAGATGCACACGTAGACACAGCATACTCCCAGGGAGGGGCTGAGCCAGAAGGACTGCTTTAGTGAGCGTAAGACGCACCTGGCCCTCAGGGGATCATAGCTGAGACAAAGGAAGGTGGGCAGAGCTTGGAACTCAGAGCCAAGTGTGAGCTCTAACCGCACCTGTCCCAACACAGACTGCAGTGGAGACAGACACACCAGCTCTGGGCAGTAGCACAGACTGGGGCTGAGTTGCAGTTTCTGTGAACTCAAACAGCGCCTGGTCCACAGGGGAATATAGCAAGAACAGAACCACAAATTCTGCGAAAATGTGTTGGCAACATCAATCAGGGGTGGGTCTGGAACACAGTGAACAGCCCCAGCTTCCATTAACCACCTGAGGTTGTCAGGCCTCAGCTCCCGCTGCCAGATGGTGGTACAGTGCGGAGGCCTGCCT
Source organism: Nycticebus coucang (assembly GCF_027406575.1). Classification (NCBI taxonomy): domain Eukaryota; kingdom Metazoa; phylum Chordata; class Mammalia; order Primates; family Lorisidae; genus Nycticebus; species Nycticebus coucang. The sequence goes on from NC_069804.1 coordinate 69,538,561, forward strand.
GAGGAGATACAGATATCCCACTCTCCTGGAACATCTTCTCATTGAAGGGAACTGGATCACAGACCTGCGGAGCTACAAGCAAATGGGTGTGACAGAGGTACAAGGTGGGGAAGGAGGCATCAACCTTCCCAGACTGATTCATTTGCTGGTGGGGGTCCTTCTGACTCCAGGGAGCACCAGAACGAGTCATACTTGAGCTGCCAGAAGACCCCTGCTATTTAGTTGTCAGAGACCTTTTGAAGTATCCCACTTGAGACCGAGTGCTGACTGGGACAATTAATTTGGATCTCTCGGACTGGACCAATCACCCAAGGCCTATCCAAACTGGTACCCTGGGTGTGTGGTTGTGGGAAGGTTTGATTTTCCTTTTCCAGTTGTTGCCCATTGGGGGTGGGGTGACTTAATTGCTGGTATTTCTCCACAGCTAAGACTACAACCCAGAGTAACTGATTCACTAGGGTGGGACAGACAGGAGGTGAAAACAAGACAGAATCACTTAGCCCCACTACACCAAGCAGGTCCCTAGTGTCTCAGGCTGTAACACTGTACAGGTCCTTTATAAAGCTCTAGGAGAAAAGGTACAGACACCAGTCCCAGCTCTTGGGCAAAGGGCTGGTTAATCACTACTCCAAGAGTGCTCCAACCCAACTTCATCTTATCTGCTCATGTAGCCAATCGGTGTAAAATAATCATGGGGCAGAATCAGCGGAAAAACTCCAGTAACATGAATAACCAGAGTAGATCAACTTCCCCAAGGAATCATATGGCAGAAACAAAGGAAGATCCCATTCATAAATAAATGGCTAAGATGTCAGAAATCGAATTCAGAATTTAGATTACAAATAAGATTAATAGAATAGAAGTAAAGTGGGAATCAGAAATTCAAGGAGTACTTCAAAAGTTGTATCAAGAATTCAATGAATTCAAAGACAAAAACACCAAAGATTTTGACACATTGAGACAAGAATTTGCAGCCTTCAAAGACCTGAGAAATACAGTAGAATCACCCAGTAACAGAATGGAGCAAGGGGGACATAAGAAAGGATTTCTGACATTGAAGACAAATATTTGAACATTCCCAAACACTCAAAGAGGAAGACAAATGAAGAGCAAATATGGATCATTCTCTCAAAGAGCTCTGGGATAATTCTAAGAAAACTAATATTCACCTTATAGGAATTCCTGAAGGGAACGAGGTTGTTTCAGAAGGCACAGAGGCTCTTCTTCATGACACTATGAAGGAGAACTTTCCAGACATGCCAAGAGATTCTAAAATTCAGATGGCAGACAGTCTCAGAACCCCAGGATGACTCAACCTGAATAAGACATCTCCAAGGTACATCATAATTAACTTCACTAAAGTTAATATAATAACTATCAGCCAGGATCCTGTATCCAGCGAAACTGAGTTTCATTTAGGATGGAGAAATTAAATACTCTAATGACATTCACATGTTGAAGAAATCTGCCATAACTAAATCAGCTCTCCAGGATATTCTCAGACCTATCCTCCATAATGACCAGTGCAATCCTCCACCACAAAAGTAAATGCACTCAGAAACTGCTGATCAAACTCCAACTTCCACAGTGGCAAAAGGATAAAAATGTCTACTGGACTTTTGAAAAACTTGATACCCAAAATTCTACCAGGCTCATCAACATTCTCAATTAATGTGAATGGCTTAAATTGTCCTCTAAAGAGGCACAGCTTGGCTGACTGGATACAAAAACTCAGGCCAGATATCTGCTGCATACAAGAATCTCATCTTACCTTAAAAGATAAATATAGACTCAGGGTGAAGGCATGGTCATCTATGTTTTAGGCAAATGGAAATCAGAAAAAAGTAGGTGTTGCAATTGTATTTGCAGATACAATGGGCTTTAAACCAACAAAAAGAAGGAAAGAAAAGGATGATCACTTCATGTTTGTTAAGGGTAACACTCAACATTATGAGATTTCAATTACTAACATTTATGCACCCAACCAGAATGTGCCTCAATTTATAAGAGAGACTCTAACAGACAACAGCAACTTGATTTCCTCCAGAACCATAACAGGCAGAGGTTTTAATACTCATTTGGCTGTACTGGATAGATACTCTAACAAGAAACTAAGCAAAGAAATTATAGACTTAATCTTAACCATTCAACAATTGTATTTAACAGACATCTATAGAACATTTCATCCTAATAAAACTGAATACACATTCTTCTCATCAGACCACAGAATATACTCAAAAAATTGATCACATCTTAGGTCACAAGTCTAACTTCAGGAAATTTAAAAGAATAGAAAATATTCCTTGCATCTTCTTGGACCATCATGGAATAAAAGTTGAACTCAGAAACAATAGGAATCTGAATACTCATACAAAAACATGGAAACAAAATAACCTTATGCTGAATGATAGCTGGGTCAAAGATGAGATTAAGCAGAAAACAAAATGATAATGAAGATACAAACTATCAGAACTTCTGTGATAACGCAAAGGCAGTCCTAGGGGGAATTTTATAGTACTGCAAGCCTTCCTGAAGAGAATGTTAAGAGAGGAAGTTAACAACTTAAAGGGACATCTCAAGCAACTGGAAAAGGAAGAACATTTCAATCCCAAACCCAGCAGAAGAAAAGAAATAACCAAAATCAGATCAGAATTAAGTGAAATTGAAAACAAAAAAAATTACACAACACATCAATAAATCAAAAAGTTGTTTTTTTTTTAAAGGTCAATAAAATAGATAAACCTTTGGCTAACCTAACCAGAAAAAAAAGTAAAATCTCTAATTTCATCAATCAGAAATGGTAAAGACGAAAGAACAACAGAATTCTCAGAAATTCAAAAAATCCTTAATGAATATTATAAAAAACTTTATTCTCAGAAATATGAAAATCTGAAGGAAACTGACCAATACTTGGAGGCATGCCATTTTCCAAGACTTAGCCAGAATGAAGTGGAAATGTTGAACAGGCCTATATTGAGTTCTGAAATAGCATCAACTATACAAATTCTCCATAAAAAGAAAAGCCAGGGGTAACAGATGGCTTCACATTAGAATTCTACCAATCCTTTAAAGAGGAACTAGTAGCTATATTACTCAACCTTTTCCAAAATATACAAAAAGAAGGAATACTACCCAATACATTCTATGAAGCAAACATCACCTTGATCCCCAAACCAGAAATAGACCCAACAAGAGAAGAAAATTATAGACCAATATCTCTAATGAATATTGATGCAAAACCATTCAACAACATCCTAACAAACAGAATCCAGCAACACATCAAACAAATTATACACCATGACCAAGTGTGCTTTATCCCAGGTTCTCAAGGCTGGTTCAGTATACTTAAATCTATAAATGTAATTTATCACATAAATTAAAAAACAGAGCTCATATGATTCTCTCAGTTGATGCAGAAAAAGCTTTTGATAATATCTAGCATCCTTTCATGATCAGAACACTAAAGAAAATTCATATAGAAGAGACATTTCTTAAACTGACAGAGGTCATCCACAGCAAATCCACAGCCAACACCGTATTGAAAGGAGTTAAATTGAAATCATTTCCACTCAGATCAGGAACCAAGCAAGGTTGCCCATTGTCTCCACTACTTTTTCACACTGTAATGGAAGTCTTAGCCATTGCAATTAGGGAAGAAAAGGCGATCAAGTGTATCCATATAGGGTCAGAAGGGATCAAACATTCACTCTTTGCAGATGATATGACTGTATATCTGGAAAACACAAGGTATTCTACTACAAAACTCTTAGGAGTGATCAAGGAATATAGCAGCATCTCAGGTTACAAAATCAACACTCATAAATCTGTAGCCTTTATATACACCAACAATCGTCAAGATGAAAAAATAGTGAAGGACTCGATTCCCTTCACAGTAGTGCCAAAGAAGATGAAATATTTGGGAGTTTACCTAACAAAGGACATTAACGATCTTTATAAAGAGAACTATGAAACTCTAAGAAAAGAAATAGCTGAAGATGTTAACAAATGGAAAAACATACCATGCTCATGGCTGGGAAGAATCAACATTGTTAAAATGTCCATACTACCCAAAGCAATATACAATTTTAATGCAATCCCTATTAAATCTCCACTGTCATACTTTAAAGATCTCCAAAAAATAATACTTCGTTTTATATGGAATCAGAAAAAACTTCCAATAGCCAAGACATTACTCAGAAATAGAAACACAGCAGGAAGAATTACGCTACCAGACCTGACACAATACTATAAATCAATAGTGATCAAAACAGCATGGTACTGGTACAAAAACAGAGAGGTAGATGTATGGAACATAATAGAGAACCAAGAGATGAATCCAGCTACTTACCATTATTTGATCTTTGACAAGGCAATTAAAAACATTCAATGGGGAAAATATTCCCTATTTAACAAATGTTGCTGGGTGAACTGGCTGGCGACTTGTAGAAGACTAAAACTGGACCCACACCTTTCACTATTAACTAAGATAGACTTTCACTGGATTAAAGATTTAAACTTAAGACATGAAACTATAAAAATACTAGAAGAGAGTGCAGGGAAAACTTTTGAAGAAATCAGCCTGGGTGAATAATTTATGAGGAGGACCCTCCCGGGCAATTGAAGCAGCATCAAAAATACACTACTGGGATCTGGTAAAACTAAAAACCTTCTGCACAGACAAGAACACAGTAAGTAAAGCAAGAAGACAGCCCTTAGAATGGGAAAAGATATTTGTCCGTTATGTCTCTAACAAAGGTTTAATAACCAGAATTCATAGAAAACTCAAATGTATTAGCAAGAAAAGAACAAGTGATCCCATCTCAGGTTGGGCAAGGGACTTGAAGAGAAACTTCTCTGAAGAAGACAGGCGCATGGCCTACAGACATATGAAAAAATGCTCATTATCCTTAATCATCAGAGAAATGCAAATCAGAACTACTTTGAGATAACATCTAACTCTAGTAAGATTAGTCCGCATCACAAAATCCCAGTAGCAGAGATGTTGGCGTGGATGTAGAGAAAAGGGAACACTTCTACACTGCTGGTGGGAATGCAAACTACTATGTTTCTTTTGGAAAGATGTTTGGAGAACACTTAGAGATCTAAAAATAGACCTGCCATTCGATCTTACAATTCCTGTACTAGGTATATGTCAAAATCACAATATAACAAAGACAGCTATACCAGAATGTTTACTGCAGCCCAATTCATAATTGCTAAGTCATGGGAGAAGCCCAAGTGCCCACTGACCCACGAATGGATTAGTAAATTGCAGTACATGTACACCATGGAATATTATGCAGCCTTAAAGAAAGATGGAGACATTACCTCTTTCATGTTTATATGGAAGGAGCTGGTACATATTTTCCTAGCAAAGTATCTCAAGAATGGAAGAAAATGTATCCAATATACTCAGCTCTACTACAAAACCAATTTGTAGCTTTCTTATGAAAGCTATAACCCAATTACAGCCCAAGTAGAAGGGGAAAGGTGAGAGGCAGGGGAAGGGAGGGGAGCAGGATGATTGGAGGGAGGGTAATTGGTGGGACCATGCCTACAGTGCATCTTACAAGGGTACATGTGAAATTTACTAGGTGTAGAATATAAATGTCTTAACACAATAACTAAGAAAATGCCATGAAGACTATGTTAACCAGTTTGATAAAAATATTTCAAATTTTATATAAAACTAGCACATGTACCCCATAATTGCATTAATGTACACATGTATGATTTAATTTAAAAAAAAGAAAAGAAAAAAAATTACAGGGCACAGTGAGTTGACAATGAGTTTAAACAGGTTTTCTTCAGCCTGCATTTCCTAGGTGGCCTAGAAGTCTAAAAGTGAAAACTCTGTCAATGTTCCATGCTTACATCCATCCTCAGAAGCCTTTGTTTTCTGTCATTTGCTATTGCAAAGAGAATTTACTTCGATGTACAAAAGGACCATGCCCTTGTCATTCTTATTTCTTCAGCATTTGAGACTTTGATAATTCCATTAACAGTCACTGTGTCTCCTGGGACACAACCATCCAAAAGATCATGTACAAGCTCACATTCTATGGTTTGTGGAATTCAACCTGCTTTTTGTTAATCATCAGACATCAGCTCTTGGATCTTAATTGACTGCTAGTCCAGCGTAACGGTTAGGAGAGCTGTATAGAGCAGTGAAGGATTTACCACTACACGCAGGCATAGGACACTTTGTCAGAAGCATATATTTTCCATCTGGAAGAGAAATACTCTGAACTTCTCCACATGCAGCACAAAATGCCATCTTGGTGCAAAGAGGGTTTATATTGCTGACATGAACCACTGTCCCTCTTAGAACAATGTATTTTCCATAGTAATCTGCTTAGACACTTTTGAGCTGTTTCAAAGGCTCACAGTTGTATACCCTTGCATGAATGTGTGGCACATTTCCCATTGTTTCTCCATCACCAGAAAATCATTCTTGGGTTTGTAATTCAGCTGTATGCCTTTCAAGATTCTTAATTAATACCTGATGTATGGTCAAACCCATGTAAGACAAGGTTTCCTCAGGAGCATCTCTTAGTTCCCTTGCTATACTTGGTATCAAGTCAGTTATTTCATTGTCTTTTGTCAGTTATTTAAAATCTACCAATATACTTCCCTTTCTTTCTATTTCATCCTTGTCATATAAATAAATATGCTTTGTGAAAAATTTTTCAAATGCTTAAATCTTCTCAATAAAGAGAGCTATCACTGTAAATTTCTGGGAAATAAAGCTTCCAGCCTTGATGTGGTATGAATTTATCCAATGTTGACAGAAGCAGCAAAAACTGTGAGGTTTGTCAAGAATTATGTTTTACTGTGGTTTTACTCAAGTTAGGTCTGTGTTCTCTTTCTCTCCATTTTCCTGAGAAGTTCCTACTACTTTTTCCTCTTTTCCAGCTTTGAAATTTTCCTCATCCAAAACCTCTGACTCTATGCTCTCCATTCATGTCTCAAGCTAAAGTCCAAGCTTCCTCTAAATTCCATTTTGGCACATCTGTCCACATATAACTTTTGACTTAACTACATTAGTTAAGTCTGCTTTGGATCAGATGCCTTGCCAACAACATAAACAGTTGATTTAACACATACTTTATATGTTACACATATCCACATATCATATATTATATTATATTCTTAAAATAAAGAATATTACTAAAAAAACATAATGAATATAAAATATTTCTACTATTCTTTAAGTGGGTCATCATAAATGTCTTTTTTTTTTTTAATTTGAGACAGAATCTTACTTTGTCACCCCTGATGGAGTACCATGGTTTCATAGCTCACAGCAACTTCAGATTCCTAGGCTCAAAGCAATTCTCTTGACTCAGCCTCCTGAGTAGCTGGGACTACAGGTGCCTGTCACAACACCTGGCTATTTTTAGAGGTGGGGTTTTGCTCTTGCTCAGGCTGGTCTTGAACCTGTGTGCTCAGGTAATTCACCAACCTCGGCCTCCCAGAATGCTGGGATTATAGGCATGAGCCACTTTGCCTAGCCGCATCATAAATGTCTTCATACTCACTATCTTCATGTTGAAGACATGGCTGAGGAGGAGGAAGAGGAGGAAGTATTGGTTTTGCTGTCTCAGGTTGGCAGAGGTGTATTAAAATCCACATATAAGTGTCTGGAACAGTTCAAAACTGTTATTCAAGGGTCAACTGTATCTAGGAAACTGTAAGGACCCCACTAAAAAATGTTAGAACTATGTAAAGTCAGTAAAGTTACAAGATAAAAAATCAACATACAAAAATCAGTACTGTTTTTACACATTAATAGTGAATCATGTGTAAGAGAAATCAAGAAAATAATCTCACTTACAATACCTACAAAACAATAAGATACATAGGAATAAATTTAACTGAGGACATGAAAAATCTCCACACTGAAAACTATGAAACACCAATGGAAGTGACTGAAGATGAAATGAAGAAAAGGAAATATATCCCATTTTAGTGAATTGGAAATCTCCATACTTCCCAAAGCAATCTAAAGATTCAATGAAATTCCTATCAAAATATCAATAGCATGCTTTGCATAAATACAAAAATATTTCTAAAATTTGATGAAATCACAAAAGATCCTGAATTGCCAAAACAATCTTGAGTAAAATTAAAAAAGAAAAAATCTGGGGTCATACTACTACCCAACTTCAAAAAATATACAAAGCAACAGTAACCAAAGCATCATGGACCTGGCATAAAAATAGACACATAGACGAATGGAACAGAGTAGAGAGCACAGAAAGAAATTCATGCATCTATCGCCAAATGATTTTTGACAAAGATACAAAGAACATATGTTGAGGAAAGGATAATCTTGCATAAATGGTAATGGAAAAACTGGACCTTCATATGTACAAGATTGAAACGGGACCTCTATCTTTTACCATATATAAAAATCAACTCAAAACGGATTAAAGACTTAAATCTAAGACCTAAAGCTATGAAACTACCAGAAGAAAACATAGGAGAGTCATTTCATGATATTGGACTGTACAAGAATCTTTTGAATATGACTACAAAAGCAAAAATAGGCTGGGGGTGGGGCGGGGGCAAGTGTAGCCTCCTTGCCTCATTGTCACCTAGTGCTGTATGGACAACGCGCAGGCCCCTGGCACCATGAAGATCTGGATTTCAGAGCATGTCTTAGACAACCCATGGGAAACCTTTACAACAGCTGCGATGCAGAAATACCCAAACCTTATGAACCCAAGTGTGGTTGGAGTTGATGTGTTAGACAGACACATATATCACTCCAGAAAGTTGCACAGCCATAGACTTCTCAGCACAGAGTGGGGACTGCCTTCCATTGTGAAATCTCTTATTGGTGTAGCAAGAACCAAAACATACATGCAAGAAGATTCTGTAGTTGATCCTGTAGAGAAGAGAATGGGACTTAAATCTACTAATATTTCATTTACAAACATGGATTCAATAGATGAGAGACATATATACAAACCACATCCTCAGGACCCAGAAAAAACTATTTTGACTAAAGAAGCCATAATCACTGTGAAAGGAGTCAGCCTTAGCAGTTACCTTGAAGGACTGATGGCAAGTACCATATCTTCAAATGCTAGTAAAGGTCGAGAAACAATGGAATGGGTAATACATAAATTAAATGCTGAGATTGAAGAACTGACAGCTTCAGCAAGAGGAAGCATAAGGACTCCAATGGCAGTGGCAGTATTTGTAGAAAAATGATAATGAAAGTTTGTAGACAATGTTGGGTCCCCCAGGTCTTTACAAGCTGGCAATATATTTATTTGTTATTTAAAAAATACAACTATATTTTAGGTATTTTTTTTTTAATAAGCTGATGTAAGGCTATGTGACTTTTCATCAAAACAGAGATGCAGGGCTTCTAAATAAAAGGGATCATCTGAAATTAGTGTTGTCTGAAATGACTAATTTTGAGGGTGCCAGTATCCATGTGAAAATTTAACAGTTTTTTTTAAGTACTTGGAAATTGATATTGACGTTTAATCTCCTAAGGTAGAATTTTAAGGCTTTTTATGTACTGGAGCTCTACCTGGCTTTGGACCAATCCCAGAACAAAGCAGAGTCGCCTCTTCCATACACACAATCACCTTGCTGCTGGAAACTTTAGCAGCTGCATGAGGGAACTCACTTTACAAGAAGAAATTATGGACTTTTAAAAGATAGTAATTCGTATAAAATAACTTGCTCTGCTATAAACTACCATTAAAAACCACAGTGTTTTAGTTTTGTACTTAAATATTTTTGGCATGAAAATTACCTCTAAAGCAATATATGGCTCCAACAACAGTATGATTTTATTGTATTAAAGGGTACTGTATTGATTTGCTAAAGTTTTCTGATTTAGTAAAGGTGCTGTGTTACCTTCCTTGGATTTGTACTTCATGATTTAGTATGCTGTGCCATGGGCTGGTTATGTTAAGTGAAAAAAGAAAGTCATTACCTGAGTTTTGCAGCACTCTAAACTTAAGCAGAAGAACAGCTGTTCACATCTTTTAGCAATTCACATTTGCCTAACTTATAAATTGCCATGTGTCAAAATCACGGTTTTGTAATTGCTAAGGCATGATATGTCAGGTTATTTGAATATAATTACTTTTGGAAGTAACTATGACCACAAAACATCTTTTTTACACGAAGAGCTGTACATCATTTGAAATTACTAAAAAGATGTCTTGATCTGCAGTGCAAACCGCAGGTACTTAATGTTTTTAATAATATGGTGCCACTGTGAGAGGTGGAGATGGTGAGAAAGAACAAAGAATAATTGGGGTGGGGAGAGGATTGGCCTAAATTAACCACTAAGTGAATTGCACTGCATCTTTTATTTATGGAATATCCTTATTTTGGATGCCAGAGGGCAGCTTCAAACTGAAAAACAATCCAACAAATGTACTTTGCTTCATATTTTGTAGCAGGCAATGATCGAACACTAAATAATATCTTTGATATGTGCATCTGTAGCACACAGAGTATTTTTGTTAAAAGGTGATTGATTAGCTGTTGCCTTTATTTTACAATGCTTAATGAGATAAACAAGTCAGATTTCCTATAAAAGAGACCAATTAATATATGTACATAAACCATAGAAATAATATAATGAACTACTTTAAAATTGTTTGTCTACTTAAAATATTGTTCAGCATAGGATTTCTTAGCACATTTATAAAAGCAGGTTAAATCTGATAAAATTTCTGATTTTCCTTTAGTAACCAGAGATGGTTTTTTACAACCGAAATAACATTCAGCAAAACAAAACTTTGCTAAATAATAATATTGATAAAGGTTGCTTTGTATAATTTCTGTTAATTATGCTTGTCCTGAAAAAGGTGTAATGCCATAATGATAAAAGAATTAGAAACAGGTGGCTCCTGTGGCTCAGTGAGTAGGGCACCAGCCCCATATACGGAGGGTGGAGGGTTTGAACCCAGCCCTGGTCAAACTGAAACAAACAAACAAACAAAAAAAATAGCTGGGCGTTGTGGTGGGCACTTGTAGTCCCAGCTACTCAGGAGACTGAGGCAAGAGAATCACCTAAGCCCACGAGCTGGCGGTTGCTGTGAGCTGTGACACCATAGCACTCTACCGAGGGCAACAAAGTGAGACTCTGTCTCTAAAAATAAAAAAAATGAAAAAAAAAAGAATGAGAAACAAATCTTTATCATTCGTTTGATGTTTTAAGCTCTGATCTAATGATAAAAATCCTATAAATTTTTATTTTCCAGTGCAGCTAATTACCTCTTTTATATAACTAGTAATTCATACCTTTTATCTGTTAAAATATAAATAAACAGTAAGCAAATGCATTTAAGGGAACTAAACTGGAATAAATTCTTCATAAATAAAACTTGGATTATTGAGCACCTAACCCTATTTAATATTAAAAATGACCTTACATGAATTAAGAAAAACCATTCTTAATAAAAATTTTATTTTAATAAAAAAGCAAAAATAGACAAATGTGATTAAATAGAAATAAAAAGCTCCTTCTGCACAGCAAAGAAAACAATCAACAGAGTGAAGAGACAACTTACAAAATGGGAAAAAATATTTGCAAACTATGTATCTGGCAGGGGGTTAATATTTCGAATATATAAAGAATTCAAATGACTAATGATTCAATAGTAAAAACTGAAAAAATCTGATTAAAACATGGTCAAAAAACCCTTAATAGGCATTTCTCAGAAGACAACAAGCAAATGGCCAATAGGTATATGAGAATTGCAACATCACTCATCAAGGAAATGCAAACCAAACAAGAATGAGATATTACTTCACCCCAGTTAGAATGGCTATTATCAAAAGACAATGGCTGGGTACTGTGGCTCATTTCTGTAATAGTAGCACTTTAGGAGGCCAAGTCAGTTGGATTGCTTGAGGTCAGGAGTTTGAGACCAGCCTACACAAGAACAAGACCCCATCTCTACAAAAAATAGAAAAATTGGCTCGGTGCCCATAACACAGTAGTTACGGTGCCAGCCACATACACCGAGGCTGGTGGTTCGAGCCCAGCTGTGGCCAGCTAAACAACGACAACTGCAACAAAAAATAGCTGGGCGTTGGGCAGGAGACTGTAGTCCCAGCTATTTGGGAGGCTGAGGCAAGAGAATCGCTTAAGCCCGAGAGTTTGAGATTGCTGTGAGCTGTGATAACACAGCACTCTACTGAGGGTGATATGTCTCAAAAAAAAAAAAAATATATATATATATATATATATAGAAATTTAGCAGAGTGCAGTGGTGCATACCTATGTTCCAGCTACTTTGGAGACTGAGGTGGGAGAAATCACTTTAGCCCAGTAGTGTGAGGTTGCAGTGATCTATGATAATGCTACAGCATTCTAGCCCTTGCAACAAAGTAAGACACTGTTATATACGGAAAAAAAAAAAGACAAAAATAAAAACTTTAAATTTATAAGCTTCTAAAAAACCAAAAGATAAATGTTGGCGGGGACACAGGAAAAGGGAGCCCTTGCATACTATGAATGGGAAAGTAAAATTATTACAGCCATTATGGAAAAAAGTACAGAGGTTCCTTAAAAAATTAAAAATACATGGGTGGCACCTGTGGCTCAGTGGGTAGGGCCCTGGCCCCATATACCGAAGGTGGCAGGTTCAAACCCAGCCCCAGCCAAACTACAACAAAAAATAGCCGGACATTGTGGTGGCTGCCTGTAGTCCCAGCTACTCAGGAGGCTGAGGCAAGAGAATTGCTTAAGCCCAGGAGTTGGAGGTTGCTGTGAGTTGTGTGACGCCGTGGCACTCTACCGAGGGTGATAAAGTGAGACTGTCTCTACAAAATAAAAAAAATAAAAATAAAAAATATGACTATGATATAATCCAGCAATCTCATTACTAAGTACATATCCAAAGGAAATGAAATCAGTTTGTCAAAGAGACATCTATACTCCCTTGCTTACTGCAGCACTACTTACATTAGCCAAAATATGAGATCTACTTAAATGCACATTTGGTGATGAACTGATAAAGAAAAGGAACACACACATATATATACACACACAATGGAATACTATTCAGCCATAAAACAATAAAATATTGTCATTCACAGCAGCATGGATGAACTCAGAGGACATTTTGTTAAGTAAAATAAGCCAGGCACAAAAAGACAAATACAGTATGATCTTCCTCATAAGTTTATAGTCAAAAAAGTTGACTATAGTAGACTAAAGTAGAGTAAAATAGTGGTTGCTAAAGGCTAAGGAGGATAGGGGAGAGATGGGGCTTTGGAGGAAGATTGGTCAATAAGTGCACCATTTATGTAAGACTGATAGATAGGAAGAATTAGTTATGGTCTATCTGACGATACAGTCACAATAGGGGGACTATAACAAATAACCATGCATTGTATGTTTCAAGGTATCTAGAAGAGAAGATTTTGAATGTTATCACCACAAAGATGCGATAAATGTTTAGTGATGGATACAGTAATCAACTCATTTTGTATAAGACAAGACATTTTGATCATTATACAATGTATACATGCATTGACATCCTCCAGACCATAAATATGTACAGTTGTCATGTCAATTATTAAGTTTAAAAACACAACACAATATCACCTTACTCCAATTAGAATGGCTATTAACAAAAAGACAAAAGATACAAGTGTTGGTGAGGATGTCAAGACTGAACTTTTACATACATATGAAAAACAGCATGAAAATTCCTCTAAAAATTAACATAATCCAGCAATGAAATTAGTGTGTCAAAGAAATATGGGTACTACCATGTTTACTGAGCACTATTCATACGAGCAAAAATACAGAATAAGCCTTAGTGTCCATTAATTAAAGAAAATGTGGTATACAGGGCTAGAAAGAAACATGGGACATTATGTGTAATACAACATGGGACATTATGTATAAGACAAGGTGAAAGTCCATCTCACCTTGTCAATCTTCACTGTTACAGTTGTTGGTTTTGATTGTTTTTTAAACTGGTTATCTGTTGTTGTAGCTATATTGTCACAAGTTTTAAAATAACAAAGTATAAATAAGTGCAAACATTCCATCTAAAACACGGCCCAAATTCAGCAAGAAGTAGCTCAAGACAATGTTGCCCCTCCTCCCATATATATGGTAGAGCAATAGTGGGGGGGGGTGGAGAAAATATAACAAAGTAGCCACCCACCCCTCCTCCCATAGATATGGAGGAATAAAATTGAGAGTGTGGAATGTGTAACAGAGGAAATGGCTTGGTGTTTTGTCTCTTTAAAACTTCCTCCACCCTTTTTAGAAATTGAAATCTGCATCCCTGCTAAGGGTAGTGGTTGTGAGGGACAAGGCCTGGCTGGAAGAGGTGGAGAGGTTTCCCAGATAGGCAGGTCAGTGGTCTCCAGCAGAGATGGGACAATAAGAACCATTAACTCCAGTTGAAGGACAATAGGCCTTCTCCTTTAAAAGGTTCAGTGTTTCTGCTTATGTGCAGGAAAAAATCAGTATTCTGAAATAAACAAGTCCACCATTTTTCCTCCTTCTTCTAAAAAAAAAAAAAAAAGGAAGAAAGAAAGAAAAAGAAAAAAAGAGAGAGAAATGTGGTATATATACATAAAAGAAAATATTATTTAGTGACAAAGAAAGAACAAAATTCTGTTATTCATTGAAACATGGATAAGCTTTGAGGACATTTTGTTACGTGAACTAAGCCAGGTACAGAAAGACAAGTACAGCATTATATCACTCATACGTGCAGTTTAAAAGGTTGACCACACAAAAGTAGAGAACAGAACAGTGTTTACAAGTGCCTTGGGAGGGAAGTAGGAGATAGAAATAGGGCGGAAATGATTGATGGACACAAAGTTACAATTAGACAGGAGAAATAAGTTCTGGTACTCTATTGCTTAGTAGGGTGACTATAGTTAACTATAATAAATAGTGAAATAAAATAAAATCTCAAGGCCCCTCCTCAGCCACTGACTGGATCCCATCTTGGTCAAGGGGATCCCTAAAATTCATCATGCCCCCTCTCCTTCTTAGAGTTACCCTTTATGACTTATTAACAGGCCTAAGGCTATGCAAGACATACCTGAAGGTCCTCAATATACATAACAAACCACTTTAGTCTGTCTAGTACTTTGTCTGTGATTAACAGATACTTTATTCCTTTCAGTGGCTTTTGGTCTTTTAGACAGAGCCTAACTCTTTCAGCCAATTGTGAACTAAAGAATCTTTAAACCCACCTATCTCCTGCTACCAGATGTCCCACCTTTTTTTGCCAAACCAGTGTATGTTTTCCATGTATTGATTTATGATTTCACCTGTAATTCTGTCTCCCTACAATGCATCCACTCAAACTGCAACCCCACCTTTGTGGTTCCACTTGCTCAAGGTTTCTTAGGTATGGCTGTGGGTCATGGTCCTCAAATTTGGCTCAGGATAAACCTCCTTAAATTATTTTACAGAGTATGGCTTTCTTTCCATTGACAAGATATTCAAAATAGCAAGAAAAGAAGGTTTTGAATGTTCTGACTATAAAGAGGTAATAGATATGCTAATTGCCCTGATTTGATCATTACACAACATGTGCATGTATTAAAACATCATATTTTATAAATATGTACAATTATGTGCCAATTAAATTTTTTAAATTAGTAATAGTAAAACAAAACACTCAACAAACTAGGAACAGAAGGACATGATAAAAGTCATCTGTAAAAATCCTACAGCTACCATATTCCAATGATGAAAAATTGAATGTTTTCTCCCTAAGAACAGTAACAAGACAAAGATATTTATTTTCACTACTTTTTACTCAACACTGAAGTGGAAGTTCTAGTTAAGGTAATCAGGCAAGAAATGAAATAATCTCATATATGTATAAAATAATAGAAAATCTACAAAATAAACTAGCTCTGTCTTGTATTCATTGAGCTGTGGACCTACATGAACCCTCCCCCTCAACAAAGACCAAAAAAGGCCTACCTGGCCCAATCCCAGAAATTCGCACCAAAAGGACCCTAGCCCACCAAAATCCTCTAGCAAATTTGTAATTTTCCCACCCTCTACAGTCCCATATAAAAGAAGTCTCTAAGTATCCAGGCACAAATGCCATCTTTGTCCTGCCCAGGAAGGTCTCAATCCCTTTCAGTAAACCTGGCCTGAACCTCTCTGCTCTCTGGGTACCACCAAATACCTTTTGTTCTGGTGCCAAAACCCAGACTGGAAGGTGGCATTCCCACTCTATCTCAAGGCCAGCAGATCCCAAGTTAATTCCTAGATCCTGGGCCATGAATAAGGCAACCACCCCAAGTTCCCTAGACAGGACTCTGTTGACACATCTGTCAGAGCATTCTAGAGGATTCTTCCCCAATTGCCATTTAAGGGTGAGGTCCCTGAGTACCTTCAAACAGAATGTCCCTTGGCTCCCTTCACACCTCAATGTTCTCACATCCCCCTCACCTTTTCTTCATTCACACCTCCTCATCAGGAGACTTGTTTCATTTTGGTCCTGGTACTGGGCCCTGGTCCAGATTGGAGGTCCTAGGGACATCTAGTCTCTGAGAGGGGCAGGGAACATTTGAACTTTCAGAAAATCTCTTTCACTTTGATACCCTAGATTTTAGGAAACAGGAGATGCCATCTCTTCTACCCAGGTAGGGAAAGGACATCTGAGACATGGAAGCTGGCCATTCCCCTCCCTCAATGGAAACACCCCTGGGGTATCTCCTTAGACAATATAAAAACTTAGGCCTCAAAGGCATTCAGCCAAAATGCCCCATATTTTACTGCAACATGGCTTGGACTCAATACAAATTAGATAATGGGTCTATATGGCCTGAGAACCGGACCTTTGACTTCAATATCTTAAAAGACTTAAATAATTTCCTCCAAAGAAATGGCAAATGGAACAAAGTCCCCTATATTCCGGCCTTTCCCTTCACTCTTGCCCCTCCCTATGCAAACTAAGCTCTATCCACCATGTACTCCTGGCTAGAACCCTGCCCTCTGTCGTCCCCCATCTTCCTCCCTATTTTCCCTTCTTCTATAGAGACACTTGATGGGATCCTACCATTCCTCCACCTCCTAATCTACCTGTGGAACCCCAAGACCTTCCCTCTTCCCCACCAATCCCTTTATGTTCTTGCTATCATCAGCTTCCTTTGCTGGTGGTGGAGCTTCTTTTACCACTGTGGGAAGTAGGAGATGCCAAGGACATCACATGGGTTCACATCTGTTTTCCCTAAGTGACCTTTCACAGATTATTTTAATCCTGACCTCTCCAAGAATATATAGGAGTTAAGGTACCTGGTCCAATCCTATGATCTCACCTGTTATGATCTTCATGTAATAATTAATTCAACCTTTCTCCCAGAGGAGCAGGAGAGGGTTTTGCAGGCAGCTCAACAGCATGCTGACTATCTCTACTACTGACAACATATGTGTTCTAGGTGTCACAGCTATCCTTTAGTTTATCCTAATTGGCAATACAAGCACTCCCACCCTGACTTGGTGAAACATAACCATATGATTACCTGCCTCCTGGTGGGCCTGGAAAAGGCTTCTTTCAAAGCAGTTAATTAAACTTGCGGAAATTTATCAGGAGACCAGGGAAAATCCTGCCTAATTCATGATCTTACTGAAGCCCACCTGCTTAGACCCTCCTACTCCTGAAGGGGGCTTTCCCCCAAATTTATGCTTTATTTCCCAATCAGCTCCAGATATTAGGGCTAAACTTAAAAAGTTCAATGAAGGACCTAACAGGACATAATGACAGCCATTAAGGTCTTTAAAAAAGTCAAGAAGAGCATGTTCATCTGGATACACAGTCCCAAGATGTCAAATGCTAAATGTCAAATGCTGGCCTCAGCCACAGGAGGAACTACCAAAGCCCTCAGAAACAGACTAAAACCCAGTTATAACCTAAGAATATGGGGAAGGGGGAGATGGAGGGGAGGAAGGGGGGAGAATGGGCGAAGGGAGGGTGACTGGTGGGATTACACCTATGGTGCATCTTACAAGGATACATGTGAAATTTAGTAAAGGTAGAATATAAATGTCTTAACACAATACCTAAGAAAATGCCAGGAAGGCTATGTTAACCAGTGTGATGAAAATATGTCAAATGGTTCTATTGGTCTATAAAACCAGGGTATGGTGCCCCACCATCGCCAAAAAAAAAATAGAAACAGACTAAAGCCACCTCTAAGGAACCACCCAGGCCCTGTTTTAGGTGTGGGGACAAGGGACACTGGGCCAGATAATGTCCCAAAGCTCATCCTTCCCCTAAATCATGCCCTAAGTGTGGGGTTGAGGGACACTGGAAGATGGACTGCTCTTAAACCTCTCAAAGTTTGTCTGCATTCATCCAGGTCACCTTACTCGCTGACCTTATGAGGTTAGCAAGGAAAGACTGATGAGGCTTGAGGCCTCAAACTCCCATTCCCATCACAACACAGGAGCCCTGAGTAAACTTCACCTTTGTGCATAAGCCTGTGTCCTTCTCTCATTCCTAACTGAATATTCTGGATGAACATGTACTTCCCTAGTCTTAGTCATGGAAGTTGAGGGATTTGATTTCCTCCCCAACAAACCTTTCCCCTCCAATGCCAATTTGAAAGTCACAGTTTCTCCCATTCCTTTCTCATCCTTCCTCACTGCCCTCTCCCCCTACTTGGAAAGAAAAAATTAAATACCTTTCACATTGCTATCACCTTCCGACCTGCCCAAACTGTATGGATGCCTGCCACTGCCCTCCTCACTCTCCATGATCCCAGTTTCTCCCCACTCCAGAGAACACCACACTGTTCCCTTTTAATTTAGTCAATCCCCTTGTTTGGGATATCAAAAATCCCTTAGTAGTTGTGCATCATACCCCTGTCCAAATCTGTTTAAAGAATCTTTCCTCCTACCCTTCTGTTACCCCAATATCCCACCCCTTATATCACTTGCAAGGCTTAAAGTCCATAATTTCACAACTTCTTAATAAAGGTATTTTTCATATAACCCATTCTCCATTCAACACCCCCATTCTTCTGGTTGAACAGCCTAATGGAACTTATCACCTAGTTTAGGATTTCAGTGTTATTAATACAGCAGTAATTCCTATCCATCCTATTGAACCTAATCCCTACACCCTTCTTTTTTTTTTTTTGTAGAGACAGAGTCTCACTTTATCACCCTCGGTAGAGTGCCGTGGCATCACACAGCTCACAGCAACCTCTAACTCTTGGGCTTAGGCGATTCTCTTGCCTCAGCCTCCCGAGCAGCTGGGACTACCGGCGCCCGCCACAACGCCCGGCTATTTTTTTTGTTGCAGTTTGGCCGGGGCTGGGCTTGAACCCACCACCCTCGGCATATGGGGCCGGCGCCTTACTCACTGAGCCACAGGCGCCGCCCATCCCTACACCCTTTTGTCAGCCATCCCCACACCACATCACACTTTTCAGTCTTATACTTCAAAGATGCATTCTTCACCACACCTCTTCATCCTAATTCTCAAAACCTCTTTGCCTTTACCTGAATGAACCCAGATACCCATCACTCAGATCAATTAATCTGTACAGTATTGCCTCAAGGATTTTGAGATTCCCCTCACCTCTTTGGTCAGGCTCTTGCATTACTTTCACATTTTTCTTAGTCATACATTATTGTCCTCCAATATGTTGATGACTTACTTATTTGTGCCCCATCCCTTTCTCCTAGCACTGAAGACATGGTTTGTCTCCTCAACTTCTTATCCTCCAAGGGGTATTAGGTCTCCAAGTCAAAGGCTCAATTAGTGACCACTCAAGTCACATACATAGGCATAACCCCTAACACATGCATCATCACCACCACTCACAAGACCCTCATAAAAATATGCCTATATGCCCACCACCAAATAAGAAATCCTTTTCTTTTTAGGTTTGGCAAGTTTCCTCGGAATCCAGGTATCTAACTTTTCTCTCTTGGCTCAGCTCCTTTATCAGGCTGCACAGAGCAATCTATAAGAACCCTTAAACCCTTCACAACCCATAGATACTCCTTTCTGTAAATTCAAGGAAGGTCTCCTTTTGGCTCCAGCTCTTACCCTATCTGACCCTACTTGCCCCTTCACCTTCTATAACATGGAAAAACAAACCTTGTCCTAAGGGTCCTAGGACCAATACCAATGTCCATCCTTCCAACCAGTTTCTTACTTCTCTAAGTAGCTAGATACCACCATCAAAGGTTGGGCTGTCTGTCTCCAAGCACTAGCTGACTCTGACATCCTAGCAAAGAAGGATTAAAACTAACTTTGGGTCAGCCCATCACTGTTTACTCCTCCCACACTCTCCAAGATCTTACAACCACCCAACTCTTGGAACTCTTCTCCCCATAAAAAAAAAATAAGAATTTAATTTAATATTCATAGACAATCCCTCTGTTTCTTTAGGACCCCTTACTCCCTAAAACTCAGCCTCATTACTCCTTTTACCACACTCAGAAACCAAACATTCATATGAGGAATCCAGACTCACGTCCAAAACTTTTTTCTCCAATATATCAGATACTCCCTTTCCAGATCCACTCCACCTGTAGTTCACTGATGACAATTCACTCCTACAGAAAGGTCAGAGACAGTAGCTTAATCCATCACCTCTCCCTCCACTGTCACTGAGAACAAACCTCTCCCCTTAGGAACCTCTTTCCAAAAGGCAGAATCTACTATTTTCACCTAAGCCTTACAACTTGCTGGAAAAACAACAACAACAAAAAAAAAAAACAACCAATACATACACCAATTCAAACATGCTTATCCCTTCTTACACCATCATGCTGATATCTGGGCTGAAAGAGGCTTTCTAACTACAGGGGGCTCCACCATAACCAACGAGCCTCAAATACACCAGTTCCTCCAGACAGCTGTATAACCCATCCACATCACAGTTCTTCACTGTGAAAGCCACCATTCCTCCTAGCGCTCAGGGCAACAATTACACTGATTCTACAGCATGTCAAGTTGCCCTCACCCAACGTTCTCTCCCCTCTTTTCACCCCAATACTCTCCAGAGTAAATAGACAAATATACCATAGAAAAACTCCCTATCCAACAAGGATGGTTCACTAAGGAAAATTGACTCTTCCTCCCCACAGCCCAAACCACTCAAATTCTTACACAAATCTACAATCTATTTCATGTAGGACCAAGACCCCTACAAACCTTTTTGCAGTATTTAATTCTATGCCCACATCTCTACTCTTTTCTAAAATAAATCTCCTCCACCTGTACCATCTGTGTTGCCAACTCCCCACAGGGAGGTCTCACGTCTTCCCCCTTCGAATTACGTTAGGCTACAGGCTACCTCCTGAGCCAAGACTGGCAAATAGACTACACCAACCTACTTCCTATAAAAAAGATAAAAGACCTTCTTACCCTCACAGACACCTTTTAAAGAAGGATCAAAGCCTTCCTTCCTACTTTATTTTTTTCACAATTATATTCTTTTCGTAATAGTTTTGAAATGTACCGTTGCATCATGCACATTAGATGAGGACCCCCAAATGTCCTCCCTCCTACCACTTCCCCCCTCCCCTCCCCTCTCTCTCCTCTTCCCTTCTACTTTCTGGACTATAGTTATGTTTCACCCCATTCATATGAAAGTGTAGGTGATTATATATTGATTTCATAGTAGTAGTGAGTACGTACATTGGATACTTTTTTTTCCCATTTTTGAGATACTTTACTAAGAAGAATGTGTTCCAGCTCCATCCAGGTAAACATAAAAGATGTGAAGTTTACATCTTTTTATGGCTGCATAGTATTCCATGGTGTGTATATACCACAATTTGTTAATCCATTCATGGGTTGATGGGTACTTGGGCTGTTTCCATGTCTTGGCAATTATGAATTGGGCTGCAATAAACATTCTGGTGCAAATGTCTTTGTTGTAAAATAAATTTTGATCATCTGGGTATATACCTAGTAGAGGAATTGCAGGATTGAATGGTAGGTCTACTTTTAGTTCCTTCAGTGTTCTCCAAACTTCTTTCCAAAAAGGTCATATTGGCTTGCATTCCCACAAGCAGTGCATAAGTGTTCCCTTCTCTCTGCATCCATGCCAACATCTGTTATTTTGGGATTTTGTGATGTGGGCTAATCTTACTGGAGTTAGATGATATCTCAAAGTGGTTTTGATTTGCATTTATCTGATTATTAAGATGATCATTTTTTCATGTGTCAGTAGGCCATGCACTTGTTTTCTTCAGTGAAGTTTCTGTTCAAGTCTCTTGCCTACATAGAAATGGGGTTATTTGTTCTTCTCTTATTGATTTGAGTTCTCTATGGATTCCTGTTATCAGACCTTTGTTGGAAGCATAACCTGCCAAAATCTTCTCCCATTCTGAAGGTTGTCTGTTTGCTTTACTTACTGTGCTCTTGGCTATGCAAAAGCTTTTTAGTTTGATCAGATCCCAGTAATGTATTTTTGATGTTGTTTCAATTGCCTGGGGGGGATCCTCCTCATAAAATATTCTCCAAGACTGATCTTCCTTACTACTTTAGAGAAGACTTGAGACATGGTCCAGATCTTACTGACAGAAATTGCTCTTTTCTTAATAGTTTTGAAAAGAGTACTTTTCAGCATGCCCACT
This sequence comes from Nycticebus coucang, assembly GCF_027406575.1. Taxonomy (NCBI): domain Eukaryota; kingdom Metazoa; phylum Chordata; class Mammalia; order Primates; family Lorisidae; genus Nycticebus; species Nycticebus coucang. The sequence continues at coordinate 69,561,149 of NC_069804.1, forward strand.
TCTGTTTAGTTAGAAAATGGGCCCGCTTTCAGATCTCGAATAACTTTAGGGGTATCTAACACCCTAGGCATTGCTTGGAATATTAATGTTCCCTACTGCCCTCAGTCCTTATGAGAGGTAGAGAAAGCTAATCGTCTCCTAAAATTCCACCTAACTAAACTTACAGCCAATCTTCACCTCCCATGGCCCCAACAGCTCCTCTAGCTCTATACAGAAAACCTTCCCTTTTAAACCCTTTTGAACTAATATACAGAAGCTCTTTTCTAATAGGAAAACTGTTACCAACTTCCTCACTGAGTGGAAACTATGTCCCAACTCTTAACACTTTATGAAATCTCCAAAAACACACTGACTTCACTTTGTCCCAACCCGACTGGAGACAAAGAGGGCTGGTTCTCCCCATCATGGAAAAGACTGTATGCTGTCCTTCTTACCACCCCATGGCAATTAAGCTAACTGAGTTCCCCAAACCTAGTTTATCCCACCCCAACAGTCCAATATAACTCCACCTTAATAGGCCCGACCTCCCTCAAACTCCAGATAATCCCTGAAGAACCATGAACCTCGATGACGTACCTTCTTCACCACTTCCAGAGCTCTGTCCAGCCAGGTCATTTGCCTCCTCAGTTTCCTGCTGGAGCGCCTCTGAAAAGCAATCCTCGGAGTCCTCTTTGACGAATTCCTCCAAGGATCTTTCAGCAATCATCTATGGCAGAACATCATAAGCCTTTTTTACCCAGACACCCCCTGTTTTTCCTGTCCCTCTTCTTTTCTCTCTTATTCTGCCCAATTTTAGCATGCTTCTCCTTATCTGCTTATCTCAACACTTCTCCTACTTTAACCCACTCTATGCTCAAGAAGTCTAACCCCACCTTGGCATCTAGTTGCTGGATCTGTTTACACATTTCCCCCAATTCTTATTTGGTTATACCTATCTTGTCTGGAGGTTGGGCTTCTTTACCTGCTTCCTTAAAGTACACTGTATATAATGGGAGAGCTTTCCCTTCTTGCTCAATCATCCAATATAATTCATTCCACAACGATTATCAAAGATAAGACAATAGTCTTCTTTATTTTTTTAAATAATTTTTATTCTATTTGTTGTTGTTGTTGTTGCAGTTTTCGGCCGGTGGCTGGGCTGGAACCCACCACCTCCGGTATATGGGGCTGTGCCCCATTCCCTGAGCCACAGGCTCTGCCCCAAGACAATAGTCTTCTAAGGAAGTACACTCAAGCCTTAAAACCCCGAACCTCCCTGACAAAGGGCTACTACTAATGGATCCATAGGCAAGGTAATCTCCCTTCTTTCCCAGATCCCCTCTGCAGTCAAAGAGCCCAGCCCCAAGGGAGCCCCGGAGGAACTCTCACTTCATGTAACATCACTCTCACCATTGCCCCTTCCCTTTCTTTTTTCCTTTTTTTTTTTTTTTTTTTGTAGAGACAGAGTCTCACTTTATGGCCCTCGGTAGAGTGCCGTGGCATCACACAGCTCACAGCAACTTCCAACTCCTGGGCTGAAGCGAGCCCCTTCCCTTTCAATCCTATGTGGAACTATCCCAGGCTTCATCCAGCAAGGCTATAGCCCTTCCCCCAACTCTCACTGGTCCCCACACCCAAAAGTGGAACTCTCTTTTTTGTCAGGGAAGGCTTAATGTCTGGTCTTCATTCCTTCTGTGGATTAAGAGCTCTGGGGAAACTCAGGCTTTCTTGTCTCTTTATCCTCATATCCACTGACAACATCATTTACCATCTAGACCAGTGGTTCTCAACCTTCCTAATGCTACGACCCTTTAATACAGTTCCTCATGTTGTCATGAGGGTTGAGAACCACTGACCTAGACCAAACCAAGTTTCACTTTTTCCCTGAAGCACACTCTACTAACTGCTCCCACCTTGATCTATACCACCTATCACTGGAGCAACCCTGGCAGGATCCCTTTCCACTTGGGATACTGAAGGGGCCGCTCAAAACTATGCAGGAACTTAAGAACTACTCCTTTCCTTCAACTTTTACACTTGCCTAAATGATACCGGCTTATTTTTCCTATGTGTAACTTCTACCTGTCTACACCTTCCAACAAACTGGATGGGTACTTGTACTCTTGTCCTGCATTCCCCTGATATATCCCTTCTCTCAAGCAATGAACAATTTCCAGTCCCCATTTATACCCTACTTAGAGCTAAACATGCCATCCAATTAATCCCTCTCCTAGTGGGGCTTGGCATCACGGCAGGAGTTTGCATCGAGACCGCTGGCCTATGGTCTGCTACCCATCAGTTCTGACTAATGTCCACTGAGCTATCCAAAAGCCCTCAGAAAGTCTCTGATCAGTTACAACTCATACAAGACCAGGTAGACTCCCTGACAACAGTGGTTCTCCAAAATTGTAGCAGTTTAGATCTACTCACAGTGGAAGGGGGCTTTTGCACTTTGTTACAGGAGGCCTGCAGTTTCTATACCAACAAGTCTGGTCCAAGAGGGCAAACCTTCAGAAACAAGGTACTCACCTATAATCTCAAAATGAGGGATTCTGCTTTGACAGCCTGGGGTGACACTGGATCTTATCACTCTTGGGCCTCCTCACTGCAATCCTGTTACCAACCATTGCCCCTGAGTCATCCAATTCCTGGCCTCATTTATTCAAGCCTGAGTAAAAAAGGTATCAGCTGCAGTTTCCACCCAATTTCTATTACTCCCCATAACCTCTCCCAACATAACCCAACCCCACACAGCCCTACCAACATCTGACTCATCCTACTGAGGACAACTACGACCTTCTTCAGCCAGAAGCAGTTTTGGAAAACTGACTATAGTACCCATCACCCCTTTTAACAAAACTTGGGAATGTTTATGCCCTACATGAACCCTCCCTTATCCCTCCGCCTCTTTTCCTCCTAAAACACAGACCAGAAAGTGCCTACCTAGCCCCACCCTAGAAATTCACAACAAAGGACCCTAGCCCACCAAAATCCTTCAGCAAGCTGTGGAATTTTCCTACCTCCTATGGCGCCATTGAAAAAGGGTTTAAACTATCCTCAGCACAAATGCCATCTATGCCCTGCCCAGGCAGGTCTCTATACCTTTCAATAAACCTGGCCTGAACCTGTCTGCTCTGAGTCTCATCTCTGGGTTCCACTGCGTAACCTTTCTAAAGGGATTAAAAAGAAGAAGATAGAGGAATACTAAAGGAATGAAACAACCTATATCCTGACTGGTTATATAACTACAAATCAACTATTATTTCTTATTTATTTCCCTAAACAGGTGATAGCAAAACCCCCCAAATTAAAAGGAGTTAAGTTCTTATTTCAAGAGGCATCACAGAATGGGTGAGGTGGGGACAGAGTATCCTGTTCTACTGCCAAGCTTTTGCAGACGGTGAAAGCTATTCAAGAAAGCTGAGGTTGTGGGGCCTGCTGTAAGAAAGGAGACAAGGCTAGGAACTTACTGAATATTGTAGGGTACAGTGTTAGGATTGAGAACCCCATACACAGTGAAGCCTTTATATAGAGGGTTCCTGAAGTCTGGTTTCCTCTGAACCAAGAAAGGCCACATGGAATGTGTTGTTTCATAAACTCTGTTAGAAAAGAAAAATAAACCCTAAAATTAAAGCAGAAAGCAAGTAATCTCAACTTAAGTCCTGTTAAACTACATAATCAAATTTTACTAATAAATAAACTCAACTCAAGACAAAGGTATAGGTACAACAGAAAGAAAATAAGTTGCTAATAAATGTTGATAAAGTAACAAATTATTTGGGCTTCAATTTAAAGATCTCTAAAATGAATAAGAAGTTAGAGTTCTATATTGGAGAGTAGGAGATTCTCATTCTACTTTCTGCTATGGAATAGGTGAGTTATCTTAGGAAAATCCCTAGGTCTTTCTAGGCCTGTTTTCTTATCTATACATGTGACCTTTAAGGTCTCTTCTCAATTTAACATTCTAAGAGCTGATGACTTTTACAGTTTTAAAAATTCTAGCATTAGTTTTAGAGGTCTGGTTAATCAAGAAGCAGGAATCCTATAGGGCGAATATATAGGTCTTTTAAAAAAACATATTTATTTATTTTGTGTGGTGCCTGTGGCTCAAAGGAGTAGGGCACTGGCCCCATATACCATATACCAGAGGTGGCAGGTTCAAATCCAAAATACAAAATGCAAAATACAATGCAAAATACATACACACACACACACACACACACACACTTTTATTTATTTATTTATTTATTTATTGTATTGTTTGGAATTCATTCAGGATACAAGAAATTAGGTTACACTGATTGCATTTGTTAGATAAAGTACTTCTTACAATTTTGCCCTGCCCTCAAGAGGTGTGCCATACACCATGGCTGCCATCCCCCACTCTCCTCCCCTCTCCTCACTTGCTCATTCTCCTACCACATCCTTGTATTAGCTCAACTACTGTCCTCATGTCAGAATAGAGTACATTAGAGTCTTGCTTTTTCATTCTTGTGAAGCTTCACTAAGAAGAATGTTTCCCACCTCCATCCAGGTTAATACAAAAAATGTAAAGTCTCCATCTTTGTTAGTGGCTGAATAGCATTCCATGGTATACATATACCACAGCTTGTTAATCCATTCCTGGGTTGGTGGGCATTTAGGCTGTTTCTAGTTTGGTGATTGTAAAGTGAGCTGCAATAAATGATCTAGTGCAAATGTCCTTATGATAAAAGGACTGTCTTTCTTTTGGGTAGATGCATAGTAATGGGATTGCAGGATCAAAGGGGACATCTAATTTGAGTTTTTTGAGGACTCTCCATACTTCGCTCCAAAAAGGTTGCTTTAGTTTGCGGTCCCACCAGAAGTGTAAAAAGTGTTTGTTCCCTTCTGTCCACATCCACGCCAGTATCTACAGTTTTGAGACTTTGTGATGTGGACCATTCTAATTGGGGTTAGGTGACATCTCAGGGTTGTTTTGATTTTCTGACGAGATCATTACTGTGATGATTAGGGACAAAGAACATTTTTTCATGTTTGTTAGGCATTTGTCTATCTTCTTTAGAGAAGGTTCTATTTATGTCTCTTGCCCAGTGATATTGGGATTGATTGGTCATTTTTGTTGATTAATTTGAATTCTCTATAGTTCCTAGTTATCAAGTTTTTGTCCGATTCATAATATCCAAATATCTTTTCCCATTGTGAAGGTTGTCTGTTTGCTTTGGTTGTTGTTTCCTTAGCTGTACAGAAGCTATTCAGTTTAATTAAGTCCCATTTGTTTATATTTGCTGCTGTTGCAATTACCACAGATGTCTTCATCATAAAATCTTTTCCCAGGCCAATCTCTTCAGGTGTTTTCCCCACACTTTCTTTGAGGATTTTTGTTTCATGCCTCAGATTTAAATCTTTTATACATCTTGAATCAACTTTTGTAAGTGGTGATAGGTGTGGGTACAGTTTCAGTCTTTTACATGTGGTTATCCAGTTCTCCCAGCATCATTTATTGAATAGGGATTCTTTTCCCCACTGTATATTCTTGTTTGGTTTATCAAAGATCAGGTGGCTGTAAGAGGTTAGTTTTATCACATGGTTTTCTCTTCGGTTTCAAATATGTCTATTTTTGTGCCAATACCATGCTGTTTTGAATACTATGACCTTGTAGTATAACAGAAAGTCTGGTAGAGTGATGCCCCTGACTTTGTTTTTATTACTAAGAATTGCCTTGGCTATACGGAGTTTCTTCTGGCTCCATAAAAAAAAATGAATAATTATTTTTTCCCAAGTTTTTAAAGTATGGTGTTGTATTTTAATGGGGATTGCATTGCATCTGTAGATGTCTTTGGGTAGCATAGACATACTTCGCTCCAAAAAGGTTGCATTAGTTTGCATTTTTCACAATGTTGGTTCTTTCCAGCCATGAGCATGGTATGTTCTTCCATTTGTTAATATCTTTTGTTGTTTCTTTTCTTAGGATTTCATAATTTTAATTGGCGAGGTCCTTCACCTCTTTTGTTATGTATATTCCTAGGTATTTCATTTTTCTGAAGCCACTGTGAAGGGAATGGTGTCTTGATCAGCTCCTCATCTTGGCTGTTATTGACGTGTATAAAGGCTACAGGTTTGTGTACATTGATTTTATATCCTGAGACATTGCTATATTTTTTTGATGACTTCCAGGAGTCCAGTTGTTAAATGTTTGGGGTTCTCTAAGCATAAGATCATATTATCAGCAAAGAGCAAGAGTTTGACCTCCTCTACTCACATTCCTATGCCTTTCATTGCCTTCCCTTGCTTGATTGTACTGGCTAGAACTTTGAGCCCTATGTTGAATAGTAGAGGCGACAGAGGACAACCTTATCTGGTTCCAGTTCTTAGTGAAAAAGCGTTCAGTTTTACCACATTCAGTATAATATTAGCTGTAGGTTTGTCACAGCTGGCTTCCATCATATTCATAAATGTGCCATCTATGCCTATGTACTTAAGTGTTCTAATTATAAAAAGAAGCTGAACTTTATCGAATGCTTTTTCTGCATGTATTGAGAGGATCCTATGGTCTTCGTTTATGCTTTTGTTGATATGGCAAATTACATTTACAGACTTGTGCATGTTAAAATAGCCTTGTATCACTGGGATGAAACCTACTTGATCCTAATGAATACTTTTTTTTTTTTAATGTGTAGCTATAATGTATTGGATAGGATCTTACTGAGAATTTTTCACCTATATTCAATAGCGAGATTGGTCTGAAATTCTCCTTTTTTGTTGGGTCTATTCCTGGTTTTGTTATCAGGGTGATGTCTGCTTCATACAACGTGTAGGGGAAGCTTCCTTCCTTCTCAATTTTTTGAAATAATTTTTGCAGTGTAGTTATAAACTCCTCTTTGAATGTTTGATAGAATTCTGGTGTGAAGCCATATGGACCAGGGCTTTTTCTTGTTGGGAGATGTTTTATTGTTTGTTTGATCTCAGTTGCTGAAATAGGTCTATTCAAGAGATCTATTTCCTCTTAAGTCTAAGGAGAGGGTATTGATTCCAGGTATTGATCCGTTTCCTCCACATTTCCAATTTCAGGGCATAGAGTTACTTGTAGTAGTAAGATATGATCTCTTGCATCTCTGTGGCATCTGTTCTTTCCCTTTTATCATTTTCTGACTGAGAATATTAGAGATTTTACTTTTCTGTTTCTAGTTAATCTACCTAAAGGTTTATTTATTTTATTTTCCTGAAAAAACATCAATTTATTTCATTAATTTCCTGGATGATTCTTATGTTTTCAATTTCACTAATCTCTGATTTCGTTTTGGTTATTTCTCTTTTGCTGGGTTTGGGATATTGTTCTTCCTTTTCCAGTTCCATAAGATGGTTCATGACTTTGTTGATGTGCTCTCTGTTTTTCAAATGTAGGCATCTAATGGAATAAATTTCTCTCATAAGACTGCTTTTGCTGTATCCCACAGGTTTTGGTAACTTGTGTATTCATTGTTATGATTGATGAATGTAAAGATTTCCTCTTTTATCTCTTCCTGAACCCAACTATCATTCAGCATAAGGTTGTTTAATTTCCCTGTCTTTGTGTGAGATAGAATGTTTTTGTTGGGATTTGAGTTCCACATTTAATGCCTTCAGGTCTGAGAAGATACAAAGTATAATTTCTAGGATGTAGTTTATTTTGGAATACATACTATGGGCTGATGAGAAAAATGAATATTTCTTAGCTTTTGGATGGTGTGTCCTGTATATAATCCCAATTGTTCAAAGGTCACATTTAAGTCCTTTGTATCATTGTTTAGTTTCTGTTTAGAGGATTTGTCTCCTTCTCTCAGAGGGTTGTTAAAGTCCCAGACTATTATGGTGTTATGGGATACCATATTGCTCAGACCATCAAGGTCAGTTTCATAAATCTCAGAGCATTTCAGTTGGGTGCATAAACGTTTAAAATTGAAATGTCGGGCAGCATCTGTGGCTCAAAGGAGTAGGGCGCCAGCCTCATATGCCGGAGCTGGCGGGTTGAAACCCAGCCCCAGCAAAAAACTGCAAAAAAAAAAAAATTGAAATGTCTTTTGTTGTGTTGTTCATTTGACTGGTATAAAGTGTCCATTTTTGTTTTTCTTAACTTTAGTTGCTTTAAATCCACTTGTATCTGAAAAGAAGATTGCAAGCCCTCCTTTCTTCTGATTTCCATTTGCTTGAAATACTGTTTTCCATCCCTTAACCCTGAGTCTTGATCTGTCGTTCAAGGCTAGGTGTGTCTCCTGGAGACAACATATGGGAGGCTTATTCTTTTTTTATGCAATCAGCCAGCCTATGCCTCTTCAGTCATGAATTCAGTCCACTGACGTTTACTGAGAGAATTGATAAATGTGGTGGAGTTCTGCTCATCTTATTTTGAGAAAGACTGTTATGTAATTTGTGCCACTATGGAAGCAAAATTTTGCTCTTTAGCTTCTGGGTCTTTACTTTGCTGCTGATATATTGTGGTAGTCAGTGCTGAGAACAGGTCTAAATATTTCCTGTAGAGTTGGTCTCATTGTGGTGAATTTCCTCAGTGTTTGTATATCCACAAAAGATTTGATTTCTCTATCTGTTTTCAAGCTTAGTCTAGTAGGATATAGAATTCTGGACTGCAAGTTGGTTTAAGAATGTTGAAAGTGGAAGACCATGCCTTTCTGGCTTAGAAAGTTTCAGTTGAAAAGTCTGCTGTCGTCCTAATGGCTGTGATTCCATAGGTTAGTTGGTGTTCACTTTTGGCTGCTTGCAGAATTTTTTCCTTCATTTTTACTTTGGACAGGTTCGTTACAATGTGTCCTGGAGAGGCTGTTTGAGGTGAGTTGACCCGGGGTTCAATATCCATCTGAAAAGAGTATGACAGACAATTCATATGATAGTCTCCAGTAGGGCTTGATTCCTTTGGGACCATCTCCTTGTCCTTTGGGAATCCCTATTATTCATATGTTTGAACACTTGATGGAGACTTATAGTTCTCTTAGCACGTGTTCTGCTTTCTCTTCTCTTCAACCTTCTTTTCTGCCTCTTTAACTACTTGGGTCAACTTGAAAACTTTATCACCTAGCTCTGAGGTTCTTTCTTTTAGATGGCCTAAGCTACCTTTGATACTTTCTACTGCATCTTTACGTTCCCTGATTGTCTCCTTCATTTCCTTAAACTCCACCATATCCTTTCCATATTCTACATATCCCTCGTCCAACTTTTGGTTCTGCCTTTCAATCTTCTTGCCCATTTCGTTTACTACCTTTATCACCCATATTTTAAATTCACATTCTGTCAAGTCCATTTTTCATAGGGGGAGGCTTCTGCAGTAGCTGGCTCATAGTCCCTTGAGGAGTTTCTCTGTTTTGGTTTTACATGTTGTCTAAATTTTTCTTTTAGGTCCCCCTCATATGTTCTTTCTCCTTCTTCACCTCCTTGAACTCCTTTCTCCTTCTTACTACCTCCTTTGTTTCAAACCAAAGTCCTAAATATTTGGTGGTGCTATGTTTTTATTTAGGAGACAGAGCAGAGCCAGCAAAGTTTCCAGTCCTTTTATATTTTTTTTCTTTCGTATTTACAGTTTTGAAGTCTACATTATTCATTATTAAATCATAGCTGTGTACATTAATGCAATCATGAGGCACCATACACTGGCTTTATATACCATTTGACATATTTTCATTACACTGGTTAACACAGCCTTCTTGGCATTTTCTTACTTATCATGTTAAGACATTTATATTCTACATTTACTAAGTTTGACATGTACCCTTGTAAGATACACTGTAGGTGTTATCCCACCAATCACCCTCATTCTGCCTATCCTCCCCCATATTCTTAGGTTATAACTGGGTTATAGCTTTGATACGAAAACCATAAATTAGTTTCACAGTAGGGCTGAGTACATTGGATCCTTTTTCTTCCATTCTTCAGATACGTTACTAAGAAGAATATGTTCCAGCTCCATCCATGTAAACATGAAAGAGGTAAAGTCTCCATCTAATTTTAAGGCTGCATAATATTCAATAGTGTACATATACCACAATTTATTAATCCCTTCGTGGATCAATAGGCATTTGGGCTTTTTCCATGACTTAGTAATTATAAATTGGGCTGCAATAAACATTCTGGTACAAATATCTTTGTTATAATGTGATTTTTGGTCTTCTGGGTATATACCTAGTAGAGGAACTATAAGATTGAATGGCAGATCTATTTTTAGATCTCTAAGGGTTCTCCAAATATCTTTCCGAAAGGAACGTATTAATTTGCATTCACACCAGCAGTGTAGAAGTGTTCCCTTTTCTTCACATCCGCACCAACATCTCTGGTCTTGGGATTTTGTGATATGGGCTAATCTTACTGGCGTTAGATGGTATCTCAAGGTGCTTTTGATTTGCAGTTCTCTGATGATTAAGAATGATGAGCATTTTATCATATGTCTGTAGGCCATGCACCTGCCTTCCTCAGAGAAGTTTCTCTTCAAGTCCCTTGCCCAGCCTGCAATGAGATCACTTGTTCTTTCCTTGCTAATACGTTTGAGTTCTCTGTGGATTCTGGTTATTAAACCATTGTTGAATATCTTCTCCCATTCTGAGCGCTGTCTGCTTGCTCACTGTGTTATTGGCTGTGCAGAAGCTTTTTAGTCTGATCAGGTCCCAGTAGTGTATTTTTGAAGGGGGGATCAATTGCCCGGGGGATCCTCCTCATAAAATATCCTCCGAAGCAGATTTCGTCAAGAGTTTCCCCTGTACATTCTTCTAGTATTTTTAGTTTCATGTCTTAAGTTTAAATTTTTAATCCAGGGAGAGTCTATCTTAGTTAATGGTGAAAGGCGTGGGTCCAGTTTCAGTCTTCTATAGGTCGCTAGACAGTTCACCCAGCACCATTTGTAAAATAGGGAATCTTTTCCTCACTGAAGGTTTGTAATTGTCTTGTCAAAGATGAACTAACAGTAAATAGCTGGGTTCATGTCTTGGTTCTCTATTCTGTACCAGACATCTACCTCTCTGTTTTATTTGCCAGTACCATGCTTTTTTGATCACTATCAATTTATACTGTACTCTGAGGTCTGGTAGTGTGATTCCTCCTTCTTTCTTATTATTTCTGAGTAAAGTCTTGGCTATTCGAGTTTTTTTCTGATTCCATATAAAGCGAAGTATTATTTTTTCAAGATCTTTAAAGCATGACAGTGGAGCTTTAATAGGGATTGCATTAAAATTTTATATTGCTTTGGGTAGTATGGACATTTTAACAATGTTGATTGCTCCCAGCCACGAGCATGAGATGTTTTTCCATATGTTAAAATTTTCAGCTATTTCTTTTTTTAGAGTTTCATAGTTCTGTTTATAGAGATCTTTCACGTCCTTTGTTAGATAAACTCCCTTTTTTTTTTTTTTTTTTTTTTTTGTAGAGACAGAGTCTCACTTTATCACCCTCGGTAGAGTGCCATGGCATCACACAGCTCACAGCAACCTCTCCTGGGCTTAGGAGATTCTCTTGCCTCAGCCTCCCAAGTAGCTGGGACGAAAGGCGCCCGCCACATCGCCCAGCTATTTTTTGGTTTGCAGTTCAGCCGGGACCAGGTTTGAACCCGCCACCCTCGGTATATGGGGCTGGTGCCCTACCGACTGAGCTACAGGCACTCCCAAATAATTCATCTTCTTTAGCACTACTATGAATGGAATACAGTCCTTAACTATTTTTCACCATGACTATTGTTGGTATACATAAAGGCTACAGATAAATGAATGTTGATTTTGGGACGTGAGATGCTGCTGTATTCCTTGATCACTTCTAAGAGTATTGTAGTAGAATCCCTGGTGTTTTTCAGATATACAATAATATCATCTAAGAAGAGCGAAAGTTTGATCTCTTCTGACCCTATATGGATACACTTGATCGCCTATTCTTCCCTATGATGCCTAAAACTTCCATCACAATGTTAAAGAGCAGTGGAGACAATGGAAAACTGTGCCTGGTTCCTGATATGAGTGGAAATGATTTCAATATAACTCCATTCAATACGATATTGGCTGTTGGTTTGCTGTAGATGGCCTCCATCAATTTAGGAAATTACCCTTCTATACAAATTTTCGTAAGAGTTCTGAACGTGAAGGGATGCTGGATATTATCAAAAATATCTTCTGCATCAATTGAGAGAATCATATGTTCTTTGTTTTTTAATTTGTTTATGTGCTGAATTATATTTATAGATTTACGTATTTTGAACCAGCTTTCAGACCCTGGGATAAGAATGACTTGGTCATGATGTATAATTTGTTTGGTGGAGGCGGAGCATGATGGTGGAGAGCACAGATGTGTAGCCAACCTCTCCCAAGCCATCAGGTGAGTGGAAAGGCGGTCTGGACCTTCCCTGTGTGTAGATTATTGGAGTGGACAGACAGCTGGAGACGCCCAGTGAACTTGCGGATTGCTATATATGAGGGGTAATTGAAAACCACAGACTCTGTTGTAGAGATTCTTCCCTGCTTGGCCGTGCTGGCCAGCAGGCCCCTCCCTTATGGAGGTCAGCAGCTTGTAAATGCTGACAAAACCCAATTGACAAATATTTATTCCTGAACTGAGGGAGGCATCCGAAAGGAGAGCCACTCAAAACCACAGGGAGCTGGACAAACTGTTGGACAATTCAAGGGAAGGGATCCTGTCCGGGAAACAGACATTTTCAACTACCCAAAAGGGCGGGCACCTTTCCCCCAGGTGTTGGAGGGGGTTGGCGTTTCAGACTGCATGGAGAACTGATGGGTGCTGATCCAAAAGGAAAACTCTGAACAATAAAACTCAGAATAAGTTACCCGAAAGCTCCAAACACGGGACCCGGCTACAGCTGCTGAAGCCGCGGACTCGGCTTCAGCTGCTAAAGCCACGAATTCGGCTTCTGCCCCAGGAACCAGCTACAGAAGCTAAAGATCCAAAACCGTCAGTGACAGCGCAAACTCAGCATCAATCCCCCCACAGCCCATTGCAGTTGCCAGTTTGCAGGAGAACCTGGGAACAGAGTGGAAAGACTTAAGAAGTGTGGACACCTGCACTGAGTGGGAAGGTGGGTCACAAGTGCTGCCTGGAAAACAACAGCCAAGGTTACACAATTCTTAGGCGACAAATTTTTACAGAAATTCCAAAATGGCGATCGGCCAAGGAAGGTGGTTACTATGGTAACAGTATAAACTGTAAATCAGGTATAAGCCTCGGAATGACTCACAGCGAAACCTGGTGTTCAGAAAGTATATTAAAGTATGAATATATTCCTATGAAAGATGATCCCTACAGCAGACATACAGATATATATATCTGTATATTTATACACATAAGAATATTTTTAAAGTTGGTGCCTTTATTTTGTTTTTTTTTGTTTGTTTGTTTTGGTCTGTTTTTTCCTCACCATTTCCTTGGAGGAGATTTCAAGAATTTTTTTATTATCGTTTTATTATTACTTTTATTTTTTCTTTTATTATTTTTTTATTTTATTTTTTTATTTTTTATTATTTTTTTGATAATTTTTATATAGGTATATTTTTTATTTCCATGATTTCTAATTTTAATTTGTTCTTTCTCCTCTTTTAACATTTCTACTAACACCACTTTTTTCTCTCTTTTTTCCTTTCTTTCAATTATTTTACGATTATCACTATTTTTATTGCAGTTGTTGAAAGATGAAGTAGAAAGATGATCCCTACATCAGACATATAGATATAGATATAGATATAGATATATATAGGTAAATTTCTACACACAAGAACATTTTTGTAGTTGGCGCCTTTATTTTGTTTGGTTTCATTTTTTTGATTTTTTTTTTTTGGTTTTTTTTTTGGTGTGTTTTTTCCTCACCATTTTCTTGGAGAAGATTTCGATAATTTTTTATTATTTTTCTCATAATTATATTCATTTTTTAATTTTTATTATTTTATTATTATTTTTCTTTTATTATTATTATTTTATTATTATTTTTCTTTTATTATTATTATTTTCTTATTATTTCTTTGATAATTTTTTATATAGGTATATTTCTTATTTCTGTTTTCTAATTTTAATTTCTTCTTTCTCCTCTTTTAACATTTCTACTAACACCACTTTTTTCTCTCCTTTTTTCCTTTCTTTCAATTATTTTATGATTGTCACCATTTTTATTGCAATTGTTCTTATATTTCTGTAGTCGTGGCTGTTGCCTGTATGTCTATGTGTTTCCGTCTGTCTCTGTATCTATGGGCCCGTGTGCCTGACAAACTTTGGTCTCAATGAGCTTTGTGTTACGACCTGCAACTCTGAGCTACTATTACTCCCCTCCACTCTCACTCCATGATTTGGAGACCTGCCCCCCCAGGAGTACAGATTCTTGGGTGAACTCCTGAGAGGTGTAGACAGGACCTGGACAGCAGCTGGCCAGTGCTTACTCTGCAGCAAAAGAGCGAGAAGACGAAGGTTGGCTGAGAGGGAATCACACTGGAGTGGTGGTGTCCCGAGGTGCAGAGCAACAGCCGTCCTCAGGAATAACAAGGCCCAGTTCCACATATCCCATAGCCTATCCTCCTGTCTCCCTGGGAAACAAGATGAGGCCGATCCTCTTCTCGGATGGCAACCACCATGGAACAGACCTGGGAATGAAACACAGGCCCCGTGAGTGAAGGGTTTGCCTGAGGCGGCACTGAAATGCGTGGAACACGAGGACAACAAAACACACACGCAGAGCCAGGAAACTCCCAGAGTGGGGTTGATCCAGAGGACCACTTTACTGAGACTAAGACGCACCTGGCCCTCAGGGGATCACCAGCCTATAGACAAAGAAGTCCAAGAGGCTACAGCCGACAACTAATCGTGCTGCGAATACAAATCCACAGGAGTAAAAACTGGGCTTGAGGCACAGGTTCTGGGAACACAAATCAACCTCTCCTCTGCAGAGGAATCTAGCAGGGTCAGAAGCAAACTCCCACAGGGTTGCTCCATTCACCAAGTAACATAAACTAAGGGTGGGGATGGAACTGAGTGAACACCTCCAGCCTCCATCAAGTGCCTGAGGTTGAAAGGCCACACCACCCCCTGCTGAATAAAGACAGAGAGTAGCGGCCTAGATGAGCAGACACATAATACCCTGTGATTTAGGCTGGTGCAAACCCCTGGAGTATCTGCTTACTGCAGACAACTGACTGGGTCACAGCCCTGTGGCACTAGCAGCGACTGGGTGTGACAGAGATGCAAGGTGGGGAAGGAGGCATCAATCTTCCCAGACTGATCTATTTACCAGGTGGCTTCTCCTGACTCCACGCAGCACTGGAGCAAGCTGTATTAGAGCAGTGACCAGACCCCTGTGATCCAGTTCTCAGGGACCTCTTGAACTCTCCCACCCGAGACAGCTACTGACTGAGACAATTGATTTAGACCTTTTGAACACAGCCAATCACCTGGGGACTATACAGTTGGTGCCCTGGGTGTGTGCTTGTAGGAAGGTTTGATTTTCCTTTTCCATTTGCTGCCTGTGGTGGGTGGGGTGACATAATTGCTGGTATTTCACCACAGTTGAGACGGAAACCCAGAGTAACTGTTTCACTAGGGTCAAATAGAAACCGGCTGAAAACAAGACAGAACCATTAAGGCCCCTCTGAACAAAACAGGGCGCCAGTTACTCAGGCGACAGCACTGTACAGGTCCTCGACAAAACACCAGGGGAGAAATCAAAGGAAGTAAAACAATCAGGGGGGCGGAATCAGCAGAAAAATTCTGGTAACATGAATAAGCAGAATAGATCAACCACCACAAGAAAAGATACAACAGATGTAATTGAAGATCCCATTCACAAACAACTGGCTGAGATGTCAGAAATCAAATTCAGAATTTAGATGGCAAACAAGATTAACAAAATGGAAGTAGGAATTCGAGGAGAAATTCAAAAGCTGTGTCAAGAATTTAGTAAATTTGAAGACAAAACCACCAAAGATTTAGACACACTGATGCAAGAATTTGCAGCCCTCAAAGATATGAAAAGTACAGTAGAATCCCGTAGCAACAGAATGGACCAAGCAGAAGAAAAGATTTCCGACACTAAAGATAAAGGTTTTGAACGCTTCCAAACTCGAAAAGAGGAAGAGGAGGACGGACGTGTAGCCCACCTCTCCCAAGCCACCAGTTCTTCTTATATTGCTGTTGTGGTGGATATTGCTTGTATGTTTATGTGTTTCCGTCTATCTCTGTATCTATGGGCCCATGTGCCTGGTAACCTTTGCATCTGTTTATTTGTTCATTTAGACTCAATGAGCTTGGTGTTACGACCTATAACCCTGAGCTCCTAAACCCCCCCTCCACTCTCACTCCGTGATCTAGAGACCTGCCGCCTCAGGAGTCCAGATTCGTGGCTGAACTCTCAAGTGGAGTGGACAGGACCTGGACTGCAGCTGACCAGTGCTGACACTGTAGCAAAGGAGCGAGAAGACGACGGTCGGCTGAGAGGGAATTACATTGGAGCGGTGGTGCCCCGAGGTGAAGAGCAACATCCATCTTCAGCAATAACAAGGCTCACCCCCAGATATCCCATAGCCTCTCCTCCTGTCTTCCTGGGCAACCAGATGAGGCCGAGCATCTTATCAGATGGCAACCACCATGGAACAGACCTGGGACTGAAACACAGACCCCGTGAGTAAAGGGTTTTCCTGAGACGGTACCGACCTGGGTGGAACACGGGGACTAGAAAACACACCCGCAGATCCGGGAAACTCCTAGGGTGGGGCTGATCCAGAGAACTGCTCTACTGAGCCTAAGACACAACTGGCCCTTAGGGGATCACCAGCCTATAGACAAAGGAGGCCAAGAGGCTACAGCCAACAACTGATCGGGCTGCGAATACAAACCCGCAGGACTAAAGACAGGGCCTGAGAGACAGGTTCTGGGAACTCAAATCAGCCTCTCCTCTGCAGAGGAATCTGGCAAGGTCAGAAACAAACTCCCACAGGGTTGTTCCCTTCACCCAGTAACATAAACTAAGGGTGGGGCTGGAACTGAGTGAACACCTACAGATTCCATCAAGTGCCCGAGGTTGACAGGCCACACCACTCCCTACTGGATAAAGACAGAGAATAGTGGCCTAGTCGAGCAGACACAGACTACCCTGTGACTTAGGCAGGCGCAAACCCCTGGAGTATCTGCTTACTGCAGACAACTGACTGGGTCACAGCCCTGTGGGGCTAGCAGAGACTGGGTGTGACAAAGCTACAAGTTGGGGAAAGAGGCATCATTCTTCCCAGACTGATCTATTTACTAGTGGCTCTTCCTGACTCCACGCAGCACTGGAGCAAGCCATTTTAGAGCAGTCACCAGACCCCTGTGACCCAGTTCCCAGGGACCTCTTGAACTCTCCCACCCGAGGCAGCTGCTGAGACAATTGACTTGGACCGTTTGAACTGAGTCATTCACCTGGGGACTATCCAGGTGGTGCCCTGGGTGTATGTCTGTAGGAAGGTTTGATTCTCCTTTTCAATTTGTTACCTGTGGTGGGTGGGGTGACTTAGTTGCTGGTATTTCTCCACAGCTGAGACTTCAACCCAGAGTAACTGTTTCACTAGGGTCACATAGAAACCAGCTGAAAATAAGTCAGAACCACTTAGCCCCTCTACACCAAACAGGGCCCCAGTTTCTCAGGCCACAGCACTGTACGGGTCCTTGACAAAACACCAGAGGAAAATCAAAGGGCGTAAAACAATCACGGGGCTGAATCAGCAGAAATACTCTGGTAACATGAATAACCAGAATAGATCAACCTCCCCAAGGAAAGATATGGCAGATGTAATCGAAGATCCCATTCACAAACAACTGGCTGAGATGTCAGAAATCGAATTCAGAATTTGGATGGCAAACAAGATTAACAAAATGGAATTAGGAATTCGTGGAGAAATTCAAAAGCTGTCTCAAGAATTTAACGAATTTAAAGACAAAAGCACGAAAGACTTAGACACACTGAAACAAGAATTTGCAGCCCTCAAAGATATGAAAAATATAGTGGAATCCCTTAGCAACAGAATGGACCAAGCAGAAGAAAGGATCTCCGACATTGAAGATAAAGCCTTTGAACGCTCCCAAACTCTCAAAGAGGAAGAGAAATGGAGAGCAAAAATGGATCACTCACTCAGAGAGCTCTGGGATAACTCGAAGAAGGCAAATATTCGTCTGATAGGAATTCCTGAAACAGATGAAGTGGCCTCACTGGGTGCAGAGGCCCTTCTACATGAAATTATGATAGAGAATTTTTCAAACATGCCTGGAGAACCTGAAATTCAGATAGCAGATAGCTTCAGAACCCCAGCATGACTCAACCCTAATAAGATATCCCCCAGGCATATCATAATTAACTTCACTAAAGTTAATATGAAGGAGAAAATCCTCAAAGCTGCCAGGAGAAAGAAATCTATTACCTTCAAAGGGAAGAACATTAGAATGACTGCAGATCTCTCTGCTGAAACTTTTCAAGCCAGAAGAGGGTGGTCATCAACGTTTAATCTCCACAAGCAAAATAACTTTAAACCCCGGATGTTGTACCCAGCTAAACTCAGTTTTGTTTATGACGGAGAAATTAAATACTTTAATGACATACATATCCTAAAGAAATTTGCCATAACTAAACCAGCTCTTCAGGATATTCTCAGACCTATCCTCCATAATAACCAACCCAATCCTCTACTACAAAAGTAAACTCACTCAGAAACTTCTAATCAAACTCCAACTGCCACAATGGCAAAAGGATTAAAAATGTCCACTGGACTCTTGAAAAAATCAATACCCAAAATTTCACGAAACTTATCAATACGTTCCATTAATGCGAATGGCTTAAACTGCCCTCTAAAGAGACATAGGTTAGCTGACTGGATACAAAAACTCAGGCCAGATATTTGTTGCATACAAGAGTCACATGTTAACTTAAAAGACAAATACAGACTCAGGGTGAAAGGATGGTCATCCATATTTCTGGAAAATGGAAACCAGAAAAAAGCAGGCATTGCAATTTTATTTGCGAATACAGTAGGCTTTAAACCAACAAAAGTAAGGAAGGACAAGAATGGTCACTTCATATTTGTTAAGGGTAACACTCAATATGATGAGATTTCAATTATAAATATCTATGCACCCAACCAGAATGCACCTCAGTTTATAAGAGAAACTCTAACAGACATGAGCAACTTGATTTCCACCAACTACATAATAGTTGGAGAGTTTAACACTCCTTTGGCAGTGATAGATCAATCCTCCAACAAAAAGCTGATTAAAGAAATTCTAGATTTAAATCTAACCATCCAGCATTTAGATTTAGCAGACATCTACAGAACATTTCACCCCAGCAAAACTGAATACACATACTTCTCATCAGTCCATGGAACTTACTCCAAAATTGATCACATCTTAGGTTATAACTCTTACCCCAGTAAATATAAAGGAATAGAAATTATTCCATGCATCTTCTCGGACCCTCATGGAATAAAACTTGAGATGAATAAGACGAGGAATCTGCATACTCATACAAAACCATGGAAGTTAAATAACCTTACGCTGAATGATAGCTGGGTCAGAGATGAGATCAAGAAGGAAATTGCCAAATTTTTGGAACAAAACAACAATGAAGACACGAACGATCAGAACCTCTGGGACACAGTAAAGGCAGTTCTAAGAGGGAAATTTATAGCACTGCAAGCCTTCCTCAGAAGAAAGGAAAGAGAGGAAGTTAGCAACTTAATGGGATATCTCAATAGACTGGAAATGGAAGACACTACTCCAACCCCAAATCCAGTAGAAGAAAAGAAATAACCAAAATCAGAGCAGAACTAAATGAAATTGAAAACAAAAGAATAATACAACAGATCAATAAATCAAAAAGCTGGTTTTTTGAAAAGGTCAATAAAATATATAAACCTTTAGCAACTTAATCAGGAAAAAATGAGTAAAATATCTAATCTCACCAATCAGAAATAACAAAGACGAAATAACAACAGACTCCTCAGAAATCAAAAAAATCCTTAATGAATATTACAAGAAACTTTACTCTCAGAAATATGAAAATATGAAGGAAATTGACCGTTACTTGGAAGTACGTCACCTTCCAAGACTTAGCCAGAATCAAATGGAAATGTTGAACAGGCCCATATCAAGTTCAGAAATAACATCAACCATACAAAATCTCCGCCAAAAGAAAAGCCCAGTACCAGATGGTTTTACATCAGAATTCTACCAAACCTTTAAGGAGGAATTAGTATATTACTCAACCTGTTCCAAAAGGTAGAAAAACAATGAAGACGACCCACCATGTTCTATGAAGCAAACATCACCCTGAACCCCAAACCAGGAAAAGACCCAACAGGAAAAGAAAATCACAGACCCGTATCACTAATGAATATAGATGGAAATATATTCAGCAAGATTCTAACAAACAGAATCCAGCAACATATCAAACAAATCATACATCATGACCAAGTAGGTTTTATCCCAGGGTCTCAAGGCTGGTTCAATATACGTAAATCTATAAATGTAATTCAGCACATAAACAAATTAAAAAACAAAGACCATATGATTCTCTCAATCAATGCAGAAAAAGCTTTTGATGACATCCAACATCCGTTCATGATCAGAACACTTAAGAAAATTGGTATAGGAGGCGGAGCAAGATGGCAGCCGAGTAACAGCTTCCTTGTATCTGGGCACCGTGAGTCTGGGGAGATAGGACTCCAGGCATGCCTGGCGGGTGGGATCTGCCTCTCATCACCACTGAGAGGATACAGGGAGTCAGCGAGAGACTTCTGGACCCCAAGAGGAGGAATAAAACAGTGGAAAACCAGCAAGTGGTCGCGTGTGTTCAATCCGTCTAAACCCGCCCGCAACCGTAAGTTCAGTAGCAGCGAGACTGCAAACCAGAAAGGCCTTACCTGTGAACTGTTTTGGTGTCTTTGGACTTGGCACTCAGCTGAACTGCCTTGGGGAGAGCCTGAGCAGGAGTGCGGAGAACTTTGGCCTTTGTCTAGGGCCCCAGTCTGAGCCGCTGAGCGAGACGGAGCTAATAGTGCTTGGCTCTGGGTCACAGGCAGCCATTGTGACCGATCAGCCCCAGCAAGCTCCGCCCTCAGGGTCGCAGAGCTAGAATTGGGTGGGAGCTGGTAACCCAGCGACCAAGTAGCCTAAGGGCAGGGTCTGAGCCGCCTTGCAGCCCTAATCTTCGGGGGCAGAGGGAGAACGGTTTTCGCACACACGGTAAGTGGACAGCCACTTCAGCAGTGATTCCAGCGACACGCACTTCCCTGGGAAAGCTTCTGCTCAGCAAGTGAAGAAGCTCAAAGTGCCTTTTAAGTTGGCCGAAGAGAGATTTAGGGTGTCTACCGGCTGGGGTTTGAGAAACTAGCAGCCTCCAGTCGTATCAGAACTGTGATTAACATCTCATACCCCAGAAGACCACGTGTTGCCCAGACAATATTCAGTAACATATACATACTGCTGTGTTTTTGGTTGTCTTTTTTTTTTTTTTTGGTTTGGTTGTTTTTTTTTTGTTGTTTATTTTCATGTTGATTGTTGTTTTGTTTTTTAAGTTCAACCTCTTCCATACAGATCCTTTTTCTTTCTCAATTTTTCTAGTTTAATTATCATTTCCCATTGCTGCCTATTTCAATAATTAGAACTTCATTTTTGTTAGTGATTCTACCGCTATTATTTGGTTTTCCCATCCAATTTCATCACGTAAAGTTTTCTGTTTGCTTCTTTTGGTTTCATTTATAGCATTTCTGTCTTTCCTCTCTACATGGTGGAGGTGAGGTACGGTGTCTGATCAGGTTAGCAAAGAGCTGCTGACCTCAAGGGAACCACCAAACTGGGCAACCCCAGAAGGTGGTTTCTTTTTTAAGGTTGTATCAAAGTACCCTACTGTACACCTATACTGCTCTGTCTCCCTCTTTCTGTGCCTTTCTTCGTTTTGTCAATATTCCTTTTACCCAGCCCCTCTCCTTTCTCTATTTTTCTTTCTTTTTCTTATCACTCGGTCCTCCTTTCTTTCATCCCTTTTTTGCTCTTCAACCTTCTCACCCTTCTGGTCCTGTAACCCTTAATCCACCGGCACGAGAACATAAAGGGCAAGAGGAAGTGAAAGGAAAATTAGGGCAAGGAAACAGATAAAAGAAATCACTCATGAGGAAGAATCAGCAGAAAACTCCAGGCAACATGAAGAACCAGTCCAGAACTACGCCGCCAAGGAACCATGAGGTAGCTACTGCAGATGATTCCACCTATACAGAAATGTTAGGAATGACAGAAAGGGAATTTAGAATACACATGTTGAAAACAATGAAAGAAATGACGGAAACAATGAAGGAAACTGCTAATAAAGTGGAAAATAACCAAAAGGAAATTCAAAAACAGAATCAAATAAGAGTTGAACGATATGAAGAATATAAAAAGGATATAGCAAGCTGACGGAAATGAAACAGTCAATCAGGGAACTTAAAGATGCGATGGAAAGTATCAGCAACAAGTTAGACCATGCAGAAGAAAGAATTTCAGAGGTAGAAGACAAAGTTTTTCAGACAACTCAGATAGTAAAAGAGGCAAAAAAGAACAGAGAGAAAGCACAACGTTCACTGTCAGAATTATGGGACTTTATGAAGCATTCCAACATTCGAGTTATAGGAACTCCAGAAGGGGAAGAAGAATGCCCCAGAGGAATGGAAGCCATACAAGAGAATATTATAAAAGAAAATTTCCCAAATATCACCAAAAATTCTGACACACTGCTTTCAGAGGGCTATCGGACCCCAGGTCACCTCAACTCTAACCGAGATTCTCCAAGACACAGTGTGATGAACCTGTCCAAAGTCAAGACAAAAGAAAAGATTCTGCAAGCTGCCAGGAGAAAGTGCCAGTTGACCTACAGGGGCAAATACATCAGAATGACCGCAGACTTCTCTAATGAAAGTTTCCAAGAAAGAAGACAATGGTCATCTACCTTTAATCTACTTAAACAGAACAATTTTCAGCCCAGAATTCTGCACCCTGCTAAGCTAAGCTTCAAAGTTGACAGAGAAATCAAATCATTTACGGATATACGAACATTGAGGAAATTCGCCACAAC
Source organism: Nycticebus coucang (assembly GCF_027406575.1). NCBI lineage: Eukaryota > Metazoa > Chordata > Mammalia > Primates > Lorisidae > Nycticebus > Nycticebus coucang. The sequence goes on from NC_069804.1 coordinate 69,584,190, forward strand.
AAGACCAGCTCTACAGGAAATACTTCAACCTGTTCTGCACACTGACCACCACAATGGATCAGCAGCAATGTAAGAACTCAGAAATTAAAGAACAGAACCTAACCTCCACACTGATGCAAAAGATAAAACTAAGCAATGGACTCTCACAAAATAAGACAAATAGAATACTACCACACTTATCCATTATCTCAATAAATGTTAATGGCTTGAATTCCCCACTGAAGAGACATAGATTGGTTGACTGGATTAAAAAACACAAGCCATCCATTTGCTGTCTGCAAGAAACACACCTGGCTTCAAAAGACAAATTAAAGCTCCGAGTCAAGGGTTGGAAGACAATTTTTCAGGCAAATGGAATTCAGAAGAAAAGAGGAGTTGCAATTTTATTTTCAGATACATGTGGATTTAAAGCAACTAAAGTCAAAAAAGACAAAGATGGTCACTTTATATTGGTCAAGGGAAAAATACAACAAGATGTTTCAATTCTAAATATTTATGCACCCAATTTAAATGCTCCCAGATTCTTGAAACAGACCTTACTCAGTCTGAGCAATATGATATCTGATAATACCATAATAACAGGGGACCTTAACACTCCTCTTACAGAGCTGGACAGATCCTCCAAACAGAAATTAAACAAAGATATAAGAGATTTCAATGAGACCCTAGAAGAACTGTGCTTGATAGACGGATATAGAACACTCCATCCCAACGATGAAGAATATACATTCTTCTCATCAACCCATGGAACATTCTCCAAAATTGATCATATCCTGGGACACAAAAGAAATATCAACAGAATCAAAAGAATTGACATTTTACCTTGTATCTTTTCAGACCATAAGGCAATAAAGGTGGAACTCAACTCTAACAGAAAGGCTCGACCCCACCCAAAGGCATGGAAACTAAACAATCTTCTGTTGAACAACAGATGGGTGGAAGAAGAAATAAAACAGGAAATCATTAACTTCCTTGAGCATAACAACAATGAAGACACAAGCTACCAAAAACTGTGGGATACTGCAAAAGCAGTTCTGAGAGGAAAATTTATCGCTTTAGATGCCTACATTCGAAAAACAGAAAGAGAGCACATCAACAATCTCACAAGAGATCTTATGGAATTGGAAAAAGAAGAACAATCTAAGCCTAAACTCAGTAGAAGAAAAGAAATATCCAAAATCAAATCAGAGATCAATGAAATTGAAAACAAAAGAATCATTCAGAAAATTAATGAAACAAGGAGTTGGTTTTTTGAAAAAATAAATAAAATAGACAAGCCATTGGCCAGACTAACGAGGAATAGAAAAGTAAAATCTCTAGTAACCTCAATCAGAAATGATAAAGGGGAAATAACAAATGATCCCACAGAGATACAAGAGATCATCTCTGAATACTACCAAAAACTCTATGCCCAGAAATTTGACAATGTGAAAGAAATGGACCAATATTTGGTATAACACCCTCTCCCTAGACTCAGCCAGGAAGAAATAGAGCTCCTGAACAGACCAATTTCAAGCACTGAGATCAAAGAAATAATAAAAAATCTTCCAACCAAAAAATGCCCTGCTCCAGATGGCTTCACTCCAGAATTCTATCAAACCTTCGAGGAAGAGCTTATTCCTGTACTGCAGAAATTATTCCAAAAAATTGAGGAAGAAGGAATCTTCCCCAACAAATTCCATGAAGCAAACATCGCCCTGATACCAAAACCAGGAAAAGACTCAAACAAAAAGGAGAATTTCAGACCAATCTCACTCATACAGACGCAAAAATTCTCAACAAAATCCTATCCAATAGATTACAGCTTATCATCAAAAAAGTCCTTCATCATGGTCAAGTAGGCTTCATCCCAGGGATGCAAGGCTGGTTTAACATACGCAAGTCTATAAACGTTTTCCACCATATTAACAGGCAAAAATAAAGATCACATGATCCTGTCAATAGATGCAGAGAAAGCATTTGATAAAATCCAGCATCCTTTTCTAATTAGAACACTGAAGAGTATAGGCATAGGTGGCACATTTCTAAAACTGGTTGAAGCTATCTATGACAAACCCACAGCCAATATTTTACTGAATGGAGTAAAACTGAAAGCTTTTTCTCTTAGAACTGGAACCAGACAAGGTTGTCCTCTGTCAACTTTACTATTCAACGAAGTGCTTGAAGTTCTAGCCAATACAATTAGGCAAGACAAGGAAATAAAGGGAATCCAAATGGGAGCACAGGAGGTCAAACTCTCCCTCTTTGCTGATGACATGATCTTATACTTAGAGAACCCCAAAGACTCAACCACAAGACTCCTAGAAGTCATCAAAAAATACAGTAATGTTTCAGGATATAAAATCAATGTCCACAAGTCAGTACCCTTTGTGTACACCAATAACAGTCAAGATGAGAAGCTAATTAAGTACACAACTCCCTTCACCATAGTTTCAAAGAAAATGAAATACCTAGGAATATACCTAACGAAGGAGGTGAAGGACCTCTATAAAGAAAACTATGAAATTCTCAGAAAGGAAATAGCAGAGGATATTAACAAATGGAAGAACATACCATGCTCATGGATGGGAAGAATCAACATTGTTAAAATGTCTGTACTTCCCAAAGGAATCTACCTATTCAATGCCATTCCTATCAAAATACCAACATCGTACTTTCAAGATTTGGAAAAAATGATTCTGCGTTTTGTATGGAACCAGAAAAAACCCCGTATAGCTAAGGCAGTTCTTTGTAACAAAAATAAAGCTGGGGGCATCAGCATACCAGATTTTAGTCTGTACTACAAAGCCATAGTGCTCAAGACAGCATGGTACTGGCACAAAAACAGACATAGACACTTGGAATCGAATTGAAAACCAAGAAATGAAACTAACATTTTACAACCACCTAATCTTTGATAAACCAAACAAGAACATACCTTGAGGAAAAGACTCCCTATTCAATAAATGGTGTTGGGAGAACTGGATGTCTACATGTAAAAGACTGAAACTGGACCCACACCTTTCCCCACTCACAAAAATTGATTCGAGATGGATAAAGGACTTAAATTTAAGGCATGAAACAATAAAAATCCTCCAAGAAAGCATACAAAAAACACTGGAAGATACTGGCCTGGGGAAAGACTTCATGAAGAAGACTGCCATGGCAATTGCAACAACAAAAAAGTAAACAAATGGGACTTCATTAAACTGAAAAGCTTCTGTACAGCTAAGGAGACAATAACCAAAGCAAACAGACAACGTACACAATGGGAAAGGATATTTTCACATTTTCAATCAGACAAAAGCTTGATAACTAGGATCTATAGAGAACTCAAGTTAATCCACATGAAAAAAGCCAACAATCCCATATATCAATGTGCAAGATACATGAATAGAACTTTCTCTATAGACGACAGACAAATGGCTAACAAACACATGAAAAAATGTTCATCATCTCTATATATTAGAGAAATTCAAATCAAAACAACCCTGAGAGATCATCTAACCCCAGTGAGAATGGCCCACATCACAAAATCTCAAAACTGCAGATGCTGGCGTGGATGTGGAGAGAAGGGAACACTTTTACACTGCTGGTGGGACTGCAAACTAGTACAATCTTTCTGGAAGGAAGTATGGAGAAACCTCAAAGCACTCAAGCTAGACCTCCCATTTGATCCTGCAATCCCATTACTGGGCATCTACTCAGAAGGAAAAAGACCCTTTTATCATAAGGACACTTGTACTAGACTGTTTATTGCAGCTCAATTTACAATTGCCAAAACGTGGAAACAGCCTAAATGCCCACCAACCCAGGAATGGATTAACAAGCTGTGCTATATGTATGACATGGAATACTACTCAGCCGTTAAAAAATGGAGACTTTTGATGCCCCATAATCATATCGTTGTATACAGTTATGATTTAATGAAAAAAAAAATAAAAATAAAAATACAAATACAAAAAAAAAAAATGGAGACGTTACATCCTTTGTAAAGGATGGACGTGGAAGGACGTGGATGGACGTGGATGGACGTGGAAGACATTATTCTTAGTAAAGCATCACAAGAATGGAGAAGCATGAATCCTATGTACTCAATTTTGATATGAGGACAATTAATGACAATTATGGTTATGGGGGGGGAAACAGAGGGAAGGAGGGAGGGGGGTGGGGCCTTGGTGTGTGTCACACTTTATGGGGGCAAGATATGATTGCAAGAGGGACTTTACCTAACAATTGCAATCAGTGTCACCTGGCTTATTGTACCCTCAATGAATCCCCATCAAGAAAAAAAAAAAAAGAAATAAAAATGAAGAAATATATGCATTAAAGTTTAAAAATTAAACAAAAAGCAAAACAAAATATAAATGAGGTACACCACTGGCTTTTTATAAATGCATTTATTTATGTATTATGTGCACCTTACATAATGTTTAAATCAATAAAAAAAGACAATTTTTATAAAAAAAAATCATGTCTTACGTAAAATATGGGGAAATAAAGACCTCACGGTAGGAATGTCATTTGGAAACACCACTTTAGAAATGAATATAAGAGGATTTTCTTTTTTATTTCAGGTTAATATGTGGGTAGAAATGATTAGCTTACATTGTTTGTGTTTCTTAGTAAACTTCTAATTATAGTTGGGCCCTTCCTCCAGAGGATGTGCTGTTTATCCTTGCCCTGTGCCCATTAGGTGAGAGGTCACCAATTCTCCTCGATCTTCCCTTCTCCCCTTCCCTTTTTTCCCCTCCCTCCACTTGAATTTAATTGTGTTTTTCTCTCCTGGGTGTGTGGGCATGTAGTTCTCTATCTATCAGTTTCATATTAGTAGGAAAATACCTGAATAACCAATGCAATTTTAAGAAGTAAACACAAATATGAAGGCATCATGTTACTAGACCTTAGGTTATGTTACAAGTCTACAGTAATCGAAACAGCATGGTATTGGCATAAAAATAGAGATATAGATCCATGGAATGGAATAGAGAACATAGGGATGAACCAAGCCATGTATTGCTACCCAATTTTTGATAAACCAAACAAAACATACACTGGGGAAAAGAATCCCTATTTAATAAATGGTGCTGGGAGAACTGCTTAACCACATGTAGAAGACTGAAACACTGACTCTTGGGGTATAAAATATTTAAATTTAAGACATGAAACATTAAAATTTTAGAAGAAAGTGTGGGAAAATCTCTTGACACTATTGGCCTAGGAAAAGATTTTATGAAGACCCCCTTTCGTAATTGCAGCAACACCAATAATAAATAAATAGGACACAATCAAGCTAAAAAGCTTCTGCAGAGCTAATGGTGCAACTAAAGCAAACAGACAGCCTTTAGAATGGAAGAAGATATTTGCATACTATGGATCTGACAAAGGGCTAATTACTATAATCCACAGAGAACTCAAATTAATCAACAAGAAAAGAGCAAACAACCCCATTATAAGTGGGAAAGAGGCTTGAACAGAAGCTTCTCTGAAGAAGACGGACGAATGGCTAAGAAACACATGAAAAATGCTCGTTGTCTCTAATCATCAGAGAAATGGAAATCAAAACCACACTGACATATTACCTAACCCCAGTGAGAATAGCCCACATAACAAAATCTGAAAGCTGCAAATGCTGGCATGAATGTGGAGAAAAGGGAACACTTTTGCACTGCCCATGTGATTGCAAACTCATACAACCTCTATGGAAAGAAGTATGAAGAATCCTCAAAGAGCTAAAAGTGCACCTTCCATTTGATCCCACAATCCCATTACTCAGGATCTACTCAGAAAAAAAAAATCATTTTACCATAAGGACATTTGTACTAGACAGTTTATTTCAGCTCAGTACACATTTGCCAAAACATGGAATTTACCAAAGTGCCTATCAAATCACGAATGGATTAATAAACGGTGGTATAGAGGAAAAAAAAAAAGAAAATTGGTATAGAAGGGACATTTCTTAAACTGACAGGGACCATCTACAGCAAACCGACAGCCAATATCATATTCAATGGAGTTAAATTGGAATCATTTCCACTCAGATCAGGAACCAGACAAGGCTGTCCATTGTCTCCACTGCTTTTTAACATTGCAATGGAAGTTTTAGCCACCATAATTAGGGAAGAAAAGGCAATCAAGGGTATCCACATAGGGTCAGAAGAGATCAAACTTTCGCTCTTCACAGATGATATGACTCTATATCTGGAAAACACTAGGGACTCTACTACAAAACTCTTAGAAGTGATCAAGGAATAAAGCAGCTTCTCAGGTTACAAAATCAACATTCATAAATCGGTAGCCTTTATATATACCAACAATAGTCAAGTTGAAAAAACAATTAAGGACTCTATCCCATTCACAGTAGTACCAAATAAGATGAAATATCTGGGTGTTTATCTAACAAAGGAGGTGAAAGATCTATATAAAGAGAACTATGAAACTCTAAGAAAAGGGATGGCTGACAATGTTAACAAATGGAAAAATATACCATGCTCACGGTTGGGAAGAATAAACATTGTTAAAATGTCCATACTACCCAAAGAAATATATAATTTGAACGCAATCCCCATTAAAGCTCCACTGTCATACTTTAAAGATCTTGAGAAAACAATACTTTCTATTACATGGAATCAGAAAAAACATCGAATAGCCAAGACATTACTCAAAAATAAAAACAAAGCAGGAGGAATCACGCTACCAGACCTCAGACTATACTACAAATCGATAGTGATCAAAACAGCATGGTACTGGCACAAAAACAGAGAAGTAGATATCTGGAACAGAATAGAGAACAGAAGAGATGAATAGAGAACAGAAGAGATGAATTCAGCTACTTACCGTTATTTAATCTTTGACAAGCCAATTAAAAACCTTCAATGGGGAAAAGATTCCCTATTTAACAAGTGGTGGTGGGTGAACTGGCTGGCAACCTGTAGAAGACTGAAACTGGACCCACACCTTTCACCATTAACCAAGATAGACTCTCACTGGATTAAAGATTTAAACCTAAGACATGAAACTATAAAAATACTAGAAGAGAGTGCAGGGAAAACCCTTGAAGAAATTGGGTTGGTCGAGTTTTTTAGGAGAAGGACCCCCTGGGCAATTGAAGCTGCTTCAAAAATACACTATTGGGACTTGATCAAACTAAAAAGCTTCTGCACAGCCAAGAACGCACTAAGTAAAGCAAGCAAACAGCCCTCAGAATGAGAAAAGATATTTGCAGGTTATGTTTCCGACAAAGGTTTAATGACCAGAATCCACAGAGAACTCAAACACATTACCAAGAAAAGAACAAGGAATCCCATTGCAGGCTGGGCAAGGAATTTGAAGGGAAACTTCTCTGAAGAAGACAGGCTTGTGGCCTTCAGACATATGAAAAAATGCTCATCATCTTTAATCATCAGAGAAATGCAAATCAAAACTACTTTGAGATATCATCTAACTCCAGTGAGAGTAGCCTATATCACAAAATCTCGAGACCAGAGATGTTGGCGCGGATGTGGAGAAAAGGGAACACTTTTGCACTGCTGGTGGGAATGCAAATTAATACATTCCTTTTGAAAAGAGATATGGAGAACACTTAGACATCTAAAAATAGATCTGTCATTCAATTCTGTAATCCCTCTACTGGGCATATACCCAGAAGACCAAAAATCACATCATAATAAAGATATTTGTATCAAAATATTTATTGCAGCCCTATTCCTAATTACTAAGTCATGGCAAAAGCCCAAGTATCCATTGATCCACGAATAGATTAATAAATTGTGGTATATGTACACCATGGAATATTATGCAGCCTTAAAGAAAGATGGAGACTTTACCTCTTTCAAGTTTACATGGATGGAGCTGGAACATGTTCTTCTTAGTAAAGTGTCTCAAGAATGGAAGAAAAACTACCCAAGGTACTCACCGTTATTATGAAACTAATCTAGAACCTTCACATGAAAGCTATAACCCAGTTACAACCTAAGAATAGGGAGAATGGGGAAAGGGAGGGTAGGGAGGGGGGAGGTTGGTGGAGGGAGGGGGATTAATGGGATTACACCTGCGGTGCATCTTACAAGGGTGTATGTGAATCTTAGTAAATGTGGAATGTAAAGGTCTTAGCAAAATAACTAAGAAAATGCCAGGAAGGCTATGTTAACTAGGTGATGAAAATGTGTCAAACGGTCTATGAACCAAGTGTATGGTGTCCCACAATCATACTAATGTACACAGCCATGATTTAATAATAAAAAAACATTTCCTAATGTGCTAAAGTTGGAAAAAAAAATTTGTTTGATGTGTTGCAGGATTCTGTTAGGATCTTGTTGAATGCTTTTGCATCTATATTTATTAGTGATATTGGTCTATAATTTTCTTTTCTTGTTGGATCTTTTCCTGGATTGGGGATCAGAGAGAAATTAGCTTCATAGAACGTGGTGGGTACTGTTCCTTCCTTTTATATATTTTGGAACAGGTTGAGTATATAGGTACTAGTTACTCTTTAAAGGTTTGGTGGCATTCTGACGTGAAGCCATCTGGTCTCGGGTTTTTCTTTTTAGGGAGATTTTGTATGGTTGATGCCATTTCAGAATTTGATATAGGCCTGTTCAACATTTCCACTTGATTCCGGCTAAGTCTCGTAAGGTTACATGCTTCAAAGTATTGGTCTATTTCCTTCAGATTTTCATATTTCTGAGAATGAAATTTCTTGTAATATTCATTAAGGATTTTTTTAATTTCTGAGGAGTCTGTTGTTATTTCATCAATATCATTTGTGATTGATGAAATTAGAGATTTTAGTCTTTTTTACTTGGTTAGGTTAGGCAAAAGTTTATGTATTTTAATTTTTCAAAAAACCAACTTTTTGACTTATTTATCTGTTGCATAATGCTTTTGTTTTCAATTTCATTTAATTCTTCTCTAATTTTGGTTGTTTCTTTTCTTCTGCTGGATTTGGGATTGAATATTTTTCTTTTTCCAGTTGCTTGACATGTGCCATTAAGTTGTTAACTTCCTCTCTTTCCAGTCTCTTGAGGAAGGCTTGTAATAAATTTCCCTCTCAGGACTGCCTTTGCGGTATCTCAGAGGTTCTGATAATTCGGGTCTTTATTGTTATTTTGTTCCAAAATTTGGCAATTACCTTCTTAATCTCTTCTATGACCCAGCTATTATTAAGCATAAGGTTAGTTTACTTCCATGCTTTTGTATGAGTATGTAGATTCCCATTGTTACTGAGTTCAATTTTTATTCCATGGTGATCTGAGAAAATACAAGGAATACTTTCTATTTCTTTAAATTTACTGACGTTAGACTTGTGACCTAAGATGTGATCGATTGTGGAGTATGTTCTATGGGCTGATGAGAAGTATGTGCATTCAGTTTTGTTGGAATGAAACATTTTGTAGATGTCTGCTAAATCCAAATGTTGGATGGTTAGGTTTGGAGGATCTATCCAACTGTCTGCTATCCAAGTTGTGTTAAAATCTCTGACTATCATGCAGCTGAAGGAAATCAAGTTGGTCATGTCTGTTAGAGTTGAGTTTCTCTTATAAATTGAGGCACATTTTGGTTGGGTGCATAAATATTAATAATTGTAATCTCATCATATTATTTCCCTAACAAATATGAAGTGACAATTGTTATCCTTCCTTACTTTTGTTGGTTTAAAGCCTATTGTATCTGCAAACAGAATTGCAACATCTGCTTTTTTTCTGATTTCTATTTGCTTGAAATATGGACGACCATCCTTTCACCCTGAGTCTATATTTATCTTTTAAGGTAAGATGAGATTCCTGTATGCAGCATATATCTGGCCTGAGTTTTTGTATCCAGTCAGCCAACCTGTGCCTCTTTAGAGGACAGCTTAAGCCATTCACATTAATGGAGAATATTAATAAGCCTGGTAAAATTTTGGGTATCAAGTTTTTCGAATGTCCAGTGGACATTTTTAATCCTTTTGCCACTGTGGAAGTTGGAGTTTGATCAAAAGTTTCTGAGTGTGTTTACTTTTGTGGTAGAGAATTGTGCTGGTGATTATGTAGGATAGGTCTGGGAATATCCTGGATAGCTGGTTTGGCTATGCCAAATTTCGTCAACATGTGAATATTATTAAAGTATTTAACTTCTCCATCATAAATGAAACTCAGGTTAGCTGGATACAGGATCCTGGGTTGAAAGTTACTTTGTTTTAAGCGATTAAAAGTAGATGACGGAGGGGAGACAAGATGGCGGACTGAAGCCAGCTTTCAACAAAGGCTCCTGTCCAGAAGGAGAGTTAAGGGACAGGAATTTAGTAAGTATCCTGGTGGACTTGAGCCTCACCAAGAGAGAAGGCTGAAGAACGCACATCAACACCGCTGAGGCAAGTTGTGATCACAAGGACGCAAACAAAAGGTACAAAATCCACCACCAAGCGGACGGGAGTCCCCCTCCCCCATGAGACCGGCTCATGAGCCCCACAATTGAACAAGCGGGCAGAAATTAAAGGCCCTCCCACTCCACTCCACGGGAGAGACCTTCTAAAAACTGGACCTACCTCCCCTACTGGGGTGCCGTGGCGTTCTCCTGCCGGACATAGGGCTGAATAAAACTTTGGGAATCCTTTGCCGGCAACCCTGAACCCCCGGTGCTCCCCTCCCACCCACTGAGGTCTGGAGGCCTGTCCCCCAGGAATTCGGATCCTTCGGTGATTTCTCAAGGGGAGTGGACAGTCCCCGAGTTGCGACTGGTCAGCATTGACTCTGAGGCGCGCAAGTGAGGAGAGGGCACTAGGTTGAGGGGGAGTCACGCCTCGTGGCACTTCCCTGCGGTGCAGTGCACCAACCCTCCCCGGGCACAAGACTGAATAAGACTCTGCCCTCCCCGCTGAGAGCTGAGAGCCCCTACTCTCACTCGGGGTCTGAGGGCCTATCCCCCAGGAGTTCGGCTCCTTGGGTGATTTCTCCAGGGGAGTGCACAGTGCCTGAGCTGCGTCAGGTCAGCGCTGACTCTGGGATACGTGAGTGAGGAGAGGGCACTCTGCTGAGGGGAAATCAAGCCTTGGCGACACTTCCCTGCGGTGCAGTGCAGGAGCCCTCCCCGGGCACAAGACTGAATAAGACTCTGGCCTCCCCGCTGAGAGCTGAGAACCCCTACTCTCACTCGGGGTCTGAGGGCCTATCCCCCAGGAGTTCGGCTCCTTGGGTGATTTCTCGAGGGGAGTGCACAGTGCCTGAGCTGCGCCAGGTCAGCGCTGACTCTGGGATACGTGAGCGAGGAGAGGGCACTCTGCTGAGGGGAAATCAAGCCTTGGCGACACTTCCCTGCGGTGCAGTGCAGGAGCCCTCCCCGGGCACAAGACTGAATAAGACTCTGGCCTCCCCGCTGAGAGCTGAGAACCCCTACTCTCACTCGGGGTCTGAGGGCCTATCCCCCAGGAGTTCGGCTCCTTGGGTGATTTCTCGAGGGGAGTGCACACTGCCTGAGCTGCGCCAGGTCAGCGCTGACTCTGGGATACGTGAGCGAGGAGAGGGCACTCTGCTGGGGGAAATCAAGCCTTGGCGACACTTCCCTGTGGTGCAGTGCAGGAGCCCTCCCCGGGCACAAGACTGAATAAGACTCTGGCCTCCCCGCTGAGAGCTGAGAGCCCCTACTCTCACTCGGGGTCTGAGGGCCTATCCCCCAGGAGTTCGGCTCCTTGGGTGATTTCTCGAGGGGAGTGCACAGTGCCTGAGCTGCGTCAGGTCAGCGCTGACTCTGGGATAAGTGAGCGAGGAGAGGGCACTCTGCTGAGGGGAAATCAAGCCTTGGCGGCACTTCCCTGCGGTGCAGTGCAGGAGCCCTCCCCGGACCGAAGAAATGCATAAAACTGAATGAAACTCTAGCTTCCCCCCCCACTCCCAATCGGGGTCTGGGGGCCCATCCCCCAAGAGTTCTGATTCTTGAGGGATCTCTTAAGGGGTGTGGACCCAGCACAAACTGCGGCCGCTCAGTGCTGACTCTGGGGCGCAGGACAGAGGAGAAAAGGGTCGCCTGAGTGCCCACACCAGAGCAGCAGTTCCCTGGAGGTAGATCAACAGCCGTTTTTTCTTTAACGGCAGAACGCTCACTTCTGGATATTCTGAGGCCACACCCCCTGTCTCCCTGGGCAACCAGAGGAGGCCACCAGTGACGGCTCACAAACCCGGGAAGCTTCCAGGGCGGGACAGACCCAGAGAGGTGTTCAGACGCAATTCTCCAGCAGCAAAGACATTTGAACTCAAAACAGCCCATCTTCTGTAGACGACGACAGGAACAGAGACAGAACCTCACAAAGTTGTCTGTTCTGTTCTGTTCTGTTAGCAGCATCCATCAGGGTCGGGGCTAAGCCTGAGTGAACACCTCCTTCCCATCACCTGCATCAAACACTCAAAGATGTCAGGCCCCATCTCCTCCTGCTAGATAGCGGCAGTCTGCGGGGGCCTGGCAGACTTCCTTGCGATTCAGGCAGGTGCAAACCCCTGGAGTGTCTGTTCACTGCAGGCAACTGAGTTAGCCATCTGCAGAGATACCAGTGACTGGGTCCGACGGAGGGGCAAAGTGGGGAAGGAGACGTCAAACTTCCCAGACTGCTCTGTTTGCTGGGTGGCTCCTCCTGACTCCACACTGCACTGGGGTGAGCTGTGTCAGAGGAGTCACCAGGCCCCTGTGATCCAGTTCCCAGAGACCTCTTGAACCCTTCCACCCGAGACAAGTGCCGATTGAGACAGTTGATTCGGACCTTTTGAACTGGGCTAATAGACTGAGGACTTTACAGGCGGTGCCCTGGGTGTGCGATTGTAGGAAGGTTTGATTCTCCTTTTCCAACTGGGGCCAGAGGTGGGCAGGTGGGGTGACTTAATTGCTGATTTTTCCACACAGCTGAGACCTCAAGCCAGAGTAGAAGTTGCAATAGGATCGAACAGAAACCAGCTGAAAACAAGACAGAACCACTTTGCTCCAGCACACCAGACAGGGCCCCAGTTTCTCAGGCCACAACACTGTACGGGCCCTCGATAAAACCCCAGGGGAAAAACCAAAGGGAGTAAACCATGGGGCGGAATCAGCGGAAAAACTCTGGTAACATGAATAACCAGAATAGATCAACCCCCCCAAGAAAAGATACGGCAGATGTGATTGAAGATCCCATTCATAAACAACTGGCTGAGATGTCAGAAGTCGAATTCAGAATTTGGTTTGCAGACAAGATTAATAAAATGGAATTAGGAATTCGAGGAGAAATTCAAAAATTGTCTCAAGAATTTAACGAATTTAAAGACAAAACCACCAAAGACTTAGACACACTGAAACAAGAACTTACAGCCCTCAAAGATATGAAAAATACAGTAGAATCCCTCAGTAACAGAATGGAGCAAGCAGAAGAAAGGAATTCTGACATTGAAGATAAAGTCTTCGAACGCTCCCAATCTCTCAAAGAGGAAGAGAAATGGAGAGCAAAAACGGATCACTCACTCAGAGAACTCTCAGATAATTCGAAAAAAAACAACATAAGGGTTATAGGAATTTCGGAGAACGATGAAGTAGCTGCCAAGGGCACAGAGGCCCTTCTACATGAAATTATGAAAGAAAATTTTCCAGACATGCCTAGAGAATCTGAAATTCAGATAGCAGACAGCTTCAGAACCCCAACACGATTCAACCCCAATAAGCCATCTCCCAGACATATCATAATTAGCTTCACTAAAGTTAACATGAAAGAGAAGATTCTCAAAGCAGTCCGGCGAAAGAAAACTATAACGTACAAAGGTCAGAACATTAGAATAACTGCAAATCTGTCTGCTGAAACTTTTCAAGCAAGAAGAGCCTGGTCATCAACTTTTAATCTCTTAAAGCAAAAAAACTTTCAACCCAGGATCTTGTATCCAGCTAAACTGAGTTTCATCTATGATGGAGAAATTAAATACTTCAATGACATTCATATGTTGAAAAAATTTGCCATAAGTAAACCAGCTCTTCAGGATGTTCTCAGACCTATCCTCCACAATGACCAACCCAATCCTATACCACAAAAGTAAACTCACTCAGAAACTTCGGATCAAACTCCAACTTCCACACTGGCGAAAGGATTAAAAACATCCACTGGACCTTTGAAAAACTCGATACCCAAAATTCCACCAGACTTATCAATACTCTCCATCAATGTGAATGGCTTAAACTGTCCTCTAAAGAGGCATAGGTTAGCTGACTGGATACAAAAACTCAAGCCAGATATTTGTTGCATACAAGAGTCACATCTCAACTTAAAAGACAAATACAGACTCAGGGTGAAAGGATGGTCATCCATATTTCAGGCAAATGGTAATCAGAAAAAAGCAGGTGTTGCAATTTTATTTGCAGATACAGTAGGCTTTAAACCAACAAAAGTAAGGAAGGACAAGAATGGTCACTTCATATTTGTTAAGGTAATACTCAATATGACGAGATCTCAATTATTAATATCTATGCACCCAACCAGAATGCACCTCAATTTATAAGAGAAACTCTAATAGACATGAGTAACTTGATTTCCTCCAGCTCCATAATCGTTGGAGATTTCAACACTCCCTTGGCAGTGTTGGATCGATCCTCCAGAAAGAAGCTGAGCAAAGAAATCTTAGATTTAAACCTAACCATCCAATATTTAGATTGAGCAGACATCTACAGAACATTTCATCCCAAAAAAACTGAATACACATACTTCTCATCAGCCCACGGAACTTACTCCAAAATTGATCACATTTGAGGTCACAAGTCTAACCTCAGTAAATTTAAAGGAATAGAAATTATTCCATGCATCTTCTCGGACCATGATGGAATAAAACTTGAATTGAGTAACAACAGGAATCTGCATAACCATACAAAAACATGGAAGTTAAATAACCTTATGCTGAATGATAGCTGGGTCAGGGATGAGATTAAGAAAGAAATCGCCAATTTTTTGGAACAAAACGACAATGAAGACACAAACTATCAGAACCTCTGGGACACTGCAAAGGCAGTTCTAAGAGGGAAATTTATAGCACTGCAAGCCTTCCTCAAGAGAACGGAAAGAGAGGAAGTTAACAACTTAATGGGACATCTCACGCAACTGGAAAAGGAAGAACATTCCAACCCCAAACCCAGTACAAGAAAAGAAATAACCAAAATTAGAGCAGAATTAAATGAAATTGAAAACAAAAGAATAATACAACAGATCAATAAATCAAAAAGCTGGTTTTTTGAAAAGGTCAATAAAATAGATAAACCTCTGGCCAACGTAATCAGGAAAAAAAGAGTAAAATCTCTAATATCATCAATCAGAAACAACAAAGACGAAATAACCACAGACTCATCAGAAATCCAAAAAATCCTTAATGAATATTACAAGAAACTTTACTCTCAGAAATATGAAAATCTGAAGGAAATAGACCGATACTTGGAAGCACGCCACCTTCCAAGTCTTAACCAGAATCAAGTGGAAATGTTGAACAGACCCACATCAAGTTCAGAAATAGCATCAACTATACAAAACCTCCCTAAAAAGAAAAGCCCGGGACCAGATGGTTTCACGTCAGAATTCTACCAAACCTTTAAAGAGGAATTAGTACCTATATTACTCAACCTGTTCCAAAATGTAGAAAAAGAAGGAAGACTACCCAACACGTTCTATGAAGCAAACATCACCCTGATCCCCAAACCAGGAAAAGACCCAACAAGAAAAGAAAATTATAGACCAATATCACTAATGAATATAGATGCAAAAATATTCAACAAGATCCTAACAAACAGAATCCAGCAACACATCAAACAAATTATACATCATGACCAAGTTGGTTTTATCCCAGGGTGTCAAGGCTGGTTCAATATACGTAAATCTATAAATGTAATTCAGCACATAAACAAATTAAAAAACAAAGACCATATGGTTCTCTCAATTGATGCAGAAAAAGCTTTTGATAATATCCAGCATCCCTTCATGATCAGAACACTCAAGAAAATTGGTCTAGAAGGGACTTTTCTTAAACTGATAGAGGCTATCTACAGCAAACCCACAGCCAATATCATATTGAATGGAGTTAAATTGGAATCATTTCCACTCAGATCAGGAACCAGACAAGGCTGCCCATTGTCTCCATTGCTTTTCAACATTGTAATGGAAGTTTTAGCCACCACAATTAGGGAAGAAAAGGCGATCAAGGGTATCCATATAGGGTCAGAAGAGATCAAACTCTCGCTCTTCGCAGATGATATGATTGTGTATCTGGAAAACACT
Source organism: Nycticebus coucang (assembly GCF_027406575.1). Lineage (NCBI taxonomy): Eukaryota > Metazoa > Chordata > Mammalia > Primates > Lorisidae > Nycticebus > Nycticebus coucang. The sequence goes on from NC_069804.1 coordinate 69,600,406, forward strand.
AGGGACTCTACTACAAAACTCCTAGAAGTGATCAAGGAATACAGCAGCGTCTCAGGTTACAAAATCAACATTCATAAGTCGGTAGCCTTTATATACACCAACAACAGTCAAATTGAAAAAGCAGTTAAGGACTCTATCCCATTCACAGTAGTGCCAAAGAAGATGAAATATTTGGGAATTTACCTAACAAAAGACGTGAAAGATCTCTATAAAGAGAACTATGAAACTCTAAGAAAAGAAATAGCTGAAAATGTTAACAAATGGAAAAACATACCATGCTCATGGCTAGGAAGAATCAACATTATTAAAATGTCCATACTACCCAAAGCAATATATAATTTCAACGCACTCCCTATTAAAGCTCCACTGTCATATTTTAAAGATCTTGAAAAAACATTACTTCGTTTTATATGGAATCAGAAAAAACCTCGAATAGCCAAGACATTACTCAGAAATAAAAACAAAACAGGAGGAATCACACTACCAGACCTCAGACTTTACTACAAATCGATAGTGATCAAAACAGCATGGTATTGGCACAAAAACAGAGAAGTAGATATCTGGAATAGAATAGAGAACCAAGAGATGAATCCAGCTACTTACCGCTATTTGATTTTTGACAAGCCAATTAAAAACATTCAGTGGGGAAAAGATTCCCTATTTAACAACTGGTGCTGGGTGAACTGGCTGGCAACCTGCAGAAGACTGAAATTGGACCCACACCTTTCACCATTAACTAAGATAGACTCTCATTGGATTAAAGATTTAAACTTAAGACATGAAACTATAAAAATACTAGAGGAGAATGCAGGGAAAACCCTTGAAGAAATTGGTCTGGGTGAGTATTTCATGAGGAGAACCCCCCGGGCAATTGAAGCAGCTTCAAAAATACACTACTGGGACTTGATCAAACTAAAAAGCTTCTGCACAGCTAAGAACACAGTAAGCAGAGAAAGCAGACAGCCCTCAGAATGGGAGAAGATATTTGCAGGGTATAACTCTGACGAAGGTTTAATAACCAGAATCCATAGAGAACTCAAACGCATCAGCAAGAAAAAAACAAGGGATCCCATCGCAGGCTGGGCAAGGGATTTGAAGAGAAACTTCTCTGAAGAAGACAGGCGCACGGCCTTCAGACATATGAAAAAATGCTGATCATCTTTAATCATCAGAGAAATGCAAATCAAAACTACTTTGAGATATCATCTAACTCCAATGAGACTAGCCTATATCACAAAATCTCAAGACCAGAGATGTTGGCCTGGATGCGGAGAAAAGGGAACACTTCTGCACTGCTGGTGGGAATGCAAATTAATACATTCCTTTTGGAAAGATATATGGAGAACACTCAGAGATCTAAAAATAGATCTGCCATTCAATCCTGTAATTCCCCTGCTGGGCATATACCCAGAAGACCAAAAATCACAACATAACAAAGATATTTGTACCAGAATGTTTATTGCAGCCCAATTCATAATAGCTAAGTCATGGAAAAAGCCCAAGTGCCCATCGATCCACGAATGGATTAATAAATTGTGGTATATGTATACCATGGAATACTATGCAGCCTTAAAGAAAGATGGAGACTTTACCTCTTTCATGTTTACATGGATGGAGCTGGAACATATTCTTCTTAGTAAAGTATCCCAAGAATGGAAGAAAAAATACCCAATGTACACAGCCCTACTATGAAACTAATTTGGGACTCTCACATGAAAGCTATAACCCAGCTACAACTTAACAATAGGGGGAAGTGGGAAAGGTGGGGGTGGGTAGAGGGAGGGGAATCGGTGGGATCACACCTGTGGTGCATATTACAGGGGTATTTGCGAAACTTGGTAAATGTAGAATGTAAATGTTTTGGCACAGTAACTGAGATTACGCCGGAAAGGCTATGTTAACCACTGTGATAAAAATGTGTCCAATGTTTTATGAAGTGAGTGTATGATGCCCCATAATCATATCATTGTATACAGTTATGATTTAATAAAAAAAAAAAAAAAAGTAGATGACCACCCTCTTCTGGCTTGAAAGGTTTCAGCAGAGAGATATGCATTCATTCTAATATTCCTATCTTTTTAAGTTATGGTTTTCTTACGTCTGGCTGCTCTCAGAATTTTCTTCTTCATATTAACTTCAGTGAAGTGAATTATGATGTGCCTGGGGGATGTCTTATTCAGGTTGAGTCATGCTGCAGTTCTGAAACTGTCTGCTATCTGAATTTCAGAATCTCTTGGCATGTCTGGAAAATTCTCTTTCATAATTTCATGGAGTGGAGCCTGTGTGCCTTGCATAGCCTCTTCATCGCTTTCAGAGATTCCAAAGATGTGGATATTAGCCTTGTTCGAATTGTCCCAAAGATCTCTGAGAGAATGATCCATTTTTGCTCTCTATTTCCCTTTCTCTTTGAGAGTTTGAGAGTGTTCAAAAGCTTTGTCTTCATTGTCAGAAATCCTTTCTTCTGCTTGTTCCACTGTTACTGAGGGATTCTACTGTATTTTTCAGATCTTTGAGGGCTGCGAATTCTTGTTTCAATGTGTGAAAATCTTTGGTGGTTTTGTCTTTCAATTTGTTGAATTCTTGATATAACTTTTAAATTGCTCCTCAAATTTCTAATTCCACCTTTTCCTCCATTCTATTAATCTTGTTTGCAATCAAAATTCTGAATTAGATTTCTGACATCTTGGCCATCTGTTTATGAATGGGATCTTCAGTTACATCTGCCATATCTTTCCTTGGAGGGGTTGATCTACTCTGGTTATTCATGTTACCAGAGTTTTTCTGCTGATTTTGCCCCATGATTATTTTACATCCTTTGACTAGCTGAGTGGATAAAGAAAAGGTGGGTTCAGTGCTCCAGGAGTAGTGATTAACCTGCCCTTTGCTCAAAAGTTGGGACTGGTGTCTTTACCTTTTCCCCTGGAGCTTTGCCAAGGACCCATACAGTGCTACGGCCTGAGAAACTGGGAACCTACTTGGTGTGTTGGGTCTAAGTGGCTCTGTCTTATTTTCAGCTAGTCTCTGTCCAACCCTAGCCTGTGTTTCTGTCCCAGATCTGTTCTGCCCATGGTTGCCACCTGAGAAGATGCCTGACCTCCTCTGGTTGTCCAAAGGGACAGGGGGTGTGATTCCGGAATATCCTGGGGTGAGCCCTTTTTTTGCCAAAAAACGGCTGCTGCTCTGTGCCTTGGGGCACTGCCGCTCCTGTGTGGCTCCCTCTCAGCTGGCCTTCCTCTTCTCACTCCCGTGCCACAGAATCAGCACTGACCAGCAGCAGTACATGCCCTATCCACACCTCTCAAGAAAATACCCAAGAATCTGGACTCTGGGGAACAAGTTTCCAGACCTCAGGGGGAGGGTAGAAAGGAGTGATGGGAGCTCAGAATTGCAGAGAATATATAGTATTATGTCTGGCAGGAAAGCACCATGGGACCCTAGTAGGGGAAGCAGGTCCAGTTTTTAGACGTTCTCTCCTGTGGAATATAATGGGAGGACTTTTGAACTCTGCTCATTTGTTTGTTTATGGGGTACTCTGAGCCATTCTCATGGGGGAGGGGACTCTTGTCCACTTGGTGATGGATTTTTTACCTTTTGTTTGTATCCTTGGGGTTGCAACTCACCTTAGCAGGGTTGATGTGCATTCTTCAACCTTCTCTCTTGGCGCAGCTCTAATCCACCATGTTACTTAGTAAATTTCTGTCCTTTAACTCTCCTTCTGGATGGAAGCCTCTGTGACAAGCTGGCTTCAGTCAGCCATCTTCACCATTATGGTCCTTAATGCAAGCTAGCTGCCTTCAGTAATCGCCTGATTGTTTCCTCAGCATTCAGACTCTGTGGGGTTGGGGTCTTAAAGCTCTGAAGAATCCTTCAGAGGCAGGTCTCACAGTGTCCCCTCACACCAGTTCCCATGGGGTGTGGGAGTCCCTCAGCTTGTCCAAAGAGTGGAGTTCTGATCCTGGCAGGCAGAATTAAGATGGCTATACTTTAGGTCCTTGGTAAGACCTTCTCATGACCTTCTCACAATGGCAGGGGCTTTTGAAAGCCCCTGGCCACTGAAAACTTTTCAGTATGGCTGCCTTGCCAGGCACCACACCTATGACAAGTCCACTTCAACCAGCATTTGAATCTGATTGCTGCATACTGTTTAAATCCATTAAGTCCACTCTTGCAAGCTTTCCATTCAACACACAGCTTCTCCCAACTACTGAAAATTCCAGAAAGGCTTCCTCCCATCCCAGATCTCTGAGTGGGGAGTAGCTGATCCTAGACAGTAGCAATCACTTACCTAATTCATCAGCTTTCCACCATTCAGGATCATATGCTGTATCCAGCTCTCACCACCTTCTCACTGTGCTCTGTGATCTACGACTCTGGGTAAGGTCTCTGCACCAGGTAATGCTGGGTTCTCTCTTTATACCTAGTCATTCTAGGAGAGCTCAGCTAAATGTTCCCTCTGGTCCACCATCTTGATCCACCCTCTGAATTTCTGCTTTTTCTATATTTCCTTTTATTTAAACCCACCTGTTTTCTCTTTGGAAGATTTTAGACAGTGAACGGCAATTGAAAATCTATACTAGCAAATATTCATGGGCTATCACAGGTGGGTAAGTAAAGATTGTAGTAATTATATTACAAGTCTGACTCATAAATTGAGACCATGGGGTGTCTGTTCAATTAACAAGGAAGCCCTTTAATTAACACCTCAAAATGCATGGGATCCACTGGTTCCCACTGAGAACTGCTGTGTAACTATGCATGAGAAAGTCATCTGCACACACTACATAAATGGAAGTTTAAGAAGGAGAATTGAAGAGAAGTGGTATGGGTGGTAAGACTTATAATCGAGGTCTTGTGACTTTCACATTTGTCAGACCATTTCATTCTTAAATTTTTATAACCAAATACTATGAGTTGTTTTAGCCCCAAATTATTGTGAAAAGGAAAGGAAAAAATTGCTAAGCATCAAATAACTAGTAGATAACAGAGCTAAAGTCTGAACCCAGGTCTGTGTAATTCTAAAGTCCATGCTTTAAGTTTGTTTTAAGTAATCACTATTTTAACATTATGTTAACATTTTTAACTTGTGTATTTTACATGTAGAGTCAGACTTGTGTGGGAAATTGGTCCAGATATATTAACCTGACTTTAAGAGGGGTAAAAAGATTATGGAGGCTCGGTGCCCATAGCTCAGTAGGTAGGGCGCCAGCCACATACGCCAAGGCTGGAGGGTTGGAGCCCAGCCCAGGCTTGCTAAATAATAATGATAGCTGCAACAACAACAAAAAATACCTGGGAGTTGTGGTGGGCACCTGTAGTCCCAGATACTCAGGAGGCTGAGGCAAGAGAATCGCTTAAACCCAAGAGTTTGAGGTTGCTGTGAGCTGTGATGTCATGGCAACTCTACCGAGGGCAACATAGTAAAAAAAAAATAAGATTATGGAAAAGATCTTGGGTATTAACACCTAGAAAGCAAGTTAGAGACAATGAATATATATAAAAAAATTGGCGGAGGGAATAAGAAAGGTCTTGCTGCAGAAAGACAAATGTGCACAGAAGCTACCAAGAAAGTACAAATGTTAAAGTAAAAAGACTCATCACTATTTTCTGTGTTGACAGGAAAACAGAATCATAGAGAGGTGATGTCATCCAAGCCACAACATAAAGCCCAACTGAGAAATTGAGCTAACTTCTCACCCAATAACTGTGAAATGAGCATAAGTGGTGAAATAGCTACCTTCCTGTCTATTTCCATTTCTTTCTCTCTAAAATAAAGAAAGTGCTGTTTATCAGCATTCTATCTTATGAACTGAAAAAGTACTTGTATTAAATACTAGCATCCCCACCCCAAGGGTGCAAACTCAACTGTATATGGTAACTAGGCAGTTAACATTAAAAGTAGGCTGAGAATAAATTGCAGGGTGGGGTAAGAATTGTGGTCAACAAAAGCAACAAGAGCATCCTCATAATAATCCTAATTATGCAGTGGCCCGTTAAGAGTCTTTTAAAATCGTCGAACAGGTCCCAAGTTTGTCATCATTAATATAGAAAATGCACATATGTATGTAATAAAATGTCTTTTTTGGAATTTTCAATTATAAAAGTAAAAGGAAAGGCAACATAAAATTTGTGGTATATTTGACATTGTATTTGAGAAACTAATGCATTGATACCTGCTGTGATGGAAGTAGATACAATTCTCAGTGAGTTCTCAAGGTACTCATCTGATATTTGGCTATAATTTTACTCTTAATGTGCTTCATTCTTAAAAATACTTGCTCACAAATGTAGCTGCTGCCAAAAAGTGATGACATAAATAAGACATGATTGTAAAGCAAGGTATATTTTTCCCTTGGAAGATAGGACCAATCAATGTCCAGTAAAAAGACATGATCAAAGTTTTCCTTAAGTTTAAATGTCAAATTGCAGTTCTATGCATTCCATTCGAAACTAGCAAGTAACATATTTTCTTTTTTTTTTTTTTTTTGAGACAGAGTCTCACTTTGTCACCCTTGGTAGAGTGCCTTGGCACTATAGCTCACAGCAACCTTAAACTCCTGGGCTTAAGCAATTCTCTTGCCTCAGCCTCCCAAGTAGCTGGGACTACAAGTGCCCACCACAACACCCTGCTGTTTTTCATAGATGGGGTGCGGTCTTGCTCTGGCTCAGGCTGGTCTTGAACCTGTGACCTCAGGCAATTCACCTGCCTTGGCCTCCCAAGTGCTAGCATTATAGGCGTGAGCCACTGTGTTCAGCCTGGTAACATATTTACATTGATTGAAAATGGAGGTGCAATTGCCCCAAAATATTATTTTCCTGGAAATCTTCAAATCTGTTTTCAAATTCTTCTATTGAATTGAAAAGAAAAGCTAAATATTTTTTGCTATTCTTAGGACTGTGTTTACTAAACATGTCAAAAAGCATAAAATTGTTTGCCTAATTTGAATTTGCCATAATTCCAGTCTTATGTGGACCGCTGCTATGGTTTGAAACACTGTATTGATAAGTTGCTTTTCACCTTGAAGATCCATGTTTTTTTTAACTCATTTAAATGAACAGTTAAATGCACGACAAATGCTAAATCTGTAAGCCAGTTTTTATCATCAAGTTCTGGCACAAATTTTGTTTTTGATACCATAAACAACTTGATAACATGTCACAAATCATAAAATCTTTTCAAGTTTGGCCTTGACTTAGCCATCTTCTGAAAAGTAAATGATGCTGCCATAGTTTCCATCAATACTTGTAAGGAATTCGTGGAATTGACAATGATTCAATCCCGTAGTCCTTATGAAATATAGTCTTGAGGACAATTTGCATGACATCCATTTTTAAAGCTTTTGCATATAAATTTTCTTTATGTACCATGCAATGATACTTCATCAAATGTGGCTTTTGGATGGCAATTGCATTGTTTTCCATTAATTTTACAAGTTTTCCTCCTTTACCCATAATCACCAGGGCATCGTCAATAATTATACCAGATATGTTGACAATGGACAAAGAAAATTGCTTTAACATTTTTTTTTACTGCTTCTTATAAATTTCTTGTGGCACTAAAGAAGATGTTTCCTCAATGACATTGTATGTCATCAATAACTCTCATAAAAATGGCAAGCTCAGCTATATTTGTTATATCAGTGCTGTCATCCACTGCCAAATCATACAATTTTAAATTAGCAGCTTTACTCTCCAAACTTCTTTCAATATATTTTTTCCAATTTCTTCAATTCTCCTGGCTATAGTCTGTTGAGACAAACTAATTTTATAAATATCCCTGTTTTATTCAGGGCAAATTATATCTTCCATGCTTTCCATACATGCTTAATAAATAAGCCATCAGTAAATGGTTTTAATTTTTTGCTATTAAATATGCTACCACTTGGCCTGGCATGGTGGTTCATGCCTATAAATCCAGTACTCTGGGAGGCCAAGGCAGGTGGATTGGTTGAACTCAGGAATTCGAGACCACACTGAGTAACAGCCAGATCCCATCTCTAAAAATAGCTGGACGTTGTGGTGGGTGCCTGTATTCCCAGCTACTCAGGAGGCTGAGGCAAGAGGGATCACTTGAACCCAAGAGTTGGAGGTTGCCGTGAGGTATAACACCATGGCATTCTACTGAGTGTGACAAAGTGAGACTCTGCCTCAAAAAATAATAAATAAATAAATAAATACGCTACGATGTAACTAGCTTTTACAATGGAATTGATCTCAGTTGTAACTTTTAAAACAAAATTTTGTTGAGCAGACAGACTTTTCAGACTGGCTGTTTTGTCCTTACAAGACAATCACATCAAATTTGGCAGCATGTTTTTGCATAATGCCTTTTCAAATTATAGTCTTTAAAAATATGCACAAATTCCATATGAATTAAGTAGAATGCCTTACTATTTGCCTTGGCAAAAATGTAGTCATCTGTTTACTTTTTTTTTTTTTTTTTTTTGCAGTTTTGACTGGGGCAGGGCTTGAACCCGCTACCCTCAGTGTATAGGGCTGGCTCCCTACTCCTTGAGCCACAGGCGCCGCCCCAGCTGTTTACTTTTTTGTTGAAAAATCTTCCTTCATTTTCTGTGTTCTTTGGGGGAGGTCTGTTTTCTTTAGAGATGTTGCTGGAATTTAAAAAATAATAAGGGAGTCTATCTACTTTTATTATTTAAATTGACAGAAAAATAGAAAGCAAGGTTTGGGCCCTTCTGCATCTTGGCAGCCAATGCATGGCAAGGCAGAAGGCCAATGGTAAGACATGGCAGGTGATGTGTAAGGTACCACCATGCTTACCTGATTTCTAAATAACACTAAACACCTAATGTTGCCATGGTAGGTTGAAGTATTATTGATAATTGATGCCTTGCAAAGTCATCATGAGCACATACAATGTCCGATAGTGTCAATTTGACTGCCTGCACTTGGAAGATAACTTACTGGAAGCTCAGCACCACCATAAAACTTGGTGCCCCATGGGGCCCAGCTACATTTAATAAGAAATATAAAAAAAGGTGGAGAAAAAAAAAAAAAAACCTGAAGCCACAGATGCATACAAACACCAAGATCATAGTTATGTTTATTTTACCTGACATTATAACACAACATTGTCTACAAAGTTCACGATCAAGAACAATACAATCAAGTTCCACTAAAAACTCTCATTATGTTTCTGGTAAGTTCATGATTTTGTGTTGGGCTGCATTTATAGCCATCCTGGGTCGCATGTGGCTTGTGGGCTGTGGGTTGGACACCCCTTGTCTACAGTGCAACTGAAAAAGATCAAGGCCATCAAGTAAAAAAATATCTAATTTATGCCTCTGAGAAACACTTTAGTTCCTTCTCTGCCTGTCTTTCCATCCAAGTCTCCATAGAAGAGGTGTCCTAACTTACAGTGCAAGCTAATCTCTTAAACTAAATTGAAGCTTTCACCCTTTCCTGCCTGTTCATAAGACTTAATCTATCAAAAACTCAGTCTCTTTCATATCTTCAACCTTATCTTATTTAATATTTCTCCTCAGCACAAGAAATTGTGCAATTCTTTAATGTCTTGAAATACTACTCTTCCTCAAACCCCTAACCCTATCTAGGTATATCACCCCTTCTCTTCTACCTCTTTTATATTTAAGAGTCTTAGGAAGAGATTGATATATTCAAATTCCACTTCCTCACCTCTCACTCCTGCCTCCATTCACTGCCATTTGGCTTCTGCCTCCACTACTTTACTCAGCCAGTTATCACTAAAGATCATTAAAATCTGCATATTGTCAAAATTGATTATTAGGATATACTGAAGCATATGACACTTGTGACTACTCACTTGAGATTTTTGTTCCTTATTTTTTCCTTTCCCTATCCTCAGATTTATTCTTACCTCACTAAACACTGTGATCACCACCTTCATGGACTCCTTTCTTCACTAAAATTTCAGGTGTCACTGTTATGCATGGCTCTGTCCTATACCTTGGCTCTTTTTCCTCTATATACAATTTTGGGGGTTACCTTATCTGAACCCATGGTTTAAACTACCACTTACACGCAGATAACACTAAAACCTCTAGTTCTCTCTGTTTAATCCAGAACTGCTAAATTCCAGATTAAATAGTTTCCCTACTGGAAATCTCTTGGATGCTTAACAACAAATAAATCCCAAATAGAAACCACCTTTCCCTGCAAATCTGCGCTATACTATCCAGTACTCTTGATCTCAATAAATCCACCTACCTAAGGCAGAAACTTACAAGTCCTTCTAGACTTTCTTTCTTATCTCCTGGTTGTTTCAGTTGTACATCGTGAATACCCTTGTATCTATACCATTGATGCTACCTTTTTTTCAGGTCTTCATTAATTCTGATAGCTTTCTAATTCATTCCCTTGCCTTCAATTTCAATCTTCCACATTGCTCCAAGAAAAATATTTCTAAAATACAAATCTTATCATCATATCATAACACTGTTCAAAGTCATCCTGTGTAATGCCTATCAGTCTTAAGATGCCTTCCCCCTTTCTAAGTAAGTTCTACGTTAAAGCTCAATTAAAATGTCACCTATTCCAGGAAACCTTCTTTGCCCAAGAATGGGTAAGGTTCCTTTATTTATGTTTTCCTTTGTCTTAGCACTTATCATACTATATTGTCATTACTGATTTCCTTTTCTTTAAAAGAACGGACAAGGATCATATCTGATTCAACTTAGTCTTCTCAATACTTGACATAATGAGTACCCCAATATTTCCTGATGAAGGAATAATAATGGATGGATACAAATGCTTACAAAGGGTCAATCAAGTAAAATTAAATGGATTCACATTAATGAGGGAGAAAAAGACCTGAATTATATAATATCGCTGATGGTAAAAATTGTCACACATTTTACTTGCTGTTGGGACCAACTTAGTGTCTGATATAGTGTACAACACACTGTTAGGTGGTGAAAATCTATTGATTGTTCTGATAAACATAGGTAAAATCTTAGCGAGACTGGTTTATAGCAGACAATAAATATACACTTTTGTCCCCACACCTCAGTACAAAAACAAAATCTCCACCTGTCTCTTTTTCTTACAAAAGGTTAAGAGTTGCACTGTCTTAAATACTAGTCCTTATATCTAAATGCCCTCTCCATCTTCCTGTTCTGCCTATCAAACTCGTATTTACTTTCAAAAATTTATACTTAGATTCTACCTACTCCTGGAAGCCTATCCTAACCTCTTCAGGGAAACTTAAGTACTTTTCCCTCTGTGGCCTGTGATGAGTTGTTTTTCCCTGAAATATTTAACAATATGATGTAATTAATTGTAATCCTTGAAGGAAAAAGATGATATTTTGATTACCTTTGTAGTCTCAGTGCCCTAGCATTGTGTCTGGAATGATACTTACTATTCCTTCCTACACAAGAACATACAGGAGTTTTGATAAAACTCATCCTAATAAACTCTTCTCCTTCAAAATAAGAATATTTTTACCTTTGGGAAAAACTTGTGGCCAATGCATATACATTCTTTCTCTATCAGGATCTTCATTTTTATATAAAAAGAAGAGTTTGCATTAGTAAAATCATAGATTAATCATGTATATGAGAATATTGAAACACTTAGTTGAAATGGTTGAACTGGTCATAAAATAATTTTCCTAAATGATAGCTAAGTAACTTGGATTTCATTTACAGATCTATAAAGGCTGCCTTCAAATTTCAGAAGCTCTTAGGAGAAATTATTCTGGATATGTATTTAGTGTCACATTTCTTTTGGTATGACAAGCCAGTGAGCTATAAATAAATGCAATACTGGTAAGTATATTAAATTCAACCTTTGATAAACAAGACTCTAAAGGCAAAATTTTGCTTCTCACCAATAACAAAACCATTTCCAAAGAAATGAGGATAAGTCACTATTTTGAGTTCTATTTCATAGAAAGATCAACTAAGAAGCTTTGCATTAAAGGCAAAAAAACCCAACCAACGAAACAAACAAACCAAGAACGATGACTCTGATATTCAGATAACTGATGTTTAATTAAAGAGGATGTACCCATCCGACAACCTATTTAAAAGTCATACTTTTAGTGTTGCAAACTTTTTTTTTATATTTATTTATTTTTATTAAACCATAGCTGTGTACATTAGTATGATCATGGGGCACCATACACTTGGTTCATAGATCGTTTGACACATTTTCATCACATTAGTTAACATAGATTTTGTAGCATTTTCTTAGTTATTTTGCTAAGACCTTCACATTCCACATTTACTAGGATTCACATATACCCTTGTAAGATGCACCGCAGGTGTAATCCCATTAATCCCCCTCCTTCTCTCTCCCTCCCCCCTCCCTACCCTCCCTTTCCCCTTTCTCCCTATTCTTAGGTTGTAACTGGGTTATAGCTTTCATGTGAAGGTCCTACAGTAGTTTCATCATAAGGCTGAGTACATTGTGTAGTTTTTCTTCCATTTTTGAGACACTTTCCTAAGAAGAATATGTTCCAACTCCATCCATGTAAACAGGACAGAGGTAAAGTCTCCATCTTCCTTTAAGGCTGCATAATATTCCATGGTGTACATATACCACAATTTATTAATCCATTCATGGATTGATGGACACTTGGGCTTTTTCCATAACTTAGCAATTATGAATAGGGCTGCAATAAATATTCTGATACAAATATCTTTGTTATGGTGTGATTTTTGGTCTTCTGGGTATATGCCCAGTAGAGGGATTACAGGATTGAATGGCAGATCTATTTTTAGATCTCTAAGTGTTCTCCATATCTCTTTCCAAAAGGAATGTATTAATTTGCATTCCCACCAGCAGTCCAAAAGTTTTCCCTTTTCTCCACATCCACGCCAACATCTCTGGTCTTGGGATTTTGTGATATAGGCTAGTCTCACTGGAGTTAGATGATATCTCAAAGTAGTTTTGATTTGCATTTCCCTGATGATTAAAGATGATGAGCATTTTTTCATATGTCTGTAGGCCGTGCGCCTGTCTTCTTCAGAGAAGTTTCTCTTCAAGTCCCTTGCCGAGCCTGCAATGGGATCCCTTGTTTTTTTCTCGCTAATGCGTTTGAGTTCTCTGTGGATTCTGGTTATTAAACCTTTTGCAGAGACATAAACTGCAAATATCTTCTCCCATTCTGTGGTCTGTTTGCTTGCTTTACGGACTGTGTTCCTGGCTGTGCAGAAGCTTTTTAGTTTGATCAAGTCCCAATAGTGTATTTTTGAAGCAGCTTCAATTGCCTGGGGAGGTCCTTCTCATAAAAAACTCGCCCAACCCAATTTCTTCAAGGGTTTTCCCTACACTCTCTTCTAGTATTTTTATAGTTTCATGTCTTAGGTTTAAATCCTTAATCCGGTGAGAGTCTATCTTGGTTAATGGTGAGAGGTGTGGGTCCAGTTTCAGTCTTCTACAGGTTGCCAGCCAGTTCACCCACCACCATTTGTTAAATAAGGAATCTTTTCCCTACTGAATGTTTTTAATTGGCTTGTCAAAACTTAAATAACGGTAAGTAGCTGGATTCATCTCTTGGTTATCTATTCTGTTCCAGATATCTACTTCTCTGTTTTTGTGCCAGTACCATGCTGTTTGGATCACTATCGATTTGTAGTATAGTCTGAGGATGGTAGCGTGATTCCTCCTGCTTTGTTTTTATTTTTGAGTAATGTCTTGGCTATTCGAGGTTTTTCCTGATTCCATATAAAATGAAGTATTATTTTTTCAAGATCTTTAAAGTATGACAGTGGAGCTTTAATGGGGATTGCGTTGAAATTATATATTTCTTTGGGTAGTATGGACATTTTAACAATGTTTATTTTTCCCAACCATGAGCATGGTATATTTTTCCATTTGTTAACATTCTCAGCTATCTCTTTTCTTAGAGTTTCATAGTTCTCTTTATATAGATCTTTCATGTCCTTTGTTAGACAAACTCCCAAGTATTTCATCTTCTTTGGCACTACTGTGAATGGGATAGAGTCCTTAATTGTTTTTTCAACTTGATTATTGTTGGTATATGTAAAGGCTACCGATTTATGAATGTTGATTTTGTAACCTGAGACACTGCTGTATTCCTTAATCACTTCTAAGAGTTTTGTAGTACAGTCCCTAGTATTTTCCAGATATACAATCACATCATCTGCGAAGAGCGAAAGTTTGATCTCTTCTGACCCTATGTGGATACCCTTGATCGCCTTTTCTTCCCTAATTGTGGTGGCTAAAACTTCCATTACAATGTTAAAGAGCAATGGAGACAATTGGCAGCCTTGTCTGGTTCCAGATATAAGTGGAAATGATTCCAATTTAACTCCATTCAATATGATATAGGCTGTGGGTTTGCTGTAGATGGCCTCTATCAGTTTAAGAAATGTCCCTTCTATACCAATTTTCTTTTTTTTTTTTTGAAAAGTTTTTTTTATTTTTTATATTTTATTATTTTTTTATTTATTTATATTAAACCATAGCTGTGTATATTAGTATGATCGTGGGGCACCATACACTTGGTTTATAGATCGTTTGACACATTTTCATCACATTAGTAAACATAGCTTTTGTAGCATTTTTTTAGATATTTTGTTAAGACCTTACATTCCACATTTACTAGGATTCACATATACCCTTGTAGGATGCACCGCAGGTGTAATCTCATTAATCCCCCTCCTTCCCCCTCCCTCCTCCTCCCTCCCCTCCCTTTCCCCTTTTTCCCTATTCTTAGGTTATAACTGGGATATAGCTTTCATGTGAAGGTCCTACATTAGTTTCATAATAAGGGTGAGTACCTTGGGTACTTTTTCTTTCATTCTTGAGACACTTTACTAAGACGAATATGTTCCAACTACATCCATGTAAACATGAAAGAGGCAAAATCTCCAACTTTCTTTAAGGCTGCATAATATTCCATGGTGCACATATACCACAATGTATTGATCCATTTGTAGATCGATGGACACTTGGGCTTTTTCCATGACTTAGCAATTATGAGTAGGGCTGCAATAAATATTCTGATACAAATATCTTTGATATGGTGTGATTTTTGGTCTTCTGGGTACATGCCCAGTAGAGGGAATATAGGATTGAATGGCAGATCTATTTTTAGATCTCTAAGTGTTCTCCATATCTCTTTCCAAAAGGAATGTATTAATTTGCATTCCCACCAGCAGTCCAAAAGTGTTCCCTTTTCTCCACATCCACGCCAATATCTCTGGTCTTGGGATTTTGTGATATAGGCTAGTCTCGCTGGAGTTAGATGATATCTCAAAGTAGTTTTGATTTGCATTTCTCTGATGATTAAAGATGATGAGCATTTTTTCATATGTCTGAAGGCCACGTGCCTGTTTTCTTCAGAGAAGTTTCTCTTCAAGTCCCTTGCCCAGCCTGCAGTGGGATCCCTTGTTCTTTTCTTGCTAATGCGTTTGAGTTCTCTGTAGATTCTGGTTATTAAACCTTTGTCGGAGACATAAACTGCAAATGTCTTCTCCCATTCTGAGAGGTGTTTGCTTGCTTTACTTACTGTGTTCTTGGCTGTGCGGAAGAACAGTTTTTAGTTTGATCAAGTCCTAATAGTGTATTTTTGAAGCAGCTTCAATTGCCTGGGGAGGTCCTTCTCATAAAAAACTCACCCGACCCAATTTCTTCAAGGGTTTTCCCTACACTCTCTTCTAGTATTTTTATACTTTCATGTCTTAGGTTTAAATCCTTAATCCAGTGAGAGTCTGTCTTGGTTAATGGTGAGAGGTGTGGGTCCAGTTTCAGTCTTCTACAGGTTTCCAGACAGTTTACCCACCACCATTTGTTAAACAGGGAATCTTTTCCCCACTGAATATTTTTAATTCGCTTGTCAAAGATTAAATAACGTTAAGTAGCTGGATTCATCTCTACGGTCTCTATTCTGTTCCAGACATCTACTTCTCTGTTTTTGTGCCAGTACCATGCTGTTTGGATCACTATTGATTTGTAGTATAGTCTGAGGTCTGGTAGCGTGATTCCTCCTGCTTTGTTTTTATCTTTGAGTAATGATTGGCTACTCGAGGTTTTTTCTGATTCCATATAAAACGAAGAATTATTTTTTCAAGACCTTTAAAGTATGACAGTGGAGCTTTAATGGGGATTGCGTTGAAATTATATATTGCTTTGGGTAGTATGGACATTTTAACAATGTTGATTTTTCCCAACCATGAGCATGGGATATTTTTCCATTTGGTAACATTCTCAGCTATCTCTTTTCTTAGAGTTTCATAGTTCTCTTTATATAGATCTTTCACCACCTTTGTTAGATAAACTCCCAAGTATTTCATCTTCTTTGGCACTACTGTGAATGGCATAGAGTCCTTAATTGTTTTTTCAACTTCACTATTGTTGGTATATATAAAGGCTACCGATTTATGAATGTTGATTTTGTAACCTGAGACACTGCTGTATTCCTTAATCACTTCCGAGAGTTTTGTAGTAGAGTCCCTAGTATTTTCCAGTTATACAATCATATCATCTGCGAAGAGCGAAAGTTTGATCTCTTTTTACCCTATGTGGATACCCTTGATCCCCTTTTCTTCCCTAATTACGGTGGCTAAAACTTCCATTACAATGTTAAAGAGCAATGGAGACAATGGGCAGCCAGCCTTGTCTGGTTCCAGATATAAGTGGAAATGATTCCAATTTAACTCCATTCAATATGATATTGGCTGTGGGTTTGCTGTAGATGGCCTCTATCAGTTTAAGAAATGTCCCTTCTATACCAATTTTCTTAAGTGTTCTAATCATGAATGGATGCTGGATATTATCAAAAGCTTTTTCTGTATCGATTGAGAGAATCATATGGTCTCTGTTTTTTAATTTGTTTATGTGCTGTATTACATTTATAGATTTACGTATATTGAACCAGCCATGAGACCCTGGGATAAAACCAACTTGGTCATGATGTATGATTTCTTTGATATGTTGCTGGATTCTGTTTGTTAGAATCTTGTTGAACATTTTTGCATCTATATTCATTAGTGATATTGGTCTATAATTTTCTTTTCTTCTTAGGTCTTTTCCTAGTTTTGGGTTCAGGGTGATGTTTGCTTCATAGAATGTGTTGGGTAGTCTTCCTTCTTTTTCTACATTTTGGAACAGGTTGAGTAGTCTAGGTACAAATTCCTCTTTAAAGGTTTGGTAGAATTCTGACGTGAAACCATCTGGTCCCGGGCTTATCTTTTTGGGGAGATTTTGTATGGTTGATGATATTTCTGAACTTGATATGGGCCTGTTCAACATTTCCAATTGTTTTTGATTCAGTTGGAAGGTGACGTGTTTCCAAGTAACGTTCGATTTCCTTCCGATTTTCGTATTTCTGAGAATATAGTTTCTTGTAATATTCATTAAGGATTTTTTGGATTTCTGAGGAGTCTGTTGTTATTTCGTCTTGTTATTTCTGATTGATGAGATTAGAGATTTTACTCTTTTTTTCCTGATTAGGTTGGCCAAAGTTTAATCTGTTTTGACCTTTTCAAAAAACCAGCTTTTGATTTATTGATCTATTGTATTATTCTTTTGTTTTCGATTTCATTCAGTTCTGCTCTGATTTTGGTTATTTCTTTTCTTTTACTGGATTTGGGGTTGGATTGTTCTTCCATTTCCAGTCTCTTGAGATGTCCCATTAAGTTGCTTACTTCTTCTCTTTCCGTTGTCCTGAGGAAGGCTTGCAGTGCTATAAAGTTCCCTCTTAGAACTGCCTTTGCTGTGTCCCAGAGGTTCTGATAGTTCGTGTCTTCATTGTCGTTTTGTTCCAGAAATTTGGCAATTTCCTTCTTGATCTCATCTCTGACCCAGCTATCATTCAGCATAAGGTTATTTAACTTCCATGTTTTTGTATGAGTATGCAGATTCCTGTTGTTACTCATCTCAAGTTTTATTCCATAATGGTCCGAGAAGATGCAGGGAATAATTTCTATTCCTTTAAATTTGCTGAGGTTAGACTTGTGACCTAAGCTGTGATCGATTCTGGACTAAGTTCCGTGGGCTGATGAGAAGTATGTGCATTCAGTTTTGTTGGGATAAAATGTTGTGTAGATGTCTGCTAAATCTAAACGCAGGATGGTTAGATTTAAATCTAGAATTTCTTTATTCAGCTATTTGTTGGAGGATCGATCCATCACTGCCAAAGGAGTGTTAAAAACTCCGACTATTGTACAGTTGGAGGAAATCAAATTGATCTTGTCTGTTAGAGTTTCTCTTATAAATTGAGGTGGATTCTGGTTGGGTGCATAGATATTAATAATTGAAATCTCATCATATTGAGTCTTACCCTTAACAAATATGAACTGACCATTCTTGTCCTACCTTACTTTTGTTGGTTTAAAGCCTATTGTGTCCGCAAATAAAATTACAACTCCTGCTTTTTTCTGGTTACCATTTGCCTGAAATATGGATGACCATCCTTTCACCCTGAGTCTGTATTTGTCTTTTAAGTTAAGATGTGACTCTTGTATGCAACAAATGTCTGGCCTGAGTTTTTGTATCCAGTCAGCTAACCTATGTGTCTTTAGAGGGCAGTTTAAACCATTCACATTGATGGAGAGTATTGATAAGTTTGGTGAAATTTGGGGTATTGAGTTTTTTGAAAGTCCAGTGGGCATTTTTAATCCATTTGCCATTGTGAAAGTTAGAGTTTGATCAGAAGTTTCTGAGTGAGTTTACTTTTGTATTAGAGGATTAGGTTGGTTATTATGGAGGATAGGTCTGAGAATATCTTGAAGAGAAGGTTTGGTTATGGCAAATTTTTTAGCATATGTATGTCATTAAAGTATTTAATTTCTCCGTTGTAAATGAAACTCAGTTTAGCTGGGTACAAGATCTGGGGTTGAAAGTTATTTTGCTTGAGGAGATTAAACGTTGATGACCACCCTCTTCTGGCTTGAAAAGTTTCAGCAGAGAGATCTGCAGTCATTCTAATGTTCTTCCCTTTGAAGGTAATAGATTTGTTTCGCCTGGCCACTTTAAGAATTTTCTCCTTCATATTAACTTTAGTGAACTTAATTATGATATTCCTGGGGGATGTCTTATTGGGGTTGAGTCGTGCTGGGTTTCTGAAGCTATCTGCTATATGAATTTCAGTTTCTCTAGGCATGTCTGGAAAATTCTCTTTCATAATTTCATACAGAAGGGCCTCTGCGCCCAGTGAGGCCACTTCGTCTGTTACAGAAATTCCTATGAGTCGGATATTTGCCTTCTTCGAGTTATCCCAGAGCTCTCTGAGTTAGTGATCCATTTTTGCTCTCCATTTCTCTTCCTCTTTGAGAGTTCGGGAGCGTTCAAAGGCTTTATCTTCGATGTCGGAGATCCTTTCTTCTGCTTGGTCCATTCTGTTGCTAAGGGATTCCACTATATTTTTCATATCTTTGAGGGCTGCAAATTCTTGCATAAGTGTGTATAAGTCTTTATTGGTTTTGTCTTTAAATTCATTAAATTCTTAGACAGCTTTTGAATTTCTCCACAAATTCCTAATTGCATTTTTTTAATCTCGTTTGCCATCCAAATTCTGAATTCGATTTCTGACATCTCAGCGAGTTGTTTGTGAATGGGATCTTCAATTACATCTGCCATATCTTTCCTTGGGGGGGTTGATCTATTCTGGTTATTCATGTTACCAGAGTTTTTCCGCTGATTCCACCCCTTGATTGTTTTAATCCCTTTGATTTTACTCTGGTGTTTTGTCGAGGACCCGTACAGTGCTGTGGCCTGAGAAACTGGGGCCCTGATTGGTGTAGAGGGGCTAAGTGGTTCTGACTTGTTTTCAGCTGGTTTCTATGTGACCTTAGTGAAACAGTTACTCTGGGTTGAAGTTTCAGCTGTGGAGAAATACCAGCAATTAAGTCACCCCACCCACCATAGGCAACAAATGGAAAAGGAAAATCAAAGCTTCCTACAACCACTCACCCAGGGCAGCACCGGGATAGTCCCCAGGTGAGTGACTCAGTTCAAAAGGTCCAAGTCAATTGTCTCCATAAGCAGCTGCCTTGGATGGGAGAGTTCAAGAGGTCCCTGGGAACTGGATCACAGGGGTCTGGTGACTGCTCTAAAATGGCTTGCTCCAGTGGTGCGTGGAGTCAGGAAGATCCACCAGTAAGTAGATCAGTCTGGGAAGACTGATGCCTCCTTCGCCACCTTGCAGCTCTGTCACACCCAGTCACTGCTCACCCCACAGGGCTGTGACCCAGTCAGTTGTCTGCAGTAAGCAGATACTTCAGGGGTTTGCACCTGCCTTAGTCACAGGGTAGTCTGTGTCTGCTCAACTAGGCCACTATTCTCCATCTTTATTCAGTAGGGAGTGGTGTGGCCTGTCAAACTCAGGCACTTGATGGAGGCTGGAGGTGTTCACTCAGTTCCAGCTCCACCCTTAGTTTATGTTACTGGGTGAACGGAACAACCCTGTGGGAGTTTGTTTCTGACCTTGCCAGATTCCTCTGCAGAGGAGGGGCTGATTTGAGTTCCCAGAACCTGTGTCTCAGGCCCTGTCTTTAGTCCTGCGGGTTTGTATTCGCAGCATGATCAGTTGTTGGCTGTAGCCTCTTGGCCTCCTTTTTCTATAGGCTGGTGATCCCCTAAAGGCCAGGTGCGTCTTAGGCTCAGTAGAGTGGTTCTCTGGATCAGCCCCACCCTACGAGTTTTCCGGCTGTGCGGGTGTGTTTTCAAATCCCCTTGTTCCACCCAGGTCGGTACCATCTCAGGAAAAGCCTTTGCTCACGGGGCCTGTGTTTCAGTCCCAGGTCTGTTCCATGGTGGTTGCCATCTGAGAAGATGCTCGGCCTCATCTGGTTGCCCAGGAAGACAGGAGGAGAGGCTATGGGATATCTCGGTGTGGGCCTTATTATTGCTGAAGACGGCTGTTGCTCTGCACCTCGGGGCACCACTGCTCCAGTGTAATTCCCTCTCAGCTGAGTGTTGTCTTCTCGCTCCTTTGCTACAGAGTCTGCCCTGGCCAGCTGCAGTCCAGGTCCTGTCTACACCTCTTGAGAGTTCACCCAAGAATCTCGACTCCTGAGGGGGCAGGTCTCCAGATCACTTTTTGAGTGAGAGTGGAGGGGGGTGTTAGGAGCTCAGGATTGCAGGTCGTAACACCAAGCTCATTGAGACCAAATGAACAAATGAACAGATACAAAGGTTACCAGGCACATGGGCCCATAGATACAGAAACAGACAGAGACACATAGACATGCAAGCAATAGGCACGACAACAGCAATATAAACAACTGCAGTAAATAGTGATAATCGTAAAATAATTGAAAGAAAGGAAAAAAAGAGAGAAAAGTGGTGTTAGAAAGAATGTTAAGTGAGAAGAAAGAAAAAAGTAGTGTTAGAAGGAATGTTAAGTGAGAAGAAAGAAGAAATTAAAATTAGAAGACAGAAATAAAAAAATATATCTGTATAAAATGTAATAATAAAAAATTATTGAAATCTTCTCTAAGAAAATGGTGAGGAAAAATCAGACAAAAAGAAAACAACAGCAAAAAAAAACAAAACAAAATAGCAAAACAAAACAAAACAGAAAAAGGGCACCAACTGCAAAAATATTCTTGTGGTAGAAATATACCTATAAATATCTATATGTCTGCTGTAGGGATCAACTTTCGTAAGAATATATTCCTACTGCAATATACTTTCTGGACACCAGGTGACGCTGTGAGTGGTTTCGAGACTTATACCTGGTTTACAGTTTATAACGTTACCATGGTAACCACCTTCCATGGCCGATCCCCATTTTTTTGTTTCCGTAAAAGTTTGTCGCCTAAGAATTTTGCAACCTCAGCTGTTCTTTTCTGGACAGCACTTGCGACCAACCTTCCCACTCAGTGCAGGTGTCCACGCTTCCTAAGTCCCTCCACTCTGTTCCAAGGTTCCCCTGCAAACTGGCAACTGCAATCGGCCATAAGGGGAGTAGTGTTGTGTTCACCCGGTATCTCCTGTAGCTGGTTCCCGGGGCTTCAGCAGCCAAAGCCGGTCCGCCGCTTCAGTTCCTTCGTGGCTCCAGAAGCCAAAGCCGAGTCCTAGGCTTCAAGCCGGTTCACGTGGTTGGAGCGCTCGGGGGATTTATTCTGAGTTTTATGGTTCAGAGTTTTGGATGGGCGTCCGCCAGTTCGCTGCGCAGCCTGAACATCCAGCCCCCTCCAACACCTGGGGGAAAGGTGCCCGCCCTTTTGGGTAGTTCAAAATGTCTGTTTCCCGGGCAGGATTCCTTACCTTCAATTGTCCAACAGTTTGCCCAGCTCCCTGTGGTTTTCAGTGGCTCTCCTTTCGGATGCCTCCCTCAGTTCAGGATTAATTACTTGTCAATTGGATTTTGTCAGCATTTACAAGCTGCTGATCTTCATGGGGGAGGGGCCTGCTGGCCGGCACGGCAGAGCAGGGAAGAATCTCTACAACAGACTCTGTGATTTTAAATTAACCCTCATATATAGCAAACCGCCAGTTCGCTGGGCGTCTCCAGCTGTCCACTCCAATAACCCACACACAGGGAAGGTCCAGACCGCCTTTCCTCTCACCTGATGGCTTGGGAGAGGTGAGCTACACGTCTGTCCTGTCCGCCATCATGCTCCGCCCCCCTCTAGTGTTGCAAACTTTTTGAGCTCTTCCCATACCTTACAGAAGCCTCTTACACACAACTTACCTTTGGATAGGTTGGAAATATGTTGAGTGTACAATAGAAAGTATATATAACATAAACATTTCATTTAATGGAAAGAAAGCTAAATTGAAAAACAGCTATTTTTGTAGATTGAGACGTCATTCTGGTAAAAAATAAAAAATAAAAAACAAATTGCCTGATAGTTCAGTTTAATTTATTTTATATTTTTTCATTCACACAAAGTAAAACAGTCACTTGCTCTCTTACTATGAGTCCTTTGAATTTCCTATAAAATGGATCTAGGATGATGCTGACCAAGTAGCAAACTTGTGCTGTGCAGTCCCAAACATCAGAACAATGAACTAAGACATTGGCCTTTTCTACCATCACTGCCTTGAAAATAAGAGGCATAAGTACCATGAGCAACCTTCACACAGCATGCTGGGTTAATAAAGAGTTGTCAAGTACTATCCCTACGGTAAAAACAACTTGGTCTTCTTTGGCTTCTCATAATATCTATATCCCTTATGGGGAATGCAACAGAAAATAATGAAGTACTAGAAAAGGAAGAGAGCTTAATAAAAATGAATCCACGATGAAGGGTAAAGAAAAGAATAAGAGGGGTTCTAAATTAACAAAACTTCTGATGAAGAATCAATTTTCAGACAGAGGAGTGATCAGGAGAAATAATTCATGCTCAAAAACACTAGACAGCTCTCTTCATTCCAATCGAGATCTGACAACAATCTCCTCTAGCAATTTAATCTTACTAACACAAATTCTTTCAACTCAAGATCAAGGGGTTGCCCATCTTAGGTCCATTTTTGTATAATCATAATGACGTAAAGATCTGCACAGTTATTCAACCTGGGTAATTTTTGCAATGGTAGATATTCATTCTAACACTTAATTGGTTACCCCTTTGTGCCAGCTATGGGCTAGATATTAAAGATACAAAGATGAGACTCAGTTTCTTTGAGGAACTCAGACTATTCAGAATGACCAAAACCAAATAAATTATTATAGTATAGTGGCAAAATACTTCTATAAAGTAGTATGTAGTAACGATATGCTTTTGAAGAAGGCAGAGAAGCTTGAACCTTGAAGAAAGAGGAAAATTTCAACAGATGAGGACAAAGGACATTAATTAATTAATTCATTCATTCATCCAAGCACCTAACCAAAAATTTCTGAGTGACTATACATGAGACACTATAATGTACACTGAGAATACAAGGGAGACAAACATTTAAATGAATGACTGAAAACCAAAAATAAATAGAACAGTGGAAATCCCTATCAGGTACGAAAAAGGCACAAAAGATAATCAGAGAGGAGGAGACAACTAAAGTTAGTTTGCCAGACTGACGATGAAGAAAAGACCTTTCAGACAGAGGGACAACATGGCAGCATGTACACAGGCAAGAAGGCGTGGCATAGGAGAAAAATGCATAAGTACCTTTATAATGGCTAAGGCTAGGTTGGGAGTGAGAAAATGGAGAGACAGAGCCAGTCAGTACAGCATGGGTCAGACTGACCAAGTGTGAATTTTATCTGGTGCAACAGAGAACTGAAAGCAGTAAAGTGTCATGATCAGGTGTGTATTTTTGAAAGACAGCTGTGGTGGCAATAAAGAGAATAGATTCGGATAACATGCATTTGGGCATAGGAAAATAAATCAAAGAGCTACTAAAATTGTGAAAGGCCATTAAGTGCCTGAAGTAAGGCAGTAGCAATGGGGCTGAAAAGGAGAAGAGGGATGTTAAGTATGTCAATTTAGCAATACACAGTGAGAGAATAAATATGGGATAAAGGAGAAGGAAGAGTCAAGAATGACTCTAAAATATGTAGCTTAGTAATTATGTTGATTGTAGTACCACTAGTTTGAGCAATGAAAACAGAACAAGAAGCAAGTTTTAGGTAGTAGTGGGGATAGGTAACAAGATTTCAGTGCTGGCCATGGTGAGTCTGAGGTACATCAGGGGCATCCAGTGGAAAGTCCAGTGGACAATTAGAAATGTAGATTTGAAGTTCAGGAGAGGGAAAGATCTGAGCCAAGGTAAATATTTAAACACTACCTGAAAAGAGGTAATAGGAAAAACTCGTGTGCATAGGTGATACTGCCCAGGCAGAGACCAAAAATGCGAAAAGACTTTACACAGCAATGACCTTTAAAAGTGAAGTAGAAGAAGAAGAACTATTATAGGAGGTAGCCTGTAAAAAAGAAACCCAAAAGGCAGAAAGAAAGCATAGAGTGAATACTTGGATTAAAGTCAGGACTACAAAAAGTGCTTAAAAAAAAAAGGAGGTCAATGGTGCCAAATTCAGTAGAGAAGCTAAAAAGTGAAGATTAAAAAGTGATCCTTAGATTTGGCAGGTCTAAGGTCACCAGTAATCTCAGCAAGAACAATAGTAATGGTCTACAAATTAGATCACAGTGGAGCAAAGGGTGAAGGGAGATGAAGAAGTGCTAACACAAAAACCAACTACTTCTAAGAAGATTCGTGGAGAGGGAGCAAGATGGCGGCTGAGTAACAGCTTCCTTGCATCTGAGCACCGTGAGTCTGGGGAGATAGGTCTCCAGGCACCTCTGGCTGTTGGGATCTGCCTATGATCACCCCTCTGAGAATACAGGGGGTCAGCGAGAGACTTCTAGACCCAAAGAGGAGGACTAAAACAGTGGAAAACGGCAAGTGGTCACGTGTGTTCAATCGCCCTAAACCCACCCGCAACTGTAAGTTCAGTAGCAGCGAGACGGCAAAGTGGAAAGGCCTTACCTATGAACTGTTTTGGTGTCTTTGGACTTAGCACTCAGTTGAACTGCCTTGGGGAGAGCATGAGCGGGAGTGCGAAGAACTTTGGCTATTTTCTAGGGCCCCAGTATGAGTTGCTGAGCCAGACGGAGCTAATAGTGTTTGGCCGTGGGCCACAGGGAGGCATTGTGAGTGACCTGTCCTGGCAAGCTCCGCCCTCAGGGTCGCAGAGCTAGAATTGGGATGGGAGCTGGTAAACTAGTGACTGAGTAGCCTAAGGGTGAGGTCTGAGAGGCCTTGCAGCCCTAACCCTCAGGGGCAGAGTGAGACGGGTTTTGGCACACTGGGTAAGTGGATGGCCACTTCAGCAGTGATTCCAGGGACAAGCACTTTCCTAGGAAACCTTCTGCTCAGCAAGTTTACAAGTTCAAAGTGCCTTTTAAGTGGGCTGAAGAGAGATCTAGGGTGTCTACCTGCCGGGGTTTGAGAAATCAGCAGCCTCCAGTCATATCAGAACTGTAATTAACATCTCATACCCCAGAAGACCACATGTTGCCCAGACAATATTCAACAACATATACATACTGCTTTGTTCTTGGTTGTGTGTGTTTTTGTTTTTTTGGGGGGGGTTTGGTTGTTTTTTTTATTTTGACGTTGTTGATGTTGTTTTGTTTTTTAATTTTAACCTTTTCCATACAGACCTTTTTTCTGCCTCAATTTTTCTAGTTCAATTATAATCTCCCATTGCTGCCTTTTTCAATAACTAGAACTTCCACTTTTGCTAGTGTTTCTACCACTATTATTTGGTTTTTCAACCAATTTTATCCAGTAAAGTTTTCTGTTTGCTTGTTTTACTTTGATTTATAGCATTTTTGTCTTTCCTCTCTACTTGGTGGAGGTGGGGTACTGTGTCTAATCAAGTTAGCAAAGAGCTGCTGACCTTAAGGGAACCACCCAACTGGGCAGCCCCAGAAGGTGGGCTTTTTTTAAGATTGTGTCAAATTACCCTACTATACACCTATATTGCTCTGTCTCCCTATTTCTCTGCCTCTCTTCTTTTTGTCAATATTCCTTATACCCACACCCTCTCCTTTCTCGATTTTTTTTTCCTTTTCACTCGGTCCTCCTTTCTTTCATCCCCTTCTTGCTCTTCAACCTTCTCACCCTTCTGGTCCTGTACCAAAAGGACTCACCGAACCTTTAGTCCACAGGCACGAGAACTTAAAGAGCAAGAGGAAGTGAAAGGAAAATTAGGGCAAGGAAACAGATAAAAAAAATCAATCATGAGGAAGAATCAGCAGAAAACTCCAGGCAACATGAAGAACCAGACCAGAACAACCCAGCCAAGGGACCATGAGGTAGCTAATGCAGAGGATTCCACCTATAAAGAAATGTTAGGAATGATAGAAAGGGAATTTAGAATACACATGATGAAAACAATGAAAGAAACTGCTAATAAAGTGTAAAATAACCAAAAGGAAATCCAAAAACAGAATCAAATAACAAATGAATACTATGAAGAATATAAAAAGGATATAGCAGAGCTGAAGGAAATGAAACAATCAATTAGGGAACTTAAAGATGCAATCGAAAGTATCAGCAACAGGTTAGACCATGCAGAAGAAAGAATTTCAGAAGTAGAAGACAAAGTTCTTCAGATAATTCAGATAATAAAAGAGGCAGAAAAGAAGAGAGAGAAAGCAGAATATTCACTGTCAGAATTATGGGACTTTATGAAGCGCTCCAACATACGAGTTATAGGAATCCCACAAGGGGAAGAAGAATGCTCCAGAGGAATGGAAGCCATACTAGAGAACGTTATAAAAGAAAATTTCCCAAATATCACCAAAGATTCTGACACACTGCTTTCAGAGGGATATTGGAACCCAGGTCGCCTCAACTCTAAATGAGCTGCTCCAAGACACATTGTGATGAACCTGTCCAAAGTCAAGACAAAAGAAAAGATTCTGCAAGCTGCCAGGAGTAAGCGCCAGTTCACCTACAGGGGCAAATCCATCAGAGTGACCGCAGACTTCTCTAATGAAACTTTCCAAGCAAGAATACAATGGTCATCTACCTTTAGTCTACTTAAACACAACAATTTCCAGCCCAGAATTCTGTGCCCTGCTAAGCTAAGCTTTAAAATTGACAGAGAAATAAAATCACTTACGGATATACAGACATTGAGGAAATTCGCCACAAAAAGACCAGCTCTACAGGAAATACTTCAACCTGTTCTGCACAGTGACCACCACAATGCATCAGCAGCAAAGTAAGAACTCAGAAATTAAAGGACAGAACATAACCTCCACACTGATGCAAAAGATAAAACTAAGCAATGGACTCTCACAATATAAGACCAATAGAATACTACCACACTTATCACTTTTCTCAATAAATGTTAACGGTTTGAATTCCCCACTGAAGAGACATAGATTGGCTGACTGGATTACAAAACCTAAGCCATCCCTTTGCTGTCTGCAAGAAAAACATCTGGCTTCAAAAGACAAATTAAAGCTCCGAGTCAAGGGTTGGAAGACAATTTCTCAGGCAAATGGAATTCAGAATAAAAGAGGAGTTGCAATCTTATTTTCAGATACATGTGGATTTAAAGCAACTAAAGTCAAAAAAGACAAAGATGGTCACCTTATATTGGTCAAGGGAAAAGTACAACAAGAAGACATTTCAATTCTAAATATTTATGCACCCAATTTAAATGCTCCCAGATTCTTGAAACAGACCTTACTCAGTCTGAGCAATATGATATCTGATAATACCATAATACCAGGGGACCTTAACACTCCTCTTACAGAGCTGGACAGATCCTCTAAACAGAAATTAAACAAGGATATAGGAGATTTAAATGAGACCCTAGAACAACTGTGCTTGATAGACGCATATAGAACACTCCATCCCAAAGATAAAGAATATACATTCTTCTCATCAACCCATGGAACATTCTCGAAAACTGATCATATCCTGGGACACAAAACAAATATCAACAGAATCAAAAGAATTGAAATTTTACCTTGTATGTTCTCAGACCATAAGGCACTACAGGTGGAACTCACCTCTAACAAAAACGCTCAACCCCACACAAAGGCATGGAAATTAAACAATCTTCTGTTGAATAACAGATGGATGCAGGAAGAAATAAAACAGGAAATCATTAACTTCCTTGAGCACAATAACAATGAAGACATAAGCTACCAAAACCTGTGGGATACTGCAAAAGCAGTTCTGAGAGGAAAATTTATCGCTTTAGATGCCTACATTCGAAAAACAGAAACAGAGTGCATCAACAAACTCACAAGCCATCTTATGCAATTGGAAAAAGAAGAACAATCTAAGCCTAAACTCAGTAGAAGAAAAGAAATATCCAAAATCAAATCAGAGATCAATGAAATTGAAAACAAAAGAATCATTCTGAAAATTAAGGAAACAAGGAGTTGGGTTTTTGAAAAAATAAATAAAATAGATAAACCATTGGCCAGACTAAAGAGGAATAGAAAAGTAAAATCTCTAGTAACCTCAATCAGAAATGATAAAAGGGAAATAACAACTGATTGAACAGAGATACAAGAGATCATCTCTGAATACTACCAGAAACTCTATGCCCAGAAATTTGACAATGTGAAGGAAATGGATCAATATTTCGAATCAAATCCTCTCCCTAGACTTACCCAGGGAGAAACAGAGCTCCTGAACAGAACAATTTCAAGCACTGAGATCAAAGAAACAATACAAAATCTTACAACCAAAAAATGCCCTGGTCCAGATGGCTTCACACCAGAATTCTATCAAACCTTCAAGGAAGAGCTTATTCCTGTACTGCAGAAATTATTCCAAAAAATTGAGGAAGAAGGTATCTTCCCCAACACATTCTATGAAGGAAACATCACCCTGAGACCAAAACCAGGAAAAGACCAAAACAAAAAGGAGAATTTCAGACCAATCTCACTCATGAATATAGATGCAAAAATTCTCAACAAAATCCTAGCCAATAGATTACAGCTTATCATCAAAAAAGTCATTCATCATGATCAAGTAGGCTTCACCCCAGGGATGCAAGGCTGGTTTAACATACGCAAGTCCATAAACGTTATCCACCATATTAACAGAGGCAAATATAAAGATCATATGATCCTCTCAATAGATGCAGAAAAAGCATTTGATAAAATCCAGCATCCTTTTCTAATTAGAACACTGAAGAGTATAGGCATAGGTGGCACATTTCTAAAACTGATTGAAGCTATATATGACAAACCCACAGCTAATATTTCACTGAATGGAGTAAAACTGAAAGCTTTTCCTCTTAAAACTGGAACCAGACATGGTTTTCCTCTGTCACCTTTACTATTCAACATAGTGCTGGAAGTTCTAGCCAATACAATTAGGCAAGACAAGGAAATAAAGGGAATCCAAATGGGAGCAGAGGAGGTCAAACTCGCCCTCTTTGCTGACGACATGATCTTATACTAAGAGAACCCCAAAGGCTCAAGCACAAGACTACTAGAAGTCATCAAAATATACAGTAATGTTTCAGTATATAAAATCAATGTCCACAAGTCAGTAGCCTTTGTATACACCAATAACAGTCAAGATGAGAAGCTAATTAAGACACAACTCCATTCACCATAGTTTCAAAGAAAATGAAATACCTAGGAATATACCTAACGAAGGAGGTGAAGGACATGTATAAAGAAAATTATGAAATCCTTAGAAAGGAAATAGCAGAGGATATTAACAAATGGAAGAACATACCATGCTCATGGATGGGAAGAATCAACATTGTTAAAATGTCTATACTTCCCAAAGCAATCTACCTATTCAATGCCATTCCTATCAAAATACCAACATCGTACTTTCAAGATTTGGAAAAAATGATTCTGCATTTTGTATGGAACCAGAAAAGACCCCGTATAGCTAAGGCAGTTCTTAGTAATAAAAATAAAGCTGGGCGCATCAGCATACCAGATTTTAGGCTGTACTACAAAGCCATAGTGGTCAAGACAGCATGGTACTAGCACAAAAACAGAGACATAGACACTTGGAATCGAATTGAAAACCAAGAAGTGAAACTAACACCTTACAACCACCTAATCTTCGAAAAACCCCAAATAAGAACATACCTTGGGGGAAAAACTCCCTATTCAATAAATGGTGTTGGGAGAACTGGACGTCTACATGTAAAAGACTGAAACTGGACCCACACCTTTCCCACTCACAAAAATTGATTCAAGATGGATAAAGAACTTAAATTTAAGGCATGAAACAATAAAAATCCTCCAAGAAAGCATAGGAAAAACACTGGAAGATATTGGCCTGGGGAAAGACTTCATGAAGAAGACTGCCATGGCAATTGCAACAACAACAACAATAAACAAATGGGACTTCATTAAACTGAAAAGCTTCTGTACAGGTAAGGAGACAACAACCAAAGCAAAGAGATAACCTACACAATGGGAAAGGATATTTGCATATTTTCAATCAGACAAAAGCTTGATAACTAGGATCTATAGAGAACTCAAATTAATCCACATGAAAAAAGCCAACAATCTCATATATCAATGGGCAAGAGACATGAATAGAACTTTCTCTAAAGAAGACAGACGAATGGCTAACAAACACATGAGAAAATGTTCATCATCTCTATATGTTAGAGAAATGCAAATCAAACCACCCTGAGATATCATCTAACCCCAGTGAGAATGGCCCACATCACAAAATCCCAAAACTGCAGATGCTGGCATGGATGTGTAGAGAAGGGAACACTTTTATGCTGCTGGTGGGACTGCAAACTAGTACAACCTTTCTGGAAGGAAGTATGGAGAAACCTCAAAGCACTCATGCTAGACCTCCCATTTGATCCTGCAGTCCCATTACTGGGCATCTACCCAGAAGGAAAAAAAAATCCTTTTATCATAAGGACACTTGTACTAGACTGTTTATTGCATCTCAATTTACAATCGCCAAAATGTGGAATCAGCCTAAATGCCCACCAACCCAGGAATGGATTAACAAGCTGTGGTATATGTATACCATGGAATACTATTCAGCTATTATTAAAAAATGGAGACTTCACATCCTTCGTATTAACCTGGATGGAAGTGGAAGACATTATTCTTAGTAAAGCATCACAAGAATGGAGAAGCATGAATCCTATGTACTCAATTTTGATATGAGGACAATTAATGACAATTAAGGTTATGGGGGGGAGGAAAAGCAGAAAGAAGGATGGAGGGTGGGGTGTGGGGCCTTCATGCGTATCACACTTTATGGGGATAAGACATGATTGCAAGAGGGACTTTACCTAACAATTGCAATCAGTGTAACGTGGCTTATTATACCTTCAATGAATCCCCAGCAATAAATAATAATAATAAAAAAAAGGTTCTAACCAAGTGGAAAGAGGGTGATAGTTAGGGATCATAATCATTCTTTCTCTTTAGGAATGAGAAGATATTTGAGTAGACTTCTGAGTCAAGAAGCCGGTCAAAAGGAATAGGTTGAAAATGTGGGAGAAAGAGGGATTAATTGGTAAAGCTAGTTCTTTGAAGAAGTAAGAGGAGATGGAATTTAAGAATATTGTAGAGTGAATAGCCTTACATGGAAGATAGGATACCATGTCCTCTGAGATAGCAAGGACAAAACCATTTTTAAAAAATAGTAAAAACTACACTGGGAAGGTGGAGCATGATGGCGTAAAGGATAATGTTTACCTCAGCTCTCCTGGAAAAACAGGTGAGAGTGAGTGGGCTAGATCATTCCCGGTGCAGAATATTGGTGTAGATAGGCAGTTTCGGGTGTACAGTGAAGTGGTAGATTGCTGGACTCAAAGTGTAATCCGGAGCTGCGAAGACTGCCAGAAAAATTTCTGTGCCACTTCTGAAGCACTGGGCGGCAGTAAACAGCCCCTCCCCCACAGAGGATTACAATTCCCAGTTTGTGTGGAAACTAGGTGTTGTGTGGGAAAATTGGTGATGCATGGACTCCTGAGCGGAATTTGGCAGTCAGATAGGGGTGCGTCTGGAGTGGCACAGCGGGGCTAGGCAGCTGGAGAGACACTCAGGTAGGAAGGATCCCAGTCAGGAAGTAGACATATTTTGAAATTTTGGAAATGGCGAATGCCACAGGCTCCTTTCCACATGGGCAAGGTACTGTGATTTGAGTCTCATCTGCAGGCAGTCATTCTGCACCCAAAGCAGGTTCAGGATACCCCGCACTTCATGGGAACTGTTGCAGGGAGAATTTGTGAAACCTGCCTGTGAACATTTTTTTTTTTTTTTTTAAATCGGTGGAATCAACAACTGGGCAGGGTCTAAGCACCAAGCCAGTAGGCAGGCAACAACCAAAAACAGTGTAAACCGTGAAATCAGGTAAAAACCTGGGAACCACTCATGGTGCCACCTGGTGTCCAGAAAGTATATTGCCACATAAATATATTTCTACTAAAGTTGATCCCTATAGCATACATATGTTTATAAATATATATATGAATAATATTTTTGTTGGTGGTACTGTTTTTTCTTTTTCTTTTCTTTCTTTTTCCTCTGTTCTCTTTTGCATTCCTTTCCTTTTCTTGTAAGAGTTATTGCTATTTTTTAAATTATTATTAACACAATTTTTCTTCTTTTCTTCTTCTTCCCTTCTTATGGTTGCTGAGAGTGCTTACATAAGGCTATTGGAGTTTTACTTTTCTAATTTTATTATTATTTCTTTTTTTCCTTTTTTAATTTATTAAGTCTTTTGTACATACCCTGTTTCCACTAAAATAAGACATCCTCTGAAAATAAGACCTACTTACAGGAAAGAAAATACTTCCCCTGAAAATAAGACCTAGCACATCTTTGGGAGCAAACCTTAATATAAGACACTGTCTTATTTTCAGGGAAACAGGGTAGATCATAAATACATTTATGCTCATTACAGTTGATTCTTTGTATAAATTGGAGTGCTTACATCATACTAATCAACATAGCTTTCACCTCATTTTCCAAATTATAGCATTAAGACATTTGTGTTCTACATACGATAGATCCAACTTGTACTTGCAATGTGCTCCATAGGTGTGGTCCCCCTACTATCTCTTACTATCCCTGCCACCCATCCCCTCCCCTGTCACTCCTCTTCCCTCCTTCATCCTAGGCTAAAGTTGTGTTTCATTTCTCTTTTTTTTTTTTTAGATCATAATTCATGTTAATATTTCATGCTGTGAAGACCTGATGTAGGTTTTCCGTTTTTTTATTTATTTTTTATTATTTATTAAACCATAGCTGTGTACATTGTTGTGTTTCATTTTTCATATGCAAGTGTGAGTGATTATAAATTGGTTTCACAGTAGTACTGAATACATTGGATACTTTTTTTTCCATTCCTGAGATACTTTACTAGAAGAATTGTTTTCCAGCTCTATCCAGGTAAACATAAAAGAGGTAAAGTTTCCACCATTTTTTTCAGTGCTGCATAGTATTCCATGGTATACATATACTGTAATTATTAATCCATTCATGGGTTGATGGGCACTTGGGTTTCTTCCATGACTTGGCAATTATGAATTGAGCTGCAATGAACAATCTGGTGCAAATATCTTTATTGCCAAATGATTTTTGGTCCTTTGGATATACACCTAGAAGAAGAATTGCAGGATCAAATGACAGGTCTACATTTAGATCCCTGAGTATTCCCCAAACTTCCTTCCAAAAGGAATGTACTAACTTGCATTCCCACCAGCAACGCAGAAGTGTTCCCTTTTCTCCACATCCACACCAACATCTGTTGTTTTTGGATTTTGTGATATGGGCTACTCTTACTGGAGTTAGATGGTATCTCAGAGTAGTTTTGGTTTGCATTTCTCTGATGATTAAAGATGATGAGCATTTTTTCATGTGTCTGTAGGCCATGCACCTGTCCTCTTCAGAAAAGCTTCTGTTCATGTCTCTTGCCCACAAAGGGCTAATAAACAGAATCCACAGAGAACTCAAACTTATTATTAAGCAAAAAACAAGTGATCCCATTTTATTATTATTATTATTTTATCTGATTGTTTTTGATTATCTATGCATTTGTATGCTTCTGTGTCTGGTAGTTTTTTGTTTGTTTATTTGTTTATTTTGTTTCAACATGTCTTGTGTTTTGCTAAATCCTCTGGTTGGCTATTTTTCCTAACTCCAATTTTTACATTCAACAAGAACAAGAGGGAATGGGGCATGATGGCTGACTGGAGCCAGCTTTCAACAGAAGCTCCAGACAACAGGGAGAGATAACAGCCAGAAAGAACCCAACAAAGTTGAAGGGTGGGAGCCAAGCTGATAGAAGAGATAGATAATTGCACATCTTCCCTGCCAAGGCAAGCTGTGAATCCAAGGAAACAAATTTCAGGTAAAGAACACATCCCAAAGAGGACGTGTGTCTGTCCCCTCCCACATGAGAGTTGCTAGCTTGTTGTGGGATAACTACTAGTGAGAGGTGAACTGAGGTTCTTTTTCTCTCACCTCAGCAGAGTGACTTGCTGGAAGCTGGGACTCCTTCTTTAGAGAATCTTTAGAGAATTCTTAGGCTGTGAGCCTAAGAATTCCCTTGTCTGGCAGGAAGTTTGAACAAATATTTTCCCTGCCACCTTGAACTTCCAGTCTACCATTCCCCCCTTGCCTGGTGGTCTAGAAGTTCGACCCCTGCAGAGACCAGAACATCTGCCCTTCTTGGCTAGGATTGGGCATTGCATAGACAGTGGCAGTGCAGCTATGCTGTATCTGAGAAACTGGTAACAGTGCAGAAAGACACTGAAGGGAAGGTATCTGGCCTGGCTCTGAGAAAGTGTATCTCAGCAGCAGGCGGAGGCTTGGGTCTCTGCTTAGACGGGTGGAGACTTGGGAACTGCTGAAGTGAGTGAACCCAAGTGGAGACACCTCCCACCCAACATCACCATTAATAGAATGATCCTGTGGGGTCTAATTTTGGAGAGTCACCTCCCAACTCTGTGGACTACCATAGGGAGCCAGACCTCCCCCTATAGGGATAGCAGAGCTGCAGAACAGTGGCAGCAAAGGTGTGGTGACTGAGAGAGAAATACATTTGCTCTCTGGATATCCTCAGGTTTAGATTGAGCTCAGGTGGAACATTCCCCAGTTGCCCTTGACTACCTGACGAAGGCAGCCTTCAGCTTCCCCTGCTAGCTGGTGGTAGAGGATGGTGGCCGAGAAGAGGAGGCACTGACTTTGACTCTGGCAGGTGCAAAGCCCTGGCACATTTGCTTATTGGACAGAACTGGGCCACAGAGACTGGGTTAACAGAGACTGGCGGTGGGGTTACCAGAGACTGGGGGTACCAGAGTCTGGTGGTGAAGGGGGAGCAAGGTGGGGAAAGAGGCTTCAGCCCCCTTGCTCCCAACCTTCTACTGGACGAGCCTTTCTCTCTCATCGGAACACCGGAGCGAGCCACACTTGAGAGCCACACTTGCTGGAGAACTTTTGAACTCTCCAGCTAGAGAGTGGGTGCTGATTGGGATATTGGTTTGGAACTCTTGAACTGGACAAATCAACCAAGGAACCTCCAAGGTGGTACCCTAGTTTTATTGTAGTGAGAAGGTTTGATTTTTTTACTCTTCCAGTTGTTGCATGTGGTGGGTGGAATGTCTTAGTTGCTTGTATTTCTCCACAGCTGAGACTTCAAACAGGAGTCACTAATTCACTAGGATTGGACAGAGATCAGCTGAATACAACATAGAACCCCTTAGCTCCACCATACTAAGCAGGTCTCCAGAGTCTCAGGCTGTAGTACTCTATGACTCTTTGCAAAGCTGTAGAGGAAAAGCTGCAGTTACCAGTCCCAGCTCTTAGGTAAAGGGCTGATCAACCACAACCCCAGAAGCCCCCAATACAATTTCACCTTACCTACTCATCTAGTCAAATGGTGAAAAATAATCATGTGGTGGAATCAGCGGAACATGAATAATCAGAGTAGATCAACTCCCCCAAGGGATGACAAACCAGCCACACCAGACCATCCCATTCATAAACAGATGGCTGATAGGTCAGAAATCGAATTTAGATTAGGATGGCAAATAAGATTAACAGAATGGAAGTAAAGTTGGAATTAGAAATTCTAGGAATAATTCAAAAGTTGTCCCAAGAATTCAATGAATTCAAAGATAAACTCACCAAAGATTTTGACACATTGAGAAAAGAAGTTGCAGCTTTCCAAGATATGAGAAATACAATAGAATCCCTCAGTAACAGAATCAAGCAGGCAGAACAAAGGATTTCTTTCATTGAAGACAAAGCTTTTGAAAGGAGGAAAAGAAGTGGAGAGCAAAAATGAATCATTCTCTCAGAGAGCTCTGGGATAATTCCAAGAAAACTAATATTTGCCTTATAGGAATCCCTGCAGGCAATGAGATTGCTTTGAAAGGAACAGATGCTCTTCTCTAAGAAATAATCAAGGAGAATTACCCAAACATCGAAAGAGATGCTAAAATTCAGATAGCAGACAGTTTCAGAACCCCAGCATGACTCAACCCTAATAAAGCATCTTCCAGACTTTATAATTGACTTTACCAAAGTTAAAATGAAGGAGAAAATACTGCAAGCAGCCAGATGTAAGAAAATTATAACCTACAAGGGGAAGAATATTAGAATGACTGCAGATCATTTTCAAGCTGAATCTTTTCAACCTAGAAGAGGATGGTCATCTACCTTCAACCTCCTAAAACAAAACAATTTTGAACCCAGGATCCTGTATCCAGTTAAACCAAGTTTCATTTATGATGGAGAAATTAAATACTTTAATGATAGTCACATGCTGAAGAAATTTGCCATAACTAAACCACCTCTCTAGGATATTCTCAGACCCATCCTCTACAATGACCACCACAATGGTTTACACCAAAGTAAACTCACTGAGAAATTTTTGATCAAAACCCAACTTCCTCAATGGTGAAAGGATTAAAGATTTTCACTGGACTTCCGAAAATTCGATACCCAAAATAATACCAGGCTAATCACTACTCTCAATTAATGTGAATGGCTTAAATTGCCCTATAAAGAGGCACAGGTTGGCTGACTGGATAGAAAAACTCAGGCCAGATATCTGCTGCATACATGAATCTCATCTTACATTAACAGATAAATATACACTCAGGGTGAAGGGAAGGTCGTCTATAATTCAAGCAAATAGAAATCAGAAAAAAGCAAGTGTTGCAATGTTATTCACAGATACAATAGGCTTTAAACCAACAAAAGTAAGGATAGATAAGGATGGTCATGTCATATATGTTAAGGGAAGCACTTAACATGATGAGATTTCAATTATTAATATTTATGCAACCAACCAGAATGCTCCTCAATTTATAAGAGAGACTCTAACTGATATGAGCAACTTGATTTCCTTCAGCTATAATAGTCAGAGATTATAACACCCCTCTGGCTGTGTCAAATAAGAAGCTAAGCAAAGAATTTTAGATTTAAACTTAAACATTCAACATTTGGATTTAACAGACATCTACAGACCATTTCATCCTAACAAAACTGAATACACATTATTCTCATCGCACATGGAACATACATCTTCCAAAATTGATCACATTTTAGGTCTGAAGGCTAACCTCAGCAAACTTAAAAGAATAGAAATTATTCCTTGTATCTTTTCGGATCATCAAGGAATAAAATTTGAACTCAGTAACAACAGTAATCTGCAAACTCACACAAACACATGGAAACTAAATAATCTTATGATAAATGATAGCTAGGTCATAGATCAGATAAAGAAACAAATTACCAAATTTTTGGAGCAAAATGATAATGAAGACACAAACTACCAGAACCTCTGGGATACCGCAAAGGCAGTTCTAAGAGGGAAATTTATAGCATTGCAAGTTTCCCACAAGAGATTGAAAAGAATGGAAATCAACAACTTAATGTGACAGCTCAAGCAACTGGAAAAGAAAGAACATTCCAACCCCAAACCCAGCAGAAGAAAATAAACAACCAAAATTAGAGAAGAATTAAATGAAATTAAAAATAAAAGCATTATACAATAGATCAATGAATCAAAAAGTTGGTTTTATGAAAAGGTCAATAAAATAGATAAACCTTTGGCTAACCTAACCAGAAAAAAAGAGTAAAATCTCTAATTTCATGAATAAGAAATGACAGAGAAGAGATAACAACAGACTTAACAGAAATTCAAATAATACTTAATGAATATTACAAAAAAACTATTCTCAGAAATATGAAAATCTGAAGGAAACTGACCAATACTTGGAATCATTCTACCTTCCTAGACTTAGGCAGGAAGAAGTGGAAACGTTGAACAGGTCTATATCAAGTTCTGAAATAGCATCATCTACACAAAATCTTCCCAAAAATAAAAGCCCATGACCAGATGGCTTCACATCAGAATTCTACCAAACTTTTGAAGAGGAACTAGTACTCATATTACTTAACCTTTTCCAAAACATAGAAAAAGGAATACTTTCCAACATATTCTATGAAGGAAACATCACCCTGATCCACAAACCAGGAAAAGACCCAGCAAGAAAAGAAAATTATAGAATAATATCTCTAATGAATATTGATCCAAAAATCTTCAATAAAATCCTAGAAAAGAGAATCCAACAACACATCAAACAAATTATATACCATGACCAAGTGGGTTTTATCCCAGACTCTCAAGGCTGCATCAATATACATAAATCTATAAATATAATACATCACATAAACAAATTAAAAAACAAAGACCATATGATTCTCTCAATTGATGCAGAAAAAGCTTTTGATAATATCCAGCATCCTTTTATGATCAGAACACTTAAGAAAATAGGTATAAAAGGAACATTTCTTAAACTGATAGAGGCCATCAACAGCAACCCCAGAGCCAATATCATACTGAATGGAGTAAAATTGAAATCATTTCCACTCATATCAGGAACTAGGAAAGGATGCCCACTGTCTCCACTGCTTTTTAACATTGTAATAGAAGTCTTAGGCATCACAATCAGGCAAAAGAAGGCAATCAAGTGGATCCAAATCGGACCAGAGGAGGTCAAACTGTCATTCTTCGCAGACAATATGATTATATATCTGGAAAACCCCAGGGAATCAACTACAGAACTCTTAGAAGTGATCAAGGAATAGAGCAACGTCTCAAGATGCAAAATTTACACTCACAAATCTGTAGCCTTTATATATACTAACAATAGTCAAGG
The DNA here is from genome assembly GCF_027406575.1 of Nycticebus coucang. Lineage (NCBI taxonomy): Eukaryota > Metazoa > Chordata > Mammalia > Primates > Lorisidae > Nycticebus > Nycticebus coucang. The sequence goes on from NC_069804.1 coordinate 69,639,932, forward strand.
GGAAAAAACAATCAAGGACTCTATTCCCTTTACAATAGTGCCAAAGAAGATGAAATATCTGGAAGTGTATCTAACTAAGGACATGAAAGATCTCTATGAAGAGAACCTGAAACTCTGAGAAAAGAAATAGCTGAAGATGTTAACAAATGGAAAAATGTATCATGCTCATGGCTGGGAAGAATCAACACTGTAAAATGTTTATACTACCTAAAGCAATCTACAGGTTGAATGCAATCCCTATTAAAGCACCTCTGTCACACTTTAAAGACATGGAAAACTCAGTACTTTGTTTTATATGCAAACAGAAAAAAACCTCGAATAGCCAAGAAATTACTCAGAAATAAAAACAAATCAGGAGGAATCACACTTTCAGACTTCAGACTATACTATAAATCGATAGTGATCAAAACAACATGGTACTGGCACAAAAATAGAGAGGTAGATGTATGGAACAGAATTGAAGACCAAGATATGAACCTAGACACTTAACATCATTTGATTTTTGATAAGCCTATCATAAATATAAATTGGGGAAAAGATTCCATATTCAATAAATGGTGCTGGGTGAATTGGCTAGTGACCTGTAGAAGACTGAAACTGGACCCATACCTTTCTCCTTTAATGAAAGTTGACTCTCACTGGTTAAAGGACTTAAACTTAAGACATGAAACTATAAAAATTCTTAGAGAGAGAGGAGGGGAAATGCTTGAACAAATTGGCCTGGGAGAATACTTTATGAGGAGGACACCCTGGGCAATTGAAGCAACATCAAAAATACATTACTGGGATCTGATCAAATTAAAAAGCTTCTGCACTGCCATAAACACACTAAGTAAAGCAAATAGACAGCCTGCAGAATGAGAGAGCATTTTTGCAAGTTATATTTCCAACAAAGATCTAATAACCAGAATCCACATAGAATTCAAACTTATTAATAAGAAATACAACAAGTGATCCCATTTCATTGTGTGCAAGAGACATGAACAGAAGCTTCTCTGAAGATGACAGATGCATGTTCTAAAGACACATGATAAAATGCTCATCATCTTTAATCATCAGAGAAATGAAAACCAAAACTACTCTGAGATACCATCTAACTCCAGTAAGAGTAGCCCACATCACAAAATTCCAAAACTACAGATATTCGCATGGATATGGAGAAAAGGGAACACTTCTGCCCTGCTAGTGGGAATGCAAGCTAGTACATTCCTTTTGGAAGGAAGTTTGGAGAACACTCAGGGATCTGAATGTAGACCTGCTGTTTGATCCTGCAATTCCTCTTCTAGGTGTACATCCAAAGGACCAAAAATCATTTGGCAATAAAGATATTTGTACCAGATTATTCATTGCAGCTCAATTCATGATTGCCAAGTCATGGAAGAAGCACAAGTGCCCATCAACCCATGAATGGATTAATAAATTACAGTATATGTATACCATGGAATACTATGCAGCCTTAAAAAATGGAGACTTTACCTCTTTTATGTTTACACGGAGGGACCTGAAACATACTCTGCTGAATAAAGTATCTCAAGAACGAAGGAAAAAGTATCCAATGTACTCTGTACTTTTAGGAAATCAACTTATATTTACTCACACTTTTTTATGAAAGATAGAACACAACTATAGCCCAGGATGAAGGAGAGTAATGGAGTGGGAAGGGAGGTGAGGAGGGAGGTTTGATAGAGGGAGGGTACACGTGGGGACCACACCTATGGAGCATATTGCAAGGGTACAAGTCAAATCTGTCAAGTGTAGAACATAAATGTCTTAACATAATAATCAAGTAAATGAACCGAAAGCTATGTTGATTGGTTTGATATAAACACATCAGATTGTATAAAAAAATCAACACATTATACCCCACACATTCATAAATGTATTCATGATCTATGTGTATATGACTTTAAAAAAAAAGACAAAAGAAAGATTAACAGTGGGAAGATGAAGGATTACCTTAATTTTTCCATGAAGGATGTATGTTTGAATATATGCTTATAGAGGGAGAAGATAACAGTGGTGTGGAATACATCCTTGGTAGAATAAGTCTGAGACCCAGCCAGGGACACATAAAATGACTGTTATTTTAAGTACTTAGAGTAGCTACTTTAAGTAGCTAAGTCCTACTATTTTAGGACTCCAGCTAAGGTTATAGAATGTAAACCTGTCACAGTACCAATTAACATGTCTATGGAATTTATTTCTTTGCAGCAATTGTAGTTGGGGTATAAGAGCAGAGAACGATTGTAGCTGGGAGGACAGGTACAATATAACGATAAAGGGCAAGGTAAAATGGATGAGGTGCTATACCACCTGGTCTTGATAAATATAGAAGAAGAAGATAGAAGAAGTTTGGAAAAAGAGGGGCTGAAAGTGTAGCGGTCTCCATGATATAGAAAAACTATGGTAACTGGAATTAAGGGTGTGAAAGCTTGAGTATAAAAACTCAAAGAAGTATAAGTGCAGAATGTTTAATAGGTTGTACATGGACATTAATATCTGTAGGCAAGAATAAAGATGATAGGAAGGTGGCAATGCCATTCCCAAAGTCCTTAATGGAGGAGGGAGGGTAACTGAGAGTGGTATAGGGTATTAGAGCTAAATGAACAGTCCTGAAAGGAAGGAGAAGTTTTATAAGGAGCAAGGAGAATACTGAATCTGCCCGGGGTCCTATGGTTCATGGGTTGCGGGAAAGTAAGAAGTAGCATAGTAAGAGAACAGCAAGAAATCCACTCCAGCCAAGTTGGGGTGAGATTATGAATGACTCTTAATGTAACGCTATAGGATCTTATAGGCAATAGAATAGGAAACCATTGGAGAATTTTAAATTTTAAAAGACAGATGTGTTTAAGAAAGATGACTTTAGTGGCAATTTTGTCACTAAACTGAGGAGTGACTACTAGGGATATAAAAAAGCAGTTAGGAAGTCATTATATTAACTGTGAGCAATGGATGGTGACCATACTAACTAGGGAAGTAGCAGTAGAGACTGGGAAGAAAGGATATATTTAATAAACACTTCTGAAACAGAACAGATAGGAGTTGGCAATTGCCAGATAGAAGGGAAGAGGGAGCATTTACGGTTGAGAAAGGTTCTCAAGCTTGAGATACTGGACAGGTTGTAATAAAAATGAGGAACACATAATCATTGTGCAAACCAAGCCTATCTTAAAAACAAACAAACAACAAGAACAACAACAAAATGAGGCTGGATGTCGTGGCTCACACATATAATCCCAGCACTCTGGGAGGTGGGTGGATTGCTAGAGCTCAAGAGTTTGAGATCAACCTGAGCAAGAGCAAGACCTCACCTCAAAAAAAAAAAAAAAAAAAAAAGGCCTACATTTTTGGTTCACTTATTTAAATTCAACTAATATTTATGAAATTATACTGTCTATCAAATCTCCCTTTTCTCCATCCTCACTCTGTTTGATATAACAAATTTGGTTTCAGAAGAGAATACAGATATATGGATACAAGATATGTGAAAAAGAAACAATATGAAAAATGGCTAGAATAGAGGTTTGAAACAAATGACAGGGTCACACAGTTAACATCAATAAGATTACAATGAAAAGTGAGGCAACATGGAGAAGAAAGGGAAAAGAATTAGGGCCAGACGTTTAAGGCAGTTAATTACACATACTGTTCAAACCTTTTAAGCCAGAGGCTATAAATATTATTACCTTCAACTAAGAAAATGGCAACAGAAAGGTGAAAAATCATTTTCTTCTTCTTTCCTTTGCTTCCCCCAAATAATGGGGATGGGGTGAAGAGGGAAAACTCTTTTTTTTTTTTTTTTGTAGAGACAGAGTTTCACTTTATTGCCCTCGGTAGAGTGCCATGGCGTCACACGGCTCACAGCAACCTCCAACTCCTGGGCTTAGGCGATTCTCCTGCCTCAGCCTCCCGAGTAGCTGGGACTACAGGCACCCGCCACAACGCCCGGCTATTTTTTTGTTGCAGTTTGGCCGGGGCTGGGTTTGAACCTGCCACCCTCAGTATATGGGGCCGGCGCCCTACTCACTGAGCCACAGGCGCCGCCCAAGAGGGAAAACTCTTATCTAGAAATATATAAAATCAAAACTTCAAAATGAGAAAATGTGCACTCTGAATTTCCTAACAAAAACAGACAAAAAAAACACACACACACAAAAAAAACACTTAACAAAGGATACAAAGGCCACAGTTCTGGAGGTCAGAAAATAAGTGAGTCAGCATAAATGCAGGATGCCAAAGCCTGCCTAGGCTACATTTGAAGGCAGAATTATACGAAGAAGGCCCCCCAAAACATTTACTTTGTACACAAAGCTGTGAAATCTCACAGATACACAAGCTCTGCATTTATTTCACACTCACTCTTATGTCCACTTTATACTTTAGAATCAACACAAAAATGCACCAGACAGTAACTGAGCTTAAAGGACCATTAGAGATCACCTGAGAGTTTTTAACTTGAGGTACAAGAGTCTATGGACCCCTGAACTCAAGGCCTATTTTTTATACATCTAGTCACATGTATATTTTTCCAGGAAAGAGAGGCTTAATCATTCCCAAAGAGTACTGTGGGGATCCCTAAAGTTATATCATTAGGCTCTAGTCAAATCAACTTGTTTTGCCAACAGAGAAATTGGGGCCCAGAAAGAGAAAGAGACTTGCTTAAGGGCACACAATGCATTAGTAGTGGCAGAGCTGAATCCACCATGGTACACTACTACCTCAACAAACCACAGAGAGTGTCAGGGTAAAAAGTAGGGCTAAAGCCTGTCAGATCTCCAAACATGGGAGATCTGCTTTCTCCAGTTGTAGAGATCACTCCCGAGCCCTCAGAAATCTCTCCAGCAGAGAGCCAGAAGACTGAATCAGCATCTATAGGAAAAGGCTTGCATCTCCTCTCATTATAAAACACATTTGATCCCAATCCTAATCTCACTCACCCATATCCACCCTAACTCTGCAGACCCTTAACATCTGTCTGTTCTCCCATATCCCCACTTATTCCCTTCAGCCTTGTAATACTTCAATGGGTTGGAAAAAAAATACCAGTTTATTTTTTTATTTTTCCCTTTTATTAAGTCATAAAAAAATTACCAGTTAATTTTTGTGCAGTTTTCACTGGTTATTATCCAGCAGAGGGCAATCATTTGCCTTAATCTAAAACAAAGCCCTCTTCTGGTATTTTGTGGGCAAAAAAGAAAGGAGGAAGAGACCTAAAGAAGACTGACATTAACATCCTAGGAGGGACACAGACTGAGGAGATAGGATCTGATTAGGGTAGTATAAGGGAGAGCTTCTGGAAGATGACACCAGTACAAAATTGAAGAAAAGAGCCGAACAGCAGCAAGTTCACTAAAGGCAAGTTTTCATAATCTCTACCGGCGTTGTCATGAAATCCTGGGCAGTGGTTTTAGGAGAAATATTCTTAACCCAAGAGTTCTATCAGACATCAATCCCACTGTGCTCCTATTCTGACCCCAATTATTTAGGAGTGACAACAGGATGCCAAAATTGTCTGATTATCAGCTTTATTCCTGTGAGGTCTAAATTCAACTTCTTTAGCACAATGATGAAATTAGACTAACTCCTGTAGCAGATCAAATGAGGTAATTTCTTACCTTGTGAATGATGAAACATTAATACTTATGTTGATCTGCCCCACCCGTTAACACCAACCTCTGTAATTCTATAGAGGTAAATAATTTTCACACTAACTAGACATAGATGGACTTTAGTTACGAAACCGAACATTTTAGTCCTTCTTCTGGACCAAAATTGCTATAATTCAGCACTCTATAAGCTATTTTCATATTAAATTACACACTCCTTATCACTTGTTAACTCTGTTCACTTGCTTGCTTTTATGATATATGCCAAATCAGGCAGGTTTTTGCTTACATAATAATATAAAGCCTCTGGCCTAGCCAAGGGGAAATCCTTATACCTTCCAAGAGTTTCTGCAGGCTGCTCTGTATAACATGAATGTTCTCAGTGCCCATAAACCTAAAGTGAATGTTGGTATAATTGTCTTCATTTTCTTACCCCTTCCCAGTTGCTCGGTTGGCCATGGCATTCAACTGCAATAGTGGAGGACATAACAGAGTTCATAGGCAAGATGATGAAAGAACAGGGTTCATCAATCTCAATGCCTCATTCCGAACAGCTTTAAATTCTACCCAATTGGGGGGGCCCTGTGGCTCAATGAAGTAGGGCGCCGGCCCCATATGACGGAGGTGGCAGGTTCAAACCCAGCCCCGGTCAAAAACTGCAAAGAAAAAGTTTAGATTCTACCCAATTAAAAAGAAGTTAAATCAGGTGGTGCCTGTGGCTCAGTGAGTGGAGTGCCGGCCCCATATACCGAGGGTGGGGGGGTTTGAACCCAGCCCCAGCCAAACTGCAACAAAAAAATAGCCGGGCATTGTGGTAGGCGCCTGTAGTCTCAGCTACTCAGGAGGCTGAGGTAAGAGAATCGCCTAAGCCCAAGAGCTGGAAGTTGCTGTGAGCTGTGATGCCATGGCACCCTACCGAGGGAGACAAAGTGAGAGTCTGTCTCTAAAAAGTAAATAAATAAATAAATAGAAGTTAAATCAGAGAGGATTTTTTTTTTAATTGTGGAATAATTCTTTTTTCACTTTTTGAATGTCAAATACATAGTAGCTACACTTTTATAAAATAATGTACATTTTTAAGTACATAATTTTCTTTTTCTTTTTTTTTTTTCCCAGACAGAGTCTCACTTGGTCACCCTCAGTAGAGTGCTCACAGAAACCTCAAATGCATGGGCTCAAGCGATTCTCTTTCCTCAGCCTCTCAAATAGCTGGGACCACAGGCACTCACCACAATGCCTGGTTATTTTTAAAGATGGGGTCTCACTCTAGCTTGGGCTGGTCTTGAACTCCTGAGCTCATGCAATACTCCCAGAGTGCTGAGATTGCAGATGTGAGCCACCAGGCCTGGCCCTATGTAATTTTCTTGAAGACAATTAATGACAATTAAGGTTATGGGGGGGAGGAAAAGCAGAAAGAGGGACGGAGGGAGGGGGTGGGGCCTTGGTGTGTGTCACACTTTGTGGGGGCAAGACATGATTGTAAGAGGCACTTTACCTAACAATTGCAATCAGTGTAACCTGGCTTATTGTACCCTCAATGAATCCCCAACAATAAAAAAATAAATAAATAAATAAATAAAATAAAACTGCCTAAAAGTAAAAAAAAGAAAACAGACTCAGAGATGTGATCTTCCAAGAATGATATGGATAAGGGCTGATGGCAGGATTTAACCCCAGGTTTTTCTAACTCCTAAGAGAAAAATTGGCAGTACAATATTATTTCTATTAAAAATACAGGTCTAGCCATCCAAAAGAGGGAAACTACCAGATATTCTAGGCCTGTCTGAATTTGCTCAAATTGAAGAGTAAAATGGGGACCTATGGAAAGGTGCTTTCTGTTGTTGGATTTTAAGAAAAAGGCAGCAACATTTTAGTTTTTCAAAAGCATCGTGTAATATTTCTTTACCATTTTAAGATTATCTAATCTTGATTAAACATTCAGACTTGATTAAACTCAGTCTCATAATGTCAGATTTAGTTATGGTTGAAGCAAGACAGCAAGCTTCTGAGAAACTGAAGAATACTTCTTGAGCAGAAAGGAAAATTCATTTTCTCTTGAGTCCACTCAATTCTAGGTAACTGAAGAACAGTCAGCTAAGTATCACAAAGATGAGACAGATAGCTGCTAAGATCTGGCTTCTTGTATATCCAACTGTTCAACTCTGAAGTCAGAACCATCTGGCTTAGGCTTAGCACTAATTCACTGATAATTCACTGACTTAGTGATAACCAGTTAGCAATGAAACCTCCTAGTCAGGCACACTTCACACATGAAATTATTAGCAAATTTATGTCCCTGGACTTTTGTTCTTCCTTGGGACCAAGATTTAAATTGCACTTCACTGAAATGGGAAAATTTTAATCAGCTAATAGTGCTAAATGCTAAAAATTACTGCTACATGAGCCAAATATTTTTTGTTAATCATAAGGTAGTCATATTTCTGTATTTTGCTTCTTTGGGAGACACCAAAATATGATTAACCAACTGTGGCTTAATATATTATTTACAAAAAGATATGTTGGTAGGAGTAAGTCTCCAGTATCTAAATTGAACCTCTTTCTCTGACAGTAAATTTAGACCATAGAATGAGGATACTGAAGTTGCTGGCTGAGGAAAAGACGTAGTTTAAAAGATGAGGGAGGGTGGTGCCTGTGGCGCAAAGGAGTAGGGCGCTGGCCCCATATGCCAGAGTTGGTGGGTTCAAACCGGGCTCCAGCCAGAAACTGCAAAAAAAAAAAAAAAAAAAAAAAGATGAGGGAATGTCAACAAGCCTTCAACTCAGGGGTCACACTGAGGTGGCAAAGCCAGGTTGTTCAAAAGTACCTTCTAATAGCCTCATTTGACAGTGACAGGCTTATAAAAAAAGCCCTAAATGGCATGTTCAAGTGACTTTGCATGATGTCTGACACAATAAACCCACATACACAAACCTAACTTTCCCAATAACACTGCAAGTCTCAACATGTGAAGAGTGGATTATAAGACATAGGAATATCAAAGAAAATATTGACAGATATTTTTGTCTTGTGTCTACAACATACATAAACAGGCTCCCTGGGTTTGTTTGGCTAACGTCTTCTAGCAAGAGCTCGTCATCTACACAGCAAGTATAAAATCCAGACAAAGGCTGGCTACAATGGCAAATGGCAGCCTATAAGGAAAAAGTGTATCAGTTGAATGATCATATCCACAGGTGGTCAAAAGTCATCCTTGATCCTATATTCAGTAAGTAGCAGGAGACAATGAGCCAACTCAGGATCCAAAGCCAAGAGAAATGTGCTCTACAGCCCAACTATTACACTGATATTAGGGCTTGGCCTTCCGCCTCCCTTGGGTATATAGTTCTGATTTCCAAACTAGTCTTGGGAAATCATACTACAATAAAATCACATTTAGAGAGTTTCCTTAATAAAATTCTATTCTTGGTACATAATAGGCTAGTTATTTTTCTGAAAATGCCCCACTTTACATAGTCTCGGTAATACTGTCTACATTAACCAGAGCTTGCAGTGGCAGCAAAATTCAAGGTAGAGCAAAGATGTAGTGTCTTAAGAGAACAGGGTTCACTAGCTTAAGAAGTTAATGCCTTATATTATATGTACAGTTTAGTATTGAATGAAAACAACAGCCTGCGACACTTAGTCTATATTGATTAAAAACCTTTGGGTAGGATTCTACAACTGTATGACATCTTCAGAGTCTACTCTTTTCTGCATTGTTTCCAGTGCTTCTATAGTCTCAAGTAACACATAGGGTTAAGACACTTTACTAAGAAGAATATGTTCCAGCTCCATCCATGTAAACATGAAAGAGGTAAAGTCTCCATCTTTTTTTAAGGCTGCATAATATTCCATGGTGTACATATACCACAATTTATTAATCCATTCGTGGATCGATTGGCACTTGGGCTTTTTCCATGACTTAGCAATTATGAATAGGGCTGCAATAAATATTCTGATACAAGAAAAAGTACCCAATGTGCTCACCCTTATTATGAAACTAATGTAGGACCTTCACATGAAAGCTATAACCCAGTTACAACCTAAGAATAGGGAGAAGGGGGAAAGGGAGGGGAGAGAGGGGGGAGGTAGGTGGAGGCAGGGGGATTAATGGGATTACACCTGCGGTGCATCTTACAAGGGTATATGTGAATCCTAGTAAATGTGGAATGTAAAGGTCTTAGCAAAATAAGAAAATGCCACGAAAGCTTTGTTAACTAGTGTGATGAAAATGTGTCAAACGGTCTATGAACCAAGTGTATGGTGCTCCATGATCATACTAATGTACACAGCTATGATTTAATAAATAAATAAATAAATAAATAATCACATAGGGTTAGGAAAATTCATTCTTAAGCATTTCTTCCTTCATTAAGGAACTTGGAAATTTTAAAATTTATAACATTTCCTTTAAAATGAATAATAAAAATGACATTTGGTGTGGCGGGGAAGAAGTTAATGCCAAATCAGGAAGCTAGTTGGTTTCAAACCATTTCAACATAAAAACAAAATAGCTATTTAAGCATGTTTGATGTGATTTCTAAGGGTCTGCTCACCTTGATAGTTTGATATAAAAACACACAATTGCATTACTATACTCTTGAGCATTTGACTAGTTTCCTACTTGAGAACTTAACTATTTTTCTAACTCCAGATCTCAAAATGACCACAAGAGGTGAGAACTATGATCACTTCTTACATAAGAGGACTCAAACACAGAGGAGCTAGGTGCTTTCTTTCTTCCCAATACTTTCAATTATATTAAAAGCAGTGAGAAAACATCAAGGATATCCATATTCTAGTGGGAAGCCACAGTCCCCAAATATTCTAATTCGCTTTTAGTGAGTAGGGCGCTGGCCACATACACTGAGGCTGGCAGGTTCGAGCCTGGCCCAGGCCTACTAAACAACAATAACAACTGCAACCAAAAAATAGCTGGGTGTTGTGGCAGGTGCCTGTAGTCCCAGCTACTTGGGAGGCTGAAGCAAGAGAATCTCTTAGGCCCAAGAGTTTGAGGTTGCTGTGAGCTGTGACATCATAGCACTCTACTGAAGGTGACATAGTAAGACTCTGTCCCAAACAACAACAACAACAATAAAAAACATTTGAACTGGACAGAATTCACCATATCTCCACTCGTTCCTGTCAAGAATGACCCTAACAAGCCATCTCACAGATAGCTCTGTGATGTGACAGGCCATTAATCCTCACACCTATGTTACCAGAAATCCATTGCAATTACAATTTTATTATGATGGAAATAAGCTGGAAATAACTTAAAGAGACAATAATTCAAGGACATCACTTAAACACTAATGATTCCCTGTGCAGAAAAGTTATCATAGCAGACCTGGCTATTATCCTTAGAAAGGCCTATATGCAAAACTGGCTCATGGCTGGTGCCGTAGAACTTGGATTGTGGTAAGATGGGCTCATCATGAAGAAACTGAACAATGTTGCTTATGCTGAACATCTGTTTTCCTTCTGGGCATCTGGAACTAGGCAGAAGGTACTTATATGAAAAGTCCCTAATAAAAACGCTGAGTATTGAGTCTCTAATGAGCTTCCCTAGTTAGTAGACAACAATTCACATGTGTTGTTACAATCTGTTGCTAGCGGAGTTAAGCAAGTCTTATGTGACTCCACTGGGAAAAGACTCTAGAACAGTGGTTCTTAACCTTCCTAATGCCGCAATGTATTTTCATTGTCAAAAAGGGGTCGCAACTCACAGGTTGAGAACCACTGCTCTAGAAGCTTGTTTGTCAGAATTCATCTCACATGCTTTTTTCATTTGCTGATTTTGTTTTGCATTCTTTCACTGTAATAAATCATAGCCATGAGCACAACTATATTCCAAGTCCTGTGAGTCCTCCTAGTGAATCACAAAACCTGAGGGATGGTTTAGGAGACCCCCACACATTCCTAGACCTTTATATTCAGCCTAGAGCTCTTTTTTGAGATCCATACCCAAATGCTTGATATCAAATAAGTGATATTTTCTCAATCACCTTGAACTCAAGTACAAAACTGAAGACACTATAGCTCTTCTTGTGGTCCTTATCGTGGCTAACATTATCACTACTCACTTGGTTACTACTCTTTTTTCCCACATTTAATCTAACACCAGGTTCTTTCAATTGTATCACCTAAATATCTTCAAAACCATCTCCTCCCCTCCATCAGCAGTCATTGCCTTAGTTCAGGTTCTCTACTTCACATATCAGTCTCCTGCACTTTTAGCTCTAGCAAACCAATGCTCCACACTAAGAACAAAGTTATCTTTTTATCTTTCCAAAACACAAATACATTCATGTTCAAGTTTAAAATACCCTTGTGGCTTCCAACCATCTTTAGGATAATATTCAAATTCTTTAATTTGGCCATAAAGCCCTTCATGATTTGGCTTCACATCCTGACCACCTTTCTTCTCCCCCACTGTAATTTAGGATAGAGTTCCTTCACAAGGCTCTTAGCCAAAGTATCATTCTGTTTCTAGCTTCCCTAGATAATTTCAGATCCCTTATCTATGTTCCCACAGCACCCTATGCTTTAGAGTAGATTACGATGAGCTGACTCAATGCCTCAAGTACAATAAGTACTCAATTACTGCTTGTTAATGGCAGAATGCTAAATGAAAGGGAAAGACTATGAGTGACTTTTTCTTTTTTAAATATCTTGTTTGATGTTATTCTGCTATTTTAATTAAATGCAACAAAAGGATAACAACAATGACAAAATTACCTCATAGTTTCTGTTGGCATCTGTTATGATCCCATACCTATTGGGTATTCCCATACACCCAAAGCCTGATATCGGGTCAGTTTCCATCCATTTTCCCTCATCTCTTTTGAGGATTTGGGATTATAAGAAAAAACATAAAGATCTTCAGGTGATGCTGAAGAAGAGGTATACGTATAGAAAAAAAAGTAATGATGAGTGAAACTTAAAGATTACCAAACAATTCAAATAAAGGCTAGACTTCCTTTATTCCCAAAGGGAATGTTTGTCAAATAGCACAAGAAAAAAACAATGTTTTGTGTACAAGTTTGCCTTTATGTAAGGTATAAGAACTGGAATATTATTTCCAATTCTAAAAACGTTTTAATTTTTTATGATGTCAATATAAAGTGGGATCTTTCTGCCTAACTTCCTATAAAAATGAATACTGGATAAAAGACTGAACTGAGTTCAGTGTTTCACATGTAGGAAAGTAGTCCTTACCAAAAATTTTTAACCAGGCTTCCATGCCCCAACTATACTGTTTATTGTAATAAGTTGCATAATATTAAAAATGTTTTCTCATTCTCCTTGTCAGGCCAACACCAGTTTCAGGCTGATAATTAGCCACATCTTCTCTCTTTTTTGCTTGCTCCCTTAACAAGATACAACATGCAATCAAATGACTTATTTGACCTATTTATGTGGCAACTTTTCCAGAGATGAATGGAGCCTATCAGAGGCTTATAAAGTGATGAGCCAGCTGGAAGGAAACTTTATCAATAAAATATATCAGCAAATACTGAGGAATTATTCTATGGAAAGGGTGGCAGAAAATAGGAAGGGGAGGCTGGGTATAGTAGCTCAACACCTGTAATCCTAGCACTATGGGAAGCCTAAGCAGTAGTAATGCTTGATCGTAAGAGCTCAAAACAAACCCAAGCAATAGCGAGACCCTGTCTCTACTAAAAATAGAAAAAATTAGCCAAGTGTGGTGGCACATGCCTGTACTCCCAGCTACAGGGGAGATTAAGGCAGGAGGATTGCTACAGCCCAGGAGTTTGAGGTTACTATAAGCTGAGTGAATGCTATTGCACTTTAGCTTGGGGAATAGAGTGAAACCCTGTCACTCATTCATTCATATATACATACACAGGAAAATGTAAGAGCATGGAAATTCCATAACTAAAATCAAAGGAAGCTGCCGCACCCACGGCACCATAGCCGTAGTGAGGCGGCGCTGTCCGCGTTCTAGAACGACGGGAAGGTGGATTGTGCTCCACGGAGCTTTGCCCCCAGCGCCCCCAGCACGTACAGCATCAGAAATGTTGCTCAACGTGTTTAGGTATTTGCCAAAGTTTAAAGATTGTGGCTTCTATTCATGTGATTGTCATTCTGTACCAGAAGTCTGTTTGTCCTGATAAGTAATCAATATGTTCTTTGTTAAGAATGAACACAATACACTGTTGATCCAGATATAACACAACCTCATGAGCTTGCTAGACTCAGTGGCACCAATAATGAGCACACAAAGATGTTTTCCCACCATAAATATCAGTGAACTAGGACAATAGGCATGAGAACAAGAAAAACAAGATGCATACATAAGTTACAAATTTAACAAAACATGTCCACCCACAATAAAGTTTTGTTCAGAACATCTTGCTTCACCAATTTTCATATGTAATACAAATCAATAGAGTAATTTAATGTTTAACAAACAATCAACTATGAATCAAAGTATAGTTACTAATAGGAGTAAAAATATATAGAAAAATATATAGAAATAATCAAACATTATATATAAGGAATATGTCAAGCTGTTTTAAAAAAAAGATTATAAGGAACTGAGAAAAGAGTTGCAGGCGTTAACATTCTTAAAATAAGAGGAAGCAGACAGGTTTGATTGATAACCACTACCCTCCGGAGAGCGGAACATTGAGAACATGGTTATGCATGATAAACCGCATATGTGAGCACAAAGATAACCTGCAAGTGTAAGCAGAATGAAAATAGCATTGTTTAAAACCCTGTAAAGAAAATGTATAAATACCAACATATGCCTTCAGTAAAATTGCAGCTGCATACTCCAACCCGTAGTGTGTCAGACTGTCATTCCTGCGCCGATCTCTCAACCTTCCTCGCTCCTTCTCCCTGCTCTCCCTCGGACTGGAGCCCACCGACAGGGTGGTCCGCGGCAGGAAGCTGATGGGCTAGTTATCTACAAATGGTGGCTGAGGAATGAGAATCAGGCTGGAGGAATCAGGGAAAATTGCATTAGTGAGGACTCTAAAAAACTGCCCTAGTCTTCTACTGAAGGTAGGGTGGAACAAACATAAAGCCTATGGGACAACAGAAAACCAATTTTGTTCTGAAACAGTCTTCCTGAATTGATAAAATGTTTAGAAGTTGATACTTAAAAGGAAAGAGGGTGAGAGAAGGAAATAGCTATTAAACATATGCTAAATACTAAGCATGAAACAACCCCCTTGAGTTTTTACTCATCTTTTATAGGTTAGGAAGCTGAGTACAGAGGTTATATGACTTGCCCAAGTAAGATGGAGCTAGTACATTAGTAGATCTAAACCCTGCTCTAACTCTACAGCTCATCATCTTTCCAATATGCCATGCTGGGGGAAAAAAAACCAAACTGAAATGGTTTTGGACAGATAATACTATAATAACTACCTGGCTGAGAAAGCTTGAGCAGTGAAATATAAACCTCGTGGTATAGGAGGTCAGTCTAAAAAAAGTGGGACAGTTAGAAATTTTTGCAGTAGAGGGTGAGGGGACAGCCCAAGCTAGTGTTGGGCAACTTCTCCACAGTGGAAATGTGATGGAGAACAATTTGCAAAACAGAAAAGAACCAGAGTAAACATACAGATGTGCACTATCTCTATCAGTATCATTAGTATGCCTGGTTCTTGGTAAGGGTAACAGTATGGCCAGAGATGTGATTACATCTAAAGCCTACAAATATCCTTTGAAAGACACCAACAGGGATTCTCTCAAACAGAACTAAAGCATAATAGTGAAAAAGCAAAGAGAAGCAAATTGCAGTGTCACAAAACTTCTCTCTATTAAAGAATATAAGATGAATAGGTTTGCAGGACAATTTTGGTGATTTAGCTCATAAAAAATGACTTGTAATATTCTATGGTGGAGTTCATAATCACAGAATAATTGTTAAGGGGGAAATAGGACTTCCTGTTGTTTTACCAAATTACTAATTAAAATAATGATCAATAATTGGTATCATGCTTTATTATTCACAAGGCAGTCCATGATCATTAGCTTTTTAATCTCTGTAAGAGCCCTCTGAGGTACAATCATCTTATTTTAGGAATGAAAAAACCAAGACTCTGAGAAGTAAACTCCTAAGTAAATTCCTTACCAGAGTTCAGACAGCCAATATGTGGCAAAAACATGATTTAAACCATGACAGTCTAACAAGTCTAGGGTTCTTTACCTAGGAAATCTACTTCTGGAATATGGATTTAATTAGAAACATTAGGGGGAAAATATTTTCCTACATTTTAGATTCTAGTGACAGTAAAGCAAAGAATGTAGGATAATTGATTACTCCTGCCTATGCTGGGATGCCAGCAAAAGAAAAAAATGCATGAAAAAGGAACTGATAAAATACGTCCAAATAATACAAATCTTTACATATACGTACAAATTCAAAAAAATTCCACACAATCATAGTGTTGTGTTTTAGTCTTTGATGTTGTCCTCCTTTCTGTGTCTGATATTTCTTGCTGCAATAGAGCCTTTATATGCTCTTTCCATTTTCTGAATACCCTTTCCTGTGCCTGGAATGGTCTTCCTTACTCCCCTATGCCCCAGCCCCAGTTTACTTATAAAAGTCATCTCTTCCATGAAATCTTTTAATTATATCTACCATATGTGTGGAGATGATTCACATATTCCTAGGAGGTATTTTCTATCTTCATTTATGTCTCAATTGTTTTGTCAAACTCAGTCCCTGCCATGGCAGTTATGGAGAGGTCACAAAAATTCTTGATAATGTAACAGGAATTCTTTATAATTTATCAAATCTGAAGAAAGTCAAAGTCCTGTCAGCCAACATGGAATACATGTGTTTGGGTAGTGAAACATTGATCATGGATATCAGGGTCAGGCAAACAAGTATGGTGAAACTAGGAAGGGTTGGGGGAAGTAGCAGAAGCCTAAGGCTGGGAAGAACTTGATTAATAAAAATAAGTGGAGAAATATGCCTCCTATGACATGCAGAACTAAGTTCTCCTTTCCAGATGCAGTCCACTGGTTTGAAAGGATGCTTGGCAGAAACAAATCTGGGGACATGTGTACTATCTATAAATACAAGTAGACAGGAGATAGGCTCATGGAACAGTACTGAAGAATGGGGTACTTCTGACAGTATTAAACTATCAGAACTGAAATGTCCTTACTTATAATATAACCTAACCACCTCATTTTGAGGAAATAAGTACAGAGAGGGAGAATCACTACCAATTAGCATCAGAGCTGAGTCTAGTCCAGCTCTCCTGATTCCTCTTTTGGCATTCCTTTCATCACAGCAAATGGAACAAAAGAAAATCTCATATGGAGAAAACTCTAGGGATTTTTAAAAGAAGTATTAAAGTACTTCTTTCATATGCATATTCAGTTTAATGTATTTCATATGTATACTATAGTATTTACCATATCCCAGGTACTAAAGTACTTATAAATACTAACTTCATAATTTTCATGTGTTGAAATAATTGAATTATTTTAATGTTTGAATTATTTTAAGCAATCAACATTTTGTTTATTGTTGATTGTATTATTATTATTCCTATTTTACAGATGATGGAAGTGAAACATAGAGAAGTTAGATCACTTGCATAAGGTTACAAAGGTAGTAAACATAGAACTGGGATTTAATCCTAAAGAGACCAGCTCTAAAGCCTGTTATCTTAATCACTATGCTATGCTATATATATGAAGCATGTTGTACTTGTTATAAATTAAGAGGTCTAGGCACAAATTTGGCTCATGATTAAGTTAAGATTAAATTATGATGCTACTTTAGGATGGAGAAGGCATAAAATAATTTGCTTAAATGTATAACAAGAAATACATACATGGCTGGAATCCTGTCTTAGGACATAAAGATGGTCTAAATCATTACTGTTCAAGATGTAGCTCATGAGCCTTCAGCATCAGCATCACCTAAGTTCATTTTAGAAATTAAAAATCTTAGGCTTGAGATTCTGCATTTTTAACAAATTCCCAGATGATACAGATTCTGCTGGTTATTGGACTATATTTTATGAATAACAAGGCTTTAAATTATTTTAGGATGTTTGCCCACTAAGTTGAGAAAATGAGTAGGGAGTACTCTCTACAATAATAATTCAGTTAAACTCCGGGAACATTTCCATGAAGACTAAAATGACTAAGATGATTAGAGTCAATACCTTCAAAGAAGAGGAATCATACAATTCAGACCATGAAAAAACTCCTATAATAGACATTTTAAATATCAAGAAAACACCACATAGAAAGCATGTATGCACGCCTCTTTGAGAACATTTATATTTCTTCTCATGAACATACCCATGTTTCCTTCCATGCTGCACCAGAAGCCTCGATATGTATCAGGTAAGTTGCAGTAAGATCCTAGTAATTTCACATTTTCTACCTGTTAGTTGGAGAAAACATAGTAAGTTATCAACTCACCACCTGTGATTAAAGTAGGATAATTCAAAGCAACATAAATATGTTAATTTGCTATAAAACTTCATTGGGGCTTTCCAGTTTCTACCATGATGACAAACTATTATGATCTGTATTTCCCTTTCTGAAATCAGCCCTGGAAAAAACCCTAAAAGTGAAAAGGAAAAATATATTCTAGAAACGATCAAAATTCTAGGCAATGTTTACATGATGGGGTAGATGTAAGTAGAAAATACAAGAATCTAAGAGTCTGCTGCAGTACTTACCTTATTAGAGGGAAGGGGCAGTTATTGTACATGCAAAAAAAGAAAACAATAAGAGGAAATAACATGAGAATAGATCTTAAGTCATAGGGCAAGAATAAAAATAAAACAGAAAAGGAGAAAAATGAAAAACAAAAAGTACCATAAAGTATAAAATAAAATGCCATTATAGATTTATAGTATAGCCTGAAGTCTGGTAGTGTGATTGCTCCTGATTTGTTTTTGTTTCTGAGTAATGTCTTGGCTATTCAAGGTTTTATATGATTTCATATAAAACAAAGCAGTATTTTTTCCAGATCTTTAAAGTATGATAGTGGTGCTTTAATAGGGATTGCATTAAACTTGTATTGCTTTAAGAAGTATGGACATTTTAACAATGTTGATTCTTCCCAGCCATGAGCATGGTATGTTTTTCCATTTGTTAACATCTTCTGCTATTTCTTTTCTGACAGTTTCATAGTTCTCTTTATGGAAATCTTTCACATCCTTTATTAGGTAAATTCCCAAATATTTCATCTTCTTTGGCACTACTGCAAAAGGAATAGAGTCCTTGACTCTATTTTCAGCTCGACTATTGTTGGTATATACAAAAGTTACTGATTTGTGAGTACTGATTTTGTATCCTGAGACACTGCTATACTCCTTGATCACTTCTAAGAGTTTTGTAGTTGAGTCCCTGGGGTTTTCCAGGTATAAAATCATATCATCTGTGAAGAGTGAGAGTTTGATTTCCTTTGACCCTATTTGGATACCTTGATCGCTTTTCCTTGCCTGATTGCAATTGCTAAGACTTCTATTACTATGTTGGATAGCAGTGGAGACAATGGACATTCTTGCCTAGTTCCTGATCTGAGTGGAAATGTTCTCAATTTTGCTCCATTTTATATGATATTGGCTGTCGGTTTGCTGTAGATGGCCTCTATAAGTTTAAGAAATGTCCCTTCTATGCCTATTTTCTTAAGTGTTCTGATCATGAAAGGATGCTAGATATTATAGAAAGCTTTTTCTGCATCAATTGAGAGAATTGTATGGTCTCTGTTTTTTATTTTGTTTATGTGATGTATTATATTTATAGATTTACATATGTTGAACCCACCTTGAGACCCCGGGATAAAACAAACTTGGTCATGATGTATAATTTGTTTGATGTGTTGCTGGATTCTGTTTGCTAGACTCTTATTGAATAATTTTGCATCTATGTTCATTAAAGATATTGGTCTATAATTTTCTTACATTGTTGGGTCTTTTCCTGGTTTGGGGATCAGAGTGATATTTGCTTTGTAGAATTTGTTGGGAAGTATTCCCTCGTTTTCTATGTTTTGGAAAAGGTTATGTAATATAGGTACTAGTTCCTCTTTAAAGGTTTAGTAGAATTATGATGTGAAGCCATCTGGTCTTGGACTTTTTTTATGGGGGGGGTGATTTTGTATAGTTGATGCTATTTCAATACTTGATGTAGGTCTTCTATTCAATATTTCCAATTCTTTCTGGCTGAGTCTAGGAAGGTGGCATACTTCCAGATATTGGCCTATTTCCTCCAGATTTTCATATTTCTGAAAAACAGAGTTTTTTAAGTATTCATTAAGGGTTTTTTGAATTTCTGAGGTGTCTGTTGTTATTGTTCCTTTATCATTTCTGATTGATGATATTAGGGATTTTACTTTTCTGTTTCTGGTTAGTTTAGTCAAAGGTTTATTAATTTTGTTAATCTTTTCAAAAAACCAACTTTTTGATACACTGATCTTTTGAATGGTTCTTTTGTTTTCAATTTCATTTAATTTTGCTCTAACTTTGGTTAATCCTTTTCTTCTTCTGGGTTTAGGGTTGGAATATTCTTCCTTTTTCAGTTTATTGAGATGTCTCATTAAGTTGTTGATGTAAATTGATAGTGATCAAAACAGCCTGGTACTGCCACAAAAATGGAGTGGTAGATGTATGGAACAGAATAGTGAACCAAGAGATGAACCCAGACACTTATTACCATTTAATCTTTGATAAGCCTATCAAAAGCATAAAGTGAAAGAAAGCTTTCCTATTTAACAAATGGTGCTGGGTGAATTGGCTGGCTACATGTAGAAGATTAAAACTGGACCCACACCTTTCATCATAACAAAAATTGATTCTCACTGGATAAAAGATTTAAACTTAAAACATGAAACTATAAAGATACTTGGAGAGACTGCAGGGAAAACATATGAAGGAATTGGCCTGGGAAAATATTTTATGAGCCCTCCCACCCCCACCCCAGGCAAACAAAGCAACATCAAAAATATACTACTGGGATGTGATCAAACTAAAAAGCTTCTGCACAGCCAAGAACACAGTAAGTAAAGCAAGCAGACTGCCCTCAGAATGTGAGAATATATTTGCAGGTTATGTTTCTGACAACGGTTTGATAACAAGCATCTACAGAGAACTCAAACTTATTAATAAGAAAAGAACAAGTGATCCCATTTCATTGTGGGCAAGAGACTTGAACAGAAGCTTCTCTGAAGAAGACAGGCATGTGGCCTACAGACACATGAAAAAATGCTCATCATCTTTAATCCTCAGAGAAATGCAAATCAAAACCACTTTGAGATATCATCTAACTCCAATAAGATTAGCCCACATAACAAAATCCCAAAACTACAGAGGTTGGCATGGATGTGGGAAAAAGGGAATACTTCTGCACTGCTGGTGGGAATGCAAACTAATATGTTCCTTTTGGAAAAAGAAATTTGGAGAACATTTAGGAAACTAAAAGTAGACCTGCCATTCAATCCTGCAATTCCTCTACTAGGTATACATCCAGAAGACCAAAAATCACTTTACAACCATGATATTTGCACAAGAATGTTTACTGCAGCCCAATTCATAATTGCCAAGTCATGAAAGCAGCCCAAGTGCCCATCAACCCATGAATAGATTAACAAATTGTGGTATATGTATATCATGGAATACTATGCTGCCTCAAAAAAGATGGTGACTTTACCTCTTTTATATTTACATGAATGGAGCTGGAACATATTCTTTCTAGTAAAGTATCTCAAGAATGGAAGAAAAAGTATCCGATGTACTCAGTACTATTATGAAACCAATATATAATCACCCACACTTTCACATGAAAGATAAAACACAACTATAGTCCAGCATGAGGAGGGAAGAGGAGGTAGAGGGAAGGGGACAGGGTAGGTGGATGGTAGATAATCAGCGGAACCACACCTATGGTGTATATTGCAAGAGTACATGTCAAATCTATTAAGAGTAGAATATAAATGTCTTAACACAAGTAAGTGAGGTGAAGGCTATGTTAAGCAGTTTGATGTAAGCATTCAAAATTGTACATAAAATCAACACATTGTACCCCATAAATGCATTAATGTATACAGTTATGATTTAATAAAAAAATTAAAAACAAAATAAAATGTCAGAAATAAGTACCAATGTAAGAGTAACTGCAATAAATGCACATGAAATAAACTTATAAATTAAAAGGCAGACTTACATCCTAAACAAAGGATTCAACAATATCCAGGCTAAAAATATATATACTTTAGAGACACGAACAAGTTGAAAATAATATGATGGAAAAATAAATATCAGGCAAATATGAACCAAAATAAAACTGGGGTAACATTCTCAATAACTGAAAAGATACAATTTACATGACAAAGAACAATAGGACAAGAATATATATGCATCACAAATAAGTTCACAAACTAATTCTAGAAAAAAATGCTACATGCTTTATTGCTGAATATCATTACAATTACCCCTGAAGTACTCCCCTTGGGAAGCTATGTACTGATACCAATGCCTAATTCATCCTTTGAAGCAATTATGGAACTCTTTCTAGAATGACTATCAGAGCTGCTGTCTTACAATGTCTGACAATTAAGTTCACAACTTGCCACCATGTGCTTACATTGGCAGCACTGTACAAACAACTCAGTAAGGTTTCATAACCTTGATATATCGGTGTCTCACAGATGTGTTTGTGTTGATATGTGATGGTGTCTTGCTGAGTGGCATTCACTGTTGTTGTTGCATGTTTTGTGTGCCATACAATGCTAGCTTTGATGATCATTGCAAAAAAACAGTTCCAAAATAGCTTGGAAGGGTAGACTAGGAGCTGGCATCAGTACCTACTTTCCCAAGGGAAGTACTTCAAAAGAGATTGTAAACTTCAAAAGAGTTATATTCAGCAATGAATTATGTAGCACTTTTTCTAGGATGAGTTCACAAACTTAATTGTCAGACATTGTATATGGGTTTTTTATATACATACAAGCAACTAGCAGAACTGGGGAGAGAGAAAGAACTAGTGCATTTGGATATTTTAACACTTTTCTTAGGAACTGACAGGTCAAGTAGACAAAAAAAAAAAAAAAGTCAGTATATAGAACACATTACCACTAAGCTCAAGCTATTAGATATAGAGTAGAACTCTATTCCAAATAAATACAGCACTGAATCATTCAAGACAACAAACAGAATATTTCCAAAAAGAGTATGATTACAGTTGTAAAGAAAGCCTCAATAAATACCAAAGGATCAATATCATAAATCTATGTTCTCCAACCACAATGCAATGAATTTAGAAGTTAATAACAAAACAGCCAGTATTTGCAAACATTTGGAAACAAAATAGCATATTACTAACTTAATGTTGGGTTAAAAGGAAATGATAAAGGATATTAAGAAATATTTAAAAATGAATGATAATAAAAACACAATAAATGTAAACTTGTGGGATACAGTTGAAGAAAAACTAAGAAGGAAATGTATGGCTACAAGATCATTTGTCATGAGACAATAAATGAGAAAGGTTAAAAATAAACTAGCTAAGAACTTTAGGGGAGGGGCCAAGATAGCAGAATAGAAGCAGCCGACATACACCAATCTCAAAGAGATCAAAAGTTGCAGGTAGTTGATCACCTATGGTTTTATACTCTGGGAGAGAGCAATGTGAATCATCAGAGATGTGATGGGGGACATTCAGAGTAAGAGAAGGTGATAAGGTTATTCATTTGGCAAGACTGGAAGATACATAGGAGAGGGGAAGCACAGGAAGAGAAAAATGTGGGGCTCTTTACTCTCCCTACAGACACTGTGGCCAGAGCTCGTAGAGGTCCATCATCACTATCACAGTCCTCCTGACTGATAGAGAAGCTGTTTGATGTCTGCAGCTACACTATACAAGAGAGCAAGCAGAGCAGAAACTCAGTGGCTTCTACTCTTTGGTTGCTGCAACTGATACCCTTCTGAGCTCTCACGTCCAGAGCACCAGGTCTACAAAGAGGTCAGCTTTGCTGAAGACCCTCTGCATCACCCTGGCCAGTCTGGGGAGGGAGCATAGAAAGCAGATGCTCCAATGAACCCTCCCTGTGACTGGGAGCCAAGAATCCCTCCTCCCCATGGAATATTTGAGAGAACAGTTTCCACAGATGTCACCTGAGAAGCACTGTAGCGACAGGGCAACAGGAGAACCTCAGTCACATGGCAGCCCAGCACTGTAGCCCTGCCCCCACAACCACACTGCCACCCAGCTCAGAACTCTGTCCTTACAGTTACCATGTTGCTGGCTGGCTCTGCAGCCCAGGATAGAAGGATCCTGAACTGCCACCAGAACTCATGACAACACCCCAGGGTCCAATGGGACAACAATACACCATCAAAGGAATTCTCTTTCTTCTTACCAACTAGGAGAGTTCTCACCAAAGAACAAGTATGCTGCAAACTTATCTGCTCTGATTTGAGAGAAGAGGTCTCATGAGAAGAAACCCGAAAAAGAACTCTGGCAACATGAAAAAACAAGCTAATTCTATCTACACCCCCAAGGGATCACATGTATCAACAAGGAACCCCAATCCAAAGGAAACTGCCAAAATGTCAGAAATACATTTCCAAATATGCAATGCAAAAAAGACGAATGGGATTGAAGAGAAAGTTGAAACCAACAACAAGAAGTTAAAAAAAAAGTTCAAAAAAAAGAAAAATAGTTCATGTCACAAATGAAAAACACAAAAAGTTTCTGAAGAAGTGTAAAACACAAGGAAGTATATAACAAAACTTGAAGAAATAAAAAACACATTTAGGGAATTTCAAAATATAGTTGGAAGCATCAATAACAGGCTAGACCAACCAGAACAAAGAATCCCAGAGCCTGAAGATGTTCTCAAACTGACAGTCAGTCGAAGATGAAGAAAAAAGAATAAAATGAAAAATCACTCAGAGAAATACGGGACTATGTAATGTGAGTCAATAAACAAATTATAGGTATTCCTGAGGGAGAAGAACAAATAAAACCTAAAAAAAAAAGAAAGAGAAAAACCTATTCAAGAGAATTTTTTTAATTATTTTTTATTAAATCATAACTGTATACATTTACGGGTATAATGTGATCATTTCACGTACCATGTGAAATGTTTAAATCAAATTGATTAACAGAACCACCATCACTGCACTTATTTTTTGTGGTAAGACGTTTATAATATACTTAGTGGTTTTGAAATATACCCTTGCATTGTGCACATCAGGTGAGAACTTATCAAATACCCTCCCTCCACTCACACCTCCCTCCCCTCCCCTATCCCTCCTTCTTTCTGGACTATATTTGTGTTTTATCATTTGTATGAATGTATAAGTAATTATATATTGGTGTCATAATAGTATTGAGTACATTGAATACCTATTTTTCCATTCTGGAGATACTATACTAAGAATATGTTCCAGCTCCATCCAGGTAAACACAAAAGATTCAAAGTCTCTATCTATTTATGGCTGCATAGTATTCCATAGTATACATATACCAAAATTTGTTAATCCATTCATGGATTCGTTGATGAACATTTGGGCTTCTTGCACGACTTGGCAATTATGAATTGGGCAGCAATAAACACTCTGTTGTAAATGTCTCTTTTGAAAAATGATTTTTGTTCATCTGGGTAGATACACAGTAATGGAATTGTAAGATCAAACAGTAGATCAACTTTTAATTCCTTGAGAATTCTCCATACATCTTTCCAAAAATGATGTATTAGTTAGTTTGCAATCCCACCAGCAGTGTAGAATTGTTCCTTCTTTTCCACATCACGCTAATATCTACAGTTTTGGGATTTTGTGATTTGGGGTAATCTTACTTATCAAAGTTTACTTGGATATCCCAAAGTGGTTTTGATTTGCATTTCCCTGATGATTAAAGATGATGAGCAGTTTTTCATGTGTTCATTGGCCATTGGCCTGTCATCTTAAGAGAAGTTTCAAGTCTCTTGCCCACAAAGAAATGGGGTTGTTTGTTCTTTTCTTATTGAGTTCTCTGTAGATTCTACTTATCAGACTTTTGTCAGAATTGTAATCTGCAAAAATTGTCTCTAATTCTGAAGGCTGTCTGTTTGCTTTACTTGCAGTGCCCTTAGCTGCGAAGAAGCTTTCTAACTTGATCAGAACCCAGTAATATATTTTCAGTGTTGCTTCGATTGCAGAGGGGTCCTCCTCATAAAATTCTTCCAGGCCAATATCTTCAAGCATTTTATCTGCACACTCTTCTAGTATTTTTATAGTTTCATGTCTTAAGTTTAAATATTTTATTCAGTGAAAATCAATTATTGTTAATAGTGAAAGGTGAGGGTCCAGTTTCATTCAGTCTACTACAGTTCGCTAGCCTGCTCTCCCAAACCATTTGTTAAATAGGGAATCTCACCCCAATGTATGTTTTTATTAGGCTTATCAAATATTAAATGATGATATGTGGCTGGGTATATCTCTGGAGTCTCTATTCTATTTATCTACATCTCTATTTTTATGCCAGCACCATGCTATTATGCTCACTATAGACTTGTAGTATGACCTGAAGTCTAGTAAAATGGTGTCTCCTGATTTGCTTTTATTTCTAAGTAATGTATTGGCTATTCAAGGTTTTTTCTGCTTGTATATTAAATAAAGTACTAATTTTTCAAGTTCTTTAAAGTATAACATTGGTGCTTTGGTAGGGATTGAATTAAATCTCTAGATTGCTTTGGGTAGTATGGACATTTTAACAATGTTGATTTTTCCCAATCATGAGCATGGTATGTTTTTCCATTTGTTAACATCTTCTGCTATTTCTTTTCTCAAGGTTTTATAAATCTCATTATTTAGATCTTTGACATCCTTTGACAGATAAATTTCCAGGTATTTCATCTTCTTTGGCACTACTATAAAAGGAATAGAGTCCTTGACATATTTTTTGCTTGACTATTATTGGTGTATATATAAAAGCTACTGATTTGTAAGGATCGATTTTGTATCTTGAGACACTGTTACATTCCTTGATCACATCTAAGAGCTTTGTGGTAGAGTCGGTGGGGTTTTCCAGGTATATAATCATGTCATCTGCAAAGAGTGAGAGTGTGATCTCCTCTGACTCCATTTTAATACACTTTGATCCCCTTATCTTGCCTGATTGTAATGGCTAGGACTTCCAGTACTGTTTAATAGCAGTGGTGACAATGGCCATCCTTGTCTAGTTCCAGATCTGAGTGGAATGTTTTCAATTTTATTCCATTTACTACGATACTGGCTGTGGGTTTGCAGTAGATGGCCTCTATCAGTTTATGAACTGTCCAATCTAAGCCTACTTTCCTAAGTGTTCTAATCATGAATGGATAATGGATATTATCAAAAGGTTTTTCTGCATCAATTGACAGAATCATATGGTCTTTTTTTTAAAATTCATGTGGTGTATTATATTTACAGATTTATGTATGTTTAACCAATCTTGTAACACTGGAATAAAACCAACTTGAACATAGTGTATACTTTTTTTGATGTGTTGTTGAATTCTGTTTGCTAGGATATCATTGAATATTTTTGTATTGATATTCATTAATGATATTGGTCTACAGTATTCTTTGTTTGGTCCTTTCCTGCTTTAGGGGATCAAGGCAATATTTGCTTTATAGAACTTGTTGGGGAAGATTCCTTCTTTTTCTATGTTTTGGAAGAGGTTATGTAACATAGGTACTATTCCCTCTTTGAAGGTTTGGTAGAATTCTGATGTGAAGCCATCTGTTTCAGGACTTTTCTTTTTTGGGAGATTTTATATATTTAATGCTATTTCAGTGCTTAATATAGGTCTATTCAAACTCTAATTCTTTCCGGCTGAGTCTAGGAAAGTGGTGTGCTTCTAGGTATTGGTATATTTCCTCCAGATTTTCATATTTCTGAGAATAGTTTCTTAATAGTAGTCATTACAGATTTTTTTAATTTCTGTAATAACCACTGTTATTTCTCTATTATCATTTCTGACTGACATTATTAGAGATTTTCCTTTTTTGTTTCTGCGTAGGGTAGCCAAAGGTTTATTAATTTTATTAATCTTTTCAAAGAACCAACTTTTTATTTTGTTGATCCTCTAAATGATTATTTTGTTTTCAATTTCATTTAATTTGGCTGTAATTTTGGTTATTTCTTTTCTTCTGCTGGGTTTGTGGTAAGATTGTTCTTCCGTTTCTAGTAGCTTGAACTGATCCATTATATTGTTGATGTTCTCTCTTTCTATTTTCTTGATGAAGGCTTCTAATGCTATAAATTTCTCTCTTAGGAGTGTCTTTAAAGTATCCCACAGGTTTTGATTATTTGTGTCTTCATTGTAAGTTTATTCCAAAAATTTGATGATTTCTTTCTTAATCTTGTCTTTGAACGAGCTATCATTCAGCCTAAGGTTATTTAGTTTACATAACTTTGTTTCAATATGAAGACTTACATTGCTCACAATGAGACCTCCCTGGAGGAGGAAGCCCAGAGTTTAGCAGCTCTCTACTGTGGGATAAAAGGAAAGGTCTTTTGATCTCTGCTCACTTGCAGGGATATCATGGTGAGCCTCCTGCTTTGGAGAGGGGTTATCTCGTCCTCTTGATGATGAGCTTTGCACCTGGAATTTGCTTTTTTGTTGGTGGTGGTGTTTTCTTTTTCTTTTTTTTTTTTTTTGCTTTTTTTTTGGCTGGGGCCCAGTTTGAACCCACAACCTCCAGTATATGGGGCCGGTGTCCTACTCCTTTGAGCCATAGGTGCCACCCTACCTGGAATTTGTTTTCTTGGATCCTCTTTCTTCAAGTAGCAGATTTCTCTAGCAGTGATGTACACCTGTCTATCTTTATTCTTAGATCAGCTTCCCACCTTTGGCTTAACTGAGTACATTTCTGTCCAGTATCTCTCCCTCTACAGGACCCTTGGCCTCTAGTTGGTCATCTTCCTTCTTCCCCAATATTCAAGAGAATTGTTCAGGAAAATTCCCCTGGTATGAGCCAGCTTTCAGATATCCAGATACAAGACGGTCAATGAACACTGTGAAGATTTATAGCAAAGATGCTGGCACTGGTGCATAGCTTCCCTAGGGGAGTACATAAAAGGTGATTGTAGTTATATGCAGCAAGGAGGGATGCAGTGATTTTTCTAGGATGAATTTGCAAACTTAACTGTCCGACCTCATAAAACACTCCGAAGTGAAAAAAAAAAAAAACCACTCCAAAGTGAAAGCTCTCAAATCCTATAAAACAAAAGCATAGAAGGGAGGGGAAAAAAACAAGGTATCATCCAACATGATAACATGATGAACATAAAGAGTATTACACATATTGACACTAACAATGAACATGAAGTCTTAATGTTCCTCTTAAAACACACATGACCCTGTTACCAAAACCAGAAAAATACCTAAAAAGGAGAACTTCAGACCAATCTCACTAATGAATATAGATGCAAAAGTTCTCAATACAATCCTAGCCAATAGATTACAACATCTCATTCAAAAAGTCATACATCATGATCAAGTAGGTTCCATCCCAGGGATGCAAAGCTGGTTTAACATATGCAAACCCATAATATAATTCACCATATCAACAGAAGGAAAAACAAAGACCATATGATCCTCTCAATAGATGCAGAAAACTTTTCTAATTAGAACACTGAAGAATATAGGTATAGGTGGAACATTTCTGAAAATGATCGAAGCCATCCACAGCTAATATTATACTCAACGGAGTAAAACTGAAAGCTTTTCCACTTAGAACTGGAACCAGACAAGGTTATCCTCTATTACCACTTCTACTCAACATAGTGATGGAAGTTCTAGCGAATACAATCAGGCACAAGAAGAAAATAAAGGGCATCCAAATGTGGACAGGGAAGGTGAAACACTCCATCTTCGCTGATGATATGATTTTATACTTAGAGAACCACAAACACTCAACCACAAGACTCCTGGAAGTAATCAAGAAATAAAGTAAGGTCTCAGGATATAAAATAAATGTCCAAAAATCAGTAGCTTTTTTTTTTTTTTTTTGCAGTTTTTGGCCAGGGTTGGGTTTGAACCCTCCACCTCTGGCATATGGGGCCAGCACCCTACTCCTTTGAGCCACAGGCACCACCCCCAAAAAATTAGCATTTGTATATGCCAATAAGACCCAAGATGTGAAGCTAATCAAGGACAAAATTCTCTTCACAGAAGCTTTAAAGAAAATTAAATTCCTAGGAATATATCTAACAAAAAGGTGAAGGACCTCTATAAAGTAAATTATGAAACAATAAGGAAAGAAATAGTAGAAGACATTAACAAATGGAAGAACATACCATGCTTATGGCTGGGAAGAATCAACAATGTTTAAATGTCTATATTTCCCAAAGCAATTTACAGATTCAATGCAATCCCCATTAAAATAGAAACATCATACTTTAAAGACTTAGAAAAAACAATTCTTTATTTTCTATGGAACCAGAAAAAAACCTGTACAGCTAAAGCAATTCTTAGGAATAAAAACAATTCTGGGGGCATCAGCCTACCAGACTTTAGGCTTTAGTGCAAGGCCACAGTGACCAAGACAGCATGGTATTGGTACAAAATAGAAAGGAAACACCTGGAACTGAATATAAAGCCATGAGATGAAGCTAACATATTACAGCCACCTGATCTTTGATAAACTAAACAAGAACATACACTAGGGTAAAGAATTCCTATTGAGTAAATGGTGCTGGGAGAACTGGATAACCATTTGAAAAAGACTGAAACTGGACCCGCACCTTTCTCCACTCACTAAAATTGATTCATGATGGATAAAAAATCTAAATCTAACACATGAAAGAATAGAAGTCCTTGAATAAAGTGGGGGGAAAACTACTTGAAGGTATAGGCCTGGGAAAAGATTTTATGAAGAAGACTTCATTGGCAATTGCAGCAGTAGCAAAAATAAACAAATGGAACTTAATTAAACTGAATAACTTCTGTACAGATAAGCAGACCACAACCAAAGCAAACAGAACGTCATCAGAATGGGAAAGGATATTTGCATATTACAAATTGGACAAAAGATTGATAACTAGGATCTACAGAGAACTCAAATTAAGCAACATAAAAAGAGCCAACAATCTCTTATATCAATGGGCAAGAGAGATGAACAGAACATTCTCTAAAGACAAATGACTAACAAACATATGAAAAAATGCTCATTGTCCCTAATTATCAGAAAAATGCAAATCACAACCACCCTGAGATATCACCTAACCCCAGTGAGAATGGCCCACATGACAAATTCTCAAAGCTGCACATACTGGCATGGATGTGGAGAGAAGGAAACACTTTTACATTACTGGTGGGACTACAAACTAATACAACCTTTTTGGAAGTAAGTATGGAGAATCCTCAAAGAACTCAAACTAGACCTCCTGTTTGATCCTGCAATCCCATTACTGGCCATCTACTCAGAAGAAAAAAATTCTTTTATCATGAGGACATTTGCAGTAGACTGTTTTTTTGTTTGTTTGTTTGTTTTGTTTTGTTTTTAACTGAATCACCTGTATTTTATCTTATTTTATTTTTTATTTATTTGTTTTTATTAAATCATAGCTGTGTACATTAGTATGATCGTGGGGCACCATACACTTGGTTCATAGATCGTTTGATGCTACAAAAGCTATGTTAGCTAATGTGATGAAAATGTGCAGTAGACTGTTTATCACAGCTCAATTTACAATCACCAAAATGTGGAAACAGCCTAAATGCTCACCAATCCAGGAATGGATTAACAAGCTGTGGTATATGTATACCATGGAATATTATTCAGCCACTAAAAAAGATGGAGACTATACATCTTTTGTACTAACTTGGATGAAGGTGGAACACATTCTTCTTAGTAAAGCATCACAAGAATGGAGAAGCAAGAATCCAATGTACTCAATTTTGATAAGAGGACAATTGATGACCTAGTATGTGAAGGGGGTAGGGAAATGAGAGAGCAGAGAGAGGGAAGGAGGTTGGGGGATGGGATGTCACAGTGTTTGGCACACCTCTTGGAAGAGAAACACATTAATAAGTGGGACTTTACCTGATATATGCAATTAGTGTAACCTAGATCTTTGTACCCTCAATGAATCCCCAACGATAAAAAAATAATATAAAATAAAATAAATAAGGCCCCAAGGGAGAATCCCCTTAAAAGAAAATAGGTGGCAGGAAACCCCTTTCAGATCTTCCTCACTAGTAAAAGCTGATTCTTCTATTACCCTACTATCCTCATTCTCTCTGCTATGATGTATTGCCAAAAGTGGTAAAACACTGTTGAAAAAATAAAAGGATACAGACTAATTGAATGGGTGAAAAACACAAGCCAAGTATTGCTGTCTCCAGGAAACACATCTAAGTGGCAAAGATTCACATGTAATTAAGGTAAAGAGATAAAAAAAAAAAAAATCATTCCACACAAATTGAAATCAAAAGTCAGCAGTTGTAGCCATTCTCATATAAGATAACATAGACTTCAAATCTACAATGGTTAAAAATTATGTAATGGTAAAGGGACCCATTGAACAAGACATAAGAATCTTAAATATACATGCACCTAACACAGGAACTCCTAGTTTCATAAAGCAAATTCTGCTAGACCTAAACAAAGAAACAGCAGTATCTCTCTTTGTTCACTTTCAGGGGCAGCAGACTAATCATAGGTTGTACATCCACGGAGTGACATATATATCACCCAATCACACTTGAAAAAACTGCCTTCTTTCCACCCCTTTATCTCCTCCAGCACCACGGGAGAGCCATGCCAAAGTCTTCCTCCACCCTTTAAGGAAAAATAACCAATCCGTGGTAAGTAACCACCCTTGAAGGTCGCAACAACCAACCAATGGTAAAACTAGGAGGACAGCTATTTTGGCCACTTGTAAAAAAGCCACCTTTTCCAGGAGCTGGAGCCTGAGGTAGGGGAGTTTTCGGGAGTTTTTACTGACCTGGGACATTTAAAAGATAACCATATTCCTTCAGAGAGTATTTATAGTGCTTTCTAGAAATAAAGGAAAATTTTCATTCTCTATGTGGAGCAAAGTGAGGCAGGCTGCCTAAGGGTTTGGCTCCCTCTCTTAGCAGTAACAGGTTCTAAGTCGAACATCTGGTTTCTCCAGCCTCAGTGGGGGGAGGGAGGGGTAATTGCTCTTTTCAGGCGGACTACAATTCCCAGCCTACTTAACCCACTCCTCTGCCCTTTCCTCTTTTTACTTCTTGTGGGGCCTGACAGGAATTATAGTTCTGAGTGGTATCGGACTACCTCCTCAACCAATGATAAGGAACAAAGTTTTGAATGTTTTTGGAGCTGGGGTAAGGAACAAGTTATCTCAAGGCTGTAGCGAGTCCATTTTGCAGTCCTAACATATGAGAGAAGAGATAGAAGGGTGGCCAGAGAGTTTTCCTCAGAACACCATAGGGGGTTTAGATTGTTACTACAGATTTGAACTCTCCTACTTTTGGGTTGTCCCATCAAACATCACTTCCACTTAGAGGCCAACACATCCCGAACCTGTGGTGGGAGTTGGAGATTCTGTGGCAGATACACCAGGTGTGGCCACGTTGGGAGTGGCGAGGGAGGAAAGTCTTTAGGTTTTTTAGTGGGAGACAGGAAGCTGAATGGAATTTAATGATATTTTAAGAAGGAGTGGATGGCCGAGTGCAGTGGTTCACGCCTGTTATCCAGCAGTCTGGGAGCTGAGGCAGATGGATTGAGCTCAGGAGTTGGAAGACCAACCTGAGCAAGAGGGAGACCCCGACTTGGCTAGAAATAGAAAACTTAGCCAGGCATGGTGGTAGGTGCCTGTTGTCCCAGCGGCTTGGGAAGGTGAGACAAGAGGATTGCTTGAGCCCAAGAGTTTGAGGATGCTGTGAGCTATTATGCCGGAGCACTCTACCTAGGGTGGCAGAATGACACTTTGTCTCAAAAAGAAAAAAAAAAAAAGTTGATGAAATGGGATGGAGGTAATTCTCCCCTAGTCTTCAATCTTGGAATCCCACTTTTCTTGCCTACTAGCTGTTAAATTGCACCTGTGTATTTATGGAAGGTGCCATTTAATGCCTTTAGTCACGATTCGTGAAGCAAGGCTTCACCTCTTCAGTTTGACTAAAATGACCGGCTTTAAAAGTTCTGAACTAACTCCTCCCACTTAAACAAACACAGTTCTAAAGTCTACTTTGAAGGACAAAAGCCACAGAAGGGCTCGGGATTCAATCGATGGTTCCATCACATTCTTTCTTTGAATAACACATTCATCAAGTAAGTGGTGGGAGGATGCCAACTATAATACACTGATGAATAAAGGCATAGTTAAAAGGGGTTAGTAGCCTATAGCATATAAAGTGTAGCATCTTTGATGCTGGTTTATTCCCCCTTCAGGATGCAAAGTTATATGCTGTATGTATGCTCTTGTATGTTCTGTCTGAGGTCCCCAGGAAAACTGACGGAATAAAGGGCATGCAGGAGTTGCAGAAAAGGCCATCCCTCCCTAAGCCTAATGCCCTTTAACCTTAAACTCTTTCCCTGATCATTTTGACTGAGGCTCTGATAAATTCCAACTCAACTGGCTTCATGGTTTTACAGAACCTTGTAAATACCTTCTTGTTAATATTTATACTTATACTGTAATAGGCTCTATACCAGACTTTGGGGGTAGAGCAGTGCCCAAAAGGACAGACTTCTATTCCAAAAGTCATGAGGAAGAGAAAGGCTAAACAAAATTAGTGGTGATGTTACTCATTTTCATCTCTCTCTAAATTCAGTCAAGCGTTTCTTAGTTTTGTATACTTGGTCTCTTCTTTCCATTCTTCCTTTGGGTTAAAATAAGTATATTTTATCTCTTTCCATCATTTTTGCTTAAGTGCTAATCAGTCTTTGTCCACTACTCATGAATGGTGTCTATTCACCAAGTAGATGACAAATTTTATAATGTAATCATTCTGGATATAAGAATGTAACCATACATTTCAGCTGGACAGTTTTGCCAGTCATCCAGGCAAAGTGTGGCTCCTGGTCTTTAATGTAGTTATGACATTCTGTGATAATTTAGCAATATAGTCTTGTATAGATGCTTAAAAAAAAAAGAAAGAAAGAAACAGCAGCATCATTATTTACAGAAAACTACAATACCTGACTGACAGATACATAGATCATCTAAGGGGAGAATCAATGAAGAAACACTGGATTTAAAGGGGACTCTAGAACAAAGGGACCTAATAGACATTTACAGAACATTCTACCCCCAAACTACTGAATATACATTCTTCTCTTCAGCACATGGGACATTCTACAAGATTGATCATATCTTATTCAACAACAAAAGTCTGAGCAAATTTAGAAAACTCGAAATCATACCATGTTTCAGGCAACAGTGGACTAGAACTAGAAATCAACTCCAAGAAAAATGCTACAATCTACACAAAAGCATGGATATTAAACAACCTGCTACTGAGCAATCCTGGGGTCATTGATGAAATTTAGAAATCAAGATTCCTTGAACTGAATGATGAAAGGGACACAAGCTTTCAAACTCTATGAAATAATGAAAACATAGCCCTAAGGAGAAAGTTCATAGCCTTAAATGCTTACATAAAAAAGACATTGAAATATCACAAATTAATCATTTAATTTCACATCTCATGAAGCTATAAATGTAGAATAAACCAAATCAAATCTAGAAGAGAAAAAAGAAATAATAGAGCTTAGAGAAGAAATAAATGAAATGGAAACCAAAATAATCATACAAAGGATCCAGAAACAAAAAGTTGGTCCTTTAAAAAGATAAACTAAATTAATAAACCACTAACCAGATTAACCAGAAACAGAAGAGAAAGGAATCATATATAAGTCAGAAATGAAAAAGGAGAAATTAAAATTGATATTAAAGAAATATAAAGGCTTGGTGCCTGTAGCCCAGTGGTTAGGCCGCCAGCCACATACACTGGGGCTGTAGAGTTCAAACCTGGCCTGGGCCTGCAAACAACAATGACATCTGGAACAAAAAAAATAGCCTGGCATTCTGGCGGGTATCTGTAGTCCCAGCTAGTTGGGAGGCTGCAGCAAGAGAATCTCTTAAGCCCAAGAGTTTGAGGTTGCTGTGAGCTGTGACACCACAGTACTCTACCAAGGGCAACGTAATGAGACTCTGTCTCAAAACAAAAACAAAAAACTACAGACCAATATCCCTTCCAAGCATAGTTGCAAAAATATTCAACAATATACCATGTACTAGAAAACTGACTTCAAAAGGGCATGAATAAGTTAATTCACTATGACCAAGTGTGTTTTATCCCTAGGAAGCAAGGATGGTTTATTAACTTAGGAAAATCTATGAATGTGTCACAGGACTGTAGTCCCAGCTACTCAGGAGGGTGAAGCAGGAGGATCTCTTGAGGAGTTTGAAGTTATTATGAACTATGATGATATCACTTCATTCTACCCAGGGCAAAAGAGTAAGTGTCTCTCTCTCTCTCTCTCTCTCTCTCTCTCTCTCTCTCTCTCTCTCTCTCTCTCTCACACACACACACACACACACACACACACACACACACACAAAATCAATAAATGTGATTCATCACATAAATGAAACCAAAAACTAAGAGCACTGAATCATCTCAATAGATACAGAAAAAGCATTCAATAAATCCAGCACCTTGTTATGTTGAAAACCCTCAACAATCTATGCATACAAGGAACATAACCTCAAAATTATAAAAGCCATACATGTCAAACACATAGCTAATGTCATACTGAATGGAGAAGAGCTGGAAGTATTACCCCTAAGAACTGGAACAACTCAAGGGTGCCTACTTTACTACTTCTATTGAACATAGTACTGGAAGTACTAGCCAGAGTTATCAGGCAAGGAAAAGAAATATAGAGCATCCAAACTGGGAAAAAGGTGGCTAAACTATCCCTGTTTGCTAACAATATGATCTTGTATCTAGAAAACTCTGAAGGTTCCACAAAAAGACTCCTAGAATTGATACATAAATTCAGCAAAGTCTCAGGTAACAAAATCAGTGTACACAAATCAGTAGTATTTTTATATACTAATAACAGTCAAGTTGAAAATCAAAACAAGGACTCAATCCCATTTACAACAACTACAAAAAAAAAATGAAAAATAAAATGCCTAGAAATGCACCTTCCTAAGGTGAATGATCTCTTTAAGAAAAACTGAAAAACACTGATTAAAGAAATAAATCATAGATGACACAAATGAAAAAAACATCCCATTCTCATGGATTGGAAGAATGAACACTGTTAAAATGTTCATACTGCCAGAAGTGATTTACAGATTCAATGCAATCCCCATCAAAATACCAATGTCATATTTCATGCATCTAGAAAAAATAATTCTATGCCTGATTTGAAACCATAAAAGAGCCTGATCAACCAAAGAAATCTTAAGCAAAAAGAACAAATCTGGGCATATCACATTACTTGAATTGAAATTATACTACAAGACTATAGTAATCAACACAGCATGGCACTGGTATAAAATCAGACACACAGAACAATGACATATGTTAGAGAACCCTGAAATGAAACCATCTACCTATAATCCACTGATACTTAATAAAGCAGACAACAACATACACTGGAGAAAGGAAGCCCTATTCAATAAATGGTGCTGAAAAAAACAGGATAGCCACATGCAGAAGAAAGAAACAGAACTCCTCTCTCCCACCATATTAAAAAATTAATTCAAGATGGCTAAAGGTGGAGGTAGAGCATGATGGCGGACAGGACGGACGTGTAGCCCACCTCTTCCAAGTCATCAGGTGAGAGGAAGGGGGGGTCTACACCTTTTCCCCGCACGGATTATCGGTGTAGACTGACAGGTGGAAATGCACAGAGAATTAGCAGATTGCTGTATATGAGGTGTAATTTAAAACCACGGACTCTGTTGTAGAGATTTTCCCTGCTTGGTGGTGCTGGCCGGCAGGCCCCTCCCTCATGGAGGACAGCAGTTTGCAATTCCTGGCATAACTCAACTGATGAAAATATATTCCTGAGCAGAGTTTGGCACCCGAAAGGGAAGCCACTCAGAATCACAAGGACCTAAGCAACCCGATAGAAAATTGAAAGGGAGAGATCCCGCCCGGGAAACACACATTTTGAATTGTCCGAAAGGGCAGGCACCTTCCCCCATAACAACAGGAGTGATTAAATAGACTGGACCATTCCTGGTGGGGAATATTGGTGCAGACAGGCAGTTCAGGCTGTACCGCGAACTGGCGGGTGGCTGAATGCAAAATTCCAGACTCAAAAGTGACACTCTGAGCCACAAAACTGAGTATAAGGTTTCTGTGTGCCACAGGTGCGGCAGCAGCAACCCAGGGGCAGCCAGCACCCTCCCCCACAGCCAACTGCAGTTGCCAAGTTGTTAGGAGAATGAGGGAGCAGAGTGGAAAGATTTGTGAAGCGTGGACACCTGCACTGAGTTGGGAGGTCGGTTAGGAGTGCTGTCTGGAACAGAGCAGATGAGGTTGCATAACAATTAGGTAAAAAAAAAACATTTACAGAAACTCCAAAATGGTGATCAGCCAGGTAGAGTGGTTACCGTGGTAACAATATAAACTGTGAATCAGGTATAAGCCTGGGAACCACTCACAGCGCCACCTGGTGTCCAGAAAGTATATTTCATTATAAATATATTCCTACAAAAGGTGATCCCTATGTCATATATATAGATGTATATACAAGAATAATATTTTCGAGGAGGCGGAGCAAGATGGAAGTCGAGTAACAGCTTCCTTGCATCTGGGCACCAAGAGTCTGGGGAGATAGGACTCCAGGCATCTCTGGCTGGTGGGATCTGCCTATCATCACACCTGGGAGGATACAGGGAGTCAGCGAGAGACTTCTGGACCCCAAGAGAAGGACTAAAACAGTGGAAAACCGGCAAGTGGTGGCGTGTGTTCAATCCGTCTGAACCCGCCCGAAACAGTAAGTTCAGTAGCAGCGAGACTGCAAACCAGAAAGGCCTTACCTGTGAACTGTTTCGGTGTCTTTGGACTTGGCACTCAGCTGAACTGCCTTGGGGAGAGCCTGAGCAGGAGTGCAGAGAACTTTGGCCGTTGTCTAGGGCCCCAGTCTGAGCCGCTGAGCCAGACGGAGCTAATAGTGTTTGGCTCTGGGTCACAGGCAGACATTGTGAGCGATCTGCCCCAGCAAGCTCCGCCCTCAGGGTAGCAGAGCTAGAATTGGGTGGGAGCTGGTAACCCAGCGACCAGGTAGCCTAAGGGCGGGGTCTGAGCCACCTTGCAGCCCTGACCCTCGGGGGCAGAGGGAGACCAGTTTTGGCACACAGGGTAAGTGGATAGCCACTTCAGCAGTGATTCCAGTGACAAGCACTTCCCTGGGAAAGCTTCTGCTCAGCAAGTGAATATGCTCAAAGTACCTTTTAAGTGGGCTGAAGAGTGATTTAGGGTGTCTACCTGCTGGGTTTTGAGAAACTAGCACCCTCCAGTCGTATCAGAACTGTGATTGACTTCTCATTCCCCAGAAGACCACGTGTTGCCCAGACAATATTCAATAACATATACATACTGCTTTGTTTTTGGTTGTGTTTTTATTTTTTTTTGGTTTCGTTGGGGTTTTTTTGTTTATTTTGATGTTGTTGATGTTGTTTTGTTTTTTAAGTTCAAACTTTTCCATACAGATCCTTTTTCTTTCTCAATTTTTCTAGTTTAATTATAATTTCCCATTGCTCCCTATTTCAATAGTTAGAAGTTCATTTTCGTTAGTGTTTCTACCTTTACTATTTGGTTTTCCACCCAATTTTATCCCGTAAAATTTTCTGTTTGCTTCTTTTGGTTTGATTTATAGCATTTTTGTCTTTCCTCTCTACTTGGAAGATGGAGGTGGGGTACTGTGTCTGATCAGGTTAGCAACGAGCTGCTGACCTCAAGGGAACAACCCAACTGGGCACCCCCAGAAGGTGTTTTTTTTTTTTAAGGTTGCATCAAAGTACCCTACTGTACACCTATATTGCTCTGTCTCCCTCTTTCTGTGCCTCTCTTCTTTTTGTCAATATTCCTTTTACCCACCCCCTCTCCTTTCTCTAGTTTTCTTTTCTATTTTTCTTAACACTCGGTCCTCCTTTCTTTCATCCTTTTTTGCTCTTCAACGTTCTCACCCTTCTGGTCCTGTTACCCTTAGGCCACAGGCACGAGAACTTAAAGGGCAAGACGAAGTGAAAGGAAAATTAGGTCAAGGAAACAGATAAAAGAAATCACTCATGAGGAAGAATCAGCAGAAAACTCCAGGCAACATGAAGAACCAGTCCAGAACAACCCCACCAAGGGACCATGAGATAGCTACTGCAGAGGATTCCACGTATAAAGAAATGTTAGGAATGAAAGGGAATTTAGAATACACATGTTGAAAACAATGAAATAAATGATGGAAACAATGAAG
The DNA here is from genome assembly GCF_027406575.1 of Nycticebus coucang. NCBI lineage: Eukaryota > Metazoa > Chordata > Mammalia > Primates > Lorisidae > Nycticebus > Nycticebus coucang. Next base: position 69,679,949 of record NC_069804.1, read on the forward strand.
GAAACTGCTAATAAAGTGGAAAATAACCAAAAGGAAATTCAAAAACAGAATCAAATAAGCCATGAATGATATGAAGAATATAAAAAGGATATAGCAGAGCTGAAGGAACTGAAACAGTCAATTAGGGAACTAAAAGATGCAATGGAAAGTATCAGCAACAGGTTAGACCATGCAGAAGAAAGAATTTCAGAGGTAGAAGACAAAGTTCTTGAGATAACTCAGATAGTAACAGAGGCAGAAAAGAAGAGAGAGAAAGCAGAACGTTCACTGTCAGAATTATGGGACTTTATGAAGCGTTACAACATAGGAGTTATAGGAATTCCAGAAGGGGAAGAAGAATGCCCCAGAGGAATGGAAGCCATACTAGAGAATATTATAAAAGAAAATTTCCCAAATATCACCAAAGATTCTCACACACTGCATTCAGAGGGATATCGGACCCCAGGTCGCCTCAACTCTAACCAAGCTTCTCCAAGACACATTGTGATGAACCTGCCCAAAGTCAAGACAAAAGAAAAGATTCTGCAAGCTTCCAGGAGTAAGCGCCAGTTCACCCACAGGGGCAAATCCATCAGAGTGACCGCAGACTTCTCTAATAAACCTTTCCAAGCAAGAAGACAATGGTCATCTACCTTTAATCTACTTAAACAGAACAATTGCCAGCCCAGAATTCTGTACCCTGCTAAGCTAAGCTTCAAAATTGACGGAGAAATCAAATCATTTACGGATATACAAACAGTGAGGAAATTCGCCACAACAAGACCAGCTCTACAGGAAATACTTCAACCTGTTCTGCACAGTGACCACCACAAAGGATCAGCAGCAAACTAAGAACTCAGAAACTAAAGGACAGAACCTAACCTCCACACTGACGCAAAAGATAAAACTAAGCAATGGACTCTCACAAAATAAGAATAGAATACTACCACACTTATCAATTATCTCAATAAATGTTAATGGCTTGAATTCCCCACTGAAGAGACATAGATTGGCTGACCGGATTAAAAAACACAAGCCATCCATTTGCTGTCTGCAAGAAACACACCTGGCTTCAAAAGACAACTTAAAGCTCCAAGTCAAGGGTTAGAAGAGAATTTCTCAGGCAAATGGAATTCGGAAGTAAAGAGGAGTTGCAATCTTATTTTCAGATACATGTGGATTTAAAGCAACTAAAGTCAAAAAAGACAAAGATGGTCACTTTAAATTGGTCAAGGGAAAAATACAACAAGAAGACATTTCAATTCTAAATATTTATGCACCCAATTTAAATGCTCCCAGATTCTTGAAACAGACATTACTCAGTCTCAGCAATATGATATCCGATAATACCATAATAACAGGAAACCTTAACACTCCTCTTACAGAGCTGGACAGATCCTCTAAACAGAAATTAAACAAGGATATAAGAGATTTAAATGGACCCTAGAACAACTGTGCTTGATAGACGCATATAGAACACTCCATCCCAAAGATGAAGAATATACATTCTTCTCACCACCCCATGGAACATTCTCCAAAATTGATCATATCCTGGGACACAAAACAAATATCAACAGAATCAAAAGAATTAAAATTTTACCTTGTATCTTCTCAGACCATAAGGCACTAAAGGTGGAATTCAACTCTAACAAAAATGCTCGACCCCACACAAAGGCATGGAAATGAAACAATCTTCTGTTGAATAACAGATGGGTGCAGGAAGAAATAAAACAGGAAATCATTAACTTCCTTGAGCATAACAACAATGAAGACACAAGCTACCAAAACCTGTGGGATACTGCAAAAGCAGTTTTGAGAGGAAAATTCATCGCTTTAGACACCTACATTCAAAAAACAGAAAGAGAGCACATCAACAATCTCACAAGAGATCTTATGGAATTGGACAAAGAAGAACAATCTAAGCCTAAACTCAGTAGAAGAAAAGAAATATCCAAAATTAAATCAGAGATCAATGAAACTGAAAACAAAAGAATCATTCAGAAAATTAATGAAACAAAAAGTTGTTTTTTTGAAAAAATAAATAAAATAGATAAACCATTACCCAGACTAACGATGAATAGAAAAAGTAAAATCTCTAGTAACCTCAATCAGAAATGATAAAGGGGAAATAACAACTGGTCCCACAGAGATACAAGAGATCATCTCTGAATACTACCAGAAACTCTATGCCCAGAAATTTGACAATGTGCAAGAAATAGATCAATATTTGGAATCACACCCTCCCCCTAGACTCAGGAAGGAAGAAATAGAGCTCCTGAACAGACCAATTTCAAGCCCTGAGATCAAAGAAACAATACAAAATCTTCCAACCAAAAAATGCCCTGGTCCAGATGGCTTCACTCCAGAATTCTATCAAACCTTCAAGGAAGAGCTTACTCCTCTACTGCAGAAATTATTCCAAAAAGTTGAGGAAGAAGGACTCTTCCCCAACACATTCTATGAAGCAAACATCACCCTGATACCAAAACCAGGAAAAGACACAAACAAAAAGTAGAATTTCAGACCACTCTCACTCATGAATTTAGATGCAAAAATTCTCAACAAAATTCTAGCCAATAGATTACAGCTTATCATCAAAAAAGTCATTCATCATGATCAAGTAGGCTTCATCCCAGGGATGCAAGGCAGGTTTAACCTACACAAGTCTATAAACATTATCCACCATATTAACAGAGGCAAAAATAAAGATCACATGATCCTCTCAATAGATGCAGAAAAAGCATTTGATAAAATCCAGGATTCTTTCCTAATTAGAACACTGAAGAGTATAGGCATAGGTGGCACATTTCTAAAACTGATTGAAGCTATCTATGACAAACCCACAGTCAATATTTTACTGAATGGAGTAAAACTCAAAGCTTTTCCTCTTAGAACTGGAACCAGATAAGGTTGTCCTCTGTCACCTTTACTATTCAACGTAGTGCTGGAAGTTCTAGCCAATACAATTAGGCAAGACAAGGAAATAAAGGGAATCCAAATGGGAGCAGAGGAGGTCAAACACTACCTCTTTGCTGACGACATGATCTTATACTTAGAGAACCCCAAAGACTCAACCACAAGACTCCTAGAAGTCATCAAAAAATACAGTAATGTTTCAGGATATAAAATCAATGTCTACAAGTCAGTAGCCTTTGTGTACACCAATAACAGTCAAGATGAGAAGCTAATTAAGGACACAACTCCCTTCACCATAGTTTCAAAGAAAATGAAATACCCAGGAATATACCTAACGAAGGAGGTGAAGGACATGTATAAAGAAAATTATGAAATCCTTAGAAAGGAAATAGCAGAGGATATTAACAAATGGAAGAACATACCATGCTCATGGATGGGAAGAATCAACATTGTTAAAACGCCTATACTTCCCAAAGCAATCTACGTATTCAATGCCATTCCTATCAAAATACCAACATCGTACTTTCAAGATTTGGAAAAAATGATTCTGCGTTTTGTATGGAACCGGAAAAAACCCCGGATAGCTAAGGCAGTTCTTAGTAACAAAAACAAAGCTGGGGGCATCAGCATACCAGATTTTAGTCTGTACTACAAAGCCACAGTGCTCAAAACAGCATGGTACTGACACAAAAACAGAGACATAGACACTTGGAATCCAATTGAAAACCTAGAAATGAAACTAACATTTTACAACCACCTAATCTTTGATAAACCAAACAAGAACATACCTTGGGGAAAAGACTCCCTATTCAATAAATGGTGTTGGGAGAACTGGATGTCTACATGTAAAAGACTGAAACGGGACCCACACCTTTCCCCACTCACAAAAATTGATTCAAGATGGATAAAGGACTTAAATTTAAGGCATGAAACAATAAAAATCCTCCAAGAAAGCATAGGAAAAACACTGGAAGATATTGGCCTGGGGAAAGACTTCATGAAGAAGACTGCCATGGCAATTGCAACAACAGAAATAAACAAATGGGACTTCATTAAACTGAATAGCTTCTGCACAGCTATAGAGACAACAACCAAAGCACAGAAAGAACCTACACAATGGGAAAGGATGTTTGCATATTTTCAATCAGACAAAAGCTTGAAAACTAGGATCTATAGAGAACTCAAATTAATCCACATGAAAAAAGCCAACAATCCCATATATCAATGGGCAACAGACATGAATAGAACTTTCTCTAAAGACGACAGACGAATGGCTAACAAACACATGAAAAAATGTTCATCATCTCTATATATTAGAGAAATGCAAATCAAAACTACCCTGAGATATCATCTAACCCCAGTGAGAATGGCCCACATCACAAAATCTCAAAACTGCAGATGCTGGTGTGGATGTGGAAGGAGGGAACACTTTTACACTGCTGGTGGGACTGCAAACTAGTACAACCTTTCTGCAAGGAAGTATGGAGAAACCTCAAAGCACTCAAGCTAGACCTCCCATTTGATCCTGCAATCCCATTACTGGGCATCTACCCAGAAGGAAAAAAATCCTTTTATCATAAGGACATTTGTACTAGACTGTTTATTGCAGCTCAATTTACAATCGCCAAAATGTGGAAACAGTCTAAATGCCCACCAACCCAGGAATGGATTAACAAGCTGTGGTATGTGTATACCATGGAATAGTATTCAGCCATTAAAAAAAGTGGAGACTTTACATCCTTCGTATTAACCTGGATGGACGTGGAAGACATTATTCTTAGTATAGCATCACAAGAATGGAGAAGCATGAATCCTATGTACACAATTTTGATATGAGGACTATTAATGACAATTATGGTTATGGGGGGGAAGCAGAAAGAGGGAAGGAGGGAGGGGGTTGGGGCCTTGGTGTGTGTCACACTTTATGGGGGCAAGACATGATTGCAAGAGGGACTTTACCTGACAATTGTAATCAGTGTAACCTGGCTTATTGTACCCTCAATGAATCCCCAATAATAAAAAAAAAAAAGACTAATATTTTCGTGGTTGATGCTTTTTTTTTCTTTCATCATTTTCTTAGAGGAACTATTGCTAATTTTTATTTATATATATATTCTATTTTTATTTTTTCTATATTTAATTTTTTAACTTTTTATGAACACCACCTTTTTTGTCTCCCTTCACTCTTTCTCTTCTTCCATTCCTATGGTTTCCGAGAGTGCTAACATCAGATTTCTAGAGGGTTTTTTGTTTGTTTGTTTGTTTGTTTTGTTTGTATGTTTTTTACCCTTTTTTCTCAATAATTTTATGATTATCATTATTTTTATTGTAGTTGGTTTTTTTGTTGTTGTTGTCTGTATGTCTATGTGTTTCTGATTATTTGTACATCTGTGGACTAGTGTGTCTGGTAGCCTTTTTATCTCTTTATTTGCTCATTGGGTCTCAATGAGTTTGGTGTTTCGACCTGCAATTCTGAGCTCCCAGCCCTCCCCTACACGCTTACTCTGAGGTCTGGAGGCCTGTCCCCCAGGAGTCCAGATTATTGGGTGATTTCTCGAGGGGTGTAGACAGGGCCTGGACTGCAACTGGTCAGTGCTGATTCTGTGGCACGGGAGTGAGGAGACGACAGTCGGCTGAGAGGGAACCACACCGGAGTGGCAGTGCACTGAGGTGCAGAACAACAGCTGTTTTGGGCAACAAAACGGCCCACCCCCAGGTATTCCGAAGCCACAACCCATGTCCCCCTGGGCAAACAGAGGAGGGCAGGCATCCACTCAGATGGCAACCATCAAGGAACAGATCTGGGACTGAAACACAGGCCTCATGAGTAAAGGGTTTGCCTGTGGCAGTACTGGCCTGGGTGGAGCATGGGGACGAGAAAATGCACACGGAGAGATGGGAAATTCCCAGGGCAGGGCTGACCCAGAGGACTGGTTTACTGAGCATAAGACACACCCAGCCCTCAGGGAATCATGAGCCTATAGACAAAGGAAGGCAGAAGGCTAGAGCTGATCGTGCTACGAATACAAACCTGCAGGAGTAAACACAGGGCCTGAGGCACAGGTTCTGGGAACTCAAAACAGCTTCTCTTCTGCAGAGGAACTTAGCAGGAACAGAAACAAATTCCCACAAACTTGTTTTGTTCTGTCAGTAACAACAAACAGGGGCAGGGCTGGAACTGAGTGAACACCCACCAGCCTCCATTAAGTGCCTGAGGTTAACAGGCCTCACCTGACAGAGGTGAGGCAGACAGCAATGGCCAGGCTGAGCGGATACAGGTTTCCTTGTGATTCAGGCAGGTGCAAACCCCCGGAATACCTGCTCACGGGAGGCAACAGAATAACACCCCTGTGGGGCTATCAGTGATGGGTGTGACAGAGGTGCAAAATGGGAAAAGAGGCATCAACCTTCCCAGACTACTCTATTTGCTGGGTGGGTCCTCCTGACTTCACGGAGCACCGGAGCAAGTCATATTTGAGTTGTCACCAGAACCCTGCGATCCAGTTCCCAGAGACCTTTGAAACTCTCACACCTGAGACAGGTGCTGACTGATAGAACTGATTTGTACCTTTTGAACTGAGCCAATCGCCTGAGGACTATTCAAGTGGTGCCCTGGGTGTATGGTTGTAGTAAAGTTTGATTTTCCTTTTCCAATTGTTGCCTGTGTGGTGTGGGGTGATTAATTGCTGGTATATTTCCACAGCTGAGACTTCAACACAGAGTAACTGTTTCACTAGGATCGAACAGAGACTAGCTGAAAACAACACAGAACAATTTAGCCCCACCACACCAAACAGTTCTCTAGTTTCTCAGGCCGTAGCACTGTACGGTTCCTCAATAAAGCTCCAGGGGAAAAGTTAAATGATGTAAAATAAAGATGGGGCAGAATCAGCAGAAAAAATCTGGCAACATGAATAACCAGAACAGATCAATCCCCCAAGGAAAGATATAGCAGATGTAACAGAAGATCCAATTCATAAACAGCTGGCCGAGATGTCAGAAATCTAATTCAGAATTTGGATGGCAAACAAGATTAATAGAATGGAGGAAAATTTGAAAGTAGAAATTCAAAGAGCAATTCAAAAGTCAGAATTAGAAATTTGAGGAGAAATTCAAAAGTTGTCTCAAGAATTTAATGAATTTAAAGACAATACCACCAAAGATTTTGATGCACTGAAGCAAGAATTTGTAGCCATCAAAGATCTGAAAAATACAGGAGAATCACTCAGTAACAGAGTGAACAAGCAGAGGAAAGGATTTCTGTCATTGAAGACAAAGATTTTAAATGCTCCCAAACTCTCAAAGAGGAAGAGAAATGGGGAACAAAAACAGTACATTCTCTCAGAGAGCTCTGGGATAATTCGAAGAAGGCTAATATCCGCCTCATTGGAATCCCTGAAAGTGATGAAGTGGCCTCGCAATGCGCAGAGGCCCTTCTCCATGAAATTATGAAAGAGAATTTTCAAGACAAGCCCAGAGATTCTGAAATTCAGATAGCAGACAGTTTCAGAACCCCAGCATGACTAAATCCGAATAACACATCCCCCAGGCATAAAATAACTAACATCACTAGTGTTAATACGAAAGAAAAAATTCTGAAAGTAGCTAGACGTAAGAAATTCATTACCTACAAAGGGAAGAATATTGCAATGACTGCAGATCTTTCTGCTGAAACTTTTCAAGCCAGAAGAGGATGGTTATCTACTTTTAATCTCCTAAAACAAAATAATTTTCAACCCCGGATCCTGTATTCAGCTAAACTGAGTTTCATTTATGATGAAGAAATTAAATATTTTAATGACTTTCATATGTTGAAGAAATTTGCCATAACCAAACCAGCTCTTCAGGATATTCTCAGACCTATCGTACATAATGAAAAGCCCAATCCTCTACCACAAAAATAAACTCACTCAGAAACTTTTGCTCAAACCCCAACTTCCACAGTGGTGAAAGGATTAAAAGTATCCACTGGACTTTTGAAAAACTTGATACCCAAAAATCTACCAGACTTATGAATACTCTTTATTAATGTGAACGGCTTAAACCATCCTCCAAAGAGGCACAGGTTAGCTGACTTGATACAAAAACTCGGGCCAGATATTTGCTGCATACAAGAATCACATCTCACCTTAAAAGATAAATATAGACTCAGGGTAAAAGGATGGTCGTGCATATTTCAGGCAAATGGTAGCAAGAAAAAAGCAGGCGTTGCAATTCTATTTGCAGACACAATAGGCTTTAAACCAACAAAAGTAAGGAAGGATAAGAATCATCACTTCATATTTGTTAAGGGTAATACTCAATATGATGAGATTTCATTGGGAATATTTATGCAGCCAACCAGAATGTGCCTCAATTTATAAGAGAAACTCTAACAGACATGAGCAACTTGATTTCTTCCAGCTCCATAATAGTCGGAGATTTCAACAATCCTTTGGCAGTGTTGGATAGATCCTCCAATAAGAAGCTGAGCAAAGAAATTGTAGATTTAAACCTAACCATCCAACATTTGGATTTAGCAGACATCTATAGAACATTTCATCCCAACGAAACTAAATACACATACTCCTCATCAGCCCACAGAACATACTCCAAAATCAATCACATCTTAGGTTACAAGTCTAACCTCAGGAAATTTAAAGGAATAGAAATTATTCCTTTCATCCTCTCAGAACACCATGGAATAAAAGTTGAACTCAGTAACAACAGGAACCTGCATACTCATAAAAAAACAGGGAAGTTAAATAACCTTATGCTGAATGATAGCTGGGTCAGAGATGAGACTAAGAAGGAAATTGCCAAACTTTTGGAGGAAAAGGACAATGAATACACGAATTATCAGAACCTCTGGGATACTTAAAAGGCAGTCCTAAGAGGGAAATTTATAGCACTGCAAGCCTTCCTCAAGAGACAGAAAGAGAGAAAGTTAACAACTTAAAGGGACATCTCAAGCAACTGGAAAAGGAAGAACAGTCTAACCCCAAACCCAATAGAAGAAAAGAAATAACCAAAATTAGAGCAGAATTAAATGAAATTGAAGACAAAAGAATTATACAACAGATTAATAAATCAAAAAGTTGGTTTTTTGAAAAGATCAATAAAATAGATAAACCTTTGGCTAACCTAATCAGTAAAAAAAGAATAAAATCTCTAATTTCATCAATCAAAAATGACAAAGATGAAATAACAACAGACTCTACAGAATTTTAAAAAATCCTTAATGAATATTACAAGAAACTTTGTTCTCAGAAATATGAAAATCTGAAGGAAATTGACCAATACTTGGAAGCAAGTCACCTTCCAAGATTTAACCAGAATCAAGTTGAAATGTTGAACATGCCAATATCAAGTTCTGAAATAGCATCGACCATATGAAATTTCCCTAAAAAGAAAAGCCCGGGACCAGATGGCTTCATGTCAGAATTCTACCAAACCTTTAAAGAGGACCTAGTACCTATATTTCTCAACCTATTCCAAAATGTAGAAAAAGAAGGAAGACTACCCAAAACGTTCTATGAAGCAAACATCACCCTGATTCCCAAACCAGGAAAAGACCCAACAAGAAAAGAAAATTATAGACCAATATCATTAATGAATATAGATGCAAAAATATTCAACAAGATCCTAGCAAACAGAATAAGAGCAACACATCAAATTATACATCATGACCAAGTCAGTTTTATCCGAGGATCTCAAGGCTGGTTCAATATGCGTAAATCTGTAAGTATGATTCAGCACATAAACAAATTAAAAACCAAAGGCCATATGATTCTCCCAATTGATGCGGAAAAAGCTTTTGATAATATCCAGCATCGCTTCATGATCAGAACACTCAAGAATTAATTGGTCTAGAAGGGACATTTCTTAAACTGATAGAGGCCATCTACAGCAAACCCACAGACAATATTGTCTTGAATGGAGTTACATTGAAATCATTTCCACTCAGATCAAGAACCAGACAAGGCTGCCCATTGTCTCCACTGCTCTTTAACATTGTAATGGAAGATTTAGCCATCGTAATTAGTGAAGAAAAGGCAATCAAGGGTATCCATATAGGATCAGAAGAGATCAAACTTTCATTCTTCGCAGATGATATGATTGTATATCTGGAAAACACCAGGGATTCTACTACAAAACTCTTAGAAATGATCAAGGAATACAGCAGTGTCTCATGTTAAAAAATCTACATTCATAAATCGGTAGTCTTTATATATATCAACAATAGTCAAGCTGAAAATACAGTTAAGGACTCTATTCCATTCACAGTACTGCCAAAGAAGATGAAATATTTGGGAGTATACCTAACAAAGGACACGAAAGATCTCTATAAAGAGAACTATGAAACTCTAAGAAAAGAAATAGCTGAAAACATTAACAAATGGAAAAATATACCATGCTCATGGCTGGGAAGAATCAACATTGTTAAAATGTCCATGCTTTCCAAAGCAATATACAATTTTAATGCAATCCGTATTAAAGCTCCACTGTCATACTTTAAAGACCTTGAAAAAATAATACTTTGTTTTATATGGAATCAGAAAAAAACCTTGAATAGCCAAGACATGACTCAGAAATAAAATCAAAGCAGGAGGAATCATGCTACCAGACCTCAGACTATACTATAAATTGATAGTGATCAAAACAGCATGGTATTGGCACAAAAACAGCGAAGTAGATGTCTGGAACAGAATAGAGAACCAAGAGATGAACCCAGCTACTTACCGTTATTTGATCTTTGACAAGCCATTAAAAACATCCAATGGAGAAAAGATTCCCTATTTAACAAATGGTGCTGGGTGAACTGGCTGGCAACCTGTAGAAGACTGAAAACTGGACCCACACCTATCACCATTAACTAAGATAGACTCTCACTGGATTAAAGATTTAAACCTAGGACATGAAACTATAAAAATACTAGAAGAGAGTGCAGGGAAAACCCTTGAAGAAATCGGTCGGTGAGTATTTTATGAGGAGGACCCCCTGGGCAATTGAAGCAGCTTCAAAAATACACTACTGGGACCTGATCAAACTAAAAAGCTTCTGCACAGCCAAGAGCACAGTAAGTAAAGCAAGCATACAGCCCTCAGAATGGGAGAAGATATTTGCAGGTTATGTCTCCAATAATGGTTTAATAACCAGAATCCACAGAGAACTCAAATGTATAAGGAATAAAAGAACAAGTGATACCATCGCAGTCTGGGCAAGGGACTTAAAGAGAAAATTCTTTGAAGAAGACAGGCGCATGGCCTACAGACATATGAAAAAATGCTCATCATCTTAATCATCAGAGAAATGCAAATCAAAAGTACCTTGAGATACCATCTAACTCCAGTAAGATTAGCCCATATCACAAAATCCCAAGACCAGAGATGTTGGCGTTGATGTGGAGAAAAGGGAAAACTTCTACACTGCTGGTGGGAATGCAAATTAATACATTCCTTTTGGAAAGATATTTGGAGAATACTTAGAGATCTAAAAATGTATCTGCCATTCAATGCTATAATTCCTCTACTACCCTGTTCCCCCCAAAATAAGACATCCTCTGAAAATAAGACCTACTTACAGGAAAGATAAGACGTCCCCTGAAAATAATACCTAGCACACCTTTGGGAGCACACCTTAAAATAAGACACTGTCTTATTTTCAGGGAAACAGGGTAGGTATATACCCAGAAGACCAAAAATCACAATATAACAAAGACATCTTTACCACAATGTTTATTACAGCCCAATTCATAATTGCTAAGTCATGGAAAAAACCCAAGTGCCCATCGATCCACGAATGGATTAATAAATTGTGGTATATGTACACCATGGAATATTATGCAGCCTTAAGAAAGATGGAGACTTTACCTCTTTCATGTTTACATGGATGGAGCTGGAACGTATTCTTCTTAGCAAAGTATCTCAAGAATGGAAGAAAAAGTATCCAATGTACTCAGCCCTACTATGAAACTAATTAACCTAAGAATATGGTGAAGGGGGAGAGGGAGGGGAGGGAGGAAGGAGAATGGGCAGAGGGAGGGTGATTGGTGGGATTACACCTGTGGTACATCTTACAAGGGTACATGTGAAACTTAGTAAATATAGAATATAATTGTCTTAATACAATAATTAAGAAAATGCCAGGAATGCTATGTTAACCAGTGTGATGAAAATGTGTCAAACTGTTTATAAAACCAGTGTATGGTGCCCCATGATTGCATTAATGTACACAGCTATGATTTAATATTAATAAAAAAAGTAAAAAAAAATGGCAGCTAAAGATTTGAATGTAAGGCACAAAACCATAAAAATTCTAGAAGAAAATGTAGGAAAAAGTCTTCTAGACATTGGCAAAGAATTGATTCCTAAGACCCTAAAGACAAACACAGCAACTATAAAAATAAAGAAATATGAATACATTACATTAAAACGCTCTGCACAGCAAGGAAATGATGAGAATACAGGGTAAATATACAACCTACAGAATGAAAGAAAATATTTGCAAACTATATATCCAATAAAGGGCTAATATCCAGACTCTACAAAGAACTGAAACAAATCAGCAAGTAAAACAAACAAAAAAAAAAAATTATTTTTGGAGCAGTCAAGATGGCCGATAGAAACAGCTTTTGCCAGAGGTGCCTGTCCAGAGGGAGAGATATTGTACTAAAGTGGACTCAGTGAAGCTGAAGGTAGGGAGCTGAGTACAAAAAGAAGAAAGAGAGGTGCACATCATCTCTGCTGAGACAGGCTGCCAGTCCAAGAAAAAGGAAGACAACAAAGACCAGGATGGTAGACCCCTATCCCACGAAGGAGGTCCACAAAGAGTTTTCTGCAAGAGAGTAGAAACAAAGGACCTCTCACATTCCCACCTGGGAAAGATCCCCTAAACCTCAGTCCTCCTCCTCCAGAAAGGTCCCACCTCTGAGCCTAGGCATCATCCTGCCTGGCACAAAAGTAAACAATTATTTTCTCGCAATTCTGAACACAGAGCTCACCCTTCCCCCACATTCTGGTTGCCTGAAGGACTGACTCCTGCAAAGGCCAGAGTGGTTTGCAAATTTGCTGAAGAGTTCCAGGCATTGTGTGGGCCACCAAAAAGCAGTGCAGAAACACTGGCGCATGTGGAAACAGGAGCACAAGGAGATAGTGGATTGGGTGGAGACAGTGGCAAGGGCTGAAACAGTGGTGGGCACCGAGGCAGTGACTCAGCAGTTCTGACTTTGGCAGGCAAACTTTCCTGATTCCCTTTCCCATGGGAGGAGAAAAATTTCCAGCCCCTCAGGAATTCACAGACTGATCTGCCCACTTGGCAACCCTTTGAACTCCTTTGGGTGAGCAATATTATACTGCCTGAGGCAATCTAACCGGAACTTTCAGCCTGGGCAGTCCACCAGGACAGCCTCCAAGGTTGAGAGGTGGTGGTATTTCAACAGACAGGGGCAGATTCTCCTCCTTCAGCTATCACAAGCAGGGTGCAGGGGCCACAGCAGATGACTGTATCTTTCCCCAGGTGACATTCCAGCATGATATCACGACTTCTTAGGATTTGGTAGAGGCAGGCTGACAACAAGACAGAGAGAGCCAGCTGGTGTTATCTCACTAAGCCAGCCCTCAGAGTCTCTGGCTGAAGCTCTGAAAGGGGCTTATAGAGAAAAAGCCACAGTCACAAGTCCAGCTCATTGGAGAAGGGGTGGTTAGTTCCAGTTCCTGGGGCTTTGTGATCTAGCCACAAGTTTTAATTGCCAAATAGCTGAAAATACTAATGGAGAGGAACTAGCAGAACTTGGGAAACATGAAAAAATCAGACTAGATCAGTAGTCCTCAAACTTTTTAAACAGGGGGCCAATTCACTGGCCCTCAGACCATTGGAGGGCTGGACTATAGTTTAAAAAAAAAAAACTATGAACAAATTCCTATGCACACTGCACATATTTTATTTTGAAGTAAAAAACAAAACGGCAACAAATACAATTCACGCTGCTTCATGTGGCCAACGGGCCGCAGTTTGAGGACGCCCGGACTAGATAAACTCCCCCAAGGGATTATAAACAATAGAAAATACCATCCACAGAGAAATTATTGAAATCTCAGAAATAGAATTCAGAATAGGCAAATAAGATGAATGGAATGAATCAAAAAATGGAACTGGAACACTTGATCTTATACCAGGAAAATCCCAGGGACTCAACTACAAAGCTCTTAGAAGCGACCAAGGAATATAGCAGTGTCTCAGGATACAAAATCAATACCTACAAATCATTAGCCTTCATATATGCTAACAACAGTCAAGTAGAGAATATAATCAAAGACTATTCCTTCCTCAGCAGTGGCAAAAAAGATGAAATACCTGGGAATGTAATAACAAAGATGTGAATGATCTCTATAAAGGAGAGGACTATGAAACCCTGGGAAAAGAAATAGCAGATGATAATTATAAATGGAAGAACATATCATGCTTGTAGTTGGGAAGAATCACACTGTTAAAATGTCCATACTACCCAAAGCAATCTACAGATTTAATGCAATCCTTATTAAAGCACCATTGTCATACTTTAAAGATCTTAAAAAATATATTACTTCATTTTATACAGAATCAGAAAAAACCTTCAATAGCCAATACGTTACTCAAAAATAAAAACAAATCCGGAGGCATCACGTTACCAGACTTCTATGGCACTGGCATGATAATTGATTCTTGCTAGATAAAATATTTAAATTTAAGACATGAAACAATAAAAAGTCTAGAGAGAATCTGGGAAAATGCTTGAAAAGATTGGTCTGGGAAAGCAGTTTATGAAGAAGACCCCCGACCCCAACAATTGCAGCAACACAAAAAATATATTATTGGGATTTGATCAAGCTAAAAAGCTTCTGCACAGCTAAGGGTACTTACAACCAAGGCAAACTAACAACCTTCAGAATGGGAAAAGATTTTTGCATGTTATAAATCCAACAAAGGTCTGATAACGACAGAGAACTCAAATTAATCAATAAGAAAAAGAACAAACAACTCCATTTCTTGTGGGCAAGAGACTTTAACAGAAACTTCTCAGAAGATGACAAATGGCTGAGAAACACATGAAAAAATGTTCCTCATCTTTAATCATCAGATAAATGCAAATCAAAAGCACTTTGAGAACCCATCTAACCCCAGTAAGAATAAGCCCACAACACAAAGTCCCAAAACTGCAGATGCTGTTATGGATGTGGAGAAAAGGGAACACTTCTGCACTGCTGGTGGGACTACAAATTAATATAACTTTTATGGAAAGAAGTATGGAGAATTCTCAAAGAATTAAAAATTGACCTTCCATTTGATCCCGCAATACCATTACTAGATATCTACCCAGAAGAACAAAAATAATTTTACCACAAAGACGTCTGCACCTGAATGTTTATTGCAGCTCAATTTGTAATTAATTGCCAAGTCACGAAAGCAACCCAAATACCCATCAACCCATGAATGGATTGACAAATTGTGGTACATGTATACCATGGAATACCATTCAGCCATAAAAAGATGAAAACTTTACATATTTTATGTTTACCTAGATGAAGTTGGTACACATGCTTCTTAGTAAAGTATCTCAAGAATGCAAAAAAAAGTATCCAAGGTACTTGATAATATTATGAAACCAATGAATAAACACCCACTCACATGAATGATAAAATACCAATATAGTCTAGCAAGGGGGAGGGGTTAGGAGTGAGAGCAGAGGGGAAAGAAGGAGGGTGATTGGTGGGAGAAGGGAGGGCATTTGATGGGATCTCACCTAATATGCACAATCCAAGGGTGTATTTCAAAATAACTAATTTTAAAAGTCTTATCACAAAAAAAAGTGTGGTGATGGCTATGTTAATCAGTTTGATTTAAGCATTCCACATTGTATCTCAAATGATCACACTGTACCCCATAAATGTGATACATTTACAGTTGTGATTTTAATTAAAAATTAATTTAAAAATATTAAATTAAAAAAATATATTAAATTTTTTTAAAAAGTTGCCAGGTATCCTGGTCAGAAGCCTGCAGAGGTGGAAAAAGAAAAAGTAGGCAGAGACATGAACAGCAAATTTTCAAAAGAATATAGACAAATGGCCAACAAATAAGAAAAAAGGCTTAACAACTTCGATAATCAGCAAGAAAATGCAAATTAACACCTCAAAGATATACTACCTTATCTCTGTCAGAATGGCCATTATTAAAACAACAAAAAACAATACATATGGGTATGGATGAAGAGATAAAGGGATATTTCTACACTCATAGTGGGAATGCAAATTAGTACAACCACTATGTAAAACAGCACAGAGATTCCTCAAAGAAATAAATGTAGACTTACCAGCAATCTCACTACTGGGTATCTACCCAAATGAAAAGAAGTCATTTTATAATAAAGACACCTGAAGCACAATTCATAGTCACAAAGACGTGGAATCAACCTAAGTACCCATCAATTCATGAGTGGATAAAGAAAATGTGATGTGATATATGTATATGTGTGTATATATATATATATGTATGTATGTATAGACACACACACACACCACGGAGGAGTACTGAGCCACAAAATGAATAAAATAATGCATTTTACAGTAACTTACATAGAACTGGAGACCATTATCCTAAGTGAAGTATCTCAGGAATGGAAAAACAAACACCACATGTACAAGGTCTGACAGTTAAGTTAGCATACTCGTCCTAGAAGAAGTGCTACATACCTTATTACTGAGCATCATCACAGTAATGATGTATACCTCAAAAGTACATCATTACTGTGTACTTTTGAGGTACTCCTCCTGGGAAGCTATATACCTAGTCCATCCTTTACATCAACTTTGGAACTCTTTTTCTAGAATGGCCATCAGAGCTATCATTCTACAAGGTATGACAATGAAATTTGTGAACACATCTTAGATAGAGTGCTACATACCTCATGGCTGAGTATCACTATGGTGCACTTTCGAAGTACTCCCCTGGGTCATCTGGTGACCATATTGATATTCAGCAATAAACTATGAAGAACCATCTCTAGAATGAGTTCACAAACTTCACTGTCATACCTCATACTCTCTAATAATTGGGAGGTAAACGATGGATATAATAGGCACAAAGAGAAGTAAAGGACACTGGAAACCAAGAATGGGGGAGGATTAGAGGAGATGGGGGTAAAAACTTACCTACAGAGTAGAATGAACAGTATTTTAGTGATCAGCATACTAAAAACCCCAACTTAAGCACAGAACAAATTATTCATGTAATAGAAACATTTGTACCCCTTTATTATTTTTACAAAATAAACTGAGCACTCAAAGTAATGGAGATAGTAATAGAACATAGAAACAAGGAAGGTGACAAAGGTAAGGAGAGAAATTACTAAGCAAAGAATTCTCCCTCATAGACAGATATACATACACACACATACAACACAGACACACATACCCTGATAGAAAACATTAACAAGCCAGATTTTGACTCTTTAAAAAGGCTAATAGAACTGATCTCTAATCAAAGAAAAAAAAAGAGATATAAACAAAATACTGAAATAATGAAAACGGGAAAATAAAAAATGTTTTAAATTATAAGAGCATTATTAACAACAATATGCTAATAAATTAGAAAACTTACATGAAATGAAAAAATCCCCCCCAAAAATAATAAGGCAATGGTAGTCAAAGATTTCTTCTACCCAAAAACCTCAGGTTAGAGTAAACTTGATTCTACAAATTATGAGAAAGAAAATTTAAGCCTATTTCACTCATGAAATGTAGACACATAAAAATCCAAATAAAACATCAGTTAATGGATCTAATAATGCATTTTTAAAAATATATTTTGTTCAAGTACAATTTATCTCAAGAGAGCAAGAACAGTTCAGCACCAGAAAACTTAAATGTAATACAGCACATTAAGGGATACAAGGATAAAAAAATAGTATGCTTCATCTCAATTGATACAGAAACAAACATTGAATATAGTTCAATTCTACTTATAATGATAACCCTTTAGTGAAGTAGGTATAGAAGTAAAGATTCTTAACTTGAGGAGATTATGTAAAAAATACCCACAAAGAATGTCATGTAAAATAGCAAAAGTAAATGTATTAATTTAACAAACAAGACAAACTGGATCCCAACTATCACTGCTACTGTTTTTTAATTTTCCCGCTACTTTTCTAAGTATTCTGGCTAATACGATAAGGAAGGGGGAATTAAGAAATACAAGTATTGGAATGGAAATGCTTATATTTGGCACCATTTAGAGGGAAGATAATCACTTACCTTGAAAAAATAAAACAAAAGAATTGACAAAATATTAGAACTAATATGAGAAGAGTTGAGCAAGAAAAATAAATATAAGATCAAGCTACAAAAATCAGTATCATTTTTCTATATCAACAATGACAACTTAGAAAATATAACATCCATTCACAATGGCAATCAAAACTATACAGAACCTATAAATTGGCTTAACCAAGCATATATAAGACCTTTATAGAAGAAACTTTAAAACTCTATTTAATAAAGAATGTAGAAGATAATCTAAAGAAATGAAGAGATGTCTATGTTCTTGGATGTGGTAACTTAATATTACAAAGATGACAATTATTCCTCAAATTATTCTGTAAATTAAACATAATGTCAATCAAATTTCAAAGTAGATTTTCTAACAAACTTATTCTGAATTTAAATAGAAAAATTAAACATCACAAACAGCTAAATCAACCTTAAAAAAGAAAAGTAAAGAGGAACCAGGGCAACATAATAAGACTCTATCTAGACAGAAAAATTAAAAAAAAAAAAAAATGTATTACCTAGGTTTAGTAGCATGCCTGTAGTCCTAGCTACTCTAGAGGTGGGAAGATCACTCAAGCCCAGGAGTTTGTGGTTGCAGTGGATTATTATCATGCCACTGGATTCCAGCCTGGGTGAGACCCTGAGAAAAATGGAAGAAGAAAGAGGGGGAGGAAGAGGAATAGGAAGTGGAGGAAGAGGAGAAGGAAGTAGAAGAAGAAGGGGGAGGAGTAAGAGTATAGAAGA
Organism: Nycticebus coucang; assembly: GCF_027406575.1. NCBI lineage: Eukaryota > Metazoa > Chordata > Mammalia > Primates > Lorisidae > Nycticebus > Nycticebus coucang. The sequence goes on from NC_069804.1 coordinate 69,698,872, forward strand.
CAAAAAAGGAGGGGGGGCAGGAAAGAGACGGAGGAGGAGGAGAAAGAAGGAGAAGGGAGGAGGGAGAAAGACATATAATTCACTCAAGAGGAAATAAAACCATCAAATGTTCAATTTCGCTAGCAATGAAAGAAATGCTAATTTTAATTGAGATGGATCCATGAGTTTATACTAATTAAATCTGTAAAATGCTCAATGCTGGCATGGTTGTGATAAAATTGATATGCTTATAAACTGTTGATTTCAATGCTATATCCTTTTCAGAAAGCAATATGGAAAAACTATCAAGACCATATGTAAGTATGACCCAGTATCCCTTGAGCCACTACCCCCACTCTTAGAAATTTATTCTGAGGAAATAATTTATAAAATCAAATTTATACACATGAGGATATTCCCTGAAATTCTACTAATAATAGAAAACATCAGAAATACATAAATGTCCAATAATAGGAGAAAGAATTAAGGAACAAGATAATAATGGACTATGGGGTAGATAAATAAATGGCTCCTAGGTCAGTGCCTTTAATATACTAAGTATCCAAGAAAAGTTAGCTGAATCTGAAACACGGTGCTATTAAAAATTTTGTGAGAACTGTATAAAAATAACATAATGAAGATTAAAAAGTTAAATAAAAATATTATAAATGTATTAATCTACATTGCAGACAAAGGTGGGATGAGAACATAAAAGAATAAACACCATAACCTAGTGCAGAATGGTAAGATTATAGGTAATTCTTCTTCCATTCTTGAGATACTTTGCTAAGAAGAATATGTTCCAGCTCCATCCATGTAAACATGAAAGAGGTAAGGTCTCCATCTTTCTTTAAGGCTGCATAATATTCCATGGTGTACATACACCACAATTTATTAATCCATTCGTGGATTGATGGGCACTTGGGCTTTTTCCATGACTTAGCAATTATGAATAGGGCTGCAATAAATATTCTGGTACAAATATCTTTGTTATGATGTGATTTTTGGTCTTCTGGGTATATGCCCAGTAGAGGAATTACAGGATTGAATGGCAGATCTATTTTTAGATCCCTGAGGGTTCTCCACATATCTTTCCAAAAGGAATGTATTAATTTGCATTCCCACCACCAGTGCAGAAGTAAAGGAATTACAGGATAGAATAGCAGGTCTATTTTTAAATTTCTGACTATTCTCTAAACATCCTTCCAAAAGGAACGTATTAGTGTGCATTCCCACCAGCAGTGTAGAAGTGTGCCCTTTTCTCCACATCCACACCAACATCTCTGGTTTGGGGATTTTGTTATGTGGCCTACTCTTACTGGGGTTAGGTGATATCTCAAAGTAGTTTTGATTTGCATTTCTCTGATGATTAAGGATGATGAGCTTTTTTTAATGTGTTTGTAGATCGTGCGCCTATCTTCTTTAGAGAAGTTTCTCTTCAAGTCCTTTGTAGCTTTCATATGAAGGCTATAACCCAACTATAGCACAAGAATATGGGGAAAGGGCCAAGGAAGGGGAAGGGAGGGGGAAGGTTAGGGTGGAGAGAGGGTAATGGGTGGGGCCACACCTATGGTGAATCTTAGAATGGGTACAGGCGAAACCTACTAAATGCAGAATACAAATGTCTACATACAGTAACTAAGAAAATGCCATGAAGGCTATGTTGAACAGTTTGATGAGAATATTTCAGACTGTATATGAAACCAGCGCATTGTACCCCTTGATTGCACTAATGTACACAGCTATGATTTAACAATAAAAAATAAATAAATAAAAATAAAAACGATTATAGGTAATTCTTAACGTTTAAATTTTTAAAAACTTTTTTATTATGAAATAAATACAGATTCGCAAGAAATTACAAAAATTGTACAGGAAGGACCCACAGACCTTTCACCCAATCTCCCCAATTTTAATACCTTGTAATAACTATAATACAACATAGTACTACATCAAACCCAAGAAACTGATATTGGTACAATCGTCAGATCTCCTTCACATTACTGGTTTGGTTATACATATATATTGTGTACATGTTCTACAGTTATAAATTGTGTGTATGGTTACATGCAATTGGATCACTTTTATAGCTTTGTGTAACCACCATGATGACGTATACATACATACATATAACACAAAACTCCTTCCTGCCACTCCTTTATAGTCATACCCATCCCTTCCTCACCTATCCCTAACCTTTGGTAAGCACTAATCTGTTCTCTCTGTCTACAATTTAACTTTTAAAAAATACTAAATAAATAGGAATGTTCTCTACATAACCTGCATAAAAATAAATTTTCACTTCTCTGGAATAAATGGTACAGCTGCTGTAATACTGTTTATGACAAAATAAATTCATACACATATATGTAAAGGAAAATAATATTTCATTGTCAGACACAATAATTCTAAGAGAGTTAGGCCAATCATTCCGAAAACCCCAGTAACAGCTATCTAAGAGGTATGTTCCAAGCCAACAAAGGAAATAAGGAAGAGATGATAAACACTATGCTATACTACACATGTTATCTTATTTAGCCCTCATAATAACTTTGTAAGATAGGTGCTATTGTTAATCCCACATAATAGGGCTCACAGAGGTTAATTAATTTATTATCTAAGACCACAAAGACAGTTAAGCGGTGAGGTAAAGACAGGAGTATGAAGCAAGAACTCAAACTGTTAACCATCATACTATACTGCCATAGACTGTGTGTGGTTTGGAAGAAGAAGAAAACATACCACCCTTATACCCTGATCCTCTAAAAGAAGAAGAAAACATACCACCCTTATACCCTGATCCTTTTAGAGGATCAGGGTATAAGAAAAAGAAAGGTAACAAAAATGTTATCAAGGTGTCCAGGTGAAGGGAAGATGCTAAGCTATCCAAGTCCAAGTGTACCACATTCTATTTTAGCAGGGACATATTAGAAGAGGCAAGGAAAGTGATAATGAAAACTTCCTGCCAAAGTGACTAAATCTTAAGGCTTACACTGAAGTTATGAATAATGAAAAGGCATTCAGCAAATAACAGAATGGAGAAAGACAAAATGTTCCAGGCACTGTAAGCACTATGAAACAAAGAATTAAACCTGCCAGAGACTACTGTGAAAGTAGAAGAGAAGTCAGAAAGTGAAGTTAGAGAAGTAGTGAATTATAAATAATACCATATGCCAGGTGAAGAAGTTTAACAATTCCAGCAGACACAAAGAATCATAACTTACTAAAGCAGAAGCCTAAAAGCAAGAACCTCCATGGAACCATTACTGAGTTTTTCACACTATATCATGTCTGCCTTTCAACAAAAAACTATAAGGCATAGTAAAAGTAAAAACAGTTCTAAAGGACAGAGTAAGCACCAAAATCAGACTCATATATTAAAGAGATGTTAAAATTACCAGACTAAAAATTTAAAACTATGACTAATATGCTAAGGGCGCTCATGAAAAAGTATACAACATACAAAAACAGATGGGTAATGTAGACAGATGGAAACTCTAAAAGGAAATCAAAAACACTGTAACAGAAATGAAGAATTTCTTTCATGGACTCCATAGGAGTAGAACTGAACCAGCACCATCAATCAAGTGGATATATTTGATATCTACACAATACTTATCCAATAGCTGAACATACACTTCTTTAAAGCTCACACAGGACACTTACCAAGACAGACCATATTGTGGGCTATAAAACACACTGAAAGAAATTTAAAAGAATAGAAATCATACAAAATATGCTCTCAGACTACAAAGGAATTAAACTAAAAATAAGTAACGGAAAGCTGAAAAACCACAAGATACCCAAATATTAAACAATATACTTCCAAATAACATGAGTCAGAGAAGTTTTAAGAGAAATTTATAAAAATATTTCAAATTAAAGAAAACATACGTTAACAAAATTTGAGTATCTTGCAAAAGCAAGGCAATATTAAGAAGAAAAGGCAATATTAGATGGAAATTAAACATTGAGTGCATATATTTTTTAAAAAATGATCTAAAATTAATAATCTAAGCTTCTACCTTAGAAGATGAAAAAAAAGCAAATTAAATCCAAAGTAAGCTTTTGAAAGAGTAACAATTAGAACAGAAATCAATTAATTTGAAAGAAGGAAATCAAAAGAAAACCAATAAAACCCAAAGGAAAAGCACAGATCAGCATGTCTCATAAACATAAATGTAAAAATCCTCAACCAAAGATTGGTGTATTAGTTTGCTAGGGCTGCCATACCACAGTACCATAAACTGAGTGGCTTTATTATCTCACAATGCTGGAGGCTAGCCATCCAAAATCTGGCTATCAGAGTATTGGTTCCTTATGAAGGGTGTGAGGAAAGGATCTGTTCCAGTCCTCTCTTCTTGGCTTGTAGATGGACACTTCCTCCCTATGTCTTTTCACATAGGCTTCTCTCTATTTACATTTACATGCAAGTTTCCCCTTTTTATAAGCACACCAGTCATAGTTAGCTAGCCCTAGCCCTTGATTACCTCTGTAAAGACCCTATCTCAAAAAAGTCAAATTCTGAGGTATTAGAGGCTAGGACTTCAACCTATGAGCTTTTAGGAAACACAATTCAAACAAGAACCATTAGCAAATTGAATCCAACAACATATAAAAAGAATTATACACGATGACAAATGGGATTTATTCTGGATATGCAAAGCTGATTCAACATTTGAAAGTCAAATAATATAATCCATCATGTCAACTGGCTAAAGATGAAAAAAATCATAGGATCATATAAATAGATGCAGAAAAAAGCATTTAACACAATCCAATACCTGTTTAACTCTCAGAAAATTAGTAACAGAGGGGCACTCCTTTACCTTGATAAAGAACATCTATAGCTGACATCATAATTAACTGTGAGAAATCTGAAGCTTTCCTGCTACTAAGATCAGGAACAATATGAGGATGTCTGCTCTCACTACTCCTATTCAACACTGTATTAGAAATCCTAGATAATAAGACAAGAAATTTTATATATATGAACCAGGAAAGATGAAATAAAACTGTTTTGGTTCACAGATGACATGATTTTCTATGTAGAAAACCCTAAAAAAATCAACAAAAAAAAACACAAAAATTCCTGAAATAGGCAATTATAGCAAAGTTCATACATACAAAGGTAAGGTGCAAAAAAAAAAAAAAAAAAACTGCTTTCTTATATAGCAGCAATGAACAATTGCAATTTGAAATTGAAAACACAATACTATATATATTAGCACCAGAACAATAAAATCTAACAAATATTTATAAGACACGAGTAAAATTCTGATAGAAAAAAATTTAAATAAATAGTGAGATATTCCAGGTACATGAATAGAAGACTCAATATTGTCAAGATGACAGTTCCTCCCAATTGCATCTACAAACTCAGTGGAATCCCAACTAAAACCCCAGTGAGTAATTTTATGGATATCACCCAAGTGATTCTATAGCTTATATGGAAAAGCGAAGCCTCCAGAACAATCAATACAATATGAAAGAAAAGAACAATGTCAGAAGACTGACTCTACCCAAATTCAAGATTTACTACAGTGATATGGTAATCGAGACAATGTGATGATTAGGGAAAGAACAGACATCAATGAAAACAATGTTCTGATTAGGGAAAGAACACACATCAATGAAACAGAACAGAGAAATAGACCATATAAATACAGTTGACCCAAAAAAAAAAGAGCAAATGCTTCAATGGAGAAAGGACAGTCTTCAATGGAGAAAGGAGTCTTTTCAACAAATGGTTTTATAAAACTGGACATCCACATGTAAAAATATGCAATTTTGACACATTTTTCACAAAAGTTAACTTAAAATGCATCACTAAATGTAATGCATAAAATATAAAACTCCTAGAAGATAGTACCAGAAAAAATCTTGGTGACCTTGGGTTTGGTGATGACCTTTATATAGATAGATAGATAGATAGATATAGATATATATACTTGAAAGGTGTTAACAGTGGTGCCCAGATACAAGGCCACAGAGGACGTGTTCAGGTCAGGTTTATCGAAAGGGGATGGTGAGCCACCTCGGCAGTACAAAGATGGTATCTGCATCTGAGGGCAGGTAGAGACCACTTTTATATGAGGTCCTGGGAGATGGGCACATTCCACAGGTTGCTTGACAGGTTAGGATCAAACTTCTAGGGGTTGGGGCTAACCATATCTTTGTGTCTTTGTCTTTGGAGGAGAAAAAAGGAGGGAGTGGGGAAAAGGGTTTGTGCGTAGCAGCATTAGGCCCCCCAACATTCTCAACTCTTGTTAAAGGGGTGATGGGGTCAATGGTCTGCCTTCTGAAACTGCTTCTGGCTGGATAGGGCAGTAGTTGTTCTCAGTGGGATAAGTCGGGTGTTGGTAGGGCTGCATGGGTTTGGGATACATTGGTCTGGAGAGTAGTAGGAATTGGGTTACAGCTGTGGCTAAGACCTTTTATATCTTGTCTTGAATAAAAGAAGACAAGAATTGGATCATACAAGGGGCAATGGTTAATGACAGGAGAATTGCAGTAAAGGGGCCCCAAATGGGTGTAATCCAGCATCCCCATGGGCTATCAAACTAGGATTCCTCATTTTGAGAGTGTAGATGGGTGCCTTGTTCCCAGAGTCAGGTTATGTCCTGTTGGACCAGGCCAGAACTGTTGGTGTAGAAACAGCATGCTTCCTGTAAGAAAGGCAAAGGCCCCCTTACCCTGCTACGATTAGATCTAAGCCTCTAAGATGGAAGGGCAATTGGAAAGTAAAAGGATGAGCAAGATTACTTTCTAGAGAACAGAGAAACTATGGAATATATAAAGGAGGGCTCTATTTAATTATTATTTTTATTTCAATTATGGAGATAGGAGAGAAATAGAGGTCTTTAAAATTTAGGAAGACTAGAGGACAAGGTACTGGTATTTCCTACAATTAATTTGCTTACTTTTGTCAGAGATTTAGTTACTTAAGGCCATTCCGATGTGATAAAATTCCATTTAAAAGTCCAATGGAAGCAGTTTTTGTTGACTTAGAGGACCACCAGTCCCCTAACTAAATGTTTTGTCAGAGATTTATTTACTTAAGGCCTTTCAGTGTGATGAAATTGCACTTCAAAGTCCACTGGAAGCAGTTTTTGTTGACTTAGGGGACGACCAGTTTAAGAAGGCAAAATGTAGTCTCCTGTTCTAAGGAGACTACATTCTTGTTTCCAGTGTCTTTCTGTTTTGCAGAGAGGACATGGTTTCAGGGTCCAAGCGGAAGATGCTTCCTGAGAAACTTTACTTCAGGAATATAGAGTTATAGTGGAGGACAGAGGTAGGGTTTCCATCTCGTAGAAGGGTGTGGTCTTCTTGCCTGGGCCATTTGAGTAACTATCTTTGAAGAAGACTTAAAAGTGGCAGCCAGTATTTCTGCTTCCAGGGCTGTTGTTAGTCCCATTTTTCTCTCTCTGTCTCTCTTTTTTTTTAATCCCCTCTCCATCTTTATTATTTTTTTTTATTAAATCATAACTGTATACATTGATATGATCGTGGGGCATCATACATTCTCCATCTTTATTAAAAGACCATGAAGGCCAGGTCCAAAAGCTCCATTTGTAAAGGGAAGGAAGATGGTCAACTAGGAGCAGCTTTTGCCTGAGGCTCCTCTCCAGAGGCAGAGATACTGGACAGATGTGGACTCAGTGAAGCTGAAGGTGGGGACCTAAGCACAGAAAGAAGATAGACATCATCTCTCCTGAGGCAAGCTGTGCTTCCAAGAAAGAGAAAGCACGACAAAAAAGACCAGGTACAAACTCCTAGCCAAGAGGACAGGAGACCCCTCCCCTAAGCTGGAGGCCAACTGTGGTTTCTCTGCAAGCAAGCAAGGAACAAAGGACCTTCCATTATTCCATGGGAGAAAGCTTCTAAACCCTGGTCCTCCTCATCCAGGGAGTCCCACCTGTGAGCCTAGGTATCATCCTCCCTGGCATAAAAGCAATCAAATACCTTCCCAACAATTTTGAATACATAGTTCACCACCCCCCAGCCTGGTTGCTTTAAGGTATATGCCCTGCAGAGCCTGGAGTATTTGGCAAATTCACTGAGAGGCCTGACGATTGTGTGGACTACTAGATAGCAACCCAGAAACAAAGATTCGTGTGGAAGGAGGGGAGGTTAAGGGAAAGATGAACAAGATGGTAGACAATGAAATACAGGGAGAGAAGGATATCCAGAAACAGTGCACAGTGGGCACAGACGCATTGACACCCCAGTTCTAACTTTGGTGGGAGAACTTTCCTGACTCCCTTACCCACCTGAGGGGATCAGGCTCCAGCCCCATGGGTTTGCCAAACAAAATGCCTGTAGATTTCTACTTTCTGGATGCTTAAAACACTTTGAACTCCTCATGAGCAGTGATTGTACTGCTTGGGATAATCTGATTAGAACTTTTGACCTGGGCTGTGCATATGGGAACTGTCCAAGGTTCAGTGGTGGTTGTTTTGTACCAGAGAGGGACAGATTCTCCTCCTCAAGTTGTTGCTGGTGGAGGATGGGGCACTGTAGTTGTTTGTATCCTTACCCAGCTGAGATTCCAGCCTAATACCTTGACTCATTAGAATTGGGTAGGGGCAGGCTAGCATCAAGACAGAGCCAGCTTGTATTATCTCACTAAGAAGACCCTCAAGGTCTCTGGCTACAGCTCTGAAAGGGATCTTTGTAAGGCTGTAGAGGAAAAGCCAAAATCACAAACCCAGTTCATTGGTAAAGTACTGGTTAGCTTAAGTTTCTGGGGCCCCCAATATAGTCTCACTCCACCAATTTTAGTTGTCAAATTGTAGAAAATACTCATAGGGAGGAAACAGCAGAAGAACTCTGGCAACATCAATAATCAGAGTAGATCAACTCCCCAAAGGGATGAAAAAGGCAATACAACAGAAGGTATTATTCATAAAAAAAAAAAATAGCTTAAATGTCAGAAATAGAATTGAGAACATGGATGGCAAATAAAATGAACAGAATGGAGGGAAAGATGGAAATAGAAATCCAAAAACTAGATCAAAAGTTGTCTCAAGAAATTAATGAATTCCAAGACAAAGGCACCAAGAATAGGGACAAAATGAGAAAAGATGTAGCAGAGCTTATGGAAATGAAAATGGCATTCGAGAAGCTTTGAAATACATTAGAGTACCCAGTAATATAGTTGAGCAGGCAGAAGAAAGTATCGCAGAAATGGAACACAAATCTTTTGAACAATCTCAAGAATTCAAAGAGGCAGAAAAAAGGAGAACAGGAACAGAACATTCCCTAAGAGACTTATGGGATTATTCCAAAAGAGCAAACATCTGAATTATAGGGATTCCTGAAGGAGGAGAGGATGGTCTTAAAGGCACAGATGCTCTACTCCAAGATATTACAGAGGTGAATTTCCCAAGCATTGCAAGAGGTACACAAATCCAGACAAGTAGACAGTTTCAGAACCCCAGCACAATTTAATCCAAAATAAAGCATCTCCTAGACACATTTTAATTAACTTTGCCAAAATTAATGGGAAGGAGAAAATCCTATAAGCATTCAAGCAAAAGAAAGAAAAGTATTACCTACAAAGAGAAACATTTTCAGTTGACTGTAGATCTTTCAGTCAAAACTTTTTAAGCCAGAAGAGGATAATCATTAACCTTCAATCTTCTAAAACAAAACAACTTTCAGCGCAGGATCCTGCAGCCAGCTAAAGTGAGTTTCATTTGTGATAGAGAGTTCAAATACTTTACTGACATCCACATGTTGGGGAAATTTGCCATAATGGGACCAGCTCTCCAGAAAACGCTCAGACCCATTTTCCATAATGACCAGCACGATAGTCTACCAACAAAGTAAATTCACCCAGAATTTAAAGAATAAAAACTAGCTTCCACAATGGAGAAAGGGTTAAAAACATCCAATGGCCTTTGAAAAACAAGATAGCCAGAACAATACCATACCTATCAATTTTCTCAATTAATGTGAATGGCTTCAATTCTCGTATAGAGTCACAGGTTGCTTGACTGGACACAAAACCTCAGGCCAGATATCTATGGCCTACAAGAGACTCATCTTATCACAAAGGATAAAATAAGACTTAGGGTGAAGGAATGGACCTCTATAATAGAAGCAAATGAAAATCAGAAAAAAAGCAGGGATTGCAATCTTATTTGGAGATACAATTGGATTTAAACAAACAAAAATAAGGAAAGATAAGGATAGACACTACATACTTGTCAAGGGAAACACTCAACACAAAGAGATTTCAATAATTAACATTTAAGAGTCCTACCTGAATGCTCCTCAACTTATAAAACAAACGCTAATGGATCTTAACAATATGATATCTTCCTGCACTATAATAGTCAGAGATTTAAACACCCATTTGGAAGTTCTGGGTAGAGCCTCCAAGAAGAAACTAAACAAAGAAATAATGAACTTAAACTTGACCCTAGAACAAATGGACTTAACATATATATACACACACACACACACAATTCATCCCAATAAAATTGAATACACATTGTTCTCATCAGCCCATGGATCATCCTCCAAAATTGATAATATCTTAGGACACAGGCATAAACTTAACAAATTTTAAAGAAAAAAGAATAGATTTTACTCCTTGTATCTTCTCACACTATCACAGTATAAAATTTGAACTAAACGGAAACAGAAATCTTCAAGCTCAAACAAAATCATGAAAACTAAATAACCTTAGGCTGAATGATAGCTGGGTCAACAATGAGATAAAGAAGGAAATCATCAGATTTTTCAAACAAAATGATAATGAAGACACAAACTATCAAAGCCTATGGGATATTCCCAAGGCAGCCCTAAGAGGGAAATTGATAGCATTAGAAGTCTTCATCTAGAAAACAGAAAGAGAGCAAGTCAGTAACCCAATACACCATCTTAAGCAACTAGAAAGAAAAGATCTATCCAACCCCAAAATCAGCAGCAGAAAAAAAAATAACCAAAATTAGAACCTAATTAAATGACATTGAAAAGAAAAGAATCATTCAGAAAATCAGCTACCCGGTTGGGCTGTGTGAATGAAGCTCTGCCGGCTACATGGGGCGCTAGCTCAACTTAGTGTCCTGGACGCCAGAGCAGACCCAGCGTGCTCTCCACCGGTATTGGACACCGGCATCGCGGCTCCTGACTTTAGTGACAGATTTGGAGCTTTTAGCACATTGTAGAAAGGACCACACAGTTGCCATTCGAGCTACTCTTCCTGCAAAACTGAGGGGCTCTGGGAAACTCTGGGCCTGTGACCCCAGCGTGGAAGAGGATAAGATCAAGATGGCCATGTGGCAGGGGGGAGACAAGATGGCGGACTGAAGCCAGCTTTCAACAAAGGCTCCCGTCCAGAAGGAGAGTTAAGGGACAGGAATTTAGAAAGTATCCTGGGGGACTTGAGCCTCACCAAGAGAGAAGGCTGAAGAACGCACATCAACACCGCTGAGGCAAGCTGTGATCACAAGGATGCAAACAAAAGGTACAAAATCCACCACCAAGCGGACGGGAGTCCCCCTCCCCCATGAGACCGGCTCAAGAGCCCCAAAATTGAACAAGCGGGCAGAAATTAAAGGCCCTTCCACTACACTCCACGGGAGAGACCTTCTAAAACTGGACCTACCTCCCCTACTGGGGTGCAGTAGCGTTCTCCTGCCGGACATAGGGCTGAATAAAACTTTGGGAATCCTTTGCCGGCAACCCTGAATCCCCGGCGCTCCCCTCCCGCCCACTGAGGTCTGGAGGCCTGTCCCCTAGGACTTCGGATCCTTGGGTGATTTCTCAAGGGGAGTGGACAGTCCCCGAGTTGCGACTGGTCAGCATTGACTCTGAGGCGCGCGAGTGAGGAGAGGGCACCGGGCTGAGGGGGAGTCACGCCTCGCGGCACTTCCCTGCGGAGCAGTGCACAAACCCTCCCCGGGCACAAGACTGAATAAGACTTTAGCCTCCCCGCAGAGAGCGGAGAGCCCCTACTCTCACTCGGGGTCTGAGGGACTATCCCCCAGGAGTTCGAATCCTTGGGTGACTTCTCAAGGGGAGTGGACAGTCCCCGAGTTGCGACTGGTCAGCATTGACTCCGAGGCGCGCGAGTGAGGAGAGGGCACCGGGCTGAGGGGGAGTCACGCCTCGCGGCACTTCCCTGCGGTGCAGTGCAGCAACCCTCCCCGGGCATACGGGCCCAAGACTGAATAAGACTCTGGCCTCCCCACTGAGAGCTGAGAACCCCTACTCTCACTCAGGGTCTGAGGGCCTATCCCCCAGGAGTTCGGCTCCTTGGGTGATTTCTCGAGGGGAGAGCACAGTGCCTGAGCTGCGTCAGGTCAGCGCTGACTCTGGGATACGTGAGCGAGGAGAGGGCACTCTGCTGAGGGGAAATAAAGCCTTGGCGGCACTTTCCTGCGGTGCAGTGCAGGAGCCCTCCCCGGACCGTAGTATTGTGTGAAACTGAATGAAACTCTAGCTTCACCCCCCACTCCCAATCGGGGTCTGGGGGCCCATCCCCCAAGAGTTCTGATTCTTGGGGGATCTCTTAAGGGGTGTGAACCCAGCACAAACTGCGGCCGCTCAGTGCTGACTCTGGGGCGCGGGACAGAGGAGAAAAGGGTCACCTGAGTGCCCACACCAGAGCAGCAGTTCCCTGGAGGTAGATCAACAGCCGTTTTTTCTTTAACGGCAGAACGCTCACTTCTGGATATTCTGAGGCCACACCCCCTGTCTCCCTGGGCAACCAGAGGAGGCGACCGGGTGACGCGGCGCACAAACCCGGGAAGCATCCAGGGCGGGGCCGACCCAGAGAGGTGTTCAGACGCAATTCTCCAGCAGCAAAGACGTTTGAACTCAAAACAGCCCGTCTTCTGTAGGCGACGACAGGAACAGAGACAGAACCTCACAAAGTTGTCTGTTCTGTTCTGTTCTGTTAGCAGCATTCATCAGGGACGGGGCTAAGCCTGAGTGAACACCTCCTTCCCATCACCTGCATCAAACACTCAAAGATGTCAGGCCCCATCTCCTCCTGCTAGATAGCGCCAGTCTGCGGGGGCCTGGCAGACTTCCTTGCGATTCAGGCAGGTGCAAATCCCTGGAGTGTCTGTTCACTGCAGGCAACTGGGTTAGCCATCTGCAGAGATACCAGTGACTGGGTCCGACGGAGGGGCAAAGTGGGGAAGGAGACGTCAACCTTCCCAGACTGCTCTGTTTGCTGACTCCACGCTACACTGGGGTGAACTGTGTCAGAGGAGTAACCAGGCCCCTGTGATCCAGTTCCCAGAGACCTCTTGAACCCTTCCACCTGAGACAAGAGCCGATTGAGACAGTTGATTTGGACCTTTTGAACTGGGCTAATAGACGGAGGACTTTTCAGGCGGTGCCCTGGGTGTGCGATTGTAGGAAGGTTTGATTCTCCTTTTACAACTGGGGCCAGAGGGGGGCAGGTGGGGTGACTTAATTGCTGATTTTTCCACACAGCTGAGACTTCAAGCCCGAGTAGAAGTTGCAATAGGATCGAACAGAAACCAGCTGAAAACAAGAAAGAACCACTTTGCTCCACCACACCAGACAGGGCCCCAGTTTCTCAGGCCACAACACTGTACGGACCCTCGATAAAACCCCAGGGGAAAAACCAAAGGGAGTAAACCATGGGGCGGAATCAGCGGAAAAACTCTGGTAACATGAATAACCAGAATAGATCAACCCCCCCAAGAAAAGATACGGCAGATGTGATTGAAGATCCCATTCATAAACAACTGGCTGAGATGTCAGAAGTCGAATTCAGAATGTGGTTTGCAGACAAGATCGATAAAATGGAATTAGGAATTCGAGGAGAAATTCAAAAATTGTCTCAAGAATTTAACGAATTTAAAGACAAAACCACCAAAGACTTAGACACACTGAAACAAGAACTTACAGCCCTCAAAGATATGAAAAATACAGTAGAATCCCTCAATAACAGAATGGAGCAAGCAGAAGAAAGGATTTCTGACACTGAAGATAAAGTCTTCGAACGCTCCCAATCTCTCAAAGAGGAAGAGAAATGGAGAGCAAAAACAGATCACTCACTCAGAGAACTCTCAGATAATTCGAAAAAAACAACGTAAGGGTTATAGGAATTCCGGAGAACGATGAAGTGGCTGCCAAGGGCACAGAGGCCCTTCTACATGAAATTATGAAAGAAAACTTTCCAGACATGCCCAGAGAATCTGAAATTCAGATAGCAGACAGCTTCAGAACCCCAGCACGATTCAACCCCAATAAGCCATCTCCCAGACATATCATAATTAGCTTCACTAAAGTTAACATGAAAGAGAAGATTCTCAAAGCAACCCGGCGAAAGAAAACTATAACGAACAAAGGTAAGAATATTAGAATAACTACAGATCTCTCTGCTGAAACTTTTCAAGCCAGAAGAGGGTGGTCATCAACTTTTAATCTCCTAAAGCAAAAAAACTTTCAACCCAGGATCTTGTATCCAGCTAAATTGAGTTTCATCTATGATGGAGAAATTAAATACTTCAATGACATTCATATGTTGAAAAAATTTGCCATAAGTAAACCAGCTCTTCAGGATGTTCTCAGACCTATCCTCCACAATGACCAACCCAATCCTATACCACAAAAGTAAAATCACCCAGAAACTTCGGATCAAACTCCAACTTCCACACTGGCGAAAGGATTAAAAATGTCCACTGGACCTTTGAAAAACTCGACACCCAAAATTCCACCAGACTTATCAATACTCTCCATCAATGTGAATGGCTTAAACTGTCCTCTAAAGAGGCATAGGTTAGCTGACTGGATACAAAAACTCAAGCCAGATATTTGTTGCATACAAGAGTCACATCTCAACTTAAAAGACAAATACAGACTCAGGGTGAAAGGATGGTCATCCATATTTCAGGCAAATGGTAATCAGAAAAAAGCAGGTGTTGCAATTTTATTTGCAGATACAGTAGGCTTTAAACCATCAAAATTAAGGAAGGACAAGAATGGTCACTTCATATTTGTTAAGGGTAATACTCAATATGACGAGATCTCAATTATTAATATCTATGCACCCAACCAGAATACACCTCAATTTATAAGAGAAACTCTAACAGACATGAGTAACTTGATTTCCTCCAGCTCCATAATCATTGGAGATTTCAACACTCCCTTCGCAGTGTTGGATTGATCCTCCAGCAAGAAGCTGAGCAAAGAAATCTTAGATTTAAACCTAACCATCCAATATTTAGATTTAGCAGACATCTACAGAACATTTCATCCCAAAAAAACTGAATACACATACTTCTCATCAGCCCACGGAACTTACTCCAAAATTGATCACATTTGAGGTCACAAGTCTAACCTCAGTAAATTTAAAGGAATAGAAATTATTCCATGCATCTTCTCAGACCATCACGGAATAAAACTTGAATTGAGTAACAACAGGAATCTGCATACCCATACAAAAACATGGAAGTTAAATAACCTTATGCTGAATGATAGCTGGGTCAGAGATGAGATTAAGAAAGAAATCACCAATTTTTTGGAACAAAATGACAATGAAGACACAAACTATCAGAACCTCTGGGACACTGCAAAGGCAGTTCTAAGAGGGAAATTTATAGCACTGCAAGCCTTCCTCAAGAGAACGGAAAGAGAGGAAGTTAACAACTTAATGGGACATCTCACGCAACTGGAAAAGGAAGAACATTCCAACCCCAAACCCAGTAGAAGAAAAGAAATAACCAAAATTAGAGCAGAATTAAATGAAATTGAAAACAAAAGAATAATACAACAGATCAATAAATCAAAAAGCTGGTTTTTTGAAAAGGTCAATAAAATAGATAAACCTCTGGCCAACCTACACAGGAAAAAAAGAGTAAAATCCCTAATATCATCAATCAGAAACAACAAAGACGAAATAACCACAGACTCATCAGAAATCCAAAAAATCCTTAATGAATATTACAAGAAACTTTATTCTCAGAAATATGAAAATCTGAAGGAAATAGACCGATACTTGGAAGCACGCCACCTTCCAAGACTTAACCAGAATCAAGTGGAAATGTTGAACAGACCCATATCAAGTTCAGAAATAGCATCAACTATACAAAACCTCCCTAAAAAGAAAAGCCCGGGACCAGATGGTTTCACGTCAGAATTCTACCAAACCTTTAAAGAGGAATTAGTACCTATATTACTCAACCTGTTCCAAAATGTAGAAAAAGAAGGAAGACTACCCAACACGTTCTATGAAGCAAACATCACCCTGATCCCCAAACCAGGAAAAGACCCAACAAGAAAAGAAAATTATAGACCAATATCACTAATGAATATAGATGCAAAAATATTCAACAAGATCCTAACAAACAGAATCCAGCAACACATCAAACAAATTATACATCATGACCAAGTTGGTTTTATCCCAGGGTCTCAAGGCTGGTTCAATATACGTAAATCTATAAATGTAATTCAGCACATAAACAAATTAAAAAACAAAGACCATATGATTCTCTCAATTGATGCAGAAAAAGCTTTTGATAATATCCAGCATCCCTTCATGATCAGAACACTCAAGAAAATTGGTCTAGAAGGGACATTTCTTAAACTGATAGAGGCTATCTACAGCAAACCCACAGCCAATATCATATTGAATGGCGTTAAATTGGAATCATTTCCACTCAGATCAGGAACCAGACAAGGCTGCCCATTGTCTCCATTGCTTTTCAACATTGTAATGGAAGTTTTAGCCACCGCAATTAGGGAAGAAAAGGCGATCAAGGGTATCCATATAGGGTCAGAAGAGATCAAACTCTCGCTCTTCGCAGATGATATGATTGTGTATCTGGAAAACACTAGGGACTCTACTACAAAACTCCTAGAAGTGATCAAGGAATACAGCAGTGTCTCAGGTTACAAAATCAACATTCATAAATCGGTAGCCTTTATATACACCAACAACAGTCAAATTGAAAAAGCAGTTAAGGACTCTATCCCATTCACAGTATCGCCAAAGAAGATGAAATATTTGGGAATTTACCTAACAAAAGACGTGAAAGATCTCTATAAAGAGAACTATGAATCTCTAAAAAAAGAAATAGCTGAAAATGTTAACAAATGGAAAAACATACCATGCTCATGGCTAGGAAAAATCAACATTATCAAAATGTCCATACTACCCAAAGCAATATATAATTTCAATGCACTCCCTATTAAAGCTCCACTGTCATATTTTAAAGATCTTGAAAAAACATTACTTCGTTTTATATGGAATCAGAAAAAAACTCGAATAGCGAAGACATTACTCAGAAATAAAAACAAAACAGGAGGAATCACACTACCAGACCTCAGACTTTACTACAAATCGATAGTGATCAAAACAGCATGGTATTGGCACAAAAACAGAGAAGTAGATATCTGGAACAGAATAGAGAACCAAGAGATGAATCCAGCTACTTACCGCTATTTGATTTTTGACAAGCCAATTAAAAACATTCAGTGGGGAAAAGATTCCCTATTTAACAAATGGTGCTGGGTGAACTGGCTGGCAACCTGCAGAAGACTGAAATTGGACCCACACCTTTCACCATTAACTAAGATAGACTCTCATTGGATTAAAGATTTAAACTTAAGACATGAAACTATAAAAATACTAGAGGAGAATGCAGGGAAAACTCTTGAAGAAATTGGTCTGGGTGAGTATTTCATGAGGAGAACCCCCCGGGCAATTGAAGCAGCTTCAAAAATACACTACTGGGACTTGATCAAACTAAAAAGCTTCTGCACAGCTAAGAACACAGTAAGCAGAGCAAGCAGACAGCCCTCAGAATGGGAGAAGATATTTGCAGGGTATATCTCTGACAAAGGTTTAATAACCAGAATCCACAGAGAACTCAAACGCATCAGCAAGAAAAAAACAAGAGATCCCATCGCAGGCTGGGCAAGGGATTTGAAGAGAAACTTCTCTGAAGAAGACAGGCGCACGGCCTTCAGACATATGAAAAAATGCTCATCATCTTTAATCATCAGAGAAATGCAAATCAAAACTACTTTGAGATATCATCTAACTCCAATGAGACTAGCCTATATCACAAAATCTCAAGACCAGAGATGTTGGCGTGGATGCGGAGAAAAGGGAACACTTCTGCACTGCTGGTGGGAATGCAAATTAATTCATTCCTTTTGGAAAGATATATGGAGAACACTCAGAGATCTAAAAATAGATCTGCCATTCAATCCTGTAATTCCTCTGCTGGGCATATACCCAGAAGACCAAAAATCACAACATAACAAAGATATTTGTACCAGAATGTTTATTGCAGCCCAATTCATAATAGCTAAGTCATGGAAAAAGCCCAAGTGCCCATCGATCCACGAATGGATTAATAAATTGTGGTATATGTATACCATGGAATACTATGTAGCCTTAAAGAAAGATGGAGACTTTGCCTCTTTCATGTTTACATGGATGGAGCTGGAACATATTCTTCTTAGTAAAGTATCCCAAGAATGGAAGAAAAAATACCCAATGTACACAGCCCTACTATGAAACTAATTTGGGACTCTCACATGAAAGCTATAACCCAGCTACAACTTAACAATAGGGAGAAGTGGGAAAGGGGGGGGTGGGTAGAGGGAGGGGAATCGGTGGGATCACACCTGTGGTGCATATTACAGGGGTATTTGCGAAACTTTGTA
This sequence comes from Nycticebus coucang, assembly GCF_027406575.1. Taxonomy (NCBI): domain Eukaryota; kingdom Metazoa; phylum Chordata; class Mammalia; order Primates; family Lorisidae; genus Nycticebus; species Nycticebus coucang. Next base: position 69,717,523 of record NC_069804.1, read on the forward strand.
AATGTAGAATGTAAATGTTTTGGCACAGTAACTGAGATAACGCCGGAAAGGCTATGTTAACCACTGTGATAAAAATGTGTCAAATGGTTTATGAAGTGAGTGTATGATGCCCCATAATCATATCATTGTATACAGTTATGATTTAATAAAAAAAAAAAAAGAACATGCGAAACTAATCAATGGTGAAAAAAAAAAAAGAAAATCAACAAAACAACTTGGTTCTTTTGAAAGGTTAATAAAATTGGAGGCGGAGCATGATGGCGGACAGGATGGACGTGTAGCCCACCTCTCCCAAGCCATCAGGTGATAGGAAAGGAGGTCTGGACCTTCCCTGTGTGTGGTTTATTCGAGTGGACAGACTGCTGGAGACGCTCAGTGAACTGGCGGATTGCTATATATGAGTGGTAATTTAAAACCACAGACTCTGTTGTAGAGATTCTTCCCTGTTCAGCCGTGCTGGCCAGCAGGCCCCTCCCCTACGGAGGTCAGCAGCTTGTAAATGCTGACAAAACCCAATTGACAAATATTTATTCCTGAACTGAGGGAGGCATCCAAAAGGAGAGCCACTCAAAACCATGGGGAGCTGGGCAACATGTTGGACAATTGAAGGGAAGGGATCCTTCCCAGGAAACAGACATTTTCAACTACCCAAAAGAGCAGGCACCTTTCCCCCAGGTGTTGGAGGGGTCTGGTGGTTCAGGCTGCGCGGCCAACTGGCGGGTGCAGATCCAAAAGGGAAATTCTGAACCATAAAACTCAGAATAAGTTCCCCGAATGCTCCAACCACGGGAACCGGCTACAGCCGCTGAAGTCGTGGACGCAGCTTCAGCCCCGGGAACCAGCTACAACCGCTAAAGCCACAAACCCGACAGCGACCGCGCACCCAGCACCACTCTCCCCACAGCCGAATGCAGTCGCCAGTTTGCAGGAGAACCTGGGAACAGAGTGGAAAGACTTCAGAAGCGTGGACACCTGCACTGAGTGGGAAGGTCGGTCGCAAGTGCTGTCTGTAAAAGAACAGTCGAGGTTACACAATTCTTAGGTGACAAACTTTTACAGAAATTCCAAAATGGCGATCGGCCATGGAAGGTGGTTACCATGGTAACACTATAAACTGTAAATCAGGTATAAGCCGCAGAACCACTCACAGCGCCATCTGGTGTCCAGAAAGTATATTGCAATATGAATCTATTCCTACGAAAGTTGATCCCTACAGCAGACATATAGATGTATATAGGTATATTTCTACACGCAAGAATATTTCTGTAGTTGGTGCCTTATTTTTTATTTTGTTTTGTTTTGTTTGTTTGTTTTTTGTTTTGTTCTGTTTTTTCCTCACCATTTTCTTGGAGGAGCTTTCGATAATTTTTTCTTATTACTTTTTATATAGATATATTTTTTATTTCTATGTTTCCTAATTTTAATTTCTTCTTTCTTCTCTTTTAACATTTCTACTAACACCACGCTTTTCTCTTTTTTTCCTTCAATTATTTTATGATTATCACTATTTTTCTTGATGTTGTTTTTATATTGCTATTGTCGTGGGTGTTACCTGTTTGTCTATATGTTTCCGTCTGTCTCTGTATCTATGGGCCCGTGTGCATGGTAACCTTTGTATCTGTTTATTTGTTCATTTGGTCTCAATGAGCTTGGTGTTACAACCTGCAACTCTGAGCTCCCAGCACGCCTGTCCACTCTCACTCCATGATCTGGAGACCTGGCCCCCAAAGAGTCCAGATTCGTGGGTGAACTCTCGAGAGGTGTAGACAGGACCTGGACTGCAGCTGGCCAGTGCTGATTCTGCAGCACAGGAGTGAGAAGACAACGGTTGCCTAAGAGGGAATCACAGTGGAGCAGTGGTGCCCCGAGGTGCAGAGCAACAGCTGTCTTCAGCAATAACAAGGCCCACCCCCAGATATCCCAAAGCATCTCCTCCTGTCTCCCTGGGCAACCAGATGATGCCGAGCAACTTCTCAGACGGCAAGCACCACGAAACAGACCAGAGACTGAAACACAGGCCCCGTAAGTAAAGGGTTTGCCTGAGGCAGTACTGACCTGGGTGGAACACGGGGACTAGAAAACACACCCGCAGAGCCGGGAAACTCCCAGGGTGGGGCTGATCAAGAGAACCGCTTTACTGAGACTAAGATGCACCTGGCCCTCAGGGGACCACCAGCCTATAGACAAAGGAGGCCAAGAGACTACAGCTCACAACTAATCGTACTGTGAATACAAACCCACAGGAGTAAAGACAGGGCCTGAGGCACAGGTTCTGGGAACTCAAATCAGCCTCTCCTCTGCAGAGGAATCTAGCAGGGTCAGAAACAAACTCCCACAGGGTTGTTCCGTTCACCCAGTAACATAAACTAAGGGTGGGGCTGGAACTGAGTGAACACCTCCAGCCTCCATCAAGTGCCAGAGGTTGACAGGCCACACCACTCCCTGCTGGAAAAAGACAGAGAGCAGTGGCCTAGACGACCAGACACAGACTACCCTGTGACTTAGGCAGGTGCAAACCCCTGGAGTATCTGCTTAATGCAAACAACTGACTGGGTCACAGCCTTGTGGGGCTAGCAGCAACTGGGTGTGACAGAGCTGCAAGGTGGGGAAGGAGGCATCAACCTTACAAGACTAATCTATTTACTAGGTGGCTCCCCGACTCCACGCAGAAGTGGAGCAAGCAATATTAGAGCAGTCAGCAGACCCCTGTGATCCAGTTCCCAGGGACCTCTTGAACTCTCCCACCCGAGGCAACTGCTGACTGAGACAATTGATTTGGACCTTTTGAATAGAGCCACTCACCTGGGGAATATCCAGGTGGTGCCCTGGGTGTGTGGTTGCAGGAAGGTTTGATTTTCCTTTTCCATTTGTTGCCTGTGGTGGGTGGGGTGACATAATTGCTGGTATTTCTCCACAGCTGAGACTTCAACCCAGAGTAACTGTTTCACTAGGGTCAAATAGAAACCAGCTGAAAACAAGGCAGAACCACTTCGCCCCTCTACACCAAACAGGGCCCAAGTTTCTCAGGCCAGAGCAGTGTACAGGTCCTCGACAAAACACCAGGGGAGAAATCAAAGGGAGTAAAACTATCACGGGGCAGAATCAGCGGAAAAACTCTGGCAACATGAATAACCAGAATAGATCAACCCTCCAAGGAAAGATATGGCACATGTAATTGAAGATCCCATTCACAAACAACTGGCTGAGATGTCAGAAATCAAATTCAGAATTTGGATGGCGAACAACATTAACAAAATGGAACTAGGAATTCGTGGAGAAATTCAAAAGCTCTGTCAAGAATTTAACGAATTTAAAGACAAAACCACCAAAGACTTAGACACACTGAGGCAAGAATATGCACCCCTCAAAGATATGAAAAATACAGCAGAATCCCTTAGCAAGAGAATGGACCAAGCAGAAGAAAGGATTTCTGACATTGAAAATAAAGCCTTTGAAAGCCCCCAATCTCTCAAAGAGGAAGAGAAATGGAGAGCAAAAATAAATCATTGTCTCACAGAGCTCTGGGATAACTCGAAGAAGGCAAATATCCGACTCATAGGAATTCCTGAAACAGATGAAGTGCCCTCACTGGGCACAGAGGCCCTTCTGCATGAAATTATGAAAGAGAATTTTCCAGACATGCCTAGAGAACCTGAAATTCAGATAGCAGATAGCTTCAGAACCCCAGCACGACTCAACCCCAATAAGACATCCCCCAGGCATATCATAATTCACTTCACTAAAGTTAATATGAAGGAGAAAATTCTCAAAGCAGCCAGGCGAAAGAAAACTATTACCTTCAAAGGGACGAACATTACAATGACTGCAGATCTCTATGCTGAAACTTTTCAAGCCAGAAGAGGGTAGTCATCGACGTTTAATCACCTAAAGCAAAATAACTTTCAACCCCAGATCTTGTATCCAGCTAAACTGAGTTTCATTTACGATGGAGAAATTAAATACTTTAATGACATTCGTATGCTGAAGAAATGTGCCATAACCAAACCACCTCTTCAGGATAATCTCAGACCTATCCTCCATAATGACCAACCCAATCTTCTACTAGAAACGTAAACTCACTCAGAAACTTCTGATCAAACTCCAACTTCTACAATGGTGAAAGGATTAAAAATGTCCACTGCACTTTTGAAAAACTTGATACCCAAAATTTCAGCAAACTTATCAATACTCTCTGTTAATGTGAATGGCTTAAACTGCCCTCTAAAGAGACATAAGTTAGCTGACTGGATACAAAAACTCAGGCCAGATATTTGTTGCATACAAGAGTCACATCTTAAATTAAAAGACAAATACAGACTCAGGGTGAAAGGATGGTCGTCCATAATTCAGGCAAATGGTAACCAGAAAAAAGCAGGCGTTGCAATTTTGTTTGCGAATACAATAGGATTTAAACCAACAAAAGTAAGGAAGGACAAAAATGGTCACTTCATATTTGTTAACGGTAAGACTCAATATGATGAGATTTCAATTATTAATAACTATGCAACCAACCAGAATGCACCTCAATTTATAAGAGAAACTCTAACAGACATGAGCAACTTGATTTCCTCCAACTCCATAATAGCTAGAGATTTTAACACTCCTTTGGCAGTGATGGATCGATCCTCCAACAAAAAGCTGAGTAAAGAAATTCTAGATTTAATAAATCTAACCATCCAGCATTTAGATTTAGCAGACATCTACAGAACATTTCATCCCAACAAAACTGAATACACATACTTCTCATCAGCACACGGATTTTACTCCAAAATCGATCTTATCTTAGGTCACAAGTCTAACTTCAGTAAATTTAAAGGAATAGAAATTATTCCATACATCTTCTCGGACCATGATGGAATAAAACTTCAGATGAGTAACAAAAGGAATCTGCATACTCATACAAAAACATGGAAGTTAAATAACCTTATGCTGAATGATAGCTGGGTCAGAGATGAGATCAAGAAGGAAACTGCCAAATTTTTGGAACAAAACGACAATAAAGACACGAACTATCAAAACCTCTGGGACACCGTAAAGGCAGTTCTAAGAGGGAAATTTATAGCACTGCAAGCCTTCCTCAGGAGAACAGATAGAGAGGAAGTAAGCAACTTAATGGGACATGTCAAGCAACTGGAAATGGAAGAACATTCCAACTCCAAACCCAGTAGAAGAAAAGAAATAACCAAAATCAGAGCAGAACTAAATGAAATTGAAAACAATAGAATAATACAACAGATCAATAAATCAAAAAGCTGGTTTTTTGAAAAGGTCAACAAAATAGATAAACCGTTGGCCAACTTAATCAGGAAAAAAAAAGACTAAAATCTCTAATCTCATCAATCAGAAATGACAAAGATGAAATAACAGACTCCTCAGAAATCCAAAAAATCCTTAATGAATATTATAAGAAACTTGACTCTCGGAAATACGAAAATCTGAAGGAAACTGACCGCTACTTGGAAGCAAGTCACCTTCCAAGACTTAGCCAGAATCAAGTGGAAATGTTGAACAGGCCCATATCAAGTTTGGAAATAACATCAACCATACAAAATCTCCCCAAAAAGATAAGCCCGGGACCAGATGGTTTTACGTCAGAATTCTACCAAACCTTTAAAGAGGAATTAGTACCTATATTACTCAACCTGTTCCAAAAGGTAGAAAAAGAAGGAAGACTACCCAACACGTTCTATGAAGCAAACATCACCCTGATCCCCAAACCAGGAAAAGACCCAACAAGAAAAGAAATTATAGACCAATATCACTAATGAATATAGATGCAAAAATATTCAAAAAGATCATAACAAACAGAATCCAGCAACATATCAAACAAATCATACATAATGACCAGGTCGGTTTTATATCACGGTCTCAAGGCTGGTTCAATATACATAAACCTGTAAATGTAATTCAGCACATAAACAAAGTAAAAAACAAACCATATGATTATCTCAATAGATGCAGAAAAAGGTTTTAATAACATTCAACATCCCTTCACGATCAGAACACTCAAGAAAATTGGTATAGAAGGGACATTTCTTAAACTGATAGAGGCGACCTACAGCAAACCGACAGCAATATCATATTGAATGGAGTTAAATTGGAATCATTTCCACTCAGATCAGGAATGAGACAAGGCTGCCCATTGTCTCCATGGCTTTTTAACATTGTAATGGAAGTTTTAGCCACCACAATTAGGGAAGAAAAGGCGATCAAGGGTATCCACATAGGGTCAGAAGAGATCAAACTTTCACTCCTCGCAGATGATATGATTGTATATCTAGAAAACACTAGGGACTCTACTACAGAACTCTTAGAAGTAATCAAGGAATACAGCAGCTTCTCAGGTTACAAAATCAACATTCATAAATCGGTAGCCTTTATATATACCGACAATGGTCAAGTTGAAAAAACAATTAAGGACTCTATCCCATTCACAATAGTGCCAAAGAAGATGAAATACTTGGGAGTTTATCTAACAAAGGACGTGAAAGATCCCTATAAAGAGAACTATGAAACTCTAAGAAAAGAGATAGATGAGAATGTCAACAAATGGAAAAATATACCATGCTCATGTTTGTGAAGAATCAACATTGTTAAAATGTCCACATTACCCAAAGCAATATATACTTTCAACGCAATCCCCATTAAAGCTCCACTGTCATACTTTAAAGATCTTAAAAAAACAGTACTTTGTTTTATATGCAATCAGAAAAAACCTCAAATAGCCAAGACATTACTCAAAACTAAAAACAAAGCAGGAGGAATCACGCTACCAGAACTCAGACTATACTACAAATCGATAGTGATCAAAACAGCATGGTACTGGCATAAAAACAGAGAAGTAGATGTCTGGAACAGAATAGAGAACCAAGAGATGAATCCAGCTACTTACTGTTATTTAATCTTTGACAAGCCAATTAAAAACATTCAATGGGAAAAAGATTCCCTATTTAACAAATGGTGCTGGGTGAACTGGCTGTCAACCTGTAGAAGAGTGAAACTGGACCAACAAATTTCACCATTAACCAAGATAGACTCTCACTGGATTAAAGATTTAAACCTAAGACACGAAACTATAAAAATACTAGAAGAGAGTGCAGGGAAAACCCTTGAAGAAATTGGGTTGGGTGAGTTTTTTTATGAGAAGGATCCCCCCAGGCAATTGAAGCTGCTTAAAATACACTATTGGAAGCTGATCATACTAAAAAGCTTCTACACAGCCAAGAACACAGTAAGGAAAGCACGCAAACAGCCCTCAGAATGGGAGAAGATATTTGCAGGTTATGTCTCCGACAAAGGTTTAATAACCAGAATCCACAGAGAACTCAAATGCATTAGGAAGAAAAGAACAAGGGATCCCATCGCAGGCTGGGCAAGGGACTTGAAGGGAAACTTCTCTGAAGAAGACAGGCTTGCAGCCTTCATACATATGAAAAAATGGTCATCATCTTTAATCATCAGAGAAATGCAAATCAAAACTACTTTGAGATATCATCTAACTCCAGTAAGACTAGCATATACCACAAAATCCCAAGACCAGAGATGTTGGCGTGGATGTGGAGAAAAGGGAAGACTTTTGCACTTCTGGTGGAATTGCAAATTAATACATTCGTTTTGGAAAGAGATATGGAGAACACTTAGAGATCTAAAAATAGACCTGCTATTCAATCCTGTAATTCCTCTACTGCGCATATACCCAGAAGACCAAAAATCAAATTATAATAAAGATATTTGTACCAGAATGTTTATTGCAGCCCTATTCACAATTGCTAAGTCATGGAATAAGCCCAAATGCCCATGGATCCACGAATGGATCAATAAATTGTGGTATATGTATACCATGGAATACTATGCAGCCTTAAAGAAAGATGGAGACCTTACCTCTTTCATGTTTACATTGATGGAGCTGGAACATATTCTTCTTAGTAAAGTGTCTCAAGAATGGAAGAAAAACTACCCAATGTACTCACCCTTATTATGAAACTAATGTAGGACCTTCACATGAAAGCTATAACCCAGTTACAACCTAAGAATAGGGAGAAGGGGAAAGGGAAGGGAGGGAGGTGGAGTGAGGGGGATTAATGGGATTACACCTGCGGTGCATCTTACAAGGGTATATGTGAATCTTAGTAAATGTGGAATGGAAAGGTCTTAGCAAAATAACTAAGAAAATGCCAGGAAGGCTATGTTAACTAGTGTGATGAAAATGTGTCAAACGGTCTACTAACCAAGTGTATGGTGCCCCATGATCATACTAATGTACACAGCCATGATTTAATAAAAAAAAAAGAAAAGGTTAATAAAATTGATAAACCTTTGCCTAGCCCAACCGGAAACAGAAAGTAAAATCTCTAATATCGTATCAGAAACAATAAAGGGAAAATAACAACAGATACCACAGAAATTTTTTAAAAATCCTCAATGACTGCAACAAAAAATACTATTCTCAAAAACATGAAAATGTGGAAGAAAGAAATGGAACAATACCTGGAAGCTTACCACCTTCCTAGACTCAATCAGAAAGAAATTAGAAATTTTGAATAGACCTTTGAACATCAAGCAATGAAATAGCATCAACTATAAATGTCTTAGCACAATAACTAAGAAAATGCCAGGAAGGCTATGTTAACCAGTGTGATGAAAATGTGTAAAACGGTCTATGAAACTAGTGTATGGTGCCCCATGATCACATTAATGTACACAGCTATGATTTAATAATAAAAAAATCTCCCCAAAAAGAAAAGCTCAGGACCAGATTGTTTCACATCAGAATTCTATCAAACCTTCAAATAAGAACTAGTACCTGTATTACATAACTTATTCAAAAACATAAAAAAGGAAGGAATCCTCCCCAATATATTCTATAAAGCAAATATCACCCTGATCCCCAAACTAGGAAAGGACTCAACAACAAAAGAGAACTACAGACCAGTATCATTAACGAATATTGATGCAAAAATATTCAATTTCCAGAGGTGGCGGGTTCAAACCCAGCCCCGGCCAAAAAAAAAAAAAAAAAAAAAGATCCTAGAAAAAAAAAGAGTTCAATGACACATCAAAAAAATTGTACACCATGATCAAGTTGGTTTTAACCCAGTGTTATAAGATTGGTTAAACCGTACATAAATCTATAAATATAATACACCATGTAAATAAAATAAACAACACCATATGATTCTTTCAATTAATGCAGAAAAGTCTATTAATAATACCCATTATCCTTTCATGATTAGAAAACTTAAGAAGATAGGCTTAGAGGGGAAATTTCTTAAACTGATAGAGGCCATTTATAGGAAACGCATAGCCAATATCACATTGAATGGAGTAAAATTGAAAACATGTCCACTCAGAACTGGAATGAGACAAAGATGCCCATTGTCACCACTGCTATTCAACATAGTACTGGACATCCTAGCCATCACAATCAGGCAAGAGAAGGCGATGAGGGAATTCAAATAGGTACAGAAGTAGTCTAACTCTCACTCTTCACAAATGATATGATCTTTTTTTTTTTTTAATTTTTTTATTAAATCATAACTGTATACAATGATATGATTATGAGGCATCATACACTCACTTCATAAACCATTTGACACATTTTTATCACAGTGGTTAACATAGCCTTTCCGGCGTTATCTCAGTTACTGTGCCAAAACATTTATATTCTACATTTACCAAGTTTCGCAAATACCCCTGTAATATGCACCACAGGTGTGATCCCACCGATTCCCCTCCCTCTACCCACCCCCCCCTTTCCCACTTCCCCCTATTGTTAAGTTGTAGCTGGGTTATAGCTTTCATGTGAGAGTCCCAAATTAGTTTCATAGTAGGGCTGTGTACATTGGGTATTTTTTCTTCCATTCTTGGGATACTTTACTAAGAAGAATATGTTCCAGCTCCATCCATGTAAACATGAAAGAGGTAAAGTCTCCATCTTTCATTAAGGCTGCATAGTATTCCATGGTATACATATACCACAATTTATTAATCCATTCGTGGATCGATGGGCACTTCGGCTTTTTCCATGACTTAGCAATTATGAATTGGGCTGCAATAAACATTCTGGTACAAATATCTTTGTTATGTTGTGATTCTTGGTCTTCTGGGTATATGCCCAGCAGAGGAATTACAGGATTGAATGGCAGATCTATTTTTAGATCTCTGAGTGTTCTCCATATATCTTTCCAAAAGGAATGTATTAATTTGCATTCCCACCAGCAGTGCAGAAGTGTTCCCTTTTCTCCGCATCCACGCCAACATCTCTGGTCTTGAGATTTTGTGATATAGGCTAGTCTCATTGGAGTTAGATGATATCTCAAAGTAGTTTTGATTTGCATTTCTCTGATGATTAAAGATGATGAGCATTTTTTCATATGTCTGAAGGCCGTGCGCCTGTCTTCTTCAGAGAAGTTTCTCTTCAAATCCCTTGCCCAGCCTGCGATGGGATCCCTTGTTTTTTTCTTGCTGATGCGTTTGAGTTCTCTGTGGATTCTGGTTATTAAACCTTTGTCAGAGTTATACCCTGCAAATATCTTCTCCCATTCTGAGGGCTGTCTGCTTGCTCTGCTTACTGTGTTCTTAGCTGTGCAGAAGCTTTTTAGTTTGATCAAGTCCCAGTAGTGTATTTTTGAAGCTGCTTCAATTGCCCGGGGGGTTCTCCTCATGAAATACTCACCCAGACCAATTTCTTCAAGGGTTTTCCCTGCATTCTCCTCTAGTATTTTTATAGTTTCATGTCTTAAGTTTAAATCTTTAATCCAATGAGAGTCTATCTTAGTTAATGGTGAAAGGTGTGGGTCCAATTTCAGTCTTCTGCAGGTTGCCAGCCAGTTCACCCAGCACCATTTGTTAAATAGGGAATCTTTTCCCCACTGAATGTTTTTAATTGGCTTGTCAAAAATCAAATAGCGGTAAGTAGCTGGATTCATCTCTTGGTTCTCTATTCTATTCCAGATATCTACTTCTCTGTTTTTGTGCCAATACCATGCTGTTTTGATCACTATCGATTTGTAGTAAAGTCTGAGGTCTGGTAGTGTGATTCCTCCTGTTTTGTTTTTATTTCTGAGTAATGTCTTGGCTATTCGAGGTTTTTTCTGATTCCATATAAAACGAAGTAATGTTTTTTCAAGATCTTGAAAATATGACAGTGGAGCTTTAATAGGGAGTGCGTTGAAATTATATATTGCTTTGGGTAGTATGGACATTTTGATAATGTTGATTCTTCCTAGCCATGAGCATGGTATGTTTTTCCATTTGTTAACATTTTCAGCTATTTCTTTTCTTAGAGTTTCATAGTTCTCTTTATAGAGATCTTTCACGTCTTTTGTTAGGTAAATTCCCAAATATTTCATCTTCTTTGGCACTACTGTAAATGGGATAGAGTCCTTAACTGCTTTTTCAATTTGACTGTTGTTGGTGTATATAAAGGCTACCGATTTATGAATGTTGATTTTGTAACCTGAGACGCTGCTGTATTCCTTGATCACTTCTAGGAGTTTTATAGTAGAGTCCCTAGTGTTTTCCAGATACACAATCATATCATCTGCGAAGAGCGAGAGTTTGATCTCTTCTGACCCTATATGGATACCCTTGATCGCCTTTTCTTCCCTAATTGCGGTGGCTAAAACTTCCATTACAATGTTGAAAAGCAATGGAGACAATGGGCAGCCTTGTCTGGTTCCTGATCTGAGTGGAAATGATTCCAATTTAACTCCATTCAATATGATATTGGCTGTGGGCTTGCTGTAGATAGCCTCTATCAGTTTAAGAAAAGTCCCTTCTAGACCAATTTTCTTGAGTGTTCTGATCATGAAGGGATGCTGGATATTATCAAAAGCTTTTTCTGCATCAATTGAGAGAACCATATGGTCTTTGTTTTTTCATTTGTTTATGTGCTGAATTACATTTATAGATTTACGTATATTGAACCAGCCTTGAGACCCTGGGATAAAACCAACTTGGTCATGATGTATAATTTGTTTGATGTGTTGCTGGATTCTGTTTGTTAGGATCTTGTTGAATATTTTTGCATCTATATTCATTAGTGATATTGGTCTATAATTTTCTTTTCTTGTTGGGTCTTTTCCTGGTTTGGGGATCAGGGTGATATTTGCTTCATAGAACGTGTTGGGTAGTCTTCCTTCTTTTTCTACATTTTGGAACAGGTTGAGTAATATAGGTACTAATTCCTCTTTAAAGGTTTGGTAGAATTCTGACGTGAAACCATCTGGTCCCGGGCTTTTCTTTTTAGGGAGGTTTTGTATAGTTGATGCTATTTCTGAACTTGATATGGGTCTGTTCAACATTTCCACTTGATTCTGGTTAAGTCTTGGAAGGTGGTGTGCTTCCAAGTATCGGTCTATTTCCTTCAGATTTTCATATTTCTGAGAATAAAGTTTCTTGTAATATTCATTAAGGATTTTTTGGATTTCTGATGAGTCTGTGGTTATTTTGTCTTTGTTGTTTCTGATTGATATTAGAGATTTTACTCTTTTTTTCCTGATTAGGTTGGCCAGAGGTTTATCTATTTTATTGACCTTTTCAAAAAACCAGCTTTTTGATTTATTGATCTGTTGTATTATTCTTTTGTTTTCAATTTCATTTAATTCTGCTCTAATTTTGGTTATTTCTTTTCTTCTACTGGGTTTGGGGTTGGAATGTTCTTCCTTTTCCAGTTGCGTGAGATGTCCCATTAAGTTGTTAACTTCCTCTCTTTCCGTTCTCTTGAGGAAGGCTTGCAGTGCTATAAATTTCCCTCTTAGAACTGCCTTTGCAGTGTCCCAGAGGTTCTGATAGCTTGTGTCTTCATTGTCATTTTGTTCCAAAAAATTGGTGATTTCTTTCTTAATCTCATCTCTGACCCAGCTATCATTCAGCATAAGGTTATTTAACTTCCATGTTTTTGAATGGGTATTCAGATTCCTGTTGTTACTCAATTCAAGTTTTATTCCATGATGGTCCGAGAAGATGCATGGAATAATTTCTATTCCTTTAAATTTACTGAGGTTAGACTTGTGACCTAAAATGTGATCAATTTTGGAGTAAGTTCCGTGGGCTGATGAGAAGTATGTGTATTCAGTTTTGTTGGGATGAAATGTTCTGTAGATGTCTGCTAAATCTAAATATTGGATGGTTAGGTTTAAATCCAAGATTTCTTTGCTCAGCTTCTTTCTGGAGGATCGATCCAACACTGCCAAGGGAGTGTTGAAATCTCCAACGATTATGGAGCTGGAGGAAATCAAGTTACTCATGTCTGTTAGAGTTTCTCTTATAAATTGAGGTGCATTCTGGTTGGGTGCATAGATATTAATAATTGAGATCTCGTCATATTGAGTATTACCCTTAACAAATATGAAGTGACCATTCTTGTCCTTCCTTACTTTTGATGGTTTAAAGCCTACTGTATCTGCAAATAAAATTGCAACACCTGCTTTTTTCTGATTACCATTTGCCTGTAATATGGATGACCATCCTTTCACCCTGAGTCTGTATTTGTCTTTTAAGTTGAGATGTGACTCTTGTATGCAACAAATATCTGGCTTGAGTTTTTGTATCCAGTCAGCTAACCTATGCCTCTTTAGAGGACAGTTTAAGCCATTCACATTGATGGAGAGTAAGGATAAGTCTGGTGGAATTTTGGGTATCGAGTTTTTCAAAGGTCCAGTGGACATTTTTAATCCTTTCGCCAGTGTGGAAGTTGGAGTTTGATCCGAAGTTTCTGAGTGAGTTTACTTTTGTGGTATAGGATTGGGTTGGTCATTGTGGAGGATAGGTCTGAGAACATCCTGAAGAGCTGGTTTACTTATGGCAAATTTTTTCAACATATGAAAGTCATTGAAGTATTTAATTTCTCCATCATAGATGAAACTCAGTTTAGCTGGATACAAGATCCTGGGTTGAAAGTTTTTTTGCTTTAGGAGATTAAAAGTTGATGACCAGCCTCTTCTTGCTTGAAAACTTTCAGCAGAGACATCTGCAGTTATTCTAATATTCTTACCTTTGTACGTTATAGTTTTCTTTCGCCGGGCTGCTTTGAGAATCTTCTCTTTCATGTTAACTTTAGTGAAGCTAATTATGATATGTCTGGGAGATGGCTTATTGGGGTTGAATCGTGCTGGGGTTCTGAAGCTGTCTGCTATCTGAATTTCAGATTCTCTAGGCATGTCTGGAAAATTTTCTTTCATAATTTCATGTAGAAGGGCCTCTGTGCCCTTGGCTGCCACTTCATCAGTCTCCGAAATTCCTATAACCCTTATGTTATTTTTTTTCGAATTATCTGAGAGCTCTCTGAGTGAGTGATCCGTTTTTGCTCTCCATTTCTCTTCCTCTTTGAGAGATTGGGAGCGTTCGAAGACTTTATCGTCAATGTCAGAAATCCTTTCTTCTGCTTGCTCCATTCTGTTACTGAGGGATTCTACTGTATTTTTCATATCTTTGAGGGCTGTAAGTTCTTGTTTCAGTGTGTCTAAGTCTTTGGTGGTTTTGTCTTTAAATTCGTTAAATTCTTGAGACAGTTTTTGAATTTCTCCTCGAATTCCTAATTCCATTTTATTAATTTTGTCTGCAAACCAAATTCTGAATTCGACTTCTGACATCTCAGCCAGTTGTTTATGAATGGGATCTTCAATCACATCTGCCGTATCTTTTCTTGGGGGGGTTGATCTATTCTGGTTATTCATGTTACCAGAGTTTTTCCGCTGATTCCGCCCCATGGTTTACTCCCTTTGGTTTTTCCACTGCGGTTTTATCGAGGGCCCGTACAGTGTTGTGGCCTGAGAAACTGGGGCCCTGTCTGGTGTGGTGGAGCAAAGTGGTTCTGTCTTGTTTTCAGCTGGTTTCTGTTTGATCCTATTGCAACTTCTACTCTGGCTTGAAGTCTCAGCTTTTGTTTGCGTCCTTGTGATCACAACTTGCCTCAGCGGTGTTGATGTGCGTTCTTCAGCCTTCTCTCTTGGTGAGGCTCAAGTCCACCAGGATACTTACTAAATTCCTGTCCCTTAACTCTCCTTCTGGACGGGAGCCTTTGTTGAAAGCTGGCTTCAGTCCGCCATCTTGTCTCCCCCATGATATGATCTTATACCTAGAAAACCCCAGGGACTCAACTACAAAGCTCTTAGAAGTGATCAAAAAATATAGCAGTGTCCCAGGATACAAAATAAATAACCACAAATCAGTAGCTTTTATATATACCAACAACAGTCAAACTGAAAACATAATCAAAGACACTATTACCTTTACAGTAGTGCCAAAGGAGATGAAATACCTTGGAATGTATCTAACAAAGATGTGAAAGATCTCTATAAAGAGAACTATGAAACCTTGACAAATGAAACAGCAGAAGATGTTAACAAATATAAAAACATACCATGCTCAGAGTGGGGAAATGTTAACATTGCTAAAATGTCCATACTACCTAAAAAAATCTTCGGAGGTAATGCAATTCTTATTGAAGCACCAATATCACACTTTAAAGAAATAGTACTTCATTTTATGTTGGATCAGAAAAAACTCTGAATACCAATAAATTACATAGTAATAAAAAGAAATTTGTTTTTTTTTTTTTTTTTTGGAGATAGGATATTTAATAATTATTTGGCTCCAGGTCCCAAGCTCCATATTCGGGAAGATTTGATACATACTTTATTATTTTTTTTTTATTTTTATTTTTTTTATTTTTATTTTTTTTTATTAAATCATAACTGTATATAATGATATGATTATGGGGCATCATACACTCACTTCATAAACCATTTGACACATTTTTATCACAGTGGTTAACATAGCCTTTCCGGCGTTATCTCAGTTACTGTGCCAAAACATTTACATTCTACATTTACCAAGTTTCGCAAATACCCCTGTAATATGCACCACAGGTGTGATCCCACCGATTCCCCTCCCTCTACCCACCCCCCCCTTTCCCACTTCTCCCTATTGTTAAGTTGTAGCTGGGTTATAGCTTTCATGTGAGAGTCCCAAATTAGTTTCATAGTAGAGCTGTGTACATTGGGTATTTTTTCTTCCATTCTTGGGATACTTTACTAAGAAGAATATGTTCCAGCTCCATCCATGTAAACATGAAAGAGGTAAAGTCTCCAAAGAAATTTGGAGGCATCAGGCTACCAGATTTATGGTTTTACTACAAATCTATAGTGATCAAAGCAGCATGGTACTGGCACAAAAATAGGTATGTAGACATTTGGAATAGAATAGAGAACCTAAAGATGAACCCAGCCACACGTCATAATTTGATCTTTGATAAGCCTAACAAAAACATGCATTGGAGAAAAGACTCCCTATTTTACAAATGGTGTTGGGAGAACTGGCTATCAACCTGTAGAAGACTGAAACTGGACCCGCACCTCTCACTACTAACAAAAACTGCTTCTTACTCAACAAAAGATTTAAATTTAAGACATGAAACAAGGATAAATGGTGGGACCACACCTATGGTACATACTGCAAGGGTACATGTCAAAGTGTAGAGTATAAATGTCTTAAAACAATAATTAAGTGAGGCGAAGGCTATGTTAGTCATTTTGATGTAAGCATTCCAAATTGTATATAAAATCAGCACACTGTACCCCATAAATGCATTAATGTATACAGTTATGACTTAATAAAAAAAGACATGAAACAATAAAAACACCAGAAAAGAGTGTAGGGAAAATGCTTGAAGATACTGGCCTGGGTAAATATTTTATGAGGAAGACCCCTCTGGCAATTGAAGCAACACCAAAAATATTTTAATGGGATTTAATCCAGCTAAAAAGCTTCTGCACAGCTAAGGGAACCACAATTAAAGCAAACAGATAACCTTCAGAGTGGCAGAAGATTTTTGCATGTTGTGATTCTGACAAAGGTCTGATAACTAGAATCTACAGAGAACTCAAATTAATCAATAAGAAATGAACAAAGAACCCATTTCTTTGTGGGCAAGAGATTTGAACAGAAACTTCTCTAAAGATGACAGACAAATGGCCAACAAAAACATGAGAAATGCTAATCATCTTTAATCATCATAGAAATGCAAATAAAAACCACTTGGGATATCACCTAACTTCAGTAAGATTATCACACATCACAAAGTCCCAAAACTGCAGATTAGGCATGAATGTGGACACTGCACCACAGTGCCACAGTGTGGCACCTGCACACTGCCGGTAGAACTGCAAACTAATACAGCCTTTTTAGAAAGAAGTATGGAGAATTTTCCAGGAACTAAAAGTTGACCTTCCATTTGACCCTGCAATTCCATCACTAGTTATCTACCCAGAAAAACAAAAATCTTTTTACAACAAAGACATTTGCACCAGAATGTTTAGCACAGCCCAACTCATAATTGCCAAGTCGTGGAAGTAGCCCAAATGCACATAAACCCATGAATACATTAACAGATTGTGGTATATGTGTACCATGGAATACTATTCAACCACAGAAAAAGATGTAGACTTTAACATCTTTTGTTTACCTGGATGGAGTTTGAACATATTTTTCATAGTAAGTATCTTGAGAATGGTAAAAAAAATGTATCAAATGTACTCAATAGTATTATGAAACCAATATATAAAAACTTACACTCTCATAGGAATAGTAGAACACAAATATAGTCTAACAACAATGGGGAGGAGAGGAAGGAGAAGGGAAGGGAAGGGGGAAAGTGGTTGGAAGAAGGAGGGCACTTGCTGGGATCTCGCCGAATGTGCACAATATAAGGGTATATTTCAAAATAACTGAGAGTAAATTATAAATGTGTTACCACAAAAATAAATGAGGTGATGGTTAGGTTAACCAGTTTGATTTAAGCATTACACAGTACATATCAAATCATCATACTGTACCCCATAAATGTATAGTTATGATTTAATTAAAAATTAAAAAAAAATAAAAGCTCCATTTGTAGGGCCTAGCTTTTTTTTTTTTTAATTTTGGAGTTTATGTTGAATATTAGGGTCAACTGAGTGGTGGGGCCTAATGGGAGATGAATTATTTTGTTCTTCTCTGATACTAACATTTAAATTAGTAAATCGTTGAAAATGTTTTTGACAGGAAAAAGGGCTGGATTTTTATCCTGACTTTGACAAATTTGCTATGACTTTTGACCTCTGAAATATCTTAGTGGGGGAGTTGGTATGCAGGAGAATACAATGTACTTGTGAGATAGGCTGATGGGGAAGCTGGTGGGAGGGTGGAAGCTAGTGGTAGGGTAGAGAGAAGTCCCTGAAATCAGGTGGGGGGGGCAGGGAGGCTGCCAGGTCTTTTTGTTGGGGCTTGTTGTGCCCTGCTGGCCTGGTGCTTGGGTTGGGTTGCCCTATAGTCTGTATGTCTTACAGCAGGAGCTGCCAGGTCTACAGTTCTTGCCCCCAGGGGGAAGAACATGGTGACTGTTGGGCATGTGAGCTCACCCCACCCTGCTGCAGCCTGCACACCTGATGCCAGCCATGCCTATGGAGTGCATGGCTTCCCAGTGTAACTGCCACAGGGAGCTGTTGGCCAAGAGTTAGCTAATTTGCAACCTTCGGTGCTGCCTAAACCCCATCTTTGCTGGAGGGAGGGACAGTAGGAACTCAAGAAATCCCTAAAAGTGGGAAGGCAGAGAGGGAGGTTTTAAAGCAATGGTCTATATGGGAAAGGGTAAGAGCACAGGGAGAGGAAGGCCTGAAAATACAGGATTTTGGTCCATCTGTCTTTGTTCTTTCCTCATCCAGGAAGTGACTCTCCAGGAAGTCACAGAGATGAGGGTCTGTGCAGGCAGCACCCAAGGCATGAAGATCCAAAAGAGCCTGGCTCAGGCTCTTCTCCAGGGCCATGGCAGCTTCCATTGAATCCAGCATTGTAACCCACTCATCTTGAGATGGCTTCTGCACATCCTGGAAGAGAGTGGCCGCCATGCTGGTTTTGCATCTTCAAAGATGCTCAGTGCCTTAGCTTTTCTCCTCCACCAACATGTGGAAGAAGTGGCCCACACCTTTCAAAGCCACATAGTCAAAGTTGAAATAGTATAGCCCAGAGAGAGGTAGGTTTGGGAGGCCCGCAGATACAAACTGACCAGGCAGTTGTTGACAGCTGCCTCCACATAGGTGGAATAATTCTGACAAATCTGAGAGCTCATGGTTGGTAATAAGGAGCTAACTACAAAAAAATAAAAATAAAAAGTGTTAGCTGAATGTCAGAGGAGAAACAAGGACAGAGATTAAAGAGTTGAACAGAAAACCAGAAGGTCCTATGTAAGATAAGGTGGTCTTCATACCATTCATATATGATATTGAAATGTTAAAAGAACAAACTTGACTCCATTTTACTATTTACTCTCCCTTTTACCTTCAAAACTAGTTCCTATTGTTTACCTTCCCATTGTGTAACTGTAAATATATTTGCTTGTGATTGTGGACCTAGTGATCATAGCTTTTTATGATCATCCCCAACCTTTACCTGTAAGTTCCCCTCCCTGCATTTCCCCCTAGGACATTGTGGTTTGTACCTACTTTGTAAGAAAGAAAAATCGCTAATCACTTCGTGATTATAGGATTGTATAACATAACTAACCGCCCTACCCTCATGATTCCCCCTACCCCTTTAACTGCTGTTTCTGCTTCTGTAATAATGCTTTCTTGCCCCATGGGAAAGTTTTGCCCTATAAAAACCAGAGACACAGACAACTCAGGACAGCTCTCAAAAACCCCACATAGGGATACTGAGGCATTCGTTGGCCAGCTGTTCAATAAAAGGACTCCTATTTAAATTCAACTTGTCTGGCGATGTGATCTTTGAGAAACTACTGGGCATTACATTTGGAAAAGCCAACTGAAACAAGGAAAAATGCAGAATATTCACAACTTTGGCAACATGCCTTAAAAATGCTTTCTTGCTTTTTATCCATTTATCCTGGGAATCTACCTTCCCCTCCATAACCCAAATCAAGATGCCCATAAGGGAATAAATAACTGATACCCATCTAGAGGATCAAATAAACGGCGGACATCTATGCTGAAATCAAATATTCGAATACTTTCCAACAAAAAGCAGACACAACAAAGTGTTCAAAAGGTTAACTTTAACATTAACAAATAGTTCTCATTTTTTTTAATTATTAAGTACATAGATTTTCACAAAGTGATGTACATTTTTAAGTATATCTTATTGATGTTTCTGTAATGTGTCATTATATGATTAAAGTTAAATCATTAACATTATATGATTAAAGTTAAATCGTTAAATCATGACCTTCCAACATGAAAAGGCTACCACCCCTGGTTTAGCAGCACAAACTTGAGTCACAGACTGAATGGCTTAACATTCTAGGTCTGGACAAGTTGCTTAAGCTTCCTGGATGCACTCTTTAATTTTAAAATAAGGATAATAAAAGTATTGGTGTGGTGCTCACTTCGGCAGCACATATACTAAAATTGGAATGATACAGAGAAGATTAGCATGGCCCCTGTGCAAGGATGACACGCAAATTCGTGAAGCGTTCCATATTTAAAAAAAAAAAAAGTATTGGTGTGAAAGTTAAATAAGTTATAAATATGTAATATACATAAAGCGTTCAGAATAGTACCTGCACATAGTAATTGCTCTATAAGGTTAAGATATTATTATTTTACCCACAAAGAAACTGAAGCCCAGAGGAGTATAGGGACAGTCTAAGGTCACACAATACATCAGTATCAGACCTGAGGCCAGAACCCAGGTCTCCTAACTCCCTGTCCAATATTGATTTCCCAAATAGTGAAAATGTCTTTGGAGCTTATTAAATAATATTTCTAACATACTTATTGTACCACAAAACCAAAAAAAGTATCTAAAAAGACACAACCCTAAAACAAATCCCTGTGGTTTCTAGGAGTAACTGCCTAGTTGGAGTTTCATAAAAATAAAATAATGTCAGAACAAAAGAGGAGGTTTTTTTTTCTTTTTGAGACAAAGTCTCACTATGTCACCCTCAGTAGAGTGCTGTGGCATCACAGCTCACAGCAACCTCAACCTCTTGTGCTTAAGCGATTATCTTGCCTCAGCCTCCCAAGTAGCTGGAACTACAGGCACCCACCGCAATGCCCAGCTATTTTTTTTTTTTTTTGGTTGTAGTTGTCATTGTTGTTTGGCAGGCCCAGGCTGGATTTGAACCTGCCAGCTCCGGTGTATGCGGCTGGTGCCCTAGCCACTGAGCTACAGAAGCCAAGCCAGGAGGAGGTTTTAGTGGTAAGGAAAACTATTTCAATGCTTATAAAATAGTGTCCAAATGCGAGACCACTCCTATCAGGGCTTACTACATAGCCTCTCTCATTGCAATGTAGCACCAAGAACTTTTCTGGATGCTCAGTCAAATCTGCCTCAGAGACACTAAAGCCTCTACCATCACTTGGCTCTGACAGAAAGAAAAGGGTATACACAGTAATTGAGCATTTTCTATGTGCAAGGCCTCCATCATACTTAATCATCCTCATCATAGTCCCAAGAGGGAGATATCATCCCCATTTTACAAATGAGGAAAACAGATTCAGACCATTTAAGTTATTTGCCTAAGAACTTAGAGCTAATAAATATTACATCTTGAATTCAAATCCAGAAATCCTATGCTTTTTCTACTACATCACACTATTTCCCAGACTAAAAGGATCAGAGTGAAGCCAACCAGATTTGGACTTTTGGGAAATGGAAACGGAGCACTATTCTCACCTCTAGAAATCCCATGATGAAAAACACTTCTTTACCCAATTTTACCTTTATTTTGACCCTTCCTATTTCCTAAATGAATTTGACATGGTTTATAACAAAAGACAGAGCTACAATTAGGTTATTAGAATAGAAAATCAAAATCATAAAAAGGAGGAAGCAGGGCAGCGCCTGTGGCTTAGTCGGTAAGGCGCCGGCCCCATATACCGAGGGTGGTGGGTTCAAACCTGGCCCTGGCCAAACTGCAACCAAAAAATAGCCGGGCGTTGTGGCGGGCGCCTGTAGTCCCAGCTATTCAGGAGGCTGAGGCAAGAGAATCGCTTAAGCCCAGGAGTTGGAGGTTGCTGTGAGCTGTGTGAGGCCACGGCACTCTACAGAGGGCCATAAAGTGAAACTCTGTCTCTACAAAAAAAAAAAAAAAAGGAGGAAGCAATTATGCTAAGTACAGAAGCTAAGGTAGTTAATATGGCTGTCCATTAAATTTAGTCTTAGTTTCCTGGAAGTCAAGCAACAACTTATCTGCTTTTAGGAAAGCTTCATATAAAAGGATATCTCCTTTCTAGTGCTTACAGTGTTATTATGTATCACAAAGTGTTATTTATTATGTTTTATTATTATCTAGATTAGCACTCTATAACCACCTAGCACTCCAATTATTTTGGTTGTTGTTTCTATGATCACTCCACAAGTTATCACAGTCCAAACCAGCTATGCATAAAAACAATCAAAAGACAATGCTGGAATTCTGAGAAGATGGCTGACTAGTAGCAAGTCTCGGCAGAGGCTCCTGACCAAAGGGAGAAAAAATGGACAGAAATGGACTCTATGAAGCCAAAGGTGGGAAGCTGATCCAAGAAAGAAGTTCGGCAAATTTTGACTCCAAGGAAGACCATTCAAGAAAACAAATTACAGGTACAAAGGCTATCGACTAGAGGACAGGAGACCCCTCCCCCAAGAAGGAGGCCCACCATGGGCTCTCTACAAGTAAGCAGGGAACAAAAGACCTCTCATTTTACCTCACTGGAGAGAGCCACTAAACACCGGGTCTCTTTCTCCAGGGAGGTCCCACTTATGAACCTAGATTCCACCCTACCCAGGCATACAACTGAACAAATATTTTCCCCCACAATTCCAAAATCCTACTCCACCGTTCCCCCTTCACACAGTGGTCTGAAATTCTGCCCCTTGCACTCTGTCCCTTGCAGAGTGTTGGGTGTTTTCTTGAGCGATCTGGGCATAGTGTGGATCGCCAAACATCAGGATGGAAACTAAGACTAATGGGAAAGAGAGAGGGCATGGGAAAAAAGGGACACTCAGGGGGAGGGGCAGTACCCTGGTTATGAGCTTGCTCAGCCGGTGGTGGTATTGACCCTCAGGCTGTGTCTGGCAGGAGAGGTGCAGAACCCCTGGCTCTGATGGCAATCGCAAGTGGGAGAGTGGTTTCCTAGTGTGGACTGAGTTTGGTGGGTGGGGCTGGTCCCCAGCTCCAACTGGGCTAGCAAGCAGAGGCTTGCTGAGTGTGGACCCAGGCCTGAGGGGAAGGGCTTGGTTCCCTTACTCCAACAGAGCTGGTAATCCTTTGGGTGTGGACTGAGACCTGTGGGCAGGGGCATGGTCCCCTGACTCCAACTGGGCTGGCGAGCAGAGAAGCGGGCACCAGAGTGGACTGAGTCTGGTGGGCAGGGGCATGGAGCCCTGGCTCCAATTGTGCTGTTGGAGACACAGGATCCCTCTCTTGTTGAGCAGGGTTTATACTTCCCAAAACAATTTGGTTGGAACTTGTGTCTGGGACTGTTCACCTCCAACCTCAGGTACACTCTGAGGTTGACCTTTGAAGTTCTGTGGCAGAAAAGAACTGAAGGGTGGGGGTGGGGCACCACAGCTGTTTGTATCTCTCCACATCTTAAATTTAAACCTAAAACCACTGTTTCTTAGGATAGGCTAGAGATTGGCTGATTTCAAAACAGAGCCAACTTATGCTATCTCACCAAGTAGGTCCTCAGTCTCTGGCCAAAACTCTAAAAGAGGCCTGTGTAAGGTTGTAGGGGATAAGCCACAATTACAAAGCCTAGTACTTTGGTAAGGGGCTGATTATCTCTACTACCTGGGCACCCCAATTCAAGCTCACCCTACCAGTTTTAATAACCAAACAATGTAAAATAAACATGGTGTGGAACCAACAGAAGAACTCCGGCAACATGAATTACCAGAGTAAATCAACCCCCACCCCACCAAGGAATAACAAAGGAGATACAATTGAAGATGCCCTGCATAGACAAATGGCTGAAATGTGAGCAACAAAATTCAGAATATGGATGGCAAATAAGATGAATACAGTGGAAGGCTATGTTAACCAGTTTGATGGAAGCATTCCAAATTGTATATAAAATAAGCACACTGTACCCCCCCCAAAAAAAAAAGAATATTAAGGGGAAAAGGCAATAAAAGATGCTGATACTTTTAAAAACAAAACAAAACAAAAAGAGTAGTTCCAAAGGTGTCTCAAGAAATTAATGAATTCAAAAACAAGTCACCAAACATATAGACATAATGAGAAAAGACATAGTAGAGCTCAAGGAAATGAAAAAGTTATTTGAGGAGCTCCTAAATACAGTAGAAGCCCTCAATAATAGAGTTGATGAGGTAGATGAAAGGATCTCTGAAATTGAAGACAAAGCTTTTGAACGTTCCCAAACGCTCAAAGAGACAGACAAATGGAAAGCAAAAACTGATCATTCCCTAACAGAGTTGTGGGATCACTCCAAAAGACCAACATTCGTCTTACAGGAATTTCCAAAGGAGAAGAGGATAGTCCTAAAGGTACAGATGCTCTACTCTAAGAGATTCTGGAGAAGTTCCCAAGCATTGCAAGAGATAAAGAACTTCAGATAGCAGACAGTTTCAGAACCCCAGCAAGACTCAATCCAAATAAAGCATCTCCTAGATACATTGTGATTAACTTTGCCAAAGTTAAAATGAAGGAAAAAATTCTGCAAGCAGCCAGACGTAAGAAAAGCATCACCTACAAAGGGAGAAATATCAGAATGACTGCAGATCTCTCAGCCGAAACATTTCAAGCCAGAAGAATGGTCATAGACCTTCAGTCTCCTGAAACAGAACAACTTCCAGCCCAGGATCCTGTATCAAGCTAAACTGAGTTTCATTTGTGATGGACAAATCAAATACTTTACTGACATAGACATGTCGAAGAAATCTGTCATAACTAACTAAACCAGCTCTCGAGGATATTCTCAGACCCATCCTCCACAATGACCAGTGCTCTACCTCCAAAGTAAACTCACTCAGAAATTTTTGAACAAAACCCAACATCTGCAGTAGTGAAAGGATTAAAAATGTCCACTGGACATCCGACAATCATGACACTCAAAACACAACCAGGCTTATCAATTCTCTCAATATTGTGAATGGTTTAAATTGTCCTCTACAGAGGCACAGGCTGGCTGACTGGATACAAAAACTCAGACCAGATATCTGCTGTACATAAGAATCTCACCTTATGTTAAAGGATAAAAATAGACTCAGGGTGAAGAGATGGACTTGTATAATACAGCAAATGGAAATAAAAAAAAAAAGCAGGGGGTGCAATTTTAGTAGCAGATACAATTGGCTTTAAGCCAACAAAGATAAAGAAAGATAAGGAAGGTCACTGCATATTTGTCAAGGGAAACACCCAACATGAAGAGATTTCGATAATTAACATTTATGCACCCTACCAGAATGTTCCTCAATTTATAAAGCAGACCCTAATGGATATGAACAACTTGATATCTTCCTGCACTATAATAGTTGGAGATTTTAAAACCCCTTTACAGTTTTGAATAGATCCTCCAAGAAGAAACTAAACAAAGAAATATTAGACTCAAACCTGACCCTAGAACAAATGGACTTTACAGACTTCTACAGAACATTTCATCCTAATAAAACTGAATATACATTCTTCTCATCAGCCCATAGGTCATCCTCCAAAATAGATCATATCCTAGGACACAAGTCTAACCTCAGCAAATTTTAAAGTATAGAAATTATTAATTGTATCTTCTCAGACCACCATGGAATAAAAGTTGAACTCAACAGCAACAGGAATCTTCATACTCAAACAAAGTTATGGAAGCTAAATAATCTTAAACTGAATGATAGCTGGGTCAAAGACGAGATTAAGAAGGAAATCACCAAATTTTTGGAACAAAATGATAATGAAGACAAAAATTATCAAAACCTGTGGGATACTGCAAAGGCAGTCCTAAGAGGGAAATTTATAGCATTGGAAGCCTTCATCAAGAAAACAGAAAGAGAGGAAGCCAACAACATAATGGATCTTCTCAAGCAACTAGAAAAGGAAGGACATTGCAACCCCAAGCCCAGCAGATGAAAAGAAATACCAAAATTAGGGCAGAATTAATAGAAATTGAAAATCAAAGAATCATTCAGAAGATCAACGAAACAAAAACTTGTTTTTTTGAAAAGATTAACAAAATTGATAAACCTTTGGCCAATCTAACCAGAAATAGAAAAGCAAAATCTCTAATATCGTCTATCGGAAACGATAAAAGAGAAATAACAACACACTTAAGAAATTCAAAAAATCCTCAATGATTACTATGAAAATCTCTATTCCCAGAAATATGAAAATCTAAAGGAAATGGACCAATACCTGGAAGCACACCACCTTCCTAGAATCAACAAGAAAGAATTAGAAATCTTGAATAGACCTATATCAACCACTGAAATAGCATCAACAAAACAAAATCTCCCTAAAAAGAAAAGTCCAGGACCAGATGGCTACACATCGAAATTCTATCAAACCTTTCAAGAGGAACTAGTACCCTGTTTCCCCGAAAATAAGACAGTGTCTTATTTTAAGGTGTGCTCCCAAAGATGTGCTA
Organism: Nycticebus coucang; assembly: GCF_027406575.1. Classification (NCBI taxonomy): domain Eukaryota; kingdom Metazoa; phylum Chordata; class Mammalia; order Primates; family Lorisidae; genus Nycticebus; species Nycticebus coucang. The sequence continues at coordinate 69,744,096 of NC_069804.1, forward strand.
GGTCTTATTTTCAGGGAACATCTTATCTTTCCTGTAAGTAGGTCTTATTTTCAGAGGATGTCTTATTTTTGGGGAAACAGGGTACCTATATTATAAAACGTTTTCCAAAGCATAGAAAAAGAAGGAATACTTCCCAGCACATTCTATGAAGCAAATATCACTCTGATATCAAACCAGGAAAGGATCCAACAAAGAAAGAAAATTATAGACCAATATCATTGATGAATATCGATGCAAAAATATTCAGTAAGATCTTAGCAAACAGGATTCAAAAACACATTTAAAAAATCATACACCATGATCGAGTTGGTTTTATTCCAGGGTTACAGGGTTGGTTCAACATACGCAAATCTATAAATATAATATATCACATCAAAATAAAAAACAGAGACCATATGATTCTCTCCATTGATGCAGAAAAAGCCTTTGATAATATTCAGCATCCTTTCATGATCAGAACAGAAAATAGGCATAGAAGGGACATGTCTTAAACTGATAGAGGCCATCTATAGCAAACCCACAGCCAATATCATATTGAATGGTGAAAGAAAACATTTCCACTCAGATCAGGATGCCCACTGTCCCCACTGCTATTCAGCATAGTAATGGAAGTCTTAGCCATCGCAATCAGGCAAGAGAAGGCGATCAAGGGTCAGATGAGATCAAACTCTCACTCTTAGCTGATGATATGATCCTATACATGGAAAATCCCAAGGATTCAACTTCGAAACTCTTAGAAGTGATAAAGGAACACTGCAGCCTCTCAGATACAAAATCAATTGAAGGCGCATGGTCTTCTGCACCCCAGAATGGTGGCTTAGTCTCATATGTGCTCCTTGAGGTCTGAGGCCCTGACAAGGGAAAATTCCATTCTCGGCTAGAAGCGAGACTCGGGAGTTAATTCCTCCCTGCTTGCTAAAACAGCAGAGACTCAGGGGTTAATTCCTCCCTGCTTGCTAAAAAGGCCTTGAGAAAGGAAATCTAGGAGGTCTCCGGCAAATTGCAGCTGGATATTTAACACCTGCCTGGGGCTGAGCTGTTGCATTTCTTTCCCTAACTTCAAGTTACACAAAAATTTCATTTAACCTTTTAGGGAGGTGGGCAAACAGAACAGACAGCCTAGTGTCCTTGTGGTTTATCTTTAAGTTAAATGCTCCAGACTTAAAAATGATGTGTAAGTGCTTTGTAACAATTATGCTAAGGAGAAATTTTTTATGGCAGTCTCAACTAGTGTATTTGTTCTTTATTCTTAGTTATTTTTATCTGATGAGTTTGGATATATAATACAGTGAATAAAGATGGGCAGTCACTGAATGCCTGAGGGAGCCTCAGTCTTCCCTTTATAAATCATTCCATCTGCAGTGCTTCCTCTGTATCATTGACTAGACTAGCAGACAGTAACAATCAATACTTACAAGTCAGTAGCTTTTATGTACACCAACAGTACTCAAGCTGAAAAAAACAATCAAGGACTCTATTCCTTTTACAATAGTGCCAAAGAAGATGAAATATCTGGGAATTTATCTAACAAAGTATGTGAAAGATCTCTATAAAGAGAACTATGAAACTCTGATAAAAGAAATAGCTGAAGTTGTTAACAAATGGAAAAACATACCATGCTCATGGCTGGGAAGAATCAACATTGTTAAAATATCCATACTCCCCAAAGCAATCTACAGATTTAATGGAATCCCTATTAAAGCACCATTGTTATACTTCAAAGAGCTTGAAAAAATAGTGCTTCGTTTTATATGGAATCACAAAAAAAAAAAAACTCGAATAGCCAATACATTACTAAGAAATAAAAACAAATCAGGAGGTATCACGTTACCAGACTTCAGGCTATACTATAAGTCTATTGTGATCAAAACAGCATGGTACTGGCACAAAAACATAGAGGTAGATTTATGGAACAGAATAGAGAACCAAGAGATGAACCCAGCTACTTATCGTCATTTGATCTTTGATAAGCCTATCAAAAACATTCAATGTGGAAAAGACTCCCTATTTAACAAATGGTGCTGAATGAACTGGCTGGCAACTTGCAGAAGACTGAAACTGGACCCCCACCTTTCACCATTCACACAAATTGATTCTCACTGGGTAAAATATTTAAGCTTAAGACATGAAACTATAAAAATACGAGAAGAGAGTGTAGGGAAAACACTTGAAGAAATCAAGTGGGAGAATATTTTCTGAGGAGGACCCCTGAGCAATTGAAGCAACACCAAAAATACATTACTAGGATCTGATCAAACTAAAAAGCTTTTGCACAGTCAAGAGCATAGTAAGTAAAGCAAACAGACAACCTTCAGAATGGGAGAAGTTTTTGCCGTTTATGCTTCTGACAAGGATCTGATAACTAGAATCACAGAGAACCCAAACTAATCAATTTCCATTTCTATGTGGGCAAGAGCCTTTAACAGAAACTTCTTTGATGAAGACAGGTGCATAGCCTACAAACACATGAAAAAATGCTCATCATCTTTAACCATCAGAGAAATGCAAATTAAAACCACTTTGAGATATCATCTAACTCCAGTAAGATTAGCCCACATAACAAAATCCCAGAAGTATAGATGTGGCATGTATACAGAGAGAAGGGAACACGTCTACACTGCTAGTGGGAACGCAACCTAATACAACCTTTTTAGAAAGAAGTTTGGAGAGTATTCTAATACAACCTTTTTAGAAAGAAGTTTGGAGAATACTCAAAGAACTAAAAGTAGACCTACCGTTCGATCTTGCAATTCCTCTACTAGATATATACCCAGATGATCAAAAATAATTTTACAACAAAGACATTTGCACCAGAATGTTTATTGGAGCCAAATTCATAATTGCCAAGACATGGAAACAGCCTTAGTGTCCATCGACCCATGAATGGATTAACAAATTGTGGTATATGTACAACATAGTATACTATGCAGCCATAAAAAACATGGGAGACTTCACATCTTTTATGTTTACCTGGATGGAGCTGGAACATATTCTTCTTAGTAAAGTATCTCAGGAACAGAAAAAAAGTATCCAATGTACTCAATACTACTATGAAATCAATATATAATCACCTATACATTCATAAGAATGATAAAACACAACTAAAGTCCAGAAAGTAGAAGAGAAGAGGAGGGAGAGGAGAGGAGACGAGGGGGTGGGTGAGAGGAGGGAGGGTATTTGGGGGAACCTCACCTATTGTGCATGATGCAATGGTACATTTTAAAACTGTTAAGAAAAGAGTATAATTGTGATGGATGTGTTAATCAGTGCAATGTAAGCATTTCACATTGTATATCAAATCTGTACACTGAACCCCATATATGCATCTATGTACACAGTTCTGATTTAATATAACAAAATTAAAAGTTACATCTAAGAAAAAGAAGACAATGCTGCTGCCTATGCTACTTGCTAGTGTTTGACCATTGGCAAGAAACTTCAGGTCTCTGGGCCTCAGCTTTCACATTTGTGAAATAAGAGACTTGGAATATAAGTAGATCTTTATTTATCAGCAGTTTTATTGAAGTATAATTTACACACCATAAAATCCACTTGTTTTAAGTGTGTGATTCAATGATTTTTATTAAATTTGCAATGTTGTAAAACCATCATCATAATATAATTTTAGAACATTTCCATTGTGTCAAAACAAAACTTCGTTCCCTTTTCTTATTTAGATAATCTTTTAAAACGTTCTAACTTTTCCATTTCTGGGCTTACAAAGTTTAGTAGCTCTTTATAACTTATAGAACCAAATCCAAATTCCTAATTGTAACATTCAAGATCCTTTATGATCTATAAAACCTATCTCTTTCATTTTTGGATTTTGTGCTTGGCATCTCATCACCTTACTTTATTAAGAGATCCTAGAAGGCAGTTTCTATATCTAAGCCAGCTATGTATCCTTAACAACTCCCAGGGTAGGGTTCTGTAAATAATGACAATTAATAATGATGATGAAAGTAACTGGTAGCTAAATTAAGCATCTAACTGTATAGGCATTGTTTTAAGTATTTTTACAATTATCAACTCATTTGATTCTTATAAAGACCCTGTGAGATAGGTACTACTGTCCCCATCATTTTAAGAAGAAACTGAGGCACAAAGAGGTTACATACTTGCCAGGACCACAAAGGTAGTTAAGTAGCGGAGCTGAGATTTGAATTAAGTCCAATTCCAAAATATGCACTCTTAACCCCAGTAAATTTTCAAGCCAGTCGAAGCTCAATAAATATTAACTGAACAAATCCTAAGAAAATGTAATTAATAAGTCTAAGTGCTTAACTGACCCAAAAAGTAATGATGGAAGGGAAAAGTATATATGACTTAATTTTAAAAAAAGAACAAATTCTGAAACAGATAGGAAAGACACTGAACTTTAGGGTAGGCTTGAGGTGCTACAAAAATGGTTGTTGAACCCTAAGTTATAACTTAAAAAAACAGTTCCTTCCTCATACATAGGTGGTGGTGGGAATGTAAATTTGTAGTATCTAACTGAATATATGCATATTCTATGACTCAGAAATTCCACTACAATACATATCACAACAAAAATGCATATTTATATCAAAAGAATGTACTATTAGTAAAAGCCAGAACTAGAAATTCCCCATTAACAAAAGAATGGATTAATCATATGTAGCATGTTAACAAAATGGAATACTATACCACAATGAGAATGATCTCTAACTTCAAGGAATAATATTCACACAATGTTGAGCAAAAGAAGTCAGACACACAAAAAATGTATGAATGTATTAATTTATATTAAGTACAACAGAAGGGCAAAACTAATGTATCTTGTGGAAATGAGGATAGTGGTTTATCTTTGGGAGAAGTATTGACTAGAATGGGGCATGAAGAAGATTCTGGTTCTGTTTTTTTGATTTCAGTGATGGTTACAGGGGTGTGTCTAGTTTGTAAACATTCATTGAGCTATAAATTTATATATATCTATAAACTTGTCAATATATGTATACACTTAAAATATATATTTTTAAAAAGTCTACCTAAGAAAAAAAGACCCAAGCGAGAGCCAAAAATAAAAGTCACTTTTGCACTTGACATGAACAACTAACTGTTCAGAGACAGACAAGACAGATGTTCTAACACTGGGGTACCAAGAGGAAAATCATTTAAATCCCTAGCCATTAGTGTAACCCTAATCCCTCCTAGAAACTTAGGAAAAAAACAACTCATGGCAGTATACTGAAGGAGATAAGAAAATTTCACCCCAAAATGTGACTGCTTGGTATAAAGAATACTTTGAATTAAAGACCACTGGAGAGCAGAAAGTGTTTGGAAGGGGCTTTCCCTCTATCTACATAAAACTGGACTGATCAGATCTCTAGGCTCAAATCATTTAAAACACAATATCTTGTCTCTCAGGTTAATTTACAAATCAATCTATTTTCCCCATCTATTCATACTCCCTACCAACCACTGGTGGCACTTATACTCCACATTCTCCTCCCTCCCTTGTAAAAGGCAGGTATAAAGGTATCTGACAATCCCTAAAACATAAGGTAATCACTCTTGTGATTCTCCCCATGGGCATGGTATTTGGAAATAAACATTTCCCTTATTACTCAGCCTTAATTGTAAGTGGACCTGTCAGGGAACCAACCAAAGGGGGAAAGTGCAAGTTACCCCTCACCCCCACAATACCTGTGGGTATCAGAGCCTTGCCAGGCACCAAAAGAAATGCCAATTTTGCTTAAAGAACTAAATCTTCACTTGGAGTTTTTATTTGTATTTCAAGACTCATAACACAATACAAATGGAATCTGACGATGACACCAGTTAAAGTTTTCTTGAGCATGAACCCTGTCCTGGCACCAGTCTGAAACTGAGCACTCCTATCTTTATTAGGAAAGTCACTCCACCTCTAGGGATCTCAGTTTCCACATCTGTCCATGGCAAAAATAATAGTATGTCCCTCATAGGTTGTTGTAAGAACTGAAGACCTATTTCACATAAAACATTTAGCACAGTGCCTACCACCTAAATATTCAATGTGTGCTAATTGCTATTATTATTTTCCAATGGGCCAGTTAACTGTTTCTTCTCCCCTCCAAGTTCCATATAGCCAGCCCAATTTATAGCTTTAATCCCCCAAAAGGGGGATTTAAATATTTTAATATTTTAACATTCAAAGACAAAAGCAGTTCTGCCTCCACTCAGCCCCAGGTAGAAAAGGTTAAAAAAGAGTATTCAGGTGAGATAATTTTGAACTGGGCACCTTCCCATACCATGCCAAAGAACCTGGTCCAAATGACATGATGTGGAAAGAAAAGGACCCAGTAAAAGGTAAGACTGGCCGCCACAAGGGATGCGGTTATCGTTCATAGAAAAGGACCCTGAAGAGAAGGGATTCAGGAGAGGAGAGGAAAAGGGACCCTGAAGAGAAGGGATTCAGGAGAGGAGAGGCTTGAAGGCTGGAATTTCTGCTTTGCCCATCAGGCAGCATGGAAGTCTTTAACTAACAATACGTAGAACACTGCTATTTCGTCAGTTAAGAAAACACACACCCCTCCGTGAAGTGAGCAGGGCAAATTGCATTATCCCTACTACGTAGATGAGGAAAGCCAAGGCTCAGAGAGGTTAAATAATTTGTCCAAAGTCATCAGCTAGTAGCTTGGGGTACCAGCACCCTAATTCAGGTTTTCTAGCTTTAAAATCCATGCTCTTTCCCTTAAAACATACTGGGCTTCAGTATGCAAAACATATATTGGCTTCAGTTAGCCTGAGCTACGTCTTTTAGGACTATTCCCCAGTCCCAGACAGCAGAAAGAAGAAAGCGGGATTTGGAATAGAAAAGGGCTGGTGTTGGGAATGAAATAAGTAGGATCTAAAAAGATGAGAAAGAAAAAGAAGCAGGCGCAGCTTTAACTGGGGGCTAGCTATAAACAGGCGCCAACTGGCCTAGCAACGCCACATCTTGGGTTTCTTCTCCTGGCTGAGTAGGGCCAAGTCCAACCTGCTCCACTTCCCTTGGGTTTGAGAGATGATGTTGCCCTCAAAACTCGCCCAAACTCGTATACTGGGGAGCTGGGGCGGAGGCGGAGGTCTAGGAAGTTATGGAGAAGTGACTTCTGTTGGGGTGTGAGGAGTTGATAGGATGGGACTATATGGGTATTCGAGAAAGGCGGTTACAAATGCAGCGAGTGTAAGAAGCTGGAGTAAAAGTGCAAAGGAGGTAACAGCTGGGGTGCTGGGAGAAGCCGGGGTGGGAGGACCCGGGCAGAGAGAAACCTGAAGGCGTTTACCGGGCGCTGGGGTGGTGTATAGTGTGGTGGCGGGTTCAAACCCAGCCCCGGACAGAAACTGAAAAAAAAAAAAAAAAAAAAAAAAGAGGGAGGGAGACAGAGAGAACGAGAACGAACAAGGGTCTCGGAGTGGGAAAGGGCGTCAAAGAACACCCAGAGAAGAGAAACTGCAGCTCCCAGCCTCCCCTAAGTCTTCTCCTTACCTTGGGTACCGTGAGGTAGTCCATGACCTCAATTCCTGCCACTTGAAGCCCCTGCCGCCATTCCCGCCGCCTGGCCCAAGCCGGGCTCCTATCCCCGCCTCCCCTATCCTTACTCCAACGGTCGTCACCTGATAATCGCGGACACTCCTATCGCGACACTTCACCCGTAGCTGCACTCGCCATCTTGCTTACTGGCAAATTCTCTTTTCTTCTGGGAGCAATTTTGGTTTGTCCCAGTTTTCAGTTTCAGACCAAGTACTGCCACTCTTCTCAAACTCTTCATGCTATAAGAGCTGTGAGCACAGATGTCGCTCCACTATAATAGTACAGTGATGGCCCCCTGCAGAGATAGCAGGCTGTCCCATGTTGGCAACTGGGTTTCTGAAAAGCTTCCCAGCTGTGAGAACTTTGGTGAGTCACTGTAGGATATTTTGTGAAATATGAAGAGGCATATCCTCCTCTCTATTCCTTCTTTATATTTCTGCTGCCATCAACCTAGTTAAGACTAGGACTACTGTGGTGGCCTCATAACTTTTGCCATCACAGATGTGGGAAGAGGACCAAGGAGGGGCCCACTGGATCAGCTCTCAGATGAGGCATGAATGGATGTATTACAGGGTGGAAGAGGGTCCACCTGACTGTCACTGCCAGTCAATATGTAGAGAGGGATAGATCCACTAAACTTTATTTGTCAGAAGGCTGGGATTCTGGAGAACAGTGAGAGTAGCTTCTTGAAGACTGTTTTGTTTTTCTATTTTTTAAATTACAGTTTTACGTATAAAAGTTCAAAGAAAAAAGTACATCAACCCCTATTCCAAATAATAATCAACATAACTCAGTGACCTATTACAACATTTTAATTTAAAAGTTAATTTTTTAAATCAATCCACCTAAACTACTCAAGATAGGCATTTTTAGGGTGGGAGTTAAATCTACAAAACAGTAAGATGGGAGACAGGGAGTGAAGGTCAGGCAGGACCTAAACTGACCAAACCAGCTGTGTCATGTCTGCCCTAGCCTGTCTGACTCCATCTTATTCTCACTACATGTGCTTTCAGATGCAGGCCCTCGGTGATGTTCTCTGTATCAGATTTATGATGAGAAAAAAGAACAATTGGGGTGTTGGAAAACAAGAGTTCTAATTCTCTCAGGTCTTCCACTAACTTGCTATGTGACCTTGAGCAAGTGATGTCACCCCTCTGAGTTAACAAAAGTTACAATGAGGGTGTTGGTCACTATGTCTGGGTTCATTTCTAGATCTATTATAACAATGCTATGGTTTGCAATCTCATGTCCCCTCCAAAGCAATTTCTTTTTTGAGTGCCTATGACACTTGCTAGCAAATCTATTCACTTAAAATATTCTGCCTTCTTCCCTAGCCTAAAAGCCCCACCCTGAATCTATGCCCCTATTTTCTCTTGAACCCTTCAACAGGTCCATAATTTTCAGCCCTTTTACTGCCAAGTATCTCAGAAAAATAGTCTACTAATCATCACCTTCACTTCATAACAAATTCACTTCTCACCAACCACTACCCTCAGTTGGATCATCAACTCCAAATGCTGAGCTCAACAGCTCTTCTCAGGCTCATTCTCTATTGTTTTTATTTATAGCATTAAACATTGTTGATTCACATTTCTTTTTTATGTTCTTTCTTCCCTTAGCCTTTATAATAAAGCGTACTCACTGCCTGCATCCCTAACTGCTCTTTCCCTGTCTCCCTCCTAGTTATGCTTTGTCCTTTTTTAGCCATCTCCCTGGCTTCTATTCCTCATTCCTCTTTTATTTACTTTCCCTTAATAATCTTGATTTTGTTCACAGATTCAACGCTTACTCCATCTCAGAGACTTCCAACTTTACATCTTATGACCCATGACCTTTCTTCTGAGATTTCAGCTACCCCCTGAGAGATCCATTTATGTGATCCTGCTACAACATTAAGATATCATAGACAAAACCAAACTTATCTTTCACACTCTCCCCCATGCATTCTCCAACTTCCACCACCTTCTCTTTCTCAAATTTTCCCTATCTCTACTAATGGGACCATCCAGTTGTTGCTGTTTGAAATGGTGATAAGTATATGTGGACTCCATAGTCACACCAGGTTAAAATTTTGGTTCTGTTGTTTTCTGATGGTACATGACTCTGGCCTTAGTTTTTTCATCTGTAAACCCATTCTCCTAAAGTTCTTGTGGAAAAATCAAAGATGTGCCAGGAAAATTATAAAGGCACAAGAAATGTGTTTTTTTCCCTTCCTCAGCTTGATTATTGAACATTTCTGTTCTCTCTCTCAGATGATTACCTTGCTACTTAGTTCTCTGATAAAATAGAAGCCATCAGAAGGTAAAGTCCACATCTTCCCTCCACCAAATTTACTTGCTGCGCTGCATGTGAACCTGTATACTCTGCTTTCAATGAGTTAACTCTTCTTGAGCCTTCCTAAGCAACCTTTCCACTTGTCCACTTAATTTCATCCTCCCCAGCCTGCTCAGTTGCGTCCTTTCTTTTATTACTACATGTTTTCACTTTACCATATCATTTCCATCAGCACAAAAACATGCTATAATAGTTATGATCTTTAAAAAACTTTTACTTGTTCCACATTCCTGTCTATCACCTAAGACACCCCAATTCTTTGTTGTACTTTATAGCAAAAGCCCTCAAAAGATTTGTCCATTTTCTGTCACCATTCTTTTCTTCTCTTCATATTCTCTCTTGAAACCACTCTAATCAGGCTTTGCCCCCAACTCTATCATCAATGTTTGCCATTCTCCCCATTGTGAAATTCATTGGTCGTCCTTGGATCTCTTCATGTCCTCCCAGGAGCATTTGATCACTCCCTTCCCCTTCATCCATTTTCTTCACTTGGCTCCAGGGACATCACTCTCTCTTCTGCTTATTTGGTCTCTCTTTACAAATCTTATTTGCTGTTTCACCTCGTCTTCCCTCTCTTGACATATTGAGATGCTTCCAGGTCTCAGACCTTGGTCCTCTTCTCTATTTACACTTATTTCCTGGGTGCTGTCATGCAGTCTCACAGCTTTAAATAGCATCTATTTGCAGACAACTCCCAAAATGTTATCTCTAAGCCCTAATATGTCCTCTGAATTCTAAACTTACATAATATCCAACAGTCTACTGAAATATCTAATTGGATGTTTTAGAAGCATCTCAAACTTACCATGTCTGGAACAGAACTTTTGATTTCTAACTGTATCTTCAAATCTGCTCTTTTTAATAATAGTGTCTTTCCCATCTAAGGAATTTGCATTTCTATCCTTCCAGATTGTTTTAGTCTACATGTGTTGCTATAACAAAATACCCATAACTAGGTAATTTATACAGAACAGAAATTCATTTGTTTCAGAGTTCTGGGAGCTGAAAGTCCAAGACCAAGGTACCAGCAGGTTCAGTGTCTGGGGAGGGCTTCCTTCTCTGCTTCCAAGAAGGTGCTTTAACAGCTGTGTCTTCTAGAGGGGAAGAATACTATGTGAATTGGGGATTAAGTTTTGGCATGAATTATGAAGGGGTCACAAAGATTCAAATTATAGCACAGTGGTTCAGGCCAAAAGCCTTGGAGCCTTCCACTTTCTCTTATAATCTCATACCTGACTTGTTATCAAATCCTATCAGCTCTTTCTTCGAAATATTTTTGAAACCCAACCACTTCTCACTCCTGTACCTTGACTCAAGTTATCTCTTATCTATTACCTAGAATATTGTAACAGTCTCATAACTGGGCTCCATGTATGGGCCCTGGTATCTCTAGAACAGTGTTCTCAACCTTCCTAATGCCTCCTAATGCTGCGATCCTTTAATACAGTTCCTCATGTTGTGGTGACCTCCAACTATAAAATTATTTTTGGTGCTACTTCATAACTGTAATTTTGCTACTGTTATGAATAGTAATGTAAGTATCTGATATGCAGGATGTATTTTCATTGTTACAAAGGGGTCACGACCCACAGGTTGAGAAACACTGCTCTAGAATCTGTACATAGGATCTTCTTTGCCACTAGTATCTAGAATCCAGCATGTAGTCACTCCTTTGTTTAAAACTGTCTAATGCCACCCTATCTCAGAGTAAAGTCAAACCCTAATCATAGACTATAAAGTTCTACATATGATCTAAGCCTCCTACTTCCTGATGACATATTTATCACCCTTTTCTCTCTATACCCAAGTCATATTGGCTTCTCTGCTTTTTCTCAAATATACCAGACATGCTCCTGCCTTAGGAATATCCTCTGCCTAGAATGTTCTTTCCCCAAATATCTATATATTCACTCCCTCATATCTGTTAAGTCCCTGATCATATGTCACTCTATTAGAGAATCCTTGTATTAGCACCTTATATAAAATAAAACATCACAGTTTCTAATAGCCGGGCGTTGTGGAGGGTGCCTGTAGTCCCAGCTGCTCGGGAGGCTGAGACAAGAGAATCGCGTAAGCCCAGGAGTTGGAGGTTGCTGTGAGCTGTGTGAGGCCACGGCACTCTACCGAGGGCCATAAAGTGAGACTCTGTCTCTACAAAAAAAAAAAAAAGAATGGAAGAAAAAGTATCCAATGTACTCAGCCCTACTATGAAACTAATTTCTGGCTTTCACATGAAAGCTATAACCCAGTTACAACCTAAGAATAGGGGAAGGGAGAAAGGTAGGGGAGGGAGGGGGGAGGTGGGCAGAGAGAGGGAGATTGGTGGGATTATACCTGCGGTGCATCTTACAAGGGTATATGTGAAACTTAGTAAATGTGGAATGTAAATGTCTAAAACAATAACTAAGAAAATGCCAGGAAGGCTATGTTAACCAGTGTGATTAAAATGTGTCAAATGGTTTATGAAACCAGGGTATGGTGCCCCATGATCACATTAACGTACACAGCTATGATTTAATAAAATAAAATAAAATAAGAAAATCTGGAAGAAAAAGGTATATGGCTCATAAAATATTTTCAGTGAAAAGGATACTAGTAGCATCTTTTGTTTTTCTCCATTAAAATGTCAGCTCCATGAAAGCAGCAGTTCATTCTATTCACTACCATACCCCAGTCCCTAGAAAAGTTCTTGGCACATAGTGAATACTCAATAAATAACTTGTTGAATGACTGGATGAGTAATTCTAGACTAACAGCTGCTATAGGACAAAGGATAAACTACAGTCTAGAGACAATGAAACCAGTTAGGAGGTTGTTGTAATGCTCCCCAAAGAAGCTGTGAATTTGTGACCCTGTGGGCTTTTTGACTATACCTAGAGCTCAGGTCTCAGCAAGATTAGCCAACATATGAGATACTAGTTGCTGTGGTAAATCTCACCTGTTATAATTTATATCTAAGCCTCCAACTTAATTATTGCCCACTTATGCCTACTTTAAGGGCTTCCCCACTATTGGAACTTGGGATTCTTCTCATGGTACCCTAGGCAAGTAAGTAAATGTCATATGACCCTACTATCTTGCTATCAATACAACCTCAGAAAGCTACTGGCATAGGTCACCAATGATGTAGTTGATGATGACTATTTAAAAGTCACAGAACCTTTGTGACGTCATGCCTGCTTCAGAGGTAGCTTGATAAAACACAGCAGAGGGTTGCTGGGGCTTAACTTCATTCAAGTCACTAAGATATCCTCAACCTTGCTGCTGGGGGAAAAGCCATAAGAAAAAGACCATATTTTTAGCTTTTTTCAGTTTCATCTTATCAGACTTCTTGAGTCAATTGCCAAGAAACTTCCTGTGAAGAACAATTTTCTAGAAAGCACTTCATTAATCTTGTTGAGAAAGCTTATTTGAATCATGCAGTGCATAGGGGATATCAGTGAAGAGGTCTGGCAAGACTGCATCACTCTCTTCCTACAAACTGAAATGTGTTGTGATGCAGCAATTATCACCAACTCCCCACCCTGGTTATTAGCTTCTTATTCTGAAGGCAACTTGTTCCAGTTGAACCAGGAAGAAATTCAGATCTTGCTTGCAAGGGAAGGGAGAGAGAAGTTGTTTCACCAGGGAATCACCCTTGCGGGGATGAAATGCTTGTTGATCCGGGACAACCTGTACACTGAGGACAACAATACCATGGACCTACGCACCAAAGGCCAGAGTAGAGGCAGCCAGGCAGTGACAGTAGTTCAGATCGAGTCTGTATACCTTGTGGTGATGGGACAAAAAGGAACAGAAGGAGGGCCTCTCAATCTCAAAGCTTTTGAGATGGCAGGTTACATCAAAGAGGCTATTCATCAACACATGGCTCACTTCTGATCAAATAAAAAAATGGTGTTTGACCTGTAAATTTGAATTCTGTGTAATGTATTTTATCTGTTAAATTAACATGTTATTGAGGGAGATCCCAGACCAGGTTTGGAAGGGTGTTGCATGTCTATGTGTATGTGGAGAGAGGGTGGAGGTATGGGTTGGAGAGCAAGTATTTCCTTCAGGCATTTGGGCTCTGGGCCTTTGTTTTATTCTTTTTTTATTTTTTTAATGCCTAGAATATCGCCTTTCCATTCTCAGCAACTGGTAAAGAGAGTGAAAGACTGGAAACCAGAAAATCTTGGTTCTGAGCCTAACTTTTCCTGGTGATATATATATTTTTTTTTCTTTCTGGATCTCAGTTTTCTTATCTGTACAATGAGGAACACACTATGTCTCCAAGAGCCCTTCAAGCTCAGGAAATCAAGGACTTCATGACATAACATACATATTCAAGGGCCAATTCCAGTTACTATTTCCTTTAGGTAACTTTCTCTGACTGCCTTAATCTTTGGAGCTGATGCTGATTTCAACTCCTATAGCACCAATATTCTGCATCATTTGATCTAATCACATTCTGCCCATTTCTTGGATAACTGTTCTGCATCATCTTTACACACACACACATTAGGTTTTTTGTTTGTTTGTTTTTACAGATAGGGTCTCACTCTGTCATCCAGACTGAAGTACTGAATTACAGTGGCAGATCATAGCTCACTTTAACTTTGAACTCCTGACCTCAAGCAATCCTCCTACCTCAGCCTCTCAAGGAGCTAGGAGTACAGGTGCTCATCATTACACTTATCTAATATATTTTTTCTTTTTGTAGAGGCCTTGGTCTGGTCTTCAAATTCTGCCCTCAAGTGATCTTCCTGCCTTGGTTTCCCAGAGTGCTGAGATTACAGGTATGAGCCATGGAGCCCTATCCATATTAGTTTTATTTCCCAATTTAATCATACACTTTCAGAGGACAATGTCTTTTACTTCTCTATTACCTTCCTACAATAAGCCAGTTGGGGCTCTGCCAGAGAGGTGAGCTGGTTACAGGTATAACATCGCTTATCAGGCAGAGATAGATTCTCCAAAGTAGAGATTCTATAGGTTGTGAATAATCAAGGTGCTTATGGATGCATTTTCCTCTTCCATTTGGTAGCTCACCTTCGGACCATTTATGCCTTCATTAGGTGTCACCATCAGTGGAAGCATGGGTGGGAAGTAGCTAAGAAAGGAGGTAGAAAAAAAAATCTAACCAGTCTGTGTTGTGACTAGAAGCTCTGGGACAAGGTGGAGTGAGAAATGGCAAAAATTAGAAATATGAGATGGAGTAATAAAACATAGTTCTTATTTGTCTCTGCTGTCATCAGTCCTAGGATCAGTGATTATTGTAAGGCAAGTGTTCTGATTTGGAAAAATTGGAGAGAAACTTAGGCACTGAGGGCAAGTGCAACATATTTTATTCATCTCATAGCAGCCAGTGAGCTACATGGGAGGTCCACACCTATCCAGCTCATGGCAGCTGGTGAGCTATATAAAGGGTCCACAGTCCACACAAGTAGAATGTTCTATAACACCTTTATACACAGGAATAACAGTAGAGGCAAGATGCCAAGAGGTAGTTACATAATCATGACATCATTATGTACAACAGTTATGGTTATTCAGGAAAAACATAGCAACTTCTGGCAGTATTGTGGGTGAGAAAGCCCAAACAATTTTGTCTGGCCTTACAATTATGAAGAACCCTTTACTGTGTTAATTACAGGAGCTACCTGTGCCACACACATGCACACACATACTATATTCAAATTACTATTATTTTTAATATTACTCAATAAAAACATAATTAATAAAATATTTACATGTTTTTATGCCAATGCTTCAAAATGTGGTATGTATTTTACATTTATAACACATCACAATTTAGACAAGCTTAATTTAAAGTGCTCAGTAGTTGCCTTTATCTAGTAACTACCTTATCAGGAAGCACAGGTCTAGGCCAACCCTGATGCAATATTTGAAATTTTCTTGCAGCATTGCTGCCAATACATCTGCCATCCAATATGCATCATGTAAGACAATGCCTAGGTAATTAGTGAAAACATTAAAAAAGGGAAAAAAGAGGCTTCCTAGATAAAATTCTAGTAGGGATAAGACAAGTGAAAATAGAAATTATAGAACTGTGATGAAATGCTATGAAAGACTTTGTTCATTCAAATTTGTTGTGCACTCCCACTATGTGTCTGGTATTGTTCTAGACACACAATGGACAAAATAGACAAAAATACAGGTTATGTTCTAGTGAGAGAAAAAGATAATTTGAGTAATAAGAGGTGGGTAGATTGCCTAAGCTCACAGGTTCAAGACCAGCCTGAGCAGAGTGAGACCTCATCTCTAAAAATAGCTGGGCACTGTGGCAGGCACCTGTACTCCCAGCTACTTGGGAGGCTGAGGCAAGAGAATCATTTGAGCCCAAGAATTTGAGGTTGCTGTGAGCTATGAAGCCATGGCACTCTACCAAGGGTGACAAAGTGAAAGTATGTCTAGAAAGAAAAAAAAAGTTGGTAAATACTATGAAGACCAAAAAAGTAATGTAAGGGGAGGGAGAGAGCGATGGGAGAAACTATTTTTAATAGGGATGTCAAAGGCAGCCAATCTTGAAAGAGGGTATCTGTGTAGAGATTTAAGGAAGTAAAAAAGTGAGCCATGTTAAAAATTGAAGTAAATGTTTCAGGAAGAGAGAACAACCTATTCAATGGCCTTGAAGCAGGAGTGTGTTTGGTCCAATGAGGAACCACCAGGCCAGTGTGGTTGCTGCCTACCAGGACAGTGCCCTGTTCCCTCAACTCCTGCAGCATCCTCAATTATAGTGATGAGGCAGCAAGTGCTACCTCCCATGGTGGAGCAACAAAGCAGAGCTAAAGCTTTTGCCACCTTCCTTCTGGGTACTCTTTTTCGGATTAAATTACATTAACTTTTTTTTTTTTTTTGACAGCCACATCACACTGCTGACTCACATTGAGCTCCTAGTTAACTAAACCCTCTAATAAAGCTTTTTTACACTGGTGGATGTTATAAAAAAAGAGCTCAAAATAGTGGTGGGGTAGTGAGCCCACAAAAAAATTAAATGTGGAAGTGGCTGCACTAGAGTCCTCATCTTTGACAGAGTCTCAATGTGGCATAATACAGATCCCTGGAGGGAAAGAGAAGGAGGTAAGCTGGAGGGTGGGGAAGGGAAATCTTTAAGATAATTGATCCTTCTACATTATTCTTTGAGGCCTGGATCTCCCAAGTAAAGAGATAAAAATAGAGCTACTGAGGAAAAATGGCTTTGCCAGTTAATTATAATTATTATAGAACAAGCTAAAACACCCAGATGATCCACTGAATAAAACACTTAATTGGGTCTATGACTGACTGAGACCCAGGGATAGCAGGCTGGGAAGAGAAAAAGAGCTCAGGTAGTGGCCACCTGGAGAATCCTGCCCTTTCCAGCCAGAAAGAAGCAAATCATTGCTGGACAGGGCAGTGGCCCTAGCCTGTTGCTATGGTGAAGTCTTTCCCAAGAGACTGAATGTGCCTATATAAATAACCTTGAACTATATATGAAGAGAAACCAATGGACTGTCCTATTCCCTGAAGACATAAGGGAAGGCCATCATAGGAAAAACAGGGCCAGAACAGGGAAGTATGAATCATAGTAAAAAATCCTGTCTCTTCTCTTCATCCACCTTAGCCCCTGGTGTTTTGGGTGCTCACAGTGGCATTTAGAAGCTAGTCTTGGCTGGATGTAGACTTGCTCACACCTGTAATCCAAGAAATCTGGGAGGCTGAGGTGAGAGGATCCCTTGAGATCAGAAATTTGAGACCACCCTGAGCAAGAGCGATACTCCATCTCCCCTAAAAATAGAAAAACTAGCTGGGCATTGTGGCTCCTGCAGTCCTAGATACTTGGGAAGCTGAGAAAGGAGGATCCCTTGGACGCAGGAGATTGAGGTTGTTGTGAAGCTATGACAGCATGGGACGCTACCCAGGGCGACAGAGTGAGACTGACTAACAAAAAAAAGAAGAAGAAGCTAGTCTTAACCTTCCTGTGTCTTCCATCTGCTGTCCACTTTTCCTCTCTGGCATCCCACAGTTCAGTCACATTGAACTCCTCACTGTTTTCAGGACATGCCTCACAATTTCTACCATAGTGTTCTCAGAATTCATCCTCCCTCTCATCCTTTGCTTCCCTCTCCATTCTCTAACAATCTCAAGGCCATATCCTTCCCAATTTTCTAGGCCCAGCCACCAGGCCCCTTCCTCTAAGGATGTTCTCTATTTCCCAAATTTGATTGTGTCACCTCATGCCACGTTATTCCTCACCTGGTTTGTTGTACTTCTTCCATGACACTTAATGCTTTCAACTTTCAGTCCTTACTATGCATTACATTACATTTCCCTACATTTTTTGTCTCCCTTATTAGCCTTCAAGTTCCCCAAGAGATTACTATTTGACTGTAACCTCCATTAGCAAGTATCTATGCTGGGAAATTCTCAATTAATAACCAACTTGTTGGGTGATTAAACGAACAACAGATGTAATAAACAAATAGATGAAAGAACCATTTTCTAGGTAAGCTTCCTTGGTTTCCTTCCTGTTTCAATTATTGGGAAATGAAGGGAAGTTGGTAATGATTTCTCTTAGTCCCTTTCCTCCCCTACTCCCCAGCACTAGCCACTAGTGCTCTTGCCTCTAAGTACGTCTGGGGGAGTGGGGGGAGGGGATCTCACTCTGGGAAATATCCTTAACTCGGACTTTGAGGCTTTATGTAATTATTATGTTCCCTGCATGGGACACTCCCTGCCAAGTGAATGGTAGACCCGCTTCATGGTATAGGAATTGAGTGGAAAAACTGCCTTTGGGTGCTATCATTGCTCCTCATTCCACTAAATGAATTTGCATGCTCTCTGCTAATTAACAATTCTACATACTGCATATTCCTTTATTCATATGTTTATTTTATTGTCAGATTGTCTAAATGGGCATTTACAACTGAGTGAAAAGGCTTGAAATCTGAATCTCAGCCCCGAGCTATCACTAACTGACCCTAGACTAGTCACTTCACCTCTGGTTCTTCACTAGAATGTGAAAATGTTGATACTTGCAGGGTTGGTATGAGGAGCAAATAAAAAAATGGGAAGAAAATGCTTCTAAAATTGTAAATTGCTGTAGATATCAGGTCATCGCTGGAGATGGGATTAAATTAGAGCCATCTCTATTCAGATGTGTATTTAGAAACAGGAGGTGATAGAATGAGATTCCATGTGATTGACAACAGAGTCTGAAAACCTTGGCATTAAAGTACTAGTTACAAAAAAGGCTTCAATTGATTTTTAAGGTGGTTGGGGGAGGGGACTGAATGAAGTACTATCTTTTGTGGAAAGGGTGGGGGACAGATCGTAGGAGAGCAGCAAACATCATCCTCATCCTTGTGACCTAAAGTGGAACAGGGTAGTCATTTCCTAATGATAAAGCACTGTTTTAGTGTTTTACAGTTATAAAAAAAGTTTTGCCATTTATTCATTCATAAATATTTGTCAAATTATTAGACAGATATTTATTAAGTGCCTACTGTGTATTTACTGTGGACAGATAAATTACAGTGCAATGTGATAAGTGGTACTAGTGAGTACATTCATTCATCCAAATACTGTGTGCCCACTTTGTTTCAAGCACTGTTCTATGCACTAATAACACAACTCTGGCAACACAACAATGAACAAAATAGAAAAGACTCACTGCTCTCATGGAACTTACATTCTAGCCTGGGAGACAGATAATACACAAAGTAAATAAAATGATATAGTATGTTAGATGATGATGAGTGCCAAGAAAGTAACAAAAAAAAAAAAAGAAAGAAAGAAAGAAAGCTGAGAAGGGAGATGGGGAGTGCTGGAGCAGAGTAAGGCAAGATTTACAATTTAAAATAAGGAAGTTAAAGGATACTTTACTTACAGGCAATAGTAAAGAAAAACCTGAAGTAAGTAAAGAGAAACTCATGTATATATCTAGCAGAAGAGTATTCTAGTCAAGGGCAAAAGCTATAAAGTGAAAGCAAGTTTGATATATTTGAGACTGGAGTGTAGGGAATAAGGAGGGGAAGGGAATAGTAGGAAGATGAGATGAGAAAAGTTATGTGGGCTAGCTCTTATAGGACTTTAGATTTTACTCCAGATTATTTGGGGAACCTTTGGAGAATTTTGAGAGGGTTGATGAAATCTGACTTATATTTTAATGAGATAACTCTGGCTACTACGTTGAGAATAGACTACAGGAGGGCAGAGGAGGAAGCAGGGAAATCTGTCAGGGAGCTACTGCAAATGATCCAGGTGAAAAGTGGTGGTGGAATATACCAAGGTTGTAGAAGGGGAGATGGAGATGGTAATAACCAATCAGATTCTGCATGTGTTTTGAAAGGAAAGCAAACAGAATATGCAATGGATTGAGTATGGAATGTGAAAGAAAGAGAATATTTGACAATAACATCAATGTTTTGGACCTGAGCAACAGGAAAATGTTGCCACTTGCTAAGATGGACAAGAAAGCAAGAGGAAAGTTGTGGTGGGAAGACTGAGGGGTTGTAGATGGAAAGCTGAGTTTTGATCAGGTTAAGTTTCAGATGCCTATTAGACACCAAAGTGGAAACATAACATGTTAAATACACAATAGGTTATATGAGTTAATGTATATATCTGGTAACAAAGAGAGAGGTTTGGATTGAAGATATCAATCTGGGAGTTTGGTGGTTTTCAAAATATACCTAGTATTTAAAGCCAGAAGAATAAATGAGATCAACAACGGTGTGAGTACAGGTAGGAAAGTCACATTTATAGTCTGTGACAGGACTGGAATCAGTGGCACACTGGTTTAACAGCCAGTCCTCTGAAGGAAAGAAGCCCTTATTTGTAGCATTGCCAATTACCATGATGTAAATTCTCCCACCATAGCCAATTTCATTTATTTTCAAATTTCAGATTAATATGAAGGTACAAATGATTTGGTCACAATATTTTCATTTGTTAGATAAGATCCCTGTTCTAGTAGTGCCCCTCACCCAGGAGGTGTGCCGTATATACCCTAACATTGTGCCCATTAGGTGAGAACACACCAGTTCTCCACACTCATCCTCTCTCCCCATCCCCCTCTTCCCAATTTGAATTAAATTGAGCTTTTCTCTTCTGTGGGAGTGAATTAGTTCATCTACTGGCTTCATATTAGTATTGAAATACAATGGATACTTGCTTTTCCACTCTTGTGATAGTTTACAAAACTGAATGTTCTCCAACTCTGTTCAGGTTAATACAAAAGATGTAAAGTATCCATCTTCTTATGGCTAAACAGTATTCTATGGTATGTATATAGATACAGATATATAGATATGAAACAATAGACAATCCTGTGCAAATGTCCTTATAATAAAATATTTTTTTTTCTTCTAGGTAGACAACTAATAATGTGATTTCAGAATGAAATGGAAGGTCTATTGTGAGTTCTTTGAGGATTCTCCATACTTCTTTCCAAAGAAGCTGTATTAGTTTGCAATCCCATCAACATCATAAAAGTGTTCCCTTTCTCCACATCTGTGCCAGAATCTTCAGTTTTGGGACTTTGTAATGTGGGCTTTTCTCACTAAGGTTAAGTGATATCTCAATGTGGTTTTAATTTGTGTTTCTCTGATGATTTGGGGCAATGAGAATTTTTTCATGTGTTTGTTGGCTATTGTCTGTCTTCTTGGAAGAAGATTTTATTCATATCTCTTGCAGAGTGGTATATGGGATTGTTTGCTATTTTTT